>NC_133156.1:100339172-100964172 GCF_040802235.1 Manis javanica | reverse complement strand
AGTCTCTCCTCATACCAAGTGGGTGGGCACTTTACAGACAATGCTAAAACATAAGGGCTATATTAGATGTCATTTCATGTATTAAATGATTCTGGGAAGGTATGAATAGTTGTTGATTAGAATAAGATCTAGAACCTAATCATCCTTTAGGCCCAGTGACTTGGTTAACTATGCCCCCCATACCTAATCTTCAGACTGATATTCAGATGTTAGGGACCTTCTGAGATCTCCTACTACAGATAACCAAACTGAAAAATCAAATACGTAAGGTAAGGACTTTCACAGAAATTGCTCTTTGCACCTTTTAGTATTGATTGTCATTCATTCCTTAAACTGTTCTCACCACCATCACTACAACACTTCAGCTTGCATTCAACTCCATTCTGAGACTAAATGGCCCCAGAATATTGGAAGTCTGACATGAAAAGAGGTCACTTTCGGGAATCGAAGCCTTAAATTCAAGTCTGTCTCTGCCACCAACCAGCTGGGAATCCTTAGATGATTCACCATACTCTCTGAACTTCGATTTCACCTGTAAATTGGATATATAGTTTACCTCAAAAGATGTTGTGAGCGGTTACATTGGCCAATACTTGTAAAATATTCAGCACAGTGCTCAATAAATGCTAACCCAATAGTATTTGCTTTAGTAATGGTTAATTATTATTATTATTACCTCCTTCAGTCAAAACTTAACTAGTTTAGGACCCTCGTCTAACACGAGGTTTAGGCTCCTATAAGCTTAGCTTACAGCTCACCCCTGCTGGCTGAGCTGGGAACCAGGACCAAGTGGCATGGCCACCTTGAATCTCTCATTTCTGTCCCTCTCCACTAGTGGTTTTTTGACCTGAGCCTAACACTCTTCCCCTGGGCTTAAGGACCTGTAAGCCTTTGCCTCCTCATCACTAGGGAGTTAGGTACGTCTGTACTCTTCCCAGTTTCCTTCAGCTCAGCTCTGAGTCCTAACTCTTTTAAGATCATTCCCAGCAGTAAGGCTTTACTTTGGAAAACTAGGCAAAATGTATCCCCTGAACCTCATAACTTTTGATCAGCAACCCCACCTCCAGACACACTGTGTTGCCTAAGCTGGGCACTGCCCCTGCTTTACGGTAGCCCAAGACATAAACCAATGGGGCCTGGCTTGACTGATGTCAGAAGCACTCAAGAGCTTTGGAAAACACAGATGTCTGCCAGACTCTCAACCCTGTAAGTCTGTATTTTTAAGTTTCCTGGGTGATTCTGATGATACCTCCAGTCTGAGAATCTGATTTTAGCAGCTACCAAACATCTGTTCCTCCCATGTCTTGAAACTGGATTATGTGTCCTGAGCTCCACAAACCTACTACTGTTTCTCTAAACCCGGCTAGTTGACTCTGGTTACTATGAGCTCCAAACAGGTCACAGGAACTCAAGCTGCTGCTGCTGCTGGCTTATGAACCCTCCTCCACATCCCTAGCCCCTTGTGCTCAAGAGACAAAAAAGACATCATATTTGAGCCAAATAAATATAATCAAGGGAGCACCAGGGTTGTAGAACCAGTAGTAGCTAGTATGAAACAATGAATGTGAATTCAAAAGATTTAAAGGCCTGAGACTCCAGCGGTGATCAAAAGCAGATAAAACACCCTTTTCCTGCCAAGGGAACTTGACATGCAGCACTGACTGTACTGGTGCAGTTCATAATGCACCCCTAGTAAGACCTTGTTTCTTAAGAGAGGAAAAACAAAAGTAGAAAGACTGTGACAGGCCTTGATGTGATTAAAACAAATCAGCGGGCAATTCGTGTTTGTGGAGATTTCTGAGGGGTGCCAGTTCTGCTCACCTGGACCCAAACTGCAGCTCTGTCTCCATTCGTCTCCTGGTTCCATGGACTTTCTGGGACCTGTCCCCCTGGACCACAGGCCTGTGGTTCAGTAAACAATTGCCTAACAAACCAGACAGCTAGCACAGGATCGGGGAGCTGGGGCCTCAGGCTGCAGCGACCTCAGTGGGAGCTCCGTCAAGAACGACCACAAGGCCAAGATAGATTAGGAATCTGCTGTAAAAGGTAAGCTGTGAAGGCAAGATGGAGGCGTCCCTCACTCTGTCTGCTCCTGGATGCTCTTCCCAGCATTTCCTTCTGAGCAGAGCCCAGCACTTCCCATGTAAAGTGCTTCAAATCCTGCTGCTTGGCCAGCCTAAAAACAGTGTTTCACCTCACTTGGAATTCGTTTCAGAAGATTTTACAAAGCCATTCATAAGAGCAACATAATTCACTGCCAGGTACCTTTACTGTCATCTCAGCCTCTTCCCCGCCCCACCGCCAGTCCTTTGATCACTTTCTTTTCTCCTCAAGCACACGGAAAGTTTTTATGCAGATACTCTATCAGACTCGCGCGGTGCGAGGACCTTCTCCAAGAAAAACTGATAGTATCCACGGTTCATTTTCCCTCAGAAGGCCTCTCCAGAGACCCGCACCCCTGTTGCACAAGGCTGCTAGGTGCCCGCTCTGCTGTTCTTGCTAGGGCTCCTCGCAAGGGCCGGCGGATAAGCGGGCCTCCAGCCGGGCTCCGGATCCCAGAGCCCCGTCGTCCTGCAGCTGCGGGCTGACAAGGCCTCCCTGTCACTTCCCAAAGCCGCAGGCTGCAGTGTGCTCACAACAGGATGAAATTCTCAGAACAACTTTAATGAAAATAAAATCATGAATAATGCGTGCCTGTAATACAGATCTCATTAAAACCCTATGCGTTGAAGAGCAGAACGGCCTCCCTGTCCATGTCTTCCAATTACCGTTCAGAATCTAATTTACCCTTCTGGGCTCTGGACCGGCAACTCATGTCGGCCACACGTCTCACCACGGCGGTGACAGTCATCCTTCGGGGAACTGCTCCGCGGTTCGCGACCACGAACAGCCAGGGTACCGAGCGAACGGGCGGGCCCGGGGCAGGAGCGAGGCCGGCCACCGCGAGCAGGTGGCTGCCAGCGGGAGCGCCCGGCCTGCAGCTGCTGCGCATGCGCCACCTGCGCCGCCGCCGAGCGCGTCCGGTCTGCGACCCCGCGGCGGGCGGCCCCTGGGGTCGTAGCCCGGGTGGGGCGCCCTCTGGTCTCACCCCGATCCGAGTTCCTTTCTGGGATGAGTCCCGACTTCGTGATGAGTCGGCGCATTCTGGTTGTCTCAGGGTGACATCATGTGCTCAGAGGAAAGCAGGCTCCGGCGTCCCGAGGCCGGCCCAGGTCCCCGCCCCGCCCAGGCTGCCGCCGCCACACCCGCCCCGCGTCCCTGAGCGCGGCGTGCCCGGCCCCGGCGCCTCGCTTGCCTAGGGCTTTTGCTCACTGGGGAAATGCAAACCCTCAGGGTTTGGGTTCCTTTTTTCATAACTACGCAAGTAGGACGTGCCGGATCAAAAGGTGCAAAATCAAAAGGAGAAAAGGAATCATCCAAAGCCTAACCCTGCGGGCTCAGTCTTTCTTGGTTTTGAGTCATTACTCTTGAGTGTCTCTTTCTCCATTTTCTCTTTATTTCCATCAGATTTTCAGATTTTAAACAGGGCTGAGCTGCAGCTATGTTATTAATATATTATTTTGTATCCAACCTTGTTTTACTTAATATAACAGGAACATTTTATGTACTTTCAGCAAATATCATTGTTAGTGCATTTTCATGTTTGCTGTGATCTGCCCCTCTGCAAAGTCCCTGTGAGACTTTATGAGAGACTGTTGTAATGTGTTTGCTAAGATCCCACCTATGGAGGATAAGCACAGCTCTCCAAGTCCATGTGCTCTCCAGAACTTCTCTGTAAGCTCCTGCACAAACCTACTTCTGTTTCTCTCCTGCAAGTCACCTTGACTGAAAGTCATGGTAGTCGAAGGAAATGGTGGAGAAAGGCTGGTGGTTTGAGAACAAATCCAGGCTCCAAGGACCTTTTTTTCCAGAAGATTTTATACACTGTCATTTCTTGGTCCGGTTAATAAAGGGTATTCAACCCTCCAAGTTGTGTGAATACCAAAACCTGGAGGCCCGGCTGTGTTGGAGTTGTGACCATCAGTAACCCAAGGGATAGTCAGCAACAGCCATCTCACTCTTTGCTTGGTCTGGAGAGGATTTCCCTTTATGAAAGTGTGGCACAAAGTCTAACTATGCCAGTTTTTCAATGCTATCTCTGAAGGAAGCTAGACTGACCAGCTGGCAACATTCTGTCTTGATTTAAATACACACCACAAGCCAGCAACTGATGTAATTGGCACCTACTATGCTGTCAATTCTTAACCCATCTGGGACTAGAGGGAAGCCAGGATACAACTTCAGAAGAGGAGAGACAGGCTGTGGTGGCGTTCTTTTCCCTCTGACCCCTGAGGAGGTTCCTGCCCTTCTCGTTGTCCCCTTCCCTAAGCAGCCCCCTCCCTCCTTCTAGCCCATTTGCCTCGCCTCTGCGGTCTCCACCTAGAACACAAGTCACCGTGGTGTCTCCACAGGGTGATATCCGCTCTCTGGGAGGAGAGGAGAGCAGCCTTCTGAAGGCAACACTCCAGACCCACCATCTCCCAGGTCTCTGAATCTGTTCCTTTTTTAATGCCCCGGACTCCCGCAGCTCCTGTTTCTGGAGGATGGTTTCCTTTGGCTATCCAGCTCTCGTAGGATTGGGAAAAAGCCAGCTCCATTTTCAGCGTGTCCAGCGAGGTCAGCCCCTCCCAGCCTGGGTTCTCCACAGCGCCTTCGAGTCACAACATTCTCTGGACACTTGCTGACCCTGCTGTGTTCTGCCTGGCAAAAGGTCACCTGCTTTTTGAATTCTTTCCACTCCCCTCCCATTATTTGTGATAGCCTCTTAGAAGCTTAAAAATAACATTTATTTCCCCAGTGATTCTTTATGTTTCCATTTGGCAAACTTTATTTTGTTCCATGTGTTTCTAAGGGAACAGAAACCAAAATGGTTTATGTCCTACTTCCTACAGTGGCCTGACTGATGTTGTCAGACTGGAATTGTCCTTCAGCCCAAAGTGGGTACACCCAACCATAAGCCAGGCATTGATGTAGAAAATACACAAACTACAAAGACAATGGACATTGTTTGGCTGTTGGAAAATCTGCTTCATTATACTTCCTTTCATCAAGCAATGAATTTCTTAATAGATAGATTCAAACCACTTTGTATGGATATGGTAACAGTATAAAAGAGTTTCATTATAATCAGGAACCATCACACTGAGTCCCATTATTAAAATAAAACTAAGACCAATATAAGAAGTAAAACCAAAGGCAGTAGTTACTGGAAGGGTGCATTGGGGGACTTCTGGGGAAAGGAAATACACAGGAAATGTTCTGTTTGAAGTTCTGGGTGATTATTACATGAGTGTGTTACTTAGGAAAATTCACTGAGCTCTATATTTATGATCACATTTTTATGCACATATATGTTCTACTTGAATATAAAGATGACTTACAATGAGCAAACAACAAACTGGGTTTTTGTTGAGGCAATTATTCCTTCATTCAAAAAGTACTGTTTTAGTGCCCATTCAGGGTTTGACGGTAAGCGCAGATTTTTGTACATATTACAGAATTGAATAAGCTGGTGGTCAAGGGCTTGGCTTCAAGGAGTTTACAGTTAAGAGTCAGCTACAACATAGGTTTAAAGTGCTAAGTTTATGTATCAGGACTAGATGCTAGGCTGTGGCAAATGTACCACAGCAGGGTAAGATGCCAACATGAGGTGAGACGAGCTGAGATGGCTATGTAGAATAAAAGATGTGTGAAGCAGGCCTAAAAGAAAGAATGGGATCATAGTAAAAGGAATTGGGGAAGAAGTTTTCTAGATGGGAAAAATGATACAAGAAATTGTGGATGCAAGAGCCAAGACACAGAAACAACCTAAGTGCTTGTCATCAGATGAATGGATAAAGAAGATGTGGTGTATATATATATATATATATATATATATATATGGACCCTGAAGGCATCACACTAAGTGAAGTAGGTTGGAGAAAGATAAACACTGCATGATCTCATGTGGAATCTAAAAAAAGGTGAATTCCTAGATACAGAGCAGAATGTTGGTCCCCAAGAGCTGGGAGGTTATGGGAAATGAAGATGTCAGTCAAAAAGTACAAACTTCCAGTACTAAAATGAATAAGTTGTGGGGATCTAATGTATAGCATGGTGGTTAGAGTTAATTTTGTATACCATATTTTAAAGTTCAGAATAGAGTAAATCTTAAACATTCTCACCACAAAAAGGAAATGGTAACTATGTAATGCAATGGAGGTGTTAAGTTAATAGGTCCTAATCATTTTGCAACATATAAGTGTATCTGATCAACACAGCATACACCTTAAAGGTAGGTAATGTTAAAAGTCAGTTATATCTCAATAAAGATGGAAAAGAAACTGTGGCGCATGAACACCAGCCAGCATATGATTCTGTCAGACCGGTGAGTGGGGAGCATGAAAGAAGCTGTGTGCTGTGTGCCTGGGAAAGCTGAGGGCCTTAAAAGCAGATCAGGAAGAGCCTTAAATTTTAAAACTTTAATGCACACACAATTAGCTCTGAATTGCTATTGAATATGAAGAAAGATAAATATGTTAATTTGAAAACTGGTAAAAATTAATATATTTGAATCACCTCCCAAGTCTGTGTGCATCTACCACGAGCTAAAGAAATTTAGTTATAACATTTATTGAACACGTGCTATGTACCTGGTATTGTGATAAGCAATACGTTTATGTCTACACTCTTATTTAATCATCCTAGATCCTTATGAAACAGCTGTTATTATTTTATTTTTCAGATAGAAAATCAATAACTTGTTTCCAGCAAATACAAAACAGTCATAAATATAAAAAATAGATACAGCCACCTGAGATCTTGTTCGTTTCCAAAAAACACAAAATCATAAGTGTCAAAAATAGAGTGCTTAGTGCCAGAATGTGCTTCAGTGGTTGAAATAGAACTCTAGTTGAAAATATGTTTATATTCACATTTTATTTAAATTTATTTTTTAACTGGAAAGAGTCATCTGGGACTAATTTAAGTTCTTCAAGACCTAATGGTCTTGATAGGTCCATTTATCAAGTGTGTTTTATGGAGTAATACAGACAAGTGTGTTTGGCAAACAGTAATTATCACACAGAGTACGAAAAGCTGATAAGCCTGGCCTACACAGACTAGACTGGATGTAGCACGAGAGGGCTATTTTCCAGTTTAGTCGTAAACTCTCGCTCTGTGGCATCAGAGGCAACACAGCTATTTGAGAATCTTATGGCTCAATAGTTAGTAATGTTATTTTTCCCCTTACTAACAAAGCACAGAGAGAAACAATGTAGGTTTTAGTTGGTTCTTAATAAACCTCAAATCATGCAGAAATGAAAAGTTCATCAAACTCCATCAAAGATCCATCATTTCCATTGAGAATTTCCTTCTTTTGGTTATTTTTTCAAAAACTTCTCCTCCTCACAGTAAACCACAAAAATAATTTTCCTCCTCTTTGTATTTCTTCAAAGAGAATTAAATTCCTTAATGGAAATTTTGTTTTCCTTTGATTCCTGACAAACTGTGTCCTATACCTGATAGCCACAAGGTGGGAAAACAGCTCAGTTATTCAAAGGAGCATTTTGTTCTTGATCTTGCCATTCAATATCACAGGGTGTGATGAAAACTGAAACAAATATGGAAATCACAGAGGTGCCAGAACATTACATTTAAAAACTGGAATTATTTGAGTCAATCTGGAATGTCTGGTTCTTTTGGTTTAGGCCTCATGGGTAGCATTGTGCTTCAAAAACAACTTGAATTGGCCACCAGGATTCCAGAAGGGTAACATAATCTTGTACCTTTGTGGAGAGATGCTTATCTTTGTCCACAGTTCACAGAAATAGGCTGGTTTCTTTCACCTTTTCATGTTTCAAAATGAAAATTGTTCAGATAAGTTCCAAACCTGAACAGAATTTGGAAACAAAAGTGGGAGGAGGTAATTTCTCAGGTCTTTTCCGTTTGTGCTAGTCTTTTGAAATAAATGCCCTGACATGAATCAAATGCTTTACAGCTATAGAAATATGGGGCTGGGGGAGGTTCATTCTTACCACTTCCCCTTGTGCAATCTGGCAATTAAAGAAAAGGTCTCAGAGTTAGTAATCCTGAGTACAAGACTCAGACCTGCTGAGAAGACAGAGACACTTAAATCCTAGCAGCTGGACACAGCCCAGAAGCCAGGTACTTCTGTTCGCTGGGGGTGAATCGGCTGCCTCTGAAAAGCCCTCCGAGGGCTAGGAACCAGGCAGGTCTCACTTCTCCCCATCACCAACACATGGTGTTGTAGGGGTGTTTTCCGACCTCTGGAAAGGGTTTGAGGAAAGAAAAGGGAATTACAACATATGAAGGAATTTTAAACTGTATCATCCAACAGAGGGAAAAACTGCCCGCTGAGTTAAGGAGACACACCCATTCTCCTAACCTTGTTGACTTGTCTCACAGTGTGAATGAATCCCCAGGCACCTTCGGGATCAGGAGCTTCTCCTGTGGGCGTCGGTCTAACTCCACCGTTCCTCCTTTTCTCAGTACAGCACACATCGTCACGCCTGTCCTAGCCCGCCAAGAAGATTCTGAGGGCCCGAGCACAACAATCCACAGCACCTCACAGGAGTCTAATGTCCAGTTCTCTTGAAGGCCTCACCTCCAGCAGGTTTGCAAACATGTTTCTGAATTCTTCTGCTTGGAAGGCCTGCATGCATGCACACACAGACATTCTCCTGCCAACTATTATCACATACAAGAAATGTGACACTGACAGGATAATACTGTCTAATTGACAATGTCTAATTGTCTAATTAAAATTGTCTATTAACAGTGTTTGTCAACCTTTAGCATGTATATAAACCACCTGGGTAGAGCTGAAAGTGCATTTCTAACAAACTCCCAGGTGACGCTGTCACTGCTTGTCAACAGTCCACACTCTGAACAGCAAGGATCTAATTCATATACAGTCCATATTCAGCTTTCTGCAATTGTGCCAAAGCACCTTTGATAGTCCTTACTTTTCTGATTTAGGATCCAGTCAGGAATCATGCATTACATTTGCTGTCCTGTCCTTTTAGGCACAGAACATGAGCTTTTTATTGGCTGCTCACTTAGTGACACAAACACCCAGTGAAAGGTTGGCATTTCCATTTGTGAGACCAGATCCCCAAGAAATACTTGGACAAGGACCATGCTTACCACAGTCTCAGTGGGAGAGGAGCAGAGAAGAGAGTGATGTCTTGTCCAGGTACCTCTGGAAGGGTGACCTGGAGGTGACACAGTGATGGTTAGGCTCTATCATGTAGTTTTTTTATACAAACCACATAGGATGACCTGGATTTTCTGAGGCAGGTATAGGGATATAGTGCCTAGCTCAGAATAGTCCCACCACATTCAAACACAGTTGCAAAGGAGTTTTACTGCCCTTGTTAGCAGACTTTAAGATTTTACCTATTCCCTCCAGAGAAATGAGAGGGCGATGTTACATACAAGCATGGTTATGCTCAGTGGGTATACAAACTTCATTTCCTATTTTCCAGAGCTTAGAGTTTAGGTAAATTCAATCATTTCTAGAACTCTCCCTAGGGCGCCAGCAGGATGGGCCACAGGACCCATGACTGTCCAAACCTCACTCCTCTGTCCTGTGGGGACTCTGCGGTCCCGCTTTACTTGGGGTGCCCATCGCCCCTCATCTTGGTAACTTCATCACAGTGGCCTCTGCTAAAACTCAGTGCTGCCTAAAAGAAAGGATGGAAGAGGAACCCTAGATCAGATGGCTAGCAAAGACTCTCACCTGAGGAATCAGAAAGAGGGAGAGGTTCTTGTTCAACTTGATGGGCAGTGGGGTTGTGTGGCAAAGGGACTTCCTCAGATAGGAGTGGAGAGGCAGGGAACCCAAATACAGACTAGTACACCTGATAGAACAGCACACTCCTCAAGAAGAGAGGAGGCATTACATCACTAATTATCAGGGGAATGCTAATTAAAACCACAATGAGATATCACCTCACACCAGTTAGGATGGCCAACATCGAAAAGACAAGGAACAATAAATGCTGGCAATTATGTGGAGAAAGGGGAACCCTCCTACACTGCTGGTGGGAATGTTCAACCATTGTGGAAAGCAATATGGAGGTTTGTCAAAAAACTAAGTATAGAAATACCATCTGTCCCAGGAATTCCACTCCTAGGAATTTACCTGAAGAAAACAAGATCACAGATTAAAAAAGACATATGCACCCCTATGTTAATTGCAGCACTATTTTACAATAGCCAAGGCATGGAAGCAACCTAAGTGTCCATCAGTAGATGAATGGATAAAGAAGATGTGGTACATAGACACAATGGAATACTATTCAGCCATAAAAAGAAAATAAATCCTATCATTTGCAAGGACATGGATGGAGCTAGAGGGTATTATGCTCAGTGAAATAAGCCAGGTGGAGAAAGACAAATACCAAATGATTTCACTCATTTGTGAAGTATAACAACAAAGCAAAACTGAAGGAACAAAACAGCAACAGACTCACAGACTCTTGAGAAGAGACTAGTGGAGGGAAAAGTTTGGAAAATATAGGTGGGAAGGGAGGGAGGAGGAGATTAAGGGGCATCATGATTAGCACACATAATGTAGGTGGGTCATGGGGAAGGCAGTATAGTATGGAGAAGACAAGTCATGACTCTCTAGCATCTTACTATGCTGATGGACAGTGGCTGCAGTGGGGTGTGGGGGGAACTTGATAAGGGTGAATGTAGGGACCACAATGTTGCTTATGTGGAACCTTCATAAGATTGTGTATCAATGATACCTTAATTTTAAAAAAAGGAAAAAAAAAGAGGTGTCATTGAAAGGGGACTGAGAAGTTCCCCATCCACCAGCCTCACGTGTTGTCATAAGGTCAATGCATCATGCTCCCCGGTGGCACAGTTGTTCTTTTGTAGAATGAAAAAGATGCAAGATTAGAAGGTTTGGAATCCACAAACTGCCTCCCTACCCAATATGGTGTTCCTCCTACAACATTTTTATAGGAGTACATTAGCTTCTGCTTGAGCATTTCCCACATGAGGTCCACAATGGGCCTACATCCCTATGGAATACATAATCTTAACAGCTAGTGGTACTGAGTTCATTCAACACAGCACCTTTCTAACATTTCCTACATTCAATCATTTAATCTCTACAACAGTCCTAAAATGGTGATTCTCTTCTAATCTTCACAAATGAAGATTACTGGGACACTGAGAGTTAGTAACTAGACCAAGATTACACATTTCTAAGATGGACCCAAGAAGTGAGATCCCAAGACCACTGATCCTAACCACTTCTCTAACTGCTTCCCCAGAAGACACACAAGAGACCAATTGCTGCCTTACAGAAGTCTAAAACCTCAAACATGTAGCACACATATATTATATATTCACACAACTTCCAATTTTAAAATTCATAATGCAGTGCAATGTGGTTTTATTTAAAATGTCTTGCCTTGGTTTTCTGCTTTTCCTATTTTCTGTATTTTACTGGTGGTAGGCTCAACACAGACCTCCTGGGGAAAGGCTTGTGCCAGAGAGGAAAGATAAAGATTCCTTCCATAATTCACCCGTGACAGGAAGCTTCCCCAAGGCTGCAGGGGAGATTTGAGAAGGGATTTATGGGGGAGGGGAGAGAAAGGAGAGGATTAAATACTGTCTCTGAGATGATGACTTCAAATTGATAAATCTTGCCCCAACCTTCCTATTTTTATGTGTGAGAGACATCTCCAATTTAAGTCCAAATCGTCACTTGATTTCCATCACCACTCTGAGTCTGCTTTTACCCACCTCATTAAATCACACCACTTCTCATCTAGTTCCTTAGGCCAGAAACATGAGAGTCAGCTTCAATTTCTCTCTTCCGAACACCCACAGCAATTCCATTGGCAATTCCCACTGGTTGTACCTCTAAACATATCTAGCATCCAACCCTTTCTTATCACCCTGCCAACCCATCACTTGTTGACGCCATGGTCATCTCCTGCCTTAAGGACTGCACTAGACTCCCATCTGGTCTGCCTTTTTCTGCTCTTGCTCCCTGGAAGACTCTATATCACATGGCAGCAATGATCTTTAAAAGCATAAGTCACATCACTTCTCTCTACTCAGAACCCCCTAACAGCTCCTCATCAAACTTAGAATGAAATTAAAATTCCTAAATATAGTCAATGATACAGACTTTACATGGTATGGTTCCTGACCACCTTTCCAAGATCACCCTCCACTACTCTCCTCTAGCTCATTTCACTCTAGCTACATGGCCATCTTGCTGTTCCTTAAATACCCTAAGATTAGTAACCCTTTGCATTTGCTGTTCTCTTTGTCTAGAATGCTTTTCCTTGTCCCCAAACCTATGTATAGCTCACTCCCTAATTCTATCCAAACGTCACCTCCTCAGAGACAATTTCCCTAAACACACTTCCTAAAACAGCTCTTCCAACCCCACCTCCAACCATCACTCTTTATCTCTTCATTCTGCTCTACTGGTCTTAGTAGCACATATCACTCCTGGAGTCATATTTACAGTACTTATTTCAGGTTTATTCCATTATGAATTTTATGAGAGCAGGGATCTTATCTTATTCACAGTGGTCCCCCAGTGCCTGGCACATTCTAAGTGTTCAATTAATATTAATTTCATGAATGTATACATTCTAACAAGTTCAGAATCTGTTTTTAGACTCCTTTGCTGATATCCAGATCCATATATCTCACTGTCTATGTGACCTGTATGTCCCAAAGGAAACTCAAACTCAGTATGTTGAAAACAGAGCCCATTATACTTCCCATGTCTTCCCCACGTTGCTTTTCCCCATCTTTCCCAACCTTATATAAGAGCACTCTTGTTCACCCAGGTACCCAAGACAAAAGTCTAGGTATTGTTCTACATTTCACCCTCTCTCAGCCTGAGTGTATCACCAAATCCTGTCATTCTACTGGTATTAGACTGTGTTCTCAGTTACAAACAACAGAAGCCACTCTAGCTAATTTAAGCAAAATATATATATATATGTAATTATTAGGTAGCACACAGAATCTTCTGGAGGGCCTGAGAGCTGTGCTGGGAAGCTTTGCAGATAGGAATAATGCCCAGGTCTCCCTGCCAGCCTGCCCAGTAGAAATCCTGCTGCATAGCTGCTGGCACACCATGGGTCAGAGGTAAACTCTAGGGAGAAGAGTGATCGCTAAGACCGCAGTCCCTTGAACCTCAGGCTCTCAACATGGTCCTCCTCAGAACAGATTCCACATGCCATGTTCTTCACATCCTTCTTTTCCAAAACAAAATCCTGATGGGCAGAGCCCAGATCACAGGCCTTCATACCCTATCTGACAGGGAGGCTGGGAAAGTAAGTTTCTGGCTTCTTCTTTGAGAAAAATGGGTGCATAATTTGGGAAATTACCCCACCAGAGCAAGGGTGTTCAAGGAATGCAAGACAGCCACAAGGCTTCACCAATGTCAGTTGCCATTACCTTCTGTTTCCCACATCTATCCTCCACCACTGACTCAGTTCTTGTCTCATGGTTTGTGGTCTTGACTAATATGATGACCTCCTAACTGGCTCCCTTGTGACTTTTTGCACCTCCACACTAATGAGCTACAGCAATACATCTAAAAAGACATCTTACCATGTCATTCCCTTGCCTACCGTCTATCGTCTATCATTAAAAAATGAAAAGTCCTCAAAAGCTCTCATTGCCTTTAGATGACGTCCAACCCATCTGGTTGGCACATAGAGCTTTTTACAACATGGTCCTTACCCACCTTTCCAAGATCCTCCCTTTACTGAGGATCCTGGGCTTCAGCCTCACCAGACCATCTGTCCTCCCAATGTTGCCAATTCTCTCCTGCTTCTGCTGCTTTGTACTCATTCTTCCTCCTCCTGGGAATGGCCCTCTCACCAGCAAAGTCTTACTCATTCTTCAAAACTTGTCTCCAGCATCACCTCTTCTCTGCCCTTACCCTGATCCCTCTTTCAGGATGAGACATTCCTGGACTGTCTCTCCCTTGACACCTGCCTCTAGAAGTGCTGATTCTGTTGCACTGTAATTGCTTGCTTCCGCATCTGTCTGCACAGGAGGAAGGAGCCCACCGTGAGCTCCATGAGGACAGGAGCCATTGCCTTGTTCTTGTATCTCAAACATGTTGTCTGCCTCATGGCTGACACAGTAAACTTTTGTTGAGTGACTAGTAAGGCTGCTGCTGGCACAGCTAATAGTTGTCTCCACATAGGGAACAGTTACTATGTATTAGGCAGTGTACTAAGATGTGTGTGTGTGTGTGTGTGTGTGTGTGTGGTGTGTGTGTGTGTGTGTGTAGCTAGAGATACAGATAGATTTACATACATATATGTATATATTTCCATATATTATATTATTTAATACACACACATTTGAGAAGTAGGTATGATTTTATAGATGGGGAAAGTGAGCCTTTATGAAGATATAAGCATGACCAGAAAGTAGGCTAAAATTTGGATTTGGATTTATTTGATTCCAATCCTATAACTCTTAGTCAATGTACTCTACAGCCCCCTGTGAATAAATAAATCTGTAGGTGGGAGAAAGAACAAATAAATGAAAGTGTGAAGTCCTATACATTTAGAATTACTCTCTAGCCTGCACAGCCTGAGCACTTTTCTTGCCTTTTTATTATTTATTTATTTCATTCTGCTCAAAACACAAGTCTTTCCTTCCACACCTTTGGAGACAGTAAGCTTCTTAAGGGCAAGAAGTCATGTTTTTTCATTTCTATGTCAACTCATTTGTATTGCTCTCCTAGGGTTGCCAAAATAAAGCACCATCAACTAGGTGGGTTAAGAAACAGAAATCTATGGTCTCAGAGTTTGGGAGGCTAGCAGTCTGAGATTAAAGTACAAGCAGGGCTGTGCTTCCTCTGAAGGCGCCCAGGGAGGACTGTTCCAGGCCTCCATTCGAGCTTCAGTAGTTTCTCTGCTTATGGCATCAGAACTTCCAACCTCTACGCTGTTTTCTCCCATGTGCCTGGTCTCTGCATCCAAATTTCCCTTTTATGAGGAGACACAGTTACTTTGGATTACAGCCCACCCCTAATGACCTCATTTCAACTTTCTATCTGAAAAGACCCTATTTCCAAATAAAGTTATATTCAAAGGGACTGGGAGTTAGGGCTTCAGTGTATATTTAGGGACACCAATTCAACCAATGACACCATGTGCTCCCCTAAGTATCTTGCAGTTATCAGATGATCAGTTAAGATTTCTTAGAAGAACTTGAGGATCCTCAGTTAGACCTGGCCTCCAGCCAGCGTGTTTAAGCCCCTCCAGCCATGGGCAGGGGTGAGGTGCATAAGCATTGTCTTACTGACACATCATTCCTTTGCTCCATCTCTATAGGCCTGGTGGGTGGAGAGTAGCTGCAGTGAATACAGGTCATCTTCTCTTAGAAAACAGTTACTCTTTTCTCCCAGGAAACATACAATGTCCTGGGCCTCATTTGTGGATAAGAAGAAAAGGATTTGGGCTGGCTGCTTTTACGGCAACTGTGCCGGGCCAAGAAGTTGTAAACATGCCATCCTCTGGAATGTGTCTGCCTGCTTCACTTGGCAGATTCCTCAAGGATTGGATGAGCTCCAGCCAATGTCCAAGTCTCTGCCTCCTTACTTGGGGCCCAAGAGAATCTGTCCTGCTGCCCACAGCTCACTTCTTTGTGCCTTCTTGTCTCACCCCCAGGCCTTAGGGAAGCATTATTTTATTCCATTTTTTAAATGTAGACACATGTTTTGAGTACTTCTTGGATGTCTGACACTTTATGTGCCTCATACCATTCAATCTTTGCTATAACAGTGCAGAGCAAAGTTTTCATTTAATTGCAGAATACATCATATATAAAAATGAACAAATTTTGCCTGCATAATTTTTTTAAATAATAATGATATGTATAACCACTGCCAAGGATAAGAAAACAGAATACTACCAGTATCTCAGAGGTTTCTGTGGCTCTCTTTCCAAAGATTTTGCCCTCTCTCCTTCCAAATGAAAGAGTATCTGAATTTTGTATTAATCATAGCCTTCCTCTTCTTTATAGTTTGCCAACTATGTACACATCTCTTAGAATACACAATCTCAAGAGGAGGGGGTTTCTACTCCAGGCAAGTTCACTGTAAATTCTGTGACTGAACAATAACAATGGAACATTGCAGGTAAAAAGGGGCTCACACCAAGCTTTAGTCTCACAGCAGTACTTCAAGCACTAGACTGCCATCTGCACGCCTCAGTCTCTGGCCCCGACTCCAGTCCCTGCCCCAGGCACTGCCTTCGCTGGTGGTTCCATCTCTGCTTCCTCCTGCCAGAAACTGAAACCCAAGTGGTCTTTTCCAGATGAATGAAATGAAGTTTAGCATGGCTATATACAAGTCCAAAAGCCAGTAAGTGATTAGTACTAACACCTGCAAGGAACAGCAGGTAGCCTGACCTCTCACACAGCATGCTGGCTGTGGACATGTGTGGACAATTTGATTTAAAGCCAGAGGCTCTCAAATAAAAGGTCCCAGGAAGGCTTCTGTATCTCCTGGGAAGTGGAAGTTGATACTGTGTCAAGCAGAGAGTGGATGTTTCCCTTTGTGGTCTCTTCCTCCATGTCATCTGCTTTTAATACTGCCTTCACTCGTGAATTTGGCAATATTATGTATCATCTAAGTGGCAAAGAGGTAGTAGAATCAGCCAAGGTCAAAACTTTGACCTTGTAGGGACCAAAGGCAGGCCACTCCAAGATGTGCCATTGTGACATGCAGATTATTTTGAGCTGAACACCATCAAGGCCCAACAGACTCAGAAAGATACTTTGAGCAGCCACTGCCTATACCCCTTGCATAAAAAGTATTTATAAAAAGGGTTTATATGGAGGTACCACCCCAGGAGGAAAACTATCACCTTAGATAGCTGTATTATAATGTAGGGGTGATAGGCAGGAAGGAATATGACAGAGTCTGCTGAAATTTCTCTCTGTGCCCATTGTTTCTATGTGGCCCATCAAGTTTTTTTTTTTACCAAACATTTACTCTTTTCATATTCCTGTGAGTTACTTCCCTTCTCCTTTGACATCTCAGACCTGCACCCCCTTCTCCTTGGTTCAGGATGACTTATATACTTTATTCTCCCTGAGTGGCTTTGGAATCCTAGTCTATGGCTTCCTAGTATGTACATAATTAAACTTTGGTTTCTTCCTCCTGCTAATTTGTCTCATATTAATTTGATACTTAGACCACCTAGAAGAACTTTGAGGGGTAGATAAAATTTCTTCCTCCCCAGTAATCTAAAGTCATCTCTATATTCCCTCATTTAACAAACATTTGTTGAATACCAAGCTATTCCTGGGGAATCACTGAAAACAAGACCCAATATTTGCATTCATGGAGCTTATAGCTGGTGGAGAAGACAGAGGAGGGGACCAGACTTTGTAAGGGTACGATAGTGGCTGCAAAGGGGTAGACACTAGATGCCATGGCAGCACCGAGGAGTCAGGAGTAGGGAGAACTTCCTAGAAGAAGTGGCATCTAAGATGAGACCTGAAGGCAAACAGAGATTGACCAGACAGAGAGAGCAGCCACAGGTTCCACATGCAGAAAGTTCTGGGCTGGGAGTTAAAGTGAGAAGTGGCAAGAGACAAGGCTGGGAGGTGGGCAGGGCAGATGGGGGAAGGGTCTGTTGCCTTAGGAAGTTTGGACTCTGGAGGGAAATAGGAAGCTACAGAGGGTTTTAAGGAGAGTTCATTTAGAAAAATTGCTCCATATGCAGGAGGGAATGAGATCATGCTGGCCTGGGGAGACTGAGACATGTTTAGAAGACAAGGTTTTGAAGTTCTAATCTTGGCTCCATCACTTTTTATCTGTGTACCATTAGGTAAATGATTTATCCTCTTTGCTATAAAGCAATAGTATGATAGAATCCACCTTACAGAGTTATTGCCAGGCTTAAATAACTTAACACTTTATAGTACTTTTGACAGTACATAACATATATTAAATGCTTAATTGTGCTTTTAGTTTAATGGCGAGGACTTAGTGCATGACTGAATAAAGGAGGTGGGGAGAGAAGAGTCAAAGATGGTTGATGGGCATTGAAGTGATAAGGAAGCCAGGTGGAGGTGTGTGTCAGCTCGGTAGGAGGAGGCAGGGGTCATCCATGCAGAGATGTCTGGTCTACAGCTGGATGTCTTTCCATTCTTGTTATCCATGTACCCCTGAGATTTGAGATATGAAGACCCAGGAAACAATGATAGTAAAAGTTCTTGCTGCCTTCAAGGAACTAACAGAACAAAGTGGCATTTTTCTAGGAGAATCCACTGGGACCACATGGGGTGGCTTCTACCTAAGCTTAGGTGGGCATGTAGACTTCTCTGGGGGAAGACACTGAGCAGAGTTGTGAGGAACAAGTAGAAGCTACTCAGATGACAGGGAGCCAGAAGAAGAATAAGGCAGGGACTGTTCCAGGCAGAGGGAGAAAATATGATAAAACAGACCAGCAAGGGAACAGTGTGGTTGGAATAAGGGCTGAGGAGGGCAACAATGAGAGGTAGAACAAGGAAAAGGCTAGGGTCTGATCTTACAAATGGTGCTACAGAGTTCATGCTTTATTCCCTCTTCTCAACACCCACAAAAAGAAGTTGACTTCTTTTTTTCTCCTTTACCCTTTCTGGAAAACACTAACTTCTTAAAATGTCTCCAACATACGAAATGCTCTTGCCCCATTGCTTGCAGTTAATGGAAATAGATAATAGCAGATCTGTTTTATCAGTGTGGTAGCTTGTTACACAGTGTGTTTTGTGGGCCTGGACTCCTCCATAATTCTGCATCAAAGGGGTTTGCTCCAGGGCTGGGGTTGAGGTCTGGCTACCTTTCTCTCTGTGGGATGCCCAGGCAGATGACAGACTTTGATGGTAACAAGGAAGCTTCCCTGCTCCTCTTCACATGTCAAGTCCATGGCAAAGAGCCAGCTAGCACCCTGGACCTCTCTCACTGTTGAACTTTAGATGTGATTTGTTCTTTCTGCCTTTGAGGCTTGGTAAAGCCACCCAAAATTTAAGCCAGAAATGTAGCTGCAGGCCAGCACTGCAGAGCGTCCTCAGGATATTCCAACATCAGGAGCCCCGGTGTGCTGGTCTTGATGCTTCATGCCCTTTCCCCTCGCCTCTTCACAGGCCTCAGTTACTGCAAACTGCCCACAGCATCATCAGGCACCTCCCCCAGGTTCTTCCCAATGAGTCCTGGGCGGCTGACCCCCAAGGCCTGGTGAAATTTCCTGAAATCCTGTCCGTTGTGTGTATCTGTTAAAGTTGTGTCAGTACTAGTTGTGGCACTTCCCAAGGACGCTAATGTTCAGGGTATTGCTTACTCCTGACTCTGTGAGCTCATTCAATATTGGGAGGCAGCAGTTTTCATGGAAAGCTCTGGGACTCTGTGGAAGCCAGACCCGGGTTCGAATCCTAGCTCAGTCACTCACAAGTTGTGTGACCCCAGACAGCTGAGCCTCTGTTTCCTCACCAGTAAGGTCCCCTGTAAGATGGGGATGATAATGAATAGTTTGAAGGGTTGTTGAAAGGATTAGAAACAATTCTATAAAGGGCCTAGCATGTAGTAAGTCTTCAGAAAGTGACAGCTACCATTAATAATAGCTTTTTGTAGGATTTGAGCCTTAGGGTATGAGACTGCATGATTTCAGAGTTTCTGGGAGCAAGGCTAGCCATCAGCACTGACACGCACAGTTTCCTGCCTGCCAGGCAATGAGGTAGGTTGTGGTAGGGAGGGTGGGGTGGGGATCATACTCTGGACGCCAGGGATTCTCCTGGTTCTTAGCCCGCTCCCCATAGGACAGCAGGGAGTTAAAGGGCACATCATTTTCAACGGTTCACCCCTGCTTTCGGCAGATGCAGACTCCACAGCTTCAGAAAACCTTTCTGTCTTCTTTATGAACCATTTTTATAATTTCCCCGGGGCTCATATTTAATATATAATTTTATAATTAGCACTTCCCAGTCACCATCTCCAGCTGGTCTACAACACCCTCAGCGACTTTGATGTGATGGAATCTTTAATGCTCCCCACCCGACTTGGCCCAAGCCCCTATCCTGGCAGAGCTGACTGAGAAGGAAGGTGCAGGGGGTGACCCCCCCCCATTCCTAGTGGGGCATTTCCTCATTCACTGCAGGTTGATATCGCAATCCAGCTGCAGTCTTCGTTCTGGAATCATTCCAGACAGGGAGGGTCATATATGATACATACACAACCTACCTTTCAAGCATACAAGCTTAAAATCCCCTCCTAGTTATGCCTAAACTGTAGGAGTGCCAGGAGAAAACAGGACTCTGCAAGGCTCCTCAAGGATAATCCTTCGGGATTTGAGCAATCTTCCCAGCCAGACGTTACAATGTGCTAACACCCTGTGAGTCATGAACTAACTCATGGTCAGTTCTGTTTGGAGAACAGGATGAATAATTGAGAGTAACTGGGTGTTTGCCTGAATCTGGGCCTAACCCAGTATTTATTCTGTTTTCTTGTATCTTTTTGCCTAAAACAAACATGTCTAGTTTCCCATCTTCCCCCACATTCCCTGCCTAATCCTTCACTGGCTCTTAGAGGAAAGTCCTAAGTCTTTAATACAATCTCAAGACCCCATTGGGTGGCCTGCCTACTTCTCCAGAATCTCTGTGCGAAGCCAGAAAGACTGGAAGGGAGGGCAGATACATCTCTGAGGTGTACAGGCAGAAAAGCCATAAACTTAATTTTCTTTAATTTTTTTCTTTTAGAATAATTTTAGACTTACCCACAAATTGCAAAAATAAAACAAAGTCCTCCAATTCTTTAAACCAGCTTCCTTTAATGTTAACATCTTATGTAACCCTAGTAGAGTGACAAAAGAAACAGGACAATAGCATTGGTTCAATACTATTAACTAAACTATACTGTTTATCTGAATTTTAAGTTTTCCCACTAATGTCCTTTTTCTCTTCTAAAATCTAATCTGGGACCCCATATTCTGTTTGGTTGTCATATCTTTTTAGTTTCCTTTAATTTGTGATGTTTTTCAGTCATTCATTGTCTTTCATGACCTTGAGACTTTGGAAGAGTACTGCTGTTATTTCATAAAATGTCTCTTAATGTGGATTTGTCTGATGTTGTCTCATGATTAGATTAAGATTACACATTTTTTAGGAAAAATACCATAGAAGTGATGTTATACTCTTCTCAGGGCATCACATTAACAGTATATGTTGTTAATATGTCTTATTACTAGTGATGTCAACCTTGATCACTGACTAGAATTATTTCTTTATTCTTAGCTTCTAAACATCTTGTCCCTCTTCTCTAATTATTCTCACTCCTTTAGTGAACTCATTCTTTCTCGCAGATTTGTGTATCATCTATCTACACTCCAAATATAACCAAATTTATATTTTTATCCTGGGTTTCTCCTTTAGCACATAAACTATCAACTTAGTCTTTCTACTCGAACATCTCATAAGGATCACAAACCTAATATTCAAAACCAAACTCTTGGATTTACAGCTTCCTGTATCTTAGGGAATGGAAATCCATCTTCCCAATAGCTCAAGTCAAAAATCTTGGTATCATCCTTTATGCTTCTGTTTCTTTCTTACTACATTTAAGCCATCAGTGCTGCTGGGTCTGTATTAAAAAATCTATCCATGTTCTAACTACTTTTTACCATCTTCTCAGCAACTACCCTGATGTAAGTAAGTCACCGCCACCATCTCCCCCTTGGATTATTGTATTTGTCACCCAATTGATCTCCTTGATGTTGGCATTGTTACCTTAGAGTTTTTCTCCATACAGCAGCCATAGTAATCTTTCAAAAATGTAAGTCAGATCATGCAATAATTTTTTTCTCAAAACCTTCCAGTAACTTCCCTTCTCACTTAAGGCCCTACATGATCCAATCTGCCCCCTTTCCCTGTCATACCTCTCTGACTTGATCTTCTGCTCTCCCCCTTGTTATTCCTTGAAAATCATTAGGTTTGCTCCTGTTTCAAGGCCTTTGTTCATGATTTCAGTCCTCTTTTTCAGTAACCCCAGACTCAGTAAATGGTAGTTCAACCAATCCAGTTGCACAAACTGGAGCTGCACAGTCTTCCTTGGTGATTCCCTCTCCCTCGTGTCCAATCCTTCACCAAACCCTGTTCAGGTTTTCTCCACAATAACAACTCTCACACCAGCCTAGTTCTCATTGCCCCTGTGAAAACCTGGGTTCACCAGTATGTCTCCTGCCTGATCTCCTTGGCCACAGCCAATCACTTCTCCCCACTGTGTTCCAAGAGGTCTTTTGGAAACGCAAATCTGATCAAATGGCAGCCTGCTTAAATGCTCTTTAATGGCTTCCCACTGCCAGTCTATATATGCCAGTGTAGATACAGACCACAATTCCTAACGTGGCTTACATAACACTCCTGGTGTGGCCCTCACTCTCCGTGTTCCAGCTGCGGTAACCTTCTCTCCATTCCTTGGATGGCAGCATGCTTCCCCCTGCCATGGCCTACCTTCCACACAACCTACTTAGTTTGGAAACCTTCACCCACCCCGTCCTGTCCCCGCACTCCAACCCCCTCCTTGGCCTACCTGAGACCTTTACCTATACATATGTGCCTCTACAATCTATCATTTCCTTACAGAGGACTTCCTAACTCATCAGTCCAGATGAGGTTCCTTTGTGTTATACTATCAAAGAAGCTTGCCTCATTCCTACAGAATGCTCACACTTGCTCTTAGCTGTACATCCAGTACTGCAATTACTTGCCAAATACCTGCTGCCCCATTGGGCTGTAAATCTTATAGCAGGGAGCATAGTGCTTGACACATAGATGGCACCCAGTACTTGTTGAATGAACAGATAAATCAATGGATTGATGAAAATAAAATTATGCTTTTGAAAGACAGAGCTGGCAAATCAGTCTATAAAAGGAAGAGAAAGTGAAAAGAAGAGTTCTATGTAATTAGGAGGCTGTTAGAGTAATACAGGCCAGGAAAGAGGAAATGCAATTCTAAATAGGGTGGTGAGAGGGGAATTGATAGTAACTGTCTTGGGAGGATTATTATGCTTCTGATACACGAGGTCACCCACAATCAGTGCAGGGGCACTGTGCTCCATCCCAAATGTGGTTGGAAGACCAGCAAGTATCTGGCGTGTTCAGCAGTCTCAACACTGAGGGAAGTTCTGTGGCAGGACAGAAGGCACTTTCTAGGACATCTTGCTCTTAAAAATACAAGCTGTTTGAATGACAAAGAAATTCCAGTACCATTTTGCCATCCTCTGGACCCTGAGGATTCGTAAATGGGCTGATTCCTGTGTTTATAATAGTCTCTAATATGTTTGATTACATTTTCAATTCAAAGGGTTCCATTACTACAAGAAGCAACTTCATTACCGGGGGGGCCAGAGCCCAGACTATACTAGCTTCCCTGTCATATAATTTAGCCTCAGTCATACCTCAGACAATATTTATACAAGGTCACTTCTTCAAACCATGTCTAGCCTTCCCAAATGACAATATTATTTATGCCAAATGCTTCTCCTAAGGGATGGAAAACAGCCAACTCTGGTTTAACAGGCTATATGGACAGGCTAGAAAAACATTATTTGTAGCACACACAGTTTATGCATTTAGTATGTAACTAGGAGTACAGACTGATCATTGGAAACATGGCCGAAAGCTGGCCTCAGGAAAAAAAAGCCACAAAGCACTAAGGTTTGGATCTTTCTTCCCCAGTATTAGTTTTGGAAGCCATGGGTTTAGCCAGAATTATGAATGCACAAGAGAGAGCTGCCTCAGACTTCAGTGGCTACCTGAATATCCAAAATAGAGGGAAAACCTGCAAAAAGGAAATTTAACTTGGGCATGTGTGCCCAGCAGCCATCCTCATGTGGTTGCAAATTAATGTGACCATCCAGTGGAACAGGCAGCCCAGGGGCCTTTGGTAACAAAGAACAGTCTAACTCACTAATGTTAATTTACCAAATTATTCACGTCCCGCAATCTGGAATAGAAATCAGTGGCCAATATATGCCTCCTCTACACCTCAGTCAAAACACCTATAAAAATCTAGATACCAGGAGGCAAAGTCTGGAACATAAACTACTCCGTCCCGTTGCCAAAGAGTTATTAAAGCACAGAACCACACTGCCAAGGCATCTGGGCCACCCTTGCTTCCAAGCTCGTTCTTGGTTACGTTTTTAATGACATTTGGTCAAAATATAGTGGTGACAACTCCTCTCCCTTAAAATACAGTTAAGGATACAAATCATACATTCAACTTAATTCCTCCTGGACTCCTGGAACTTTAAAATCTCTAACACAGAATTAACAAACTTTCACAGAAAGCGTAATATCTGTCCCGAACTGCGTGACTTGTTGATGATAAACATCACTAATAAGCAATTTATACATTTTTGTCCTTTAAATAGATGTTTACCACTTCTGCATAAAAATACTGTATCTAATTTGAGTTTTAGGAAACAGGAATGTCAGGCTATAAGGGGGTTTCAAGAATTCAAAATCACTCCTTTGTCTTGAAAAATTTAGAATGGTCCTTGTCTCTTAAAATGCACTTCTTTAAAAGGCCACAAGTATTGCTTTTTTGTTTTCAGGAGCTCTCTCCAGAGGAATAGCCTCCGATTGGCTGTGTTTCATAGTTTTGGATATCATTATCATTACTTACTAACAGTAATAGCATTAACCCTTTGTGATGAGCACACCCTTAGCCAAGCAAGTCCATGCCCAGGAATTATTTCAGGATAGCAATTAGATATGTGTGCAAAAATGTGTGTGCAAACACATTCAACACAGAATCATTTATTATTGATAGTAAATATACAGTAATAGAGGACTGGTTAAATAAATTAGCATATGATGGAGTACTAGATACTCATAAAAAATTAAGTCATAGAAAAACCTGTAAAACCCACGGGAAAAAGTTTACAGTACACTAAATGAAGAAGGAGATGGGGAAACAATATATACCAAATATCTGTTCAGATGGAATGATATCAAAATATTAACCCATGCAGGCCAGCCCTGGGGACTCCCTAAAATGAGATGCACAGGCTTCGAGAAGGGGACAGAGGAAGTGCACTGATGTGATGTCAGTTGTATCTGCAGGCAGGTGAGACTTGGAGACATTTGGATAAGGGACTTAACTTACACTTTTACTACAGAAGTAATTTTCTTCGCACCTGTCATCCTCTAAGTGAGGACAGGACAGACAGCATGGCATTTTTCACTGTTCCTCACCCAGGGGTGGTTTGGACAGGGCCTGTGTAAGACACCATCTGGCCCGCGGTCGGAATCACCTTCCTAAGTCAAGAGCAAGAAGCCTGGTGTCAGCCTCACACAGTGAGTCCCCCAGGTTCCTGACAGTAAAGCCCTGCCATATGGTTCCTAGCATTACAGCACTCGTGGGTAACCCCTGAAACTGTCTCATGTCCGCGGGAGCCTACAGCATAGAGATTTATTAGGCTATTGTAAATAAAACTTGGATAAACAGAAGCATGAAATGGGAGACCCCACAGGCTAGAAAAAAAAGTTAGAAAAATAAACCTGCTTTGTCAGCCCCTCTGGCAAACAGATATGGCCCATGATTTATTAGAACAGGAGCTTTTTCAAGGCATGATTACAGGCAAGAGAAAGTTGAATAAAGCTTTTCCTTAAAAATGTCTCTGTCTAGACTTTCTGCTGGACTTTCCTATTTGAACGTCCTGTGGGTTCCTCAGGCTCGATGCATTTGAAGCAGGAAACACACTCCTTTGCATGTGCGACAGTCCTGTGAGATCTCTGCTTCCCGGTGTCTCCTCTGCTTAGCATCACTATGGGGACAGCACCTGAACAGAGGCAACAGGTAAAGCAGTAGAGGTGACTGAGACCTCTGTACTTAGGAGCATCATGAGACTGGGAAAGAGGACCAAGGACAGGCTCTGGGGACTGGCCCAAGTGTGAGGGAGAGGGAGAAAGAAAAAACACAAAGGGACCATCCAAGAAATCAGAATATGAATGAGTATGCTCTGTAACAAACTATATAAACATCATTTGCTTTCAGGTAGAAATTTTCATCAAAAATAAAGTTCGAAGACAACATAGCTTTTTTTTTGTTTGATGCTAGTGGATCTTTGCCACGGCTAAAATAGTCCAGATGTACCAGATAAAACAAAGCAAAACTCTACTTAAATATTTCCAAGAGTTCAACTGTTTCACCCTCCTGAAAAAAAAAAAATCCTTTTGTTTAAAACTATTTAGGATGTCATTGAATAATTACAGGCATATAAGGGAGATCCAAAATGTTTAGCGCGTGAAGAAAAATTTGTCAATGGGTACACCTTGAAAGGGTCCTATTGGCTTTAGAGACCTAGGATTTTCCTTCTGAAGGTTCAATTGACATTTTTGCTTGATAAACTGTGGGAGCTATGGAGGGTTCATTTTTGTTTCCTGGGCCTAAGTGTTGTCTGGTTCCCTCTGCTTGGAAATAACCACAGAACTCACTCACTCAGCAGCAAAGTCGAGAGCATCCTCCAGGACTGGAAGGGGGAAAACTGCTGCCTTTGTGGTTTCTGAGGCTGACATCAGACTAGAGCAATTGTGCAGTCAGTTTGGCCCATCTTAGGGATTTGGGCTCTCAAATGGCAGGGCTATGCAGACTAAACTAGAGGTTATTTTACAAGGATCATTGAAATCCTCATTTGCATGTGTGACATTCCTGTGGAGAAGCTGGTTTGGAATCAAGCTGGTTGGGCCAGCTTACAAACTGAGTGTGCTAGTGTGCATGTCAATAGCATCAGCTAGATCTCAGCCTCTCCCAGGCAGCCTTTTCCTTCTGTGGCCCAAATCACTAGCCAGTTGTTTGGGTTTCAACACAGGTGACCTCAATACCTGCCCTTCGCCTCTGAGCTAACAGGAAGACACCACATTTTCTTAGAACAAATGGTCAGCAACAGTAATGACGCTCACTGAGCGTTTACCTGGTGCTAAAGGCTTTATGTGTGTCCTCTCCTCAGATACAACAGTCCCGCAGAACTTTGGTATTACATCATATTACCATTCCTAAGAGAGAAAAGTGAAGCTTAGAGAGATTAAGGATAACTCATCCCAGATCACATGGGGAGAAAGCAATGGATTTGAATGTGCATAGTTTAATTTCCACATCTATGCTTTTTACTCTAGTTGCCTGATGCCATATTAGTAGGCTAGCTTCATTTGGCAATTTATAGCAGCAAAGAACATTGGGATCAAAACCAAAGTTGGTGTGACATGGAACAAATCATACATTTCGGATAGAACTCAGACACCTACGTCACTTTTGTCCTGCACACAAGCTGTGTGAATTGTAGGGAGCCCTCCCACTTGTGGGTAGTGATTTAGTTCTTAAAAAATCTGGACACTGTGGTGGTGTATCTTCTCCATCCCTCCATGTCCCAGTAGCAGTTAACTCTGTGATTTCATAGTTCCTTTCTCTGAGGCAGCTCAGGTTTCAGAGCATTCTCTGTAGAGATTTGGAGAAAAAGAAAAGCAACCTATCGACAAAGTCCTAAACTCAAGCCATGGTGGGCACATGCTCACTTTGCAGCAGCTGCAGCTGCCACTCCCCTGTCCTCTTCGGGTCCAGAGATGGGCAGCATGAGGAACATGGGGCCATTCGTTCTTCGGCTTGGAGAATCTTCTGAGTCATCAGGACACCCTTGGTTTTGGAGGTATGGGACACACACCCCTGACATTCCTTCTGGAGAAGGATGCAGCACAGTAGCTACGAACGTCCCAGCTCTGGTCCCTCGCGAACATCCTCTGCATGTGGAGAGGGGTATGTCCTACACTCATCACCTGGACAGCAGTTTAGCAACTGCCAGCCAAAGTGGTTTGCAACATCTGGGTAATTGTTTCCAGATGTGACCTGCCCCTGAAACACTTGATTAAAAGTCTCACACTCAGCATCGTGTAATAACTGACACGTACACAGAGAGGTTCTATCAGCTGGACCTAGAGTGGAACTGGCAGGGTCACCCCAACAGTGAACACAAGGGTAGTTCATAGGCTCTCGATAGCCCAGGTTCCTGAAACGTGGGGCTGAGTTTCTCAGGTCCTCATTTAAAGTCAAGCAATGGAGCTGAGCCTGGAGGCAGCAAAGCGGACTGGGCAGAGCCAGGGCTTTGGAATCACACCCGCAACCGAACCGTAACTCCACTGACCACCAGCAGAGACTTCAGCAAGGACTTAACCTCTGGGAGCCTCAGATTTCTCCTCTGTGAAATGGGAATGCAACAAAGCCCAGGGAAGGATGATGACATGCCCGGCACATCACAGGCCCTCAATAAACAATTGTTTCTCTTTTTCTTTTTAGTAGTTGAGTCTATAAACACAACTCACTGTTATACTTACTACAGAACTGTCAGCAAACATGTAGGACTAGAAGTTCCTTTTTCACTCTTTGTACAGAATATTAACATTTTTAAAGCACAAACAATAGCAGGTGTTTATAATGTGTCCTTTTGAGGAGAAGCTCAAGCAATTTCTTGTCACATTTTTTTAATCCCTGAATTTTTTAGAAACAGGTTCAGACCAATCCTGACCCCCAATTAAAACCCTGCAGTCCCTCACCTATTCTGGAGCTATGCATCTTGATGCCTCAGAGAAAATGAGTCCAGCCAGAACAAAGGCTAAGATTGACCAAATGTGGATGGGTCAGACAAAATGATCCTCATTTAACAGGATGGTTAAGAGATGTTTTAGGTGTCAGGTTGAAGATTTAGTCCAAACAAATAAGGTAATTTAATTCACTCCACAGTATTTCTCCCCCTTTATTTTGAAAAATCATTGTCAACATAATAATGGCTATAATTTGTGGAGCACCTGCAATATTCCAGGGAAGTGATAGGCACTTTTCTCACACTACTTCCATGTAATCTGCTTCACAATGTGCCTATAAAGCAGGCATTACTATCATCCCCATTTTTTGTGTGAAGAAACTATAGCTTGAGAAAGTTAAATAGCTTACCACAAATCATAAAACCAACTAGCAGCAGACCTGGAATTTGAACCCATCAGTCTAACTCCAAAGTCATCTGCCAGCAGCTTTGAAACAACTTCACCTTACCATGAGGTGAGCAAAAAATTGGTGCAAAGGCTTTTTCCCTTTCATCACCTAAAATCACCACAACAGCTAGCCCACAGCTTCCCTGGTTTACTGTGCCCACAACCTGGGCTCTGCCCGCTGCTCCTAAAGGAGGATAGAACACCTTCTCTTTTTGTTTTGGTCCCAGCTGCTGGACAGGTGTTGGGAACGATAGCTCCCTTCCCCCCCATTTGCTTCTCCAGGTGCAGCGAGGCCCCAGTCCATCACAGGGGCTGCTCCCCACATGTGCTCACAGCCCCACTGATGGGAAATTACAGAAGCAGGTATTAAAGGTGGAGGCTCTGGCTTATTGCTCTGAGTGTATTAAAAACCATTCCCAGACTCCACATAAAGAGTTTTACACACATAGCACATACGATACAAGGGAGACAGAGAAGCAGACATGGGCTTAACCACAGTGAGACAAGTGGCCACAACAGAAGTCTGGAGAGACGGGCCCATGGAAAGCTGCTTCCACAGACGGGTTGATGGATTGGCTCCTCAGCAGACAGACAGACAGAGGTACTTATTTTTGTAAAAAGTTGACAGAAAGAACACCAGACATCCAGGCCTGCTCTCATCCCGTTCTCACGTCCAGAGCTGACTCAGCCCCCTCTGCTTCCCTTTGCAGGCTGGTGAGTTATTCCATGCGCTCGCTAATCACCCACATCCCGCTGCTTTCTCTTCTCACAGGTCATTGAAATGTCTCCTTGTCTGGCCTGGAACTTGGGTGGAGGCTCAATTCCCTCCTGTGATCCTCCCCAGTGATGAAGTTCTCATACCTGGGGTACTGTTTGTGGAGAAAATTCTTTTCATTTAAAGGCCTTTGAGATGGTAACTCATAGAATTTGTGTTATTCACTCTTGAAGATGGTACTTAGCATTTACTGAGTACACAGTAAGTGCCAGGTAATTTCCCAAAGCTCTCTTTTCACCCTCATAAGAATCACATAAGGTAGATAATAGCCCCAGTGTATAGATCAAGAGCAGAAAGGACAAACACGACAAATGGAAGGGAAGATGAAGCCACACTGCATACTGATTTCCTCAGTTTCTCCAGTATCCAAGCGGCAGAATAACATGGTGAGAGCAGCTGCTCTGGGCCAGGAGAGCTGAATTCTTGTTCTGGCATCGACACCAGCCAGATCTGAGATCAATGCCAAACACTGTACCTCTGAGCACCTGTTTTATGTAATGTAAAAGAAAGAAGTGGTTCGACCAGGTGATTCCATTACACAAGGCCTCTTGCTCTAATTTTCTATGACTATTGCCTATTTTCATACTGTAATTAAAATTAATAATGCCAGAACCCCCAGAAATAAAGTCCTAGAACATGTTATGTTCTAGTCCACAAGCACTGAAGGGACGTGCTTCATCACCCAGCTCTGGAGAACAGCATGTCCAAGCCACATCTGCACAGCAAGTTGAAGTAGCCACAGATACTGATTGGATCCACTACTGTAGATCTGCATTGTTTCCTTAACAAGAACAGATACTCAGTTTTCCACTTATCTATTGCTGCATAATAAACTGCCCCCAAAGCTTAGTGGTTACAATGATTTAATATTTTCCTTCATGGTTTGGGGGTGGAAGGACTCAGCTGAGTGGTTCTTTTTGGAATCCCTCAAATAATTTCACTGGTTGCAGGCAGAGGCTGCGGTCTTCTAAAAGTTTCTTTGCTCACCTGTCTGGCACGTGGGTTGGGGTGGCTGCGGGCTTACTGGTCATATCGCTGTCTGTCTGGCTTCTCCATGTGGCTACCTGGTGCTTCCTCATAGCACGGGAATCCTGAGGTGGTCAGATTTCCTATGTCATGGCTGTATGGCCCCCAGAGTGAGCATTCCAAGAGAGCCAGGCAGCAGCTGTAAGCCTTCCCATGACCTAGCCTCACTTCTTGTATGCTGTGGGTCACAGCATTTACAGGCCAGCACAGACTCAAGGACGAGTAAGCATAGATTCTACTGCTTGAGGGAAGAATGAATTGTACCCATGGGGAGGAACTGACGGCAGCTGTCCTGGAGACAAGCTCTCACTTGGCCCGTCTCAGGGCAACATGAACTATGAGTAAAGGTCAGTTAGATTCACTCTCTCTTGTTCACACACATGCACACTCTTACACAAACAGGTTGAACCCCATAAGGAAGAGTAGGTGGTGGAGAGCACCCTTCCATTTCTCTGTGAGGTAACATTTCAGCTGTGTCATTGATGGAAAAGGGAAAGCAACTGAATTGGGGAAAATGTCTTCAGAAGAAATGGTAAAGGCATGTTAGTGATCCAGTCAAGTCTGTCAGGATGGATATAGATATCCCAGTAATCTTAAGACAAACCCAGATGTCCATTTGCGATCATCCCTAAATGAAGGTGAAACCGGCAGGATGAAGTTGCCAGGCCCCATCCCAGACATCCACACAGATAAGCAGGCCTGAAGTGGGGCAGTTTTGATGGGCAGGCTTAAGAACACTTAGAAACAAGAAACAAACTGAGGATCTGGACAATATCACTATCAGGGAAGCATATCATAAACCTCAGAATGTGACATTGTCCCAACAAAAACAGCAACCCAGAGGCTAAAAAACTGGAGATGCTGGAGCAGAAATGCAGGTCAGATGGGAAACAGCAGTGAGCAGAGAAAATCTGAGCACCACATTGGCACACAAGGAGGATGGCATAAGCACTGGAGTTACACCCTCAAGGGCTGAGATTATCTCTAAAAGAAACTATCTGCAGCTCCTGGGGAGGAAGAGACTTGGGGAGCCATCAAGGAAGAAGCACAACGATCCTTGGGGTTATGGATGCCAGAACAGAGCTAGAATTACTGTGGTTTGGAAGGTAAATCTAAAGGCTCCTGAAAGAGGCATTTCTTTGTCTTCATGACTCAGAGAAAGTCAGGAATGAATTCCCTTGACATGCAATTTAAGAAGTTTCTGGCCTGTACCTGGCATATTTAGGAGCTGTCAGCCTTGCAATCTGATGGGCACTGCAGGAAGTGCTGCAAGTCATGGGGCAGGGAGGTGGAACAGAAAGTTATTTCTTCTCTGGCTTTGCCTCAGATGGGAGCAGGAGGCTTGTTCCTTAAACTGTAGGACTTTTAATGCCAGAGGGCCCCAACAGGTCAATCAGAATCCACCCACTGACAGAAGGCACTACCTGGACCAACCTTCAAGCGATGCCCTCATACCCTCAGTGACACCCACCTTCTGGTCTCAAAGCATCCTGCAAGTCTGGCAAGCATAAATATCTGCAAGTCCTTTGGAGTCATAATCTCACTTCTGGGAACTGAATATAACTAAAGCATCAGCAAGCAGGGAAAATGCATGTGCCTGAAGATGTTCACAGCAGCATTATTTATAATAGACTAACTCAGTTCTTTTAAAACCTAGAAAATCACTTGAAGATCTTCTTAAAAGGCAGACTCAGCAGCTCTGTGGCAGAGCTTGCAACTACGCATTGCTTACAATGTCTCAGGTGATACCCATGCTACTGGTCTGCTAGCCACCCTTTGAGTAACAAGAGCTTACTTTATATGTGGGTTAAAAAATTCAAAATCTGGCAAGACATGATAAAATGAATAGCAGGCACATCTTCTCCTTGGAATATTGAAGTAGTTGTAAAGATGATTTCAAAAACTAGCAACATTAAAAAGTGTTTATGACTTAACATTAAGAGAAAAATACAGGGTACAAAATCACATACATGTTAGGATTGCAATTGTAGAAAAAGAAATATGGGAAACACTGGAAGAGAGTCCAAAATTCTTAACTGCATAGTTCTCTGAGAATGGTGGGCTGTGACTTTTTCCTCTTGGTTTTCAAACTTTGCTTTGTTGCTATTTTATTTTCATAGTCAAAATGCTGGTAAACAGTGGAATATTAGAGGGATCATGTATCCTGTTTTGCTGGAATAGCGCCAGTTGCCTATTGTCCCCACACAATTATTAAGAGTGGCTCTTTCCCTCCCAGAAGTGCCTTATGTAGTTGATAGATTCCATGGCCACATTAACTATAGGACACACCAGAAGGCCGCTTGTGCATGCTCTGTGACTCCAGAGCATTTGAAAGCTGAACTGACTGAAATGCCTAGAAGGAGGGTCAGAGGAGGTGGGAGGTCTCTGTAGCACACATTCTTTTTTTTTAAATTATTTTATTTTTTAGAGCAGTTATAGGTTCACAGGAAAACTGAATATAAGGTAGAGATTTCCCATTTACCCCTTGCCCCTCTTCCCCCACCCAGCCCTGTCCACTATCACCATCCCCACCAGAGTGGTCTGTTAGTTACAGGTGATGAACCTACATTGACACCTCGTTGTCACTCAGAGCCCATGGTTTACTTAAGGGTTCGCTCTTGGTGTGTAGTCCAAGGGACTGGACAAATACGTAAAGACATGTATCCATCATTATGTTTCATACACAATACGTTCACTGCCCTAAAAATCCTCTTGCACATTCTTTTTTAAAAATAGTGAGGTGTCTACAGTATATACATAGAAAACACCTGACACAATCATGAAAGCTAGAAATTCTGAAACAAGGGGACCTCTAGAAAAAGTCAGGTAAACCTTGGCTGTGCTTTTTAAAACCCTTACTTTTTAATTAGCCCATTCTGACTGCATCTCCTTACCCCATCTCCTTACTGCATCCCAGGAGTCACCTCATCACATGCCATCCCCTCCGTCCCAGGGCCATGTAATTTCCTTCCACTGCTGGTTTTCTAAGGGAGTAGAGTTAATATTTAAAATGCTAATGGTACAGTCTGATTCCCTTTGACTGATTTTCTTAACAGGTGAAATTTTTAGAGCCAGACTTTTTCACTGCCATCTTAAACCATATTAGTTCTTTCACTTTATACCTTATGATAAACCTGAATCAGACCAATGCTATCACTTATTCATTACATTTTTTTAAAAGCATTACTTAAGAGAAAAAATTTTAAACAATTGAATTAACTATATACCCACCAAATTTGAAATTCCAAGGCACTATTCCAATTTCATTGGCTTGGAATCTTATTATATTACATATTTTTTTTAAAAAATGTGAGCCATCAACTGCAACTTGGAAAATGTCTTACAAATATAGCTTCTGCCACAACTATTTTATTAAAAAATGGAATTGAATTTGTAATGTTATTTCTTATCTTCTATGAAATTCATCCATTTTCTTGTCCTTACAGAAATGAATGCATATTTCACAGAAACACCCTGTGTAACATTTCAGTCCTCATCCTGAAGCACTTGTGCTGAGTCCTTGTCTGCTAAGAAGTTGGGTGTGCGGGAGCCCAGAAAATGATGGTCTTTCTTCTTTTGTTCCCTCTGGTGTATATTCTATTTCACTTGAACAGAGCTAAACTTACAGTACAAGGACAAATGACACTAGGTGGATGACAATAGGGGATTCTACTTTGAGAGCAGCCATTCAGAATGGGTGTAAATTCTGATTGGTGGTGATTTTAGAAACAAAAAATAGGAGCCCTTGGGGTCGACATTGGACTTGACCTTTTAGGTCATTTGAATAATAGTGAAAGAAAGACCAGAGCGAGAGCCCCAGAGAGAGGCAATAGTTTGCTATTCTGAGTAAACAGATAAAAAAGACAATAGAACTGAAAATCAATGCCTTCTTAGGGTATACATGAGAAAAGAAACAAAGTGAGACTGAAATGAAGTGAACGAACTCAAAGAGCTAAAAAAAAAAATATTTAGGGGACAAAGCATTATAAAAGAAAGGAAATCCTAGCTTGTGAGACTTCACTTGAAACGAGAAGATAAAAATCCTTTATACAATCAGCAAACAAAAGCAAGGAAATATAAATTCTCAAATTCCATGGAGAGCCTGGAAGGGAAGCCAGCGAGACAATGCCGGCCATACAGTTGAGCAGATAAATCATTTCTTTACCTCACTCTACACAAAAAAGAAGATAACAGACCAGGGTGAGACACATTTTCCAGCAGAAGGATAGGGAATTGTTGAAATGCTTTTCTCTTACCACAGAAAACTAACAGCACACCCAATTCAGATGAAAGACAAAAATCTGTTTCTGGGGGAGGTACCTGAGTATGGAAGGAAAAGAGGCTGTCCCCTTAGGCATCACGTGAAATGTTTGTTGATTCACTGATGAGGAAAGATCAGTAAGAATATTAGAATTTGTTGGGGAAGTCTTTCTGGAGGAAGGACTTTGGGGTTTCCTGGGGGTGCAGTCTGAGTAACTGGGAAATTGGATCATTGGAACATGGAGACCTTAAGTCTCTCACCCATAACCACAATTTTGAAAGGGAAGTTAAGATTGTTTAAAATAAAGAATCAAATTTACTTAAAACAGTTACTTAAATGTTTCAGCATATACTTAAAAACAACATGTGGGTGCACATGGCACGCACACATGCACAAGACCCTGGAGTCCACCAAGGTCTTACAGACTTAAGAAAAAAATCTCTGGCATGATATTGAAGCCAAACATATTTAATTGGCCAAAAAGCATTTAAAATTCATTTGGCATAATAAAACACAAGACTGAGGAAGAGTTTAGCACATATACAGAATGTTTATTTTCTAAAATGGTTAGAAAAATGGGTAACCAAAATATATATCAGTGAACCCTGCCTGTACAGTAGTTCTCCGGCATCAGAGCTGTGGCGGACATCAAAAGCAATCATATACATGACATGGGTAATCAGATAGAAGAATTCTTATAGTAGGCTTTTAGAACCACTAGTAATTCTTGTCTCTAACACACTCTCCTCGTTGTCCACCTCAAAATGGACTATCTGATAATCCTGGCTTTTCTCTATACCAGTTTTTTAAATTAAAACTTCTGTGAAAATATCTACTTTTAAATGCTCTGAAAGGGGTCTAAACTCTGAGAAGCAGTTTTGGAAACAACGAGGAGCTTGGTAATTCAATGCAAACTAATTTGTATACAACTCTCATTGATACAGAGAGGAGTTAAAAAAAAAATGAGTGTCCTTTCCCTGAGAAATCTTTTCTAGTTAGAAAGAAACAATCATGTAGTTTTCACAAGTTATAGGGAGTCTCCCGGACATCTTCCTCTTTTCCCCGCTGGGTTCTGATTTAGAAATTTCCAATTTGGAAAGGAAAGATGCAGGAAATGTAGGTATAGGCAAACACAATTTTCATTTTCCCTGGTAGAATGCAGATTTCTCTCCCACAGTCAGGGAGCTGTCTAGACCCTTTTGGAGCATGAAAAGACCATCTCTCTGATTGGGGGAGAAATAGTTAAAGCCTTTTGATGTGTATAAGCAGAAAGCTTAAGGGAGATTCTTTGAGAGAGACTTCCCTGTGCTTTAAAGCACTAGGTAGAAATATCCTTTTCCTTAAAATAAGAAAAAATATGGTTGGTTAAACAGTGGTTAAAAGCAACTGAGGTTTAGGAAAGTATTTAATTTGCACCTAGGTGGTTATATTTCTTTAATAATTTGTTTAGATTGAACATGTATCTTATAAAATATCCTTTATTCTTTTTAAGATAGTAATATTACTGACAAAGAAATGGCCTTTAATTTTTCTATATGATCAATGAAGACCAAAGTTAACTGTTTATATTCCTAATTATTTTATGAAGGTTTTTCCCAAGAGATATGGTTTAAACTGCATATTTTGCCTTGTGTTAAATTTAGTTCTACACTCCAACAGATTAGCCTATTTCACTTATCATAAAAACTTTTTGAAACAAGAAAAAAACCTGGTGCTATTATTGCAAAAAAAATAAAAGGTAGGTAAAGAGACATTTAAAACTTGGTTTCCTTGTTTTTGCTAGACTGCAATTATTTTTGTAGAGAAAGCGTCTGTTAAACCAGGAAATCCTGTTAGAATTCAAATATGTTGCATTATCTGAGATGAATGTACTTTTATTTTGTAGTGAATCACCTTATTCAAAGCTATTTGGAATGAAAAAACCCAGTCTAGAAAATAACCCTTATGGTTTGTTTGGATGTTTGAAAGGGCTAATTTGCTCCTACTGATTTCTTCTTAGATAAATCACGCTGACTTCTCAAATCCTGTTTTTTTAGATGAACCTAAGGGTTGTTTGTCTGGAAGCATCCGTGAGGAATAGGCTGCCCCAGGGGCTGTGCCTTGCATTCCTTACCCACCCAATCATTCCAGTCAATCAGAGCCCGGGGTCCTCAAGCCCGCAGCCCGCCTTACATGGATCCCACTGAATTCTGACCAATCACCCTCTTCTCCTTTTCACCTTGGATTGTAGCTCTCGCCAGCACTTTTTGATAAGTGGGTGTAAATAAAATTAACTTTCACCTTTAAAACTGCTTTGCAAAAGTACAGGAAACCTCAAATTGTGAAAGCTTAACAGATCATTGAGATAACTCCTTAGCAGCTAAATATATATACACTTAGAGTAAAGTTAGAAACCATTAATCAGAATTCGGAATAATTCAACCTAGTTGAGACCAGAGTTTATCTTTTTACTACTTAGTAATAGTTTACAGGGGAGTAATGCTGTAAAAGATTGTAGAATTAAGTTGAAATTACTTAAGACAGATAAAGTGTTTGGACATACTTTTTAAAGCCAAATGGATATTGTCTATTCCACAGAATATATCCAGCATTTTCTTAGCAGCTACTGTGGTCACTTTTTGATTTGAAAGTAAGAGACCCACATAACTTTAAAAATACTTTAAATCAGATTTTAAAAATTTAATTCAGAATGCCTTCTCCGTTTGAGTTGTTACTGATTAATGAGATCTACTGTAATAAACTGTTCTATAGGTAACAGGGAGTCTAAAGTTAACATTGTATAGCACCATTGTACCTTTGTAGACAATTTTTCAGATGACCTTAACTTGAAAATATAATATTCAGAACCAAGAAATGAACCAAAACCTCTAGGGAATCAAAAACAACTGCTTAAAGGCATTGAATCTCTAACTCAGAAGGAAAATTCTTAGATGTTCAATTCATATCCTACTCACTTTTACATTGCACATATTTCTAACAAGCTTACATGTCAGTTTTTCTCATCCCTGAGAATAAATTAACAAATTAGAAACAAGATAATGTTAGAAGCAGATTCATGACAGCAGCGAATAGAATAACGGATAGTGTTTAGATTAAGGGAGGAAGGGAAAAAAGCCATATAAAAGCCAAAGTAGTGTCTCAAGATTAGGTCTGAGACCACTGAATGTAGCAGCAAATACTTCCATATATTCAGTAACAAATAATACCTGACAATCTGAATGAACTTCAGCATAGCACTGGGCCTGACAATCCTTAACAATGGCTCTGAGGCATTAAGAAGAGATGTGCCTTATTTCAGAAGGCAAAACAAGTGTTCTGCATGTCAGAACTTTTCTATCCAAAATTGTGAAAATAATTTTTTTATTTAAAGGAAGGAATCATTTGAGGAAGAAACACCATGTTTCTTGAAGATGCCAGAAAAATGGGGCATCTCTGTGACTGTCAGTACTGGAATATGCTAGAAAGCAGCTGAGTAAAGCTGAGCTGTAGAGTAACATCTATTGCTTTCAATTTTCTACTGGGGGGAGAGATGGCAGTGTAGATATCCCACCAGTGTGGCCAGTTAGGCCATTAGCACTCTCTTCCATGAGGTGATCAAAAAGACAGACTTTGAAGTTGAATCTTTTGACCCCTGGTTCTGTCACCCACTAGTTTGATCACTTTGGACAAACTACTTAAAGCCTCAGTTTTCTGTCTGTAAATAGGGATAATAATACCCACCTCAGTTTTAGCTGTTTTACGTGTACAGTGCCAGAACCTGCTATGAGCTTAGTCACCTATGTTCCTCACCTGTCCTCTGGCTTCTGGGCAGGTACACAAAGAGGAGAAGTGGAGGAGGGATGGAGGAAGGGGGTGGCTGAAAGGAAAGGAGCGAAACACAGCAGCAATTCACCGGAGAAATCCACTTTATTAGGGAAAGGTGCTGGGTTATATAGGAAGGGGCATGGGGTGATTGTGGTGTTACTTCTACGGGGCTGGTGGCTGTTGGTTATGCTGGGATTGGGAGGGGGGCGAGAGGTGATTGGGCTTCAGGTGGCGCCGGCGGGAACCAAGGACCCCGAAGAGAAGCCGGAAGTTTGCCATCTTACTGGTGGGGGCCCTTCAGTGGCTTTTGCCAACTGGTGTTAAAGAGTTCACCTAAATACAGTTGGAAGATTATTAATATACCTCCCAGCCAGCACTGTGGTGTTCCAGAATGTTTTTCCTCAAGTGTGCAACTGGAGAGTCTTCTCTTCTCTAAGATGAGTTTTAAATACAAAAAAATGTTGAAGGGAAGCTAGGAGACATTTGGCAATGCAATGATTGTATACCCAACATATCCTGGGAATGGCCATGATCCTAATAACAGAGTATCTTGCCAATGGGTTTCAGCCCCAGGCAAGTTCACTATGGATTCAGTGTGACCAAAGAAAATTACAGCAAAACGTTCTTGGGGTGAAAGGATTATACCCAACTTTATTCCCAGGTGGCAGGTCAGTCACTAGAATCCTGTTCACTCAGAGCGAGTCTGCATGCAGCAAGCCGGTCTCTGCCTCTGGGCCCCTCTGTCCCCACAGTCGTCCTGCACAGCTATCCTCTGGGCCTCTGTGCTCAGCACTGCCACCACTCCAGCCTCTGCTCTGCTCTCCTGCAGCCTTGCAGCCCTGCCACCATGTCGTGCCCAGAGCACTGGGCAGAGCTCTTTTTATAGAGTCAACGGCCATGTATTGCCCACAGGTGTGCAGTGAGCTAGTCAACCACAGCCAGGTGAGAATCCTGGCCACAGGAACTCTCATTTTATCCAGAGATTCATTCATTCAATTAGACATTCATCAGCCATTCAACCAATATTTATTATGTGCCTGTCATGTTCCCAGAACTGCATCAAGTGCTGGGTATTCAAAGGCACAGTCCCTGCCGTTAGGGAGGTCACAGCTCCTTGGGCAGACGTAAAAACAAGTGCCCTGAAGCCTTGGTACTCAAAGTGGGGCCTGTGAACCCACAGAATTGGCATCACCTGGGATCTTGTTGGAAATTTGGCATCTCAGGCCCCAACCCAGATCTACTGAATCAGAATCTGCATTTTAACAAGATTGCCAGGTGATTTTTTAATGCACATTACAATTTGAAAAGCACTGCTTTGTTGTGTTCTGGCTGCTGGGATTTCAGGATGTGCCTAGGATAAGCTGAGGCATCTGAGAGGCTAGGCATTTTGACTTTATGTGGATCAAGACAGGCCCTACACTGCAATTTGTTTGGGCTGCTGCAGCCAAGTACCACACACTGGAGGGCTAAACTACAGAAATTTATTCTCCCCCAGTTCTGGAGGCAAGTCAAGGTCAAGGTGTCTACAGCACTGGCTTCCTCTGAGGGCTGTGTGGGAGAACAGGTTTCATGCCTCTCTTCTCGCTTCTGGTAGCCTCAGTCATCGGCTTGAAGATGGCATTCTCCCTAGTTCTTCACATTATCTTCGCTCTAGGCAAATCTGTGTCCAAATTTACCTTTTATAAGGACACCCGTCATTTGGGATTGGACCCACCCTAGTGACTCTTGTTTGCAAAAACCTTGTTTCCAAATAAGGTCATATTCACAGGTCTCGGTTAGGATTTCAACATCTTTTGAGGGCACACAATTCATGACCCCTTAACATGACCCCTGACACCCAAGTTGAAAGATGATTGAGTATCAGTGAAGCAAACTGGGGAAATGAGCATGAGTAGAGGCATAGGTGTGTGAAGCAATCTGCTTAAGGAACTACATGCCTCTCAGTAACCATGTAAGGACAGGTGCCAGCTGAAGGGGATGTAAGGAAGTAGTTAGATCTACTAGAAAAATAGATCTCAAAATGCTGAGACTGAGTTGAACTTTTATTTTGTGGGCAATGGGGAACCAAATGAAAATCTCCAGCCCTTGGTGACATGGCCAGGTTTTCAGCTCCCTGGAAGCAGGGTGTAGAGCAGCTAAGGTGGCCTTGGAATTACAGTCGCCAGTAAGAGATGATGAAGGCCTGAACTAGGGTGAGACCAAGGAGAATGAAGAAGAGCAGGGGAAACGAGGATCACAGGAAATTGGTGATGGATGCCCGCCATGGATCCTGTTCAAATCCCAGGTTTTTAACTCAGTCTGCTTATCGGGGTATGGGTCATATCTAGCCTCTTTAACCTTGGGATTTGTGCTCCTTCAAGAAGAGAAAGTTTGGCTCACTGGGAAGCAATTTAGGGGCAGAGCAGCCCTTACCCGCAATATTCAGACAAAGCTACAGCAGGAGAAACACTCGTGACTCTCCTGGGATTCAGATCAAATAACAAAGAGGAAGAACCTGGATTGAAAGGCAGTCTCTATTGAACCAGAAACTTTAGGAATTAATTTAGAGTCTTATCTCCCCAGAACCTTGGAGGTAGGCCACCTCTTAAAGAAGGGCAGTGGAAGAAAAACACCCCAATATCAAATGGCTTGAAAGATCTGATAAACACGCACGCTCGCCGAGAGGCCGGGCCGCTCTGGAAGCCCTGTCATGGACTGGGAATTTAGAGGGGACTGTCCTAATCCACGTTCCATCTACCTTTCTGTAAGCCTTTGGTTCTCCATCCATTTACTCACTGCACAAAAAGGATGGCAGCCTTGAACTGTGGTCAGGCCCACCTGAAAGGGGGTGCAGGAAACCCCAAACCACACGCTATTCCCGTGGGGTCCCTTCAGTCAAAGCTGATGTCCTCTCCTGCGCCGACGGTAAGGATGGACTTCGAGGGAGAAACAAGTGAAAATGGCAGCTAGAAATAAGAAACTTCTCATTATCACATGCTCATGGCTTAGCAATTTTCTCTGTGAAAGGCCAGACAGTAAATATTTTAGATTTCTAAAATAGTCTCTATCCCATATTCTTTGTTTTTATGGTTTGCTTGGTTTTGTTTTTTAACAATCCTTAGAATACATAAAAATCATTTTTAGTTTGTGGGCCATAGAAAACCAGGCTGGAGGCTGTAGTTTGCTGCCCCCCGACTTTGAGCAGGCCCACGGTGCCATAGACAGGAGGTAAGCAATCTGTTTTTCTTAATCATTTGAAAAAATTTGGATTTTTCTTCAAACTTCTTTCCACTGTAGAGTCTGATGAACTGGACTCTTGCAGTTAGCTGACTTTTTTGAGCGCCTGCCTTCTGAGGAACACACCCTGAAGTCTCAGGTCCTCAGCGATTGATGTGCGGGAAGCAGTCAGCCTCTTGTCTTTCACAGACTTCAATAAAGCCATGGCACTGTTAAGGAAACAGGATCCCCACCGAGAAACGGAGGGAGAGGCCTGCCTCTGAGATGGCATGACTGTACCTTCCCCCAGCAGCCATGAGTTACATTTCCAACCAACTCCAACCCTCAACAAATTCTGCACAGCAACTCTTCGGGGAGCAACTCTTGGCCAGTTCACGCATGGCAGGGGTTACATTAGGGACACACATCAGACTATCAATATGACAGGCCTGATGTTTGCTTTCTGACGCATGGACTTGATTTCTGCAGCACTGCAGCAGAAATCCCCAGCAATGCCCACTCTGTTCAAGGTACAGGCTCTTTTAGGACTGTCTGGTTTAAAGCAGAGTATAAAAAAGGTTGAAGATTTTAGAAAGAAGAATTAAAAACAGAAACAATATGGATGGATCTCAACCCCAAACCCACATCTCTATCCTAACACCATAAGATGCAGATTGCAGATCCAACCATGTAATTACACTGATACACTCACTGGGCTGAATGAGACTCCTTAGACTCTAGCACATTGCAAAGACCATGATGTTTGATGTATGTGAATGGCCCTGAATGCTCGTAGTATCTTATTCTAGAAGCAGTGACAAAGAAGTTGATAAGAGGATACATGAAGATAGTTGGATATTTGCTTGGTGATTTATGAAGAAAACAGACACACATTGTATACTTTTCATGCTGGGGAAAAAGAGAAGTTTCTTGGGGCAGTCTGTTACCTTCTCCTTCCCATCCCCCAGCTCTGCTTAGCACCCAGCAAGCTGTCAGTTTATAGGGGGCATCCTGTAATCAAAATGGAAAAGGTGGGCTTAACAGAGAGTTTGTGTGTGAATTATTTAGTCACGTGAGCCCAGACAAAGCCATTCTTGTCCTAAAAGGCCAGTCTGCTCCTGCCTCGTATCCTGGGGTGTTTCCCTGTGAGCCCCAGAAACCCCTCAAAGTGGGTTCCCAATTGTGTTGTCCAGAAAAAAAGGCCTACTTCTCAGTTACTGTATTGTTGGCTTGCTTTATGTCCAGAATATTCTATTTAGGTAGGGTATTTGCAGAACTTAACATAACTTGAAAAATGCCCACTATAATTTCTAAAATATCAATGTAAACCTCTTGGCTTGAGATTTAAATAAACCCATGAACTATTACTGAACTGTACAAGTTGAAAATTGTCTACAAAGTCTACCATAAAACTGACCACTATGGCAGGAATACACAACAGTATAAAGGGTGAAAAGTAAGTTGCCCTTTAAATTATGTTCACTTATTAACTGAAAACATTGTACAACACATTAGGATTTTATAACCTAGCACTCTTAACTATTTCTCAATGTAGCCTTCTAACTGTTCCATCTCCTTCTAAAATGCCATAACCCAACGTCCTGCAAGTGTTAAGAAAGGGACAGATTTTGAGTTATAGTGCTGGGCTCCACTGTGTACAGCTGCCTTCTTAGAATAGTACAACCCACTGCCAACATAAATGAACAGCATCTTTCTGTGGGACTTACTGTCAAATACTTTAATCTCACATCTGCAAGTAACAGAAGCAACCCAAGGAAAAATATGTGATGCCTACACTCTGCTTAATGATGCTGTCTGTGCATTTCTTTTTCAGATCCAGCTTTTCACAGCAACCTTTGAATATGTAAAATGAATTGAGGGATGCCACAGTTAATTAACACCAGCTCCATCTGATGGACAAGCTTTGTAAACAATCTGGTTCTAAGTTCTCTAGACTTGAATTTGGGAGCTTGATAATTTCTATCTCTTGGATTTAGGAATTTTGTATAAAGTATAAGTAGACAGATGAGTTTAGGTCGGCTTTACTTGCAAAAAGATGGAACACGGATTGCTAAGGATGCTTGCACACCCATAGGCTGCTAGATGCAGGAAGATGTTAATTTTCCATGGTGCAGTAATACCTCACTTAAATTCAGACATGTCCAGGCTTTCCCTCTATAAAAAGGCAGTAATCTATTTAGGCTCTTCAGAAATCCTACCTTGTAACTTCCTTTTGCTAAATTTTCTTCTATACACTTGAAGAATAACTACCACTTTGTTGTTCTCAAAATGACCATGCAGTCAGTTGGATACAATGGAAAAAAGTTTAATATTTTCCATGTTGTATGCAGTGCCCTGAAGATAATTCAGTGGCTCAGTATGTTGCCAAAGAAAATTTTCTCCATATTCTGTCACAGGCTCCTTACTTCACAGCTCCATACAAATCATTCCCCCTCACAAATCCACTTGTGGAACCACAAAAATGCCCATGTGCTATTTGACACTTGGCATTTGAGGCTCAACACTCAGAAATTACAGAAACCATGCAGGTTCTAATCTCTGAAACAAAATTGAACTCGAGTGGATTTTCATTACCCCAGAGGCTGAATGTCCAGGTCGCTGCTCTTCCTCTGGCCACTTGCCTGGCACTTGGCCACCATTCCCACGTCCACTACAGCTTGGGCAAGAGAAGTAAATGAAGTTGGAATTCGAATCCACCGATTTTGCTCCTCCTTAGATACTGCCTGGCAAAGGACATGGCCAAGAAGAAGGCTGAAATGTCTAAATCACTTTAAAATATAAATTATCTATGGATTGCAGGCATTCATGTTAGGGACTAAAACAAATGCTACGTCTTTTGTAAATGAGCCACTTACTCCAACAACGTAGGAGGACTGTAGACAATTTAGCATCCAAAGAAAATGAATCAAGAAATAGAATATGGAGAAAGTTGAAAACTGTACTGCTGGATCTGGACCAGGAGAGTGTCAGTGTTGTTTCCTGATCTGTGATATGAAGGGGTCATACTGGATGAAGTTCCCTTTAGCTGCAACTCTCTACAATTTTATGGCTAAGTATAAGATTGATTATTATTTGTTCCTGTAGAGAGTAGTAATTCCAAGAAAGGACCTGGGTACTCAAGGCAGGGCTATTCTGCTTTTCTTCTCTGTCAGGAAACTGCCTTTCCTAAGGTTGCCAAAGATATTCTAATAGTTATCATGAATCTACCAACCTCTACCCTATGACTGCCTACTATGTGCCAGGCACCTGCTACATGCCAGGATACAAGGATGAGTAAGACCCAGACTCTGCCACTTAGGAGCCCAGAATCTGGTGAGGGAGACAAATATAAAAACCATTCCAGTGTCATGAAATCAGTGCTTCATTAGAGGTCATGCTTGAAGTGTTGTGAGTTGCTTGAAAGAGCCAATAACTCTAAAAGGAACCTAAAAAAGTTTCTCCTGGCATCTCTGTCAGGTCTTTTGGGATAAGGTAAGGATATTCCAGGCAAAGAAAAGGAAGGAAGGGCAGTCCTGGGAGAAGTGATGAGTAAGGAATGGGAGGAACAGGAACAGCTTGTGTGGCTAACGAGGGGTGAGAAGCCAAGGAGAGCAACGTGGCTGGAGAGGAGACTGGAAACATTTGTTTGAAGAGCTTAAAATATCTTGAATAGCTCACTAATTTATCTGGATGTCATCTTCAGGGCAGTGGTTGTTGACTGGTGGTAACTAGTTACTGCAAGGAGTCTAAGAATCCATCGTTCATTGTCTACAAATTCGTTGTCTACAAATTGAATACATCTTCTGTTTCTGAATATATATTTTTATTATTGGTTAAATATATGTCAATGCTACATTTATTAATAACAAATTAAATTTAAACTTGTTGCTGAATTTGAAGAGCTATTGGTTTATGTAATTTCTCAGCAAACAGGCAGTTGAGTACAAGTATGATGTGGGCATCCACAGTGTTTTTTGACACAAAAGAGGCTCCATGGAGAAAGGATTGGGAACTACTGTTTAAGGTAACAGAAAACAACTATACATACTAAATCAGGAATAGAGGATGACTTAAATCATTCATGGTAGGAATGAATGTATTTTAGGATGATCACTGTGAAAGATATTCAAGGACAGATTTGACTGGAGTAGAAAGCATAGAAAGCAAGGACATCAGTTAGAAAACTGATCAAGTTCAACAATGAGTAGGACCTCTGACAGTGGTGGGGGAGAAGAGGCAGGGGAGACTCATGAGCTCTGTAGAAAGCAGAAATAAAAGGATTTGTTGACAGATTGAATATGGAGGAGAGGGAAGGATGGGGTAAGGAGCATGCCCAGGTGTCAGGCTTGGGCTGTGATACAGGAGTGGAAATAAGATACAGAGAAAAGATACAGGAAAAGATAAGTCTGATTTGGGATATATTCACTTCACAGTGACTGAGGGACAGAGAAGTGGAGTCCTTGGTAGGAAATGAGAAATGTGAGTCTGAACCCCAGGAAAGTGGCAGAGGACACAGATAAAGGTTTGATAATACCTAGAACAATTAGGGAGGGTAGCTGAAACCTCAAGAGTAAATTTCATTCCTCAGAGTTGTTGATTGTAAAAGAGTTGTAAGAAAAGAATGCTACGAAACATCAAACTTAACTGTTGGGCAGCAGAAGAGAACTGCCAAAGGTGACAGAGAATCAAGAGGATCTGAGGGCAGTGAGATAGAAAACCTACGAAGATGCGGCAAACGGCTAGATTTCACAGAGGTAAGTGAGGTAACAGATAGAGGGCGACGGATCCTGACCACCAAGAGGCCATTGGTGACCTGCGGTCAGAACACTTGAGAGGAATGAGCAGGGAACCCGGGGCTCAGGGGACTGTTAAACGAGCTGAGGAGGAGGGAACAGAGGCTCGGGAAAGGAAGGCTTGAAGGCACAGGGCAGTAGACTGAGAAACAGCCAAACAGGGACAATTACTTGAGTTCCAAGGAGTCTTGAGTTTATAGGTTTGACTGAGGAGAAGTAGCACGGGGAGAGGGAACATGAAGATACTGGAAAGGGAGGAGTCAGCTGACAGAGCAAGTCCCAGGGACAGTGGAAGGGTCAGGTCACCACTCCCCTCCTTCCCGGGTCCCTCAACACGCTACTAGTCCTCCCCCAGCTGGTCAGGCATATTCACATCTCTGTGCTCATGCTGTGAGTAGCAGCTAGAAATGACTTCATCTGCTTTTCCTACCTAAACCCTTATACTCACCCTACTGATCCAGTACAAATTTATCCTTCCCTGATTTCCTCTGCAGTCCCCAGTCCTACCGCAGCAGAGATGTACCTTGTTTATCATAGCCCTTATTTGTACTGAAAGTACTGTTTGCTTGTCAGTTTACCCTGATAGAATGTGAGGTCCTGAGGGCAGGGACCTTATCATAATGATCTTCGTATCATAACTGCTTTGCACATTGCAATTCTCAGGAGCTGGGAACTGCTGGTGAATATTCACTTTGGAGGTTGCTTTAATCCTGGCAAAAACTGTTAGATATGTATGAGGATATTCATTTTACAGCTGAAATTCAGACTCTAAGCAACTTGCTCAAGGTCATGCTATTAAAAGTGATAATGAAGTCATAGCAAATACTTATATCATGCTACTCCATGCGAGGCACTGCTTTAGCTCCCAATGAAGAAAGATACAAAATTGAATCTACATGGCCTTATAGTTTCATGTACCCCAGCCTCAACCACCCCCACAACTCTCTCTAATCAATACTTTTATGCCTTTGTAATATCTCCTTAACACAATCCCCACACATTCTACCAACACATTTTTCTTCTTCAGTTTGAGTAGCCAATTTCCTACCATTCCATTCTCAGCACATATTTACTGAGCTTAGCTCAAATGTTACCTCATTTCTCTATCTTATTGGCTATGCCCAATTTTTTACAAAGACTCAGTTTCTTTTAAGAGGAATTGTTTTGTGAAAACGCACTTTCTGCTCCATTCCTAGAGTTTCTGTCCAGTCAAGAGACTCACTGTCTCAGGCTTAGATTGCTGCAATCGCCCCCAGGTCTCTCTGCCTGCCTCCAAGCTCAAACTCTTCCAAACATCCGTCAAGTCAGCCATCTTTCTAAAACATGGCTTACGCGATCTCAACTTCTGGTCAAAATTTAACTATTAACAGAGGAAAATGTGTGGTGTTTGATTACTATTTCCTAATATAACCTGTTTCATGAGCTAATACATACATAAATGGAGAAAAATTAAATACCAAGACTGACAGGCAATCAATTTCTAAAATCTTGGAGGAAATTCTGCTAAATACAAAACCATTGAACTAAACTGAGAAATTCTATAAAAGATTACATCTTTCTGTCACTTAAAACTGAACAAACTTAAAGCCTTAGAGAAGGCAAAGATGTATTATTTGTGTCCCACTTCCTGTTCCCTGTCAGACATTCAGGTATGCACTTGAGAAAATCTGGCATCTCTCACTGAATTGTGTGGGTATGGCTTTTTGAAGTAACACATTACAGTACCCCTTGTGTCCTCATAAGTGCTTTCCTTTTTATATCCTTTTGGGACTGTCACTCCCAGACTAAAACAAGGTGAGAGTATAGGAAAATGACTTCCACGATCACACCTCCCACTTAGTGTGGCAGGGACCTTGGTTGTCCTCGCGTATCCATTCTGATGTTTTTCTGTGAGAGTTTAGCTAGATGAAGGCTTCCAAGAATGAAGATTACCTATTCCAGCATACCCTTCACCTAGATGTCCCCAGGAACTAAGTTCTGGCCAAAAGCATTCAAGTAGAAGACGCACTTTAAGAGACAGCTGGTGCATTCTCTCTGCCCCCTTTCTTCACCCCTTTTTCCATTCTGCTGCCCTGCATTCTAATGGTTGCTTTGGATCCCAAGAATGAGTACTATACCCTGGGGATGGTGAAGCAGAAAGCTGGGCCGTCATGGATACTGTAGAGCAGAACTTGCATACCAGCATTGGACTGCATGTCTTTGGACTCCTATGTGAGAGAGAAATAAATGTCTATCTTTTGTAAGCAGCTGTAATTTTATTCTCTATTTCATACACTGAACCTAATCCTAGTTAATACATAGTATCTACTGGGAATTAGGTTTTTCATGCACCATATGTTCAGAGTACTGAGGAATCCGAGAATTGAGAGAGAAGGGTATTCTAGAAAACTGGGCTAGAAAGTCTACCTTGCTGACTTCACTCATGCTGTGACTCTGAGAAGGGGAATCCATGTACTCAGTAAGGTAGTAAGAGGGACGAAGGAACATCACCCAGTCTATTGGCCCACACCCGATCTGGATCTCTCTCTTCTTGCTTCAGGAAAACTGTAAAATAAAATAATCACTGGAATCTGTTTGTGTAAAGTTTTAAACCAGGCAAAACAGATGGTGACAGCCAGCAGTCAGGAAAGTAGTTGCCTTTGGGGGTGGTAACTGGGAAGGAGCCCAAAAAGGATTTCTCTGATAGCAGTACTGCTCTCTCTCTTGAATTTGGTGGTGATTACATGGGAGTGCCCATTCTAAGAAAATTTATGTAGCAGTCCATTCGTAATTTATTTTACATATGTAAGTAAGTCATTAATCAACAAAACATTTTCAAAAATATATATAAAAGAAAGAAAATTACTGAAGAATGAGAAAAAGGGAGCTCCTTGTTGAAACAGACATCTAAAAACTCAGGATAATCATGTGAATATTTAATAAAGCTATTGACATCATTAAAGTACAGTTTAAGGATACATGTACCTTATGAAACAAGAGCTATAGAAAACTAAGTAGTAAACAGGCTACAATGAAAAAGAAGATGCTTGAGATAAAATAATAGTAATAATAATAAATGTAATAGCAAAAATGAAATATGCATTGCAGAATTGACATTGCTAAAGTACACAATTGACATTGCTAAAAATGGAATGACAGAAAAACAAGTTTGTATTTTTTTGTTTGTTTCGAGAAAGCAAACTAGTTAGAAAAAGATCAACCTAATCCCTCACCTTAGGCCATTTGCCAAAATTCCTTTAAAAATGTGTAAGATGGACAGATAAAAATTAATGATAAATATAAATATTGGAGCCTGGGGTCCAATCTCAAAATTAGTCATGTACCTGAAAATGAATCCAGAATAACCATGCAAAACAGACAAGTATCTATCTGAACAAAACTTTTCTGAATTGAAAGTCTCATTCTGTTAAAAATAATGATAGACAAAAGGCTAAAATTCCTAACACATAAAGTTCCCTTATACAAATATATCTAAGATACCAACATTCTATGCTAATTCTGTCCAAGTAAACTTTCTGTGATGATAGAAATGTTCTAAATCTGCACTGTCCAAAATGGTAGCCACAAGCCACAAGAACTCTTGAAACATGACTAGTCCCAAAGTTGAAATGATATTTGGGGTATATTTGGCTAGATAAATTTTATTTTTAAGATTTTTAAAATTAAAACTTTATCACTAAATTTCATTTTACCTATTTCTTTTTACTTGTTTAATGTGGCTACTAGAGAATTAAAAATTACATATATTACTTGTATTGGGTCTCTATTGGACAGTGTTGTTTTATTATAATGGTTAAGAAAACAAAGACAAAATTCACAAAAGAAATACAAATGGCTAATAAACTATGAAAAAATTATCCTATGTCACTTATAATCTAAGAAACAGATTAAAACAAGACACAGTGTTTTCCATGAAATTGACAGTTAAAAAGAAAAATTCATTGTTAGCAAAGGTTCCATAAAATCTGTACTCTCATATACTGTTCGTGGGAGTATAAACTGATTCAACCTTTCTGGAAATCCATTTGGCAATAAAATCAAGGACCTTAAGAACACAATTTTTGACCTAGCATCTCTATTTCTAAGAAGTCAGCCTAAAGAAATAACTTTTTGAAATGCAATTAAAGTTTTATGTACAAGGCTCTTCATCACAGTGCTATTTCTAATAGTGAAAGACTGGAAACAAGCTAAATAACCAATAGTGAGAAATTGTTAAATATATTATGGTACTTCTACTTTCTGAATATTCCATCACCTTAAATACTTTTTTCTAATAATACCTAGTAATGAGGAAAATGTTCACAAAGAGTGAAAAAAGCAGAGCTTATTTTACAGTATAATCAAAGAATATTATGTTTATACATATTATACATTTATAAATACTTCATAAAGTTAAGACCATAATTTTATATTTTATAATACACTTCACTAAGTTAGGATCAAAGTTAGGTAACGCAAAAAAGATTATAAGTCGTTATCTATGGGTAGTGGAATTATTTTACTTTCATCTTTATACTTTCCTGGTTTTTCTCCCAACTATTCATAAGTATCTACTACTTTTAAAATTAGAAAAGAACAATCACTTTTGTTAAGGAATCTAATTTCACATCAATCCCCACCCTCTCTTTTAAGTTTAAAGGTCCTCTATAAAACAAATCCCTTTTTCTTTCCAAATTTATTTCCCACTGCCCCGTTTGGTCATGTTGCAGCTCCCTCCATGCAAGCTCTATCCTCACCCTCTTTTCCCTAACACAGTCTGACTACCCACTGAGCACTAGGCAGCGTTTGAATGTTCATAAACACTCTCATTCATCCTAACAATCCTGAAAGGTAGGAATTATCATCCTCACTTTAGAGAGTGAGGGGAGAGGCAATGGTGTCTTTGCCACTAAACTACAATTTACACCCACCCTTCCTACCTTCTGTACAAATGTTTTGTCCTCAGCTTTGCAAGCATTTACTTGCCAAAGGATCTGGAGCAAGCTACCTCAATTTTATAAGGCTGTTTTCTCATATAGAAAATGGGGAAAACAATAGTACAATCGGGCCACCACAGAGCTGTTGTGAGATGAAGGAAACAATCCACACAGTCTGTTTAGCACAGTGCTTGATATGTTGTTATATCCTTATCAGCCCTCCTCACTCCCCAACTTCTACGACCCATGACTCTCTCAGCCTTCTCTACGTTCCTTGTCTTATAACGGTACTTGGTGTTTTGCCTGTATTAGCTTTGAATCCTCAACTACACTTCAAGCTCCCAAACAGAAACAGAACCTTCTTCCTCCCCACCGCCCACTTCAATCACCATGTAATGTTCTCACATTCTAGACTTAATAAATATCCAGTTGTATAAAAAGATATTTAATTGTTCGAATAGTCAGAAGTCTTGTTTCTCATACCAAGTCCTGGGAAAACTTTTCTATAAAATTTCATGCAGGGTGAGCAGCCAGCCATGTGGATTTGATGGGGGTCTCCCAGATATGCTCTTTCAGGCCAGCCAAAGGCTGAGGAGAGGCCTGCCCACTTGACTTAAGCAAACCTGAACTGCCTGCATGTTGCCTTGGGCTAGATAAATACAGGGCACTAATTAGCACAGCTCCCAAGGAAAACCAGTTTTTTAGCTAATTGCTCTACTCTCCTTCCCATCCTGACCCCAAACATCACATGCTAGGTGTCAGTGACATACAGCATCTCAACGAAGAAACACACATAAGTCATTTCTTCAGAAAAGCCAGAGCTGTCGCAGGGTCAGTACACACTCATCTCATCTCCAACAATGGGTTTGGCCACAGGACCCATTAATGCAGATACAATCCAAGATCAGAGTGAGTCTGCCTTGCTGCAAGTTTTTTCACCACCCAAGAAAGAAAAATCAGCTTTTACTAAGGTAGTATGATAAGAGGTATTTCATGAAATGAAAAGGAGTCAGTTTAGGGATAATGAAGAAGTTAATCACCCAGAATATTTCATCCTCAGATTCAATAAATATATTCCAAGCATCTGCTTTGCGCCAGGCATAGTGCCAGATGCTGAGCACACAGAGGCTTTATTGTGACCAAACTCCTACTTGTCCATCCATCCCCTGTCCTCGGCATCCCCACCCATCATCACTCCCCACGGAGACTCAGAACCCCACATTCATCCACAGGCCTGCCTCCCTTGACAGCGTGGTGAAGAGAGATGTGGACACAGTAGGAGATCAACAAATATTTGCTGAAGGAACAAACTGGAAAGGAATCCAAGCCTTCAGTTTCCCCAAGCCTTAAGCACATGATTCACAGAGTGAGAAACATTCACTGGCCCATGGGAGGCAGGACACTCCAAAGTTGCTCACATCACCTGGAAGTGGGGAAGAAGAAATTCCCTATTGGAGCCACACACAGATGCACCAGGGGGCAGAGTGAGCAGCACATCTGGATGACCGAGTGCCGGGGCCTTTTCAAAAGAGTCCTCCTGGAGCTGTTTGAGACCTCCCAGTAGAACAACACATTTTCTGTGCTTCTTGGCACATTCATGTTTCCAATCAAAGTGCTGTCTTTCTTTCTCAAGATGCTATATCGCACTGAAATCCAGCATGTGATGTTGGGGTCAGGATAAGGAGAGGAAAGCAGTTAGCTAGAGAGTCGGTATTCTTTGGGAAATGCTGGTAATTCATTCTCCCCCTTTGGTTGGGGAGGCAGAGGAACAGTGTGTCAGAATTCCACCATCTGAGTCGCCTTCCACTCCACAACAGAATGGCCAGCCCCATGAAGCCTGCATAATTCAGTAATGGGAGGCATTCTTAGTTTATGTACCAAGAAGAATGTGTAACATTTAGGAGACAGTAAACCCCAGACCCACACTGTTCTATTAGACTTGTCCTTAGTTTAAGCAGTAGGCACCATGCAGGCACGGTGAGCTTAGCGGTATCAGAAAATAATTCAGAAATGTAAACTGAAGGCATTCTGCTACAAATGGTATTTATTACTTCAAAAGAGAAAACTGTTTTTCCTTTTATGGTATCTAAAATACCCATTTTTAAAAAATGTTTCCCAGCACTTTTACAAATTACTTCAGAGCTGGGAAATGCTCCTTGCTCGGAAGAAGCTCTAAGGGTTGGTCCTGAGTCCTGATGGAAGTATTATTTGAGCAAATACATTCTTGTCAGTAAGGCCTGGTGATTTTACCATTAATCTCAAATGTAAACCCCAGTTAGAGTTGTTGCTTACAAAAGGCAATTACTATTTAACTCCTATGTTCACAGCACATCGTGTAAATACCTCCAATAACTAGGAATACAGCACTAGCTAGCAACCTTATCTTATGTTGGAAATTCCAATCGCAGGCTGTGGTGACCCAAACCACTGACCCCTTGATTTCCACCTCCAGCTCACCTCCCAACACCGACAGCCCCAGAAAACACCTGCCAGTTTGGGCCTAAAGCTGAACCGGCAGCAGTTTGAGAGGGTACAAAGGGCCGGCAGGAAATTGCGCCTGGCGGCTGGCATGGGGAGCACGCGCTCCCTTCCCACTTTGAAGAGACACTGTCTGGACAGGAGTTGAATTAGAAAAATCATGTATACCTACTGAATTAGGGTTGCCAGATTTAGCCACACAAACAATATGGTACAAGCTTATAGTAAAAATTATCCCTTATTTATCTCAAATTGAATTTGTGCATCCTGTATTTTATGTGACGACTGAACAGACACCCTAGACTTGAAAGAAACAGGGAGAGTAGAAGGTCCCTCGAAATCCCAAAGAGAGAGGTTCTTTTCTAGGGTATCCTCAAGCAGCCAAAGCAGTGGAGGGTCTTCACCTGGGGGCGACGGCTGGTCCATCCCCGAGCCCGGAGGAGACAGGGAGAAGGCGGAAGGGACCAGATTCCCGCCGCTCGTCTTCCTACAGGCCCCCGGCTCCGGCCTTCCTCCTCCCTCGGCCTCTTCCCCTCTTCCCTGCTCCCCACTCCCCCAGATCGGAAGCACAGGGAGCCCCTTTCACCGTCGTTTTCCCTCGCCTGGGCGTGGACCCGACTGAAGCGCCAGCCCTCAGGCGTGCGCGGGGCGAGCTTCCCGGGGCGCAGCGCCCCCGCCCCGCGCGCCCTGCGGCCTGTCCGGGGCCTGCTCCCCGGCGGGGCCCGGCCGGGCGGGAGGAAGGGGCCCCCGCCCGCCATCCGCGCGGCCTCGGGCCGCGGCTGCTGGTGAAGCTGCTCACGTGAGGGCTTCAAATAAAACCAGCCTCGGAGGCGGCGGCCGGGCTCCGCGGGGCACCGGCACGCGCGCCCCGCCCTCCGGGCTCCCGGCGTCGCCCCCGCCACTGCCCTCGGCGAGCACGGTGCCCGCCCACCTGCCGCCCACCGAGCCGCTCTCCTCCCGCAGCAGGACCATCCGTCTCGGGTTTTATTTCCTCCCGAGACACCCGAGGAAGCCTCAGGTGGGTTTCCATGTCAACCTTCACTGAAATCCAAACATTTGACTTTCTCAAAGGCAATTTAACCTCTGCCACCATATCCTTAGAGTGGCAGAGGATTTTTTTTTTCAAAGCTTAAAAAAAAAGAAAGACTAGCGCTTTCAAAAGATTCACGCTTCCGGGGGTTTCTTTTCAGAGTGATAACACATCTTGAAATAGGATATTTATAATTTGTTTGGTTTCCCGTTTATCCTCTCAAAGCTAAACAGTAATGGCTGAGAGCTATGAAAACACTTAGGTAAGGAGAGGGGCCGGAGCAGAGATAAAAAGGATAATTGGAAACAGAGAAGCAGCCTGCACGTTGCACCCTCTTGAGCGCTCTACGGGCCAGAGAGCTCATGGCAGCCTGTAGCATCCTTTCCTTCTGGGCGCTCCTCAGACCCCCTCCTCCAAGGCTCACTTATGGAAGCTCAGCTGCAATTTTCTACAGATACGCGGCCCGGTCCCAGGTCACCTTCCCCAAGAAGAGACCTCCTGGGATGGGAGGTTGGGAGAACACATGGTGAGCACAGCTTCCAGGCTTTGGATCAGGCCACCTGAAATGGGAAGATAACCTGTTGAGATGCAGGATTTACCAAGGCCAGGGTGCACTGTGAGGAGGGGGAGGGCGGGAGAGGGGCGGCCCCTCATGTCCTGCCTTCAAGATGATGAAATTGGGAAGTAATATATGGGTCTAGGGAGACCACACGTGGAATACTGTGTTCCTCATGGCCTCACAAGGAAGATGCACATCCCGAGTTGGCTGCCATTCAGAGAAGAGCAATTAGGATGATTAAGAGGCCAGAGGGAGTGACTTAGGGGGAGAGATTAAAAGAATTAAACATGTATACCTTGGCTAAGCTCAAAGCAGAAGGAATGTGGAAACTCTATAAGCATCCTCAGAACATAAACACAAGAACATGGAATTGTTTCACATGGTCCCTGAGGGATGTAACTGGAAGTAATAGGATGGAAGAAAAGAAAACTCAACTACCTGTTGGAGAAAGCTTCTGAACTGTCCCAGATCAACTTGGACGCTCAAGAAGTGTCAGAGTCCCACCTGATGTTCTTTAAAACAAAGTCCGCAAAGAGAGATAAACATGATAGAAGAGAAATCAGTAAATGTAACAGAGACTGGTTCACCAGGGATGCTATGAAAGGAACAAAACGAAACAAAGCAAAAAAAATTCAGGACAATTTCATTAAGTGAATTTCTAAAACCCCTCAAGTCTCCCTGCTAAGTAAAGTTTATCAAGTTGTAGCTCTGCATTCAAAGACCTCTCCACCTGACCTGAGCTCACCTTCCTGGAATTGTCCTCACCAGTCCTCAGCATGAGCATGTCTCTTGAATGTTCCTGGTATTTTCCTTCTTTGTGAAATCCTCCAGTCTGGAATTCTTCCCCTGATTCCCACTGCCCAACTATTCAAATCATTATTACATCCTTCTTCCACTGACTACCCACATCCACCTGCAGCCCTCCCTGCTAAAACTAGTTTTGGTACCTATCACACACTCCTTGCTCTGTCAACTCATGTTTTCTTATCCTGTTAGAGAGATTGTGAGTCTCTTAGAGACTCTCTTCCACTTTGCCACCAGCTTTTTGATCCTTCTTTGCCACTTCCTCCAACCACAGTGAATCAGAAGTCACATAATAATTGGATTTTCTCCTCCTGACTGCTCCTTCTCAGTGTTTCCTGTCCCCCATTCAGAGGGTAGAGCTCCCCAGAGTTCCTCAACCCCTCTTTTTCTCATTCTACATCCTCCTGGAAAACGGCTTCCAGTCCTGGGGCTGCAAGGACTCTCTCAATGCTGCTGATCCCCAAATCTCCGTCCAGCTCAGCTGTTCCTTCTGGGCACAGGCCCATTATGGGGCACCACAGACTGGATGGCCCATCTGCTCTTCAGCACTCCCCAGGGACAAATCTGAGCTCCTTGTCTCTTCCAAACCTGCTGCTACTACTGTTTCCTGTCAAAGAGAATCTCCCCAATATCCTCCCAGTCTCATGAACTAGAAATCTAAGTATTATTCTTGGCTCATTCCTGCTTCTCCATAATCAGTCCACCAAGTTCAGTTAATTCTGTGGCCTCTTTGTGTATGTCCAGGACTTCCCGCATCTTCCCTCTGCTTATTTGGTAACAGACCTTACTTACCTCCTTGACCACTGGCATGATCATGTCCCTGAGACAAAGTACCTCTCCCCTTGGATACAGAGATGTGTCCAGGTATAAACATGATCCCAGCCGGGCCAATGACAACTTTTCTGGGACACCACATTCTGAATCTATTCTTAATCAGAGAGACCAGGTTTCCTTCTTTCATCAGAAGCTGTAAAAGCATGATTTCAGAGCTGCCAACAGGCCATGTATTCTACCAGGACTGAAAGAGTGAACCTCCAACTTGGAGAGAGAAGCAGTGATGAGAATAAACATGGAAAGATGGTAGCATTCCATTCCTCCCATCCAGCCCTGGCAAGACCAGCAGCTCACTTGCCTTTCCATGGTTTGGTGACGAGAGCCAACAGTTCCCACTTTTCACAGGGCCTCTTTGAGGTTGTTTCTGTCTCTTTGAAAGAATTCTGATTAATATAATAAGTGAAACTTGTCATGTTCTCTGTTCATTCTGTACATACCACCATCAGTCTCATCTAGGCCACAGAAAGCCTAGTTGATTTCTCCAAACAACCTCACTCCCTTCTAGCCATTCTCCTAGTGCAGCCACCATGACTTATCTAGAACTTAAGCCTTATCAAGACATTGCTGACTGAAAAGTCCAAACTCCCTTCCAAGGTTCAGGAGGCTCTGCGCAGCCTCACTCCCACTGACTTCCCTCCTCTGCCTCTGGTGTCAGCTCTGTATGCAGTACACGCCAACATGCAGTGCTTTCTCACATCCAGGCCTTTGTGCACAGTATGCATTCTGCCTGCATTGCTGTCTCTCAACTAACTGCAACTCATCCTTAAAGACAGTATGTGATGATCACTTTGTCAGGGAGGCTCTTTCTGAACCCTAAACTGGATTAGGTAATCTGTATTTCCTTGACCACAACACTATTCATCACGGTTCTTGTAACAACTACTTATTAATGCCTTACTTTCCCCACTAGTCTGTAAGCCCCTGAGAGTAAGTCCATGTTGTAGCCTCCGTACAGTGCTGGACATAGTAAATTAATGATATCAGCTACCACCTAGTCACTCGCTGGTGGCTCTCAAAAGTGTATTTCTAGACTCTCTCCGTTGGATTCCAGATGTGTTTGTACAACTACATCCCAACCTTCTCCTCTTCCTGTGGTCCTTATCTTTCTAGGAGCACAGTCTAGAAGACTGGGAGTCACTATTTTTTTCTCCTACAATATCCATTCATTCAACAGCAGTCTATCAATTATCTTTTCTATTTTCTTTCTCTCCCTACTTTGCCTGATAGAAGTAGTAGCCTCGCAACCAGTACCCTTGGTTACCTGCCTCATTAACTTGAGCCCACTCTCCTCATGGCAGCCAGAGTTAGCTTTAAAAAATTGTGTTGCTCCTCTTCTTACAGTTTTTAAATGGGGTGCTCAAGATAGAGCCCCTCTCTTTACTTCTCTGGACAAAGCTGACATTTCCCATCTCATCTCCCGCCTTCCTGGACATGCATTGCCCTGATCAGCTCAGTGTTGTTCCTGATACTTGCCATTTTCTTTCTTGGCTCTGCACCTTTTCATATGTAGTGTCCTCTGCTTAGAGTGGGCTTTCTGCCTTGCCAACCTGGCCAGCATAAGGCAACTGAGATCTAGGAAGCTGGCCATAACTTTCCATAAAAGGTTGAGTAGTCTTCCTTTTTCTTCCCATAGAGACCAATCTATGCAAATAATAATGGCAATGATATTAATGTATCTTGCATATATTATATACTAATCTCTCTGCCACTAACCTTTAGTCTATAAGGATTGCTATCTCCAATTAAGAAATGAGGAATTGAGGTAGAGAGGTTAAATGACTTAGCCACATTTCCATGGTTAATATTCCCAGTGTCAGGATTCAAACCCAGGTCTCATGGCTCTAAGGACTGTGCTCGGGTTCATTACACCATGTTGCTTTGGGTACCTCTGTTATTGCACGTATGTGTTCTATTTTCTTTATCACCACACATTATTTGGTCATATTTCTGTCTGTCCTATGAGGGAGTAACTTAAGAGCAGGGCCCATAGCTTTCACATTTGAGTCCTAGAGCCTGCTATGTAGCAGACAGTCATAAATATTTGTTGAATGAATGAGTATATTAGTGAATGTAGGGTGAGAAGTGAGAATACTCCATGGCTAATTTATCTCGGGACATAGTCAGGTTTCCGCTTGGTTCCCATGTCAGTACACTTATGTTTGCTTTCCACTCTCAGGTGTGTGTAAAATAAGAAGAGATGAAGGCTAGGAAGCTGGATATCACAGGGAAAGAGTTCAGAGCAGTGGAGCATAGTGCATATGGGGCTCAGATTCCTAGGCCAACATGTACTGTGAAGATGATTCAGAGACAAAGTCTCCCTTGACGTTTCCTCGAAAGATGTCGGGTCAGGGCCAAAAGTCATCATCTGTTAGTAAGTTCACCACAGTCTGTTTTTCCTCCAGAGTTCAAATGCATTACGGTTTCTTCATTTGAACCCTGGTAACAGAGTTGACTTGCATCTTGGGGTCATATTGTATGAAAAAAATATCACATTTTTATACAGCAGGATGATACAAAGGGTGACAAGATGCTTTCCCTATGAGATTGACTACAGAAATTATAGGCAGGTGGAATCACCCACTATTGAAATTGTAAGTGTACTTACTATTTGTGTAGCTCCTTTTTTGTTTTGTATATAATGAATCATCTTCATTGAAAATACCACAATTAAATAAAATCAGATTGTTTCAAAAAGTTTCGGAATACACTGTTTCTATACCTGGGTAGTCAATCCCAATTTGATTTGCAGCAAAATCTTTCTTTTAATTTTACAAGGTCAGTTTAACAATCTGTCGTGGCATTTGCTGAGAATAAAAATGTCATCCTTGTCTTCTATTCTTAACTTTTAATTTCCTTTTTGAATCTGGCTTTCAGGGTTTTTCTTTCCCAAAAATTTCACCATTTTAACCATTTTAAAGTGTACAATTCAGTGGCTTTTAGTACATTCACAATATTGTATAACCATCACGACTATCTGATTCCAGAATATTTTCATCACTACCAAAAGAAACTGTGTATGTTTAAGGGTCACTCTCTAATCTACCCTCCCCCTGACCCTTGGCAATCACCAATCTTCTTTCTGTCTCTAAGAATTTGCAAATTCTTGGCATTTCACATAAATGGAATAATAAGATATGTGGGTTTTGTTTCTACCTTCCTCCACTTAGTGTAATATTTTCAAGTTTCATTCATAGTGCATGCATCAACACTTTATTCCTTTTTGTGAGTGAACAATATTCCATTGTATGGATATACTGCATTTTGTCTATCCATTCATTTGTTGATGGATGTTTGGGTTGTTTCCACCTTTGGGATATTATGAATAATGCTGTTATAGACTTTGTATGTACAAGTTTTTGTTTGAACATTTGTTTTTAATTCTTTTGGATATATACCTAGGAGTAGAATTGCTGGGTCATATGGTAATTTTGTTTAACTTTCTGAGGAACCACTAAATTGTTTTCCATAGCAGCTGCACCATTTTACATTCCTACCAGCAATCTTTGAAAGTTCCAATTTTTCCACACCCTCACCAGCACTTATTTTCATTTTTTAAAATTATTACTACAACCATCTTAGTAGATGTGAAGTGGTATCACACACATGTGTGTGTATTTATTTCCCTAATGACTAAGAGCATCTTTTCAAGTGCTTATTGACCATTTGTGTATCTTCTTTGAAGAAATGTCTATTCAAGTCCTTTGTCCTTTCTTTAACTGTGTTGTTTTTTTTGTTTAGTTGTAAGAGTTCTTTATATATTCTGGATACTAGACTCTTATTGGCTGTATGTTTGCAATTATTTTCTTCCATTCTGTAAGTTACTTTTTCACTTTCGTGATAGGGTCCTTTGATGCAGAAAAGATTTTCATTTTCAAAAAGTCCAATTTATTTAATTTTTCCTTTTGTTGCTTGTGTTTTCTTGTCATTCCTGAAATTTCATTGCCAAATATAAGGTCATTGAAGATTTACTGTATTTTTTTCCTAAAAGTTTTATCACTTTAACCTTTATGTTTAGGCCTTTGATCCATTTGGGGTTTATTTTTGTATATGACATGAAGTCAAGATCCAAGTATATTTTTCTGAACATGGGTATCTATCCAGTTGTCTCAACACCATTTGCTGAAGAGACTATTCTTTCCTCATTGAATGGGATTTCCACCCTTGTCAAAAATCAATTGACCATAGATATATGGGTTTATTGCTGGACTCCCATTTCTTTTGTTTTGATATGTATATCATCTATGCTGATGCCAGCACCACACTGTTTTGATTACTGTAGCTTTATGATAGGTTTTGAAATTGCAAAGTGTGAGTCCTTCAAGTTTGTTCTTCATTTTCAAAATTTATTTTGGCTATTTGGGTTTCCTTGCAATTCCGTATGAATTTTAGGATTTGTTTGCCCATTTCTGCAGAAAGGCTGTAGGAATTTTGATATGAATTGGACTGAATCTGTAATCCATTTGGGGAGTATTGCCATCTTAATATTAAAGCTTATAATTCATTAACATGAGAAGTCTATTTATTTAGGTCTTCTTCAATTCCTTTCAACAGTGTTTTGTAGTTTTCAGTGGACAAATCTTGTACCTTCTTGGTTAAATTTATTCCTAAATATTTTATACTTTTTGATAATATTATAGGTGAAATTTTCTTAATTTTATTTTTGAATTGCTCATTGCTATGGTATAGAAATGCATATGAATATTTTGGGCTTGGAAGAACACAGGAATTATATTGGCAGATGAAAGCAACCTTAGTTACTTGTATTTGAGCCCATCCACATCTGTTAATTTATGTGGAGAGAACTGATATAGTCAGAAAGAGTCTGAAATGTGTTTCTAATGATTGAATGCTGGGTAGGAGGTAGAAGGATTTAGAAACAGATCTTTTTTTTAATTTTTGGAAACAAACTTTTATAAGTATTACAGAAAAAGTATGTGAGAGTTTACATGAAGAAATGAAAAACTAGCATGCATAAAATAATTTGAAAGAGAAAATTCAGATAAAAGTAGAGATTATGAGGAGTAGGAATTGAGTCACAAAGGTATATATACCAACATGGGAATCTACAAGCCTGAGGGCAGAAGCAAAGTCAAAAATCATCTGGATGAAGAAGAGAATTCAGAAATGGAGGTGGTAATGTCACAGGAACAAATTTCAGATGGCCTGGTCAGACAGAGCATGTGAGAAATTTTTTACTTTTAAATGACATTTTCTTGATACAACTTATTAAACTGATGCAATAGCAATGAAATAGTTTAACCATGTAGGCATGTTAGAAGTATTATTCAGATAAACGCAGAACATTTGATAAAATTTTGTCCTTCCTTGCCTACAATTTCATTTCCTAAAAGTATGAGTAAACAACAGGAAGCTGTTATGGTAAACTTCATTTTGGCCAAGAAGAATTTGGTTGGCAATGGGGAAATAAATTATAAAAAGCCTCAAGAGAAGCTCACAAAGTCATCTGTGAAATCGTAATACTGAGCATGTTTTTCTTAGACTTTGGGAAATCAGATTTAAATTTATTTTTACCATTGATTTCTAGTTTTACTAGAAAGGGATCAATCAGTGTTATGTCAATTATTTGGCATTTGTTGAAATTTATGCTAGGGCCCAGCTCTGAATATTCTTTTTTCTTTTTTTCCAAAAAGAGGCTACCTTTGTCTTTTGTATACAGGATTTAAGTTATGTCCATTGGATTAAGTTTGTTAATTGTGTAGTTCAAATCTTCTCTATCCTACTTATTTTTACGCAGTTTGATCTTAGCCAATTTCTAAGTGATGGATTAATACCTTCCTAATTTCTTTTTGTACATTTGTCAGGTTTTGCTTATATGCAATGCTGTTAGGTATGTTTGTAGGTACAAGATTATTGTATTTTCCTAGAAAAGTATTCATAATATGAATTTTTAATGTTTTAATTGAGTACATTGTTTATAGTATTAAGTAAGCAGATTTTTACATACATCCTAAAGTGAGTAAATTGTTCATATAATTATAAAATAATTTGTATTATTTTTTAATATGTTATATGTATATTTTAATCTTAAAATCTATTTTTTCTGATATAATTCTTACTACACTAGTTTTCTTTTATTTAAATTTACCTGGTACAATTATTCTATTCCTTTGCTTTCAAACATTCCATGTACTTATGCTTTAAGTGGTTTCTTGAAAACATTAAATAGCTGGATTTTGTTTTTACAATACAATCTGAGAATCATTTTTCATAAATAAATATAATTCATTTGTATTTATTGGGATTAACAATATATTTGAACTTATTTTTACCATTTAATTTTGTGTCATCTCTTTAAAATGGTTCTTTCTTTTGTGATACTTCTTTTCCTACTTTCTTTTGGGTTGATCCAGAGTTTGTTTTGGTTTTTCCTTTTGAATTTTTTTCACTTTTCCCTTCAGTTGGTTTTGAAGTTATAATCCTTATATTATTCTTTTAGTAGTCACCTTTAAATTTTTATAATCAACTTTTATTGAGACTTGTCTTTTCTACTTCAATTTTTATTGGGATAGTCTAAAATCTGTAAATCAATTTTGGAAAAATTAACATCTAAAAGGAATGAGAAGTTCCTTAAAAATTAAATACTTAATAACATAATCTTGCATAATTACAAAATCTTGGTATTGACAGCTGTGGTCACAAGGAAGGATTTGTCCAGCAGCTGAGAATGCTCTCAGGGGACAGACTTCAGCTGATGGCCTCTTTAGAGATTGCCTCAGCTACAGAGCCACATGGCCCAAGGCCTTGCGGTTTTGGGGGAACCTGTATCCAGTGACTGATGGAGGAAGCTTACAAAGGCCTGGCCATCTCTGCCCACTAAGAGAACTCTGATGAGCAGTTTTAGCTCCAGAGCCTGAATTGAAACTTAACCTCTCCCTCCGCCCAATCCTGCTGCCTCCCCCACATTCCACGGGTGTTGATCATGAGGATACTCCCTAATAAACCTCCTGTGTGATGAACTCTGTCTCTTCCTGGAGAAGATGGTACCACGACTAGTCTGGGAACACAGATGATAAGATTGCGTTTTGAAGCTGGATCACTTGAAGTTGGTGATAAGTGGAGCACAAATAGATCCTGGCACAAAGTGGAGGTCCAATTGTTAAAACCTCCACTATCAGTGAATTAAAAGTTATACCAGTGGAAGTGAACATAAGAGCTGGAGAAAAGTATCAGGCTTTTGAGGTATATGAGAAAAATAGTAACTATAAAGCCAATGAAATTGAATGGCTATTGCTAAGCACCATGGACATTAGGAAAAAATAATAAAAGGCTGAGAGCAAATAATAGGCAATTGAAAGTGACCCATAAAAGCAAAGGGCCTATCATACAAAAAAAGCTCTCAGCTCCTGTGAGATTGCAGAGAAAGCTGAGGATCAAGACTTAATCAGCAGAATAGCCAAACTCCAAAGAAGACTGAGCTCCCAACTGTGACAGGTATGCTGTGCCAAGGCCCAGGTCCTGGTTGGGAAAGAATGCAACCAGAATTAGGTATTCTAAGCATCATTTCTTTTTACGTGGGCTAGGACATAATAGGTAAGGGAAGACAATGCAGGCAGAATTTATCTTCCATTTAGCAAGATATATATAAAGTGCCTGTTCTTGGGGATTGAATGGAGAAATAGGGTGGATTTCATTCAGTCAGCAAAGTGGTAAGCAAGCTTACAGACCAGGTAAGTTACACTGTCCCAGGCACTGCTAACCGTGGGAAATACAAAGGGAAATTAATCATGATAGAAAAAGGTTAAGAACAAAAGGAATTTCTTGATCCTGTTCTTTTCCAAGATAGTAATTACTCTCAAGCAGTGGGACATATGATTTAGGGCTGCTTGCCCTGCCTTTAGATGGGGTAGGTTATTGTCTGCTTACCATAAAATATGCTAGGAATCTTACCTCCTAATTTCCTGTTTTTTTAAATGGAATCTTAACCTTAAGATGGAATCTCTCCTGTTCTTACTACACTATTTATATCGGAATTTTTCATCATAGGCAGGAAAAATTAATCATGATGCTTGTTGTCCTTGCCCTACCTCAGAACCACATACTAAAAACACTGATCCAGGCAAGTAGGTTTAGTGGATGGGAGTCAGGACATGAGGGATCTGGAAATCACAAGAGAGGTTCAGGAACAAACCAGAACCCAAAGAATAGAGCACAGAATCGAAACCTGATGATTATCCTCAAATACATGAAAGCCTTTGGGCTAAAAAGAGAATATCTTGTATTTCACTCCAAACAGTAGAATCAGGACCAGTGTCACTGGGTGATAGACAGAATGCCACACAGACCTGCCCCATAGACTAGCATTACTCAGTGACCTCTTAGAAAGCATAATACAGGATTGTGAGGTTGTGTTTGATATTCTCTAGAGATGCTTTGGACTCTAACATTCTATTATTCCCTTGTATCAAAATCTGCTCTTGAATCTCTCATTCAGACTCAGGCATAAATGATGCATGATAAATTTTAGGCTCCTCCTTCCCCCAGTATCAGACTTGAAGAGAGTTAAAGATGTATTAATGGGTTAATTTGCTAGCAAATTGTGAGGCATTTTAGCCTCCATTTGGAGTGAGTAGCAGGGAGGGAGCCCTTTCCAGGGCCTTGAATTTGCATGGATAGTGTCTCTTTCCCCCATGAAGCTCAGATCACTTAGCTTGCCTGGCACAAAGGAAAATCCTGCAAGAATAATGTATTTGTTGTTAAATCCGCTCTTCCAGCAAAGGCTGTCATTGCTTCCCAGGGAACATCTTTACATTACAAAAGCATCAGCCTCCTTTTAAAATGAATGAACAAATGAACAAAGATGTCAGTGCTTTCATTTCCTTTAGTCAAAAGCCATGCTTACCGTAATAAAAGACAAACCAGGGTAACTGAGCACCCATGAGAGGGAGAGGAAGTACCTAGTAAAGCTTACATTATAACAGCTCCTTTGGCTGACAGCCTTGCCTGTCTGGATACAAAATTGGCATTTCAGAGCCATATAATTTATGTAAATGGTAGCCACCAAGATATTTTATCTTGGTCATGTGCATAATCTGAAAAGAAAAAACTGGAGATCCTCCTTGAGGACAACTTCCTGCTGGAGTTTCTGGATGATTTATCAAGACACTGCACATGAGGTCACCTCTTCAGGTGGCAGACACTTTAGATATAATTGTTCTTACCATTATCTGAGTACTGCCTGAGTCTGGCAGGCTGGCTGCCTCCTCCATAACCATGGCTGACAGCTGTCTACACAGTCCTGAAGCACCCATTGACTGGGAATAATTAGCCTGTCTTGAAGCAGCTCTTCCCACACTGAGACTCGCTGGCAAGGCTTTCCTTCCGAGACAGCCTGTGTGTGCTCCTGCCATGCTGTGTTGCTCTTCTCACAGATGTCTGGGGAGCCTGGCCAGAGGGTTTGCTTCAAAGCAAATGTTGTAGTTTTGGGGATGTGGGAGGTGTGAGGGGGTGGGGGTTCCTTATACTTAGCATATTTCCATGCAGGAATGAGAAAACAACAGATGAAATGCAAGTTGGTAAAGAAGTGGAATAAGTAAAAATGGACTGCAAACCATGACAGGGCCTGCTGGGTCACTTGGATTCCATTTCTTTGCTGTTGAGTCAACGCAGGGAGGCTCAGGCCCTCCTAGGCCATCAAAGGACCCACTTAGGGTCAGTTTCATTTTAGTTTCTCAGGGCCTCTTAACCTAAAAACAAGCTGGAAGACAAAAGGCCACCATCAAGCAAGGCCCCAGGCAGTACTCAAAGTGATGTCATCTGGCTGGTGCTAGAACCAAGGGACAGCTGTGGCCTGGGCCGGACACTCTTGGTGGGGCAGGTGCTTAGACACTGTCAGACAGGACGGGGACCTGTTGCCATCTGGGGAGGCCTCTCCCTGTGCACTAGGTGAAACCTCACCCCGTTTCGGGCAGGATTCTCGACTCCGACTGAGAAGGAATTTACAAGCAGGTCAGACAAGTGTAGGTAAGGAAGGAACTTATTATAGCAAGTGTGTTAAGCAGACAGCAGCAGCCATGCAGGCAGCAGAGACGGAGGAGGAACAGAGGGAGGAAAGGGAAGCTCACTGAGCTCCTGCTCAGCATAGGGCACATCCCTTGCCAACTCCTGAAGCCAGGGTGGCCTGGCCTCCAGTGTCTGCTTGAATCTGCGTGGGGTGGGACCTGAGCCCCTACCACCCCAGGATTTGGGTGACTGCAGAGCCCTGGATGGGGTGAGATTATGTTCTGAGAACTTCCCAAGGGGAAGGCAAAGAAAGGAGATTTTCGGGCAGGCTACTAAAGAGCATGATCGTGCAGCTGCGGTCCTTTGTGGGACACACAGGTGACAGGAACTTGTCTGAAGTAGGACAGAGAGAGAGAGAGAGAAGACTGTGCTTAAGTCTAGAAAATTGAATGAAATAGCAAAGTAACAAAGTCACTTACCACTGGGAAAAGGGGTCTCTTATTAATCTGTCCAGAGGCTTGGAAGAGCAAAAGGAAGCAGCGAGAAGGCTTTATTTAAGGCAAAGTACACACTCAAAGAAAGGGGAGTGTGGGCAACCTCAAAGAGGAGGCACACTTAAGGGCTTAGGATTCACGTCTTTTAAAGATTTCAAGAATGGGAAAAAAGCCCAGGGGATGCAGCCTGACCTGTGGTCTCATGATGTCTATCTCTGATGAGAGACATTATGTCACCATCCACACTCAGTCCTCTAGATATTCTGTAAGATAAACTTAACACAAAGAATTTCTTGATCTTCTTCTTCTCCAAAATAGTGGTTACCCTCAAGCAGTGGAAACCTATTGGTTAGGACTGCTCGCCCTGCCTTAAGGTAGGGTCAGTTGTTGGTTAATCACCATAAATATGTTAGGAATCCTACCTCCTAACTCCCTGGTTTTTAAAATGGAATCTTAGCCTTAAAATGAAGTCCCTCCTGTTCTTACTATACTGTTTGTATCGGCAGTTTTCATCATAAGGAAAGAAAAACTAACCAGGATACTTGTCCCGTGTCCCTGTTCTACCTCAGAGCCGCTGTGTGAGCCTGACAGTTGTTAGCAAAATGATCCTGGACATTTCTACTTGACAAATCGTTTCTTTTTATAGGAAATCTGGAAGTTTTGAGATTACTTTTGGCACTTCTGTATTTCTAGCAGGAGTTACCCAAACCAGTGATCTGCTTAGGAATCAAGCGATTCTGTTTATTGATACTTTACTTAGTTGTGAAACAACTCTGTTTCACACTATGGGAGGGCTTTCGGAGTGCAATATCCAGATAGTATCTGACAGCAAAAAAAAGGAGAGGGAAAAATAATTTGGGAGTTATCTGAGCCTGTCAGAAACTGATAAGATCCAAGAAACGTTAAGCCCTAATGATATACAAAGCAACTTATAAATTCATTTACTGACTCTAAAATGGTTTTTTTGAATAGGTTCTTTTTTTTTTTTACATAAGCATCTTGACTGTTAGCAGCTTGTTTTTAAATGACATTAGAGAACCCTCTTTTAATTGGTAAAAAAAACAGTCTCTTGCATCATGGATGAGTCATTACAAGACCCAGACATCAACTCAGCATCCAATTTCCTCTACAAACACTTAGGTAGGAAAGTGGGTCAGAAGAGCCCATCATCACAGTCATATTCTTTCTTGTATGTTTAATTCAACATTGTTTTGTACTTATAAGGAATTGTTACACTAATCATCTTTTTGCCAAATTGGCCATAATATAATCCACCTACCACTGACCAACTACAGAAGAGAAATTAAACAAACGTTTTGCTGTTGTTATCCTTTTTTTCCCTAGGGTTTGGCTTCTGAAGCCAGGAGGTCACTTGGATCATGTATACAACTTTGGTAATTGCATTCCTAGATTCTACAAAATGCCATGGCACTCACTAGAGTCCAAAATAGCTGTTGCGAGCAATGACAATTACTGCCCAGACATTTTCAAACACAGCAGGTTACTGGCTGAGGCCATGATGGAAACCCTAAAAAATATATAAATATTTTGAAAAGCTCTGTAAATCAAACTGATGCCCCAGACACAGAGTGGACTGTCTCGGAGCAGTTGAAGTCATTTGGAGGCTGTGAGACTTTGTGGAAGGGTGTTGGAAAGTTTTGAGCTTGTTAATATTAAGTCCAAATGTCATAAGTAAATGATTTTTAAGTTTTCTCTCTCTCCAGGAATGGAGATGGCAGTTCTGTCTGGTCATCCTCACGCTGTAAAGGCCTTTACTCTTTAAAGAAAGGATCACAGACCCTCAAATTACCCCACTGCTTCCATATGTTTGCTAATTCCAGCATCCAGTAGATGCTATTGAATAATGACGGACAATTGTTTATGGAAGGGACACTGAAGCCCTCATCCCATGCTGATCTGAGAGGCCTTGAGGATCTCAGCTGGGTAGGAGAACAATAATAATGGCTGCCAAAGGGACTGAAGCCACAAGAAATCTTGCTTTTAAACATTCTGACAGTTTCTGCTGCCCGGGATCGGCCTGTAGAGGCCCAGTGTGGTGGCCTGGTGCTTTGTCTTTGGAGCTGATTTTACCATGGCTGATTTCTGAAGGGAAGCTTTCATGTCTTGTCGAGTCTAGAGCTAAGGTAAGAAATTGGACACTTATATGATCTCAGAGCAGGACAACCTGCCTGGAGGGTCAATCCCATCCTGGGATATGATTGCTTCAAACACCCCCAGATGGCTGGCTGGTTTCCACCACCCTTGAGGAAGTGGGAAATTAGAACTCCACACAGTTCACAGCCTTAATGAGCATCTCTCCTTCCTCCAAGAGGAAGAGTGGACCTTGGGTGAGACTAGGAGAGTCTCTCTTCCTAATAAGTTATGTTATGGACTAAATGTTTGAGTCCCAATAAAATTCCTATGTTGAAGCTCTAACCTTCCAATGTCGGTATATGGTAGTGGGGGGCATGGTGGTTGGGGAGGCCTTTAAATGGTAATTAGGTTTAGATGAGGTCATGAGGGCAGGGCCCTCCTGATGGGATTAGTGTCCTTGTAGGAAGAAGAAGAGATGCTAGAGAGTTCTCTCTCTCTGCCATGTGAGCACACAGCAAGGTGACCATCTATAAGCCAAGAAAAAAGCCCTCAGTAGGAGCCAAATCTGCCAACACCTTGATATTGGACTTCCCACCCTCCAGAACCATGAAAAATAAATGTTATTTACTCCCCTTCCCAAGTCTTTAGTATTTTGCTGTGGCAGCCCAAGCTGCCTAAGCACATTTACCAGTTTTAATAAATCCTTGAATTCAAGTAAGTCATTTCCTTTAAATGCTGAAGTATTTGAAAACCAAAGACCCACCTCTATTTCAATTCTTCAAAGAATGTTAGTGTCAGGAATACAGAAAACAAACAAACAAACAGACCTGGACCTTGTCCTTAAGGAACCGACAGTCTGGGAGGACAGGTAGGTATTAATAAAGGTGAGCTGAGTTATACATTTAAATTTGTAATTCAGTATAGTATTAATTTATTTACAGCATTTTGTTGTCTTTTTATTTTTCATGTTGCATATACCAATATGTATGCAATATTTTCTCCTCACCAATTTATCACTTGTGAAAGCAGATCACTACTATTATCAATGATCAGGAGCAGGAGGGATCAGTCAGTGTAGAGGACATTTTGACTTTTCACACTCCCGATGTTCCCTATGTGTCTTGGCCCTCTGAACATGCCAGTTACTATGGTTTGAACATTTGTGTCACCTCCAAATTCATATGTTGAAATTCTAACCCCCAAGGACATGATATCAGTAGGTGGGGCCTTTGGGAGGTGCTAGGCGGACCCTCAGGAATGGGATTAATGTTCTCAGAGAGCTCCCTGGCCCCTTCCTCTATGTGAGGACATGCGAGAAGGCACCTGCTATGAACCAAAAAGAGGGCCCTCACCGGAATGTGAGCGTGCGGCACTTTGGTCACGGACTTCCCAGCCTCCTCCAGAACCGTGAGAAATACCTTTCTGTTTTTATGAGCTACCCAGTAAATTTCTGTTTTTATGAGCTACCTAGTGTATGGTATGTTGTTATGGAAGCCTGAACAGACTAAAACACCACTGAAAAGGAAAATTCCTGGTTCACATTCCAAGCAGTGGGAAAGGCCAAGGCAGATTCCAGGATGGGCTCACTGTGAGGCCGACCACAATAGCTGTTACTAGAAGAGGTAGAAAAACCATACCAACTACATAATATTGGAATAATATTTCTTGTCTTGGTGAAAAAGATGTGCCTGTAGTTTCTTCCTCTGGAACACCATATGACAAGCCTATTTTCTAATCTGAAAATCTTTGGAACATTTAAAGACAGGTATAAAGACTAGGAATTCCTCTCCATGTCCAATGTCCCCTGGACCAAGACCTGGTCTTTAAGACAAGTCTCCTTGTGGTGATTCATGTGTTCATTCTCTAGTTTGACTGGTCCATCCCTTTCTGGCCCATAGCACAGTCTCCAGTACAGGCTTCCCCCACTATCTGAAAGTATAGTGTTCCTACGAAATCTTTCAGAAGGCAAAATGGCATAAAACAGAGAAGCAATTACCATTAATTTATATGGAAAATCTTTTTTGAGCCTTCCCAGGCCCAATAAATAACCTTTCCTAGGCTTTTCTGATACCTTAGGACACATTTTCTAACAGATGCATAAAGTAGTCGAGGTAATGGTCTGAGACAGTTCAAAGCTCTGGCAGCTTGATGCTGAGAAGCTGAACGTAGTTCCCAGGGACGGCGCTTGGTGGCGCCACTCTCGCTGCTGGGAGTGCGCACTGTCTCTATATCGGGTGATGCAAGACAAATGTTGAACGCTGTTTTTGCTTTTTACCTTTTCTTGTAAAAGCAAAAACCCTCTTCAGATTTCTTTCAGTTAGCAAATACAGATAGTTACATAGGGCCTTCGTAAAGCGAAGTGGCCTAATGCAACCTTTCAAAAATTGGGAATACCTGTAGAGCATGCAAAGAGGGTTAAAAAGTACTGTGTCACTGGAAGGCAAATGTCTAAGATTCCCCTTCCCCCACCCCCAAGTGTTTGTCTGATATTTATATGTATTTGGGAAACATCTTTACTTGGAACTATTTTCAAGTGAACATCTATCTGTAATTATCATACATAAAAGAAGACTCTCTAAATATTACCTTTCTTAAATATTGCCTCTCATCTAAACACTATTAGATGCCAGAATATATAGAAATATTCTGAAAATAAACTACCCAGGAGAGATGGAGGTTCCCAGGTAACATTTCCTAAATAACAGATTATTCCATTGTCATTAAGATCAGTCAGCAAAACCTATCAGTAGTTCCTTTTCACTGTCTTCCTCTCCTGACCCAAGCTCCAGGATAGAGTCCTACCCATGACTTCAGTCCTATCTTGACTTTGTAACTCAAAAGCCATTTCTGGAGTGGCTATGATGTGCAAGATGTGAGGTCAGATACATTTTCAAATTTCCGTTAAGGGACAGTTTGAGGAGTTATTGATTTAATGGCTGAAGATTGTTGCCATTGCTTATGGAATAAAGTCTAAATATCTTCACTGACTTGCAAGTTTCTTGAATTCCTTAAAGTTATTAGAATTGCAAATAATAGAAATAAACTCAATCTAGTGTATATGAAAAAAAGAAGATGTGGTATAAAGATTCAGAAGTGTCTGATGGAATATTGGAAAAAGAGCTGCATTTCACAAGGGACTGGAATCAGACCCTGTGGCCAAGTCAGGAACTAAGGCAGCCACTCTACTTGGGGCTATATGTGCTCACATCTCTGGCTATTTCTTTCTTTCTCTTTCTCTCTCTCTTTCTTTCTCTCTCTCTTTCTTTCTCTCTCTCTCTCTCTCTCTCTCTTTCTTTCTTTCTTTCTTTCTTTCTTTCTTTCTTTCTTTCTTTCTTTCTTTCTTTCTTTCTTTCTTTCTTTTCTTTCCTTCCTTCTTTCTTTCTTTTCTTTTCTTTCTTTCTTTCCTTCTTTCTTTCCTTCTTCATTTCTTTCTTCCTTTTTTTTTTTGTTGGTTATTAAATTTAGTGTTTTACTGTCAGACATAATCAGATAAACAATAGCTGGAGATTTAATTAGCGATTAGAAATTGTAAAAGTAGAGTAAGAATAAACTTAAAAAAAATTGTGAGGCCAATGCTTGTAGAATAAAATAAAATCATTTAATGAAATAATTATTTCAGTTAAAATGTCTTTTTGAACACTTGTGCAAGATCAACTTTCATTTGTGCCTGTGTAACCTAATCAGCCATGTCTACTTTTTATATTCTTTTTTTCTTAAACTGAAGTATAGTTGATATACAATACCATATTGGTTTCAGGTGCACAACATAATAATTCAACAATTACATACATTGGAAAATGCTCATCCCAAGAAGTGTAGTCACCATACAAAGTTATTACAATATTATTGATTATACTCCCTATGCCATACTTTTCATCTCCATGACTTGTTTATTACTGGAAGTTTGTACCCTTTGATCCCCTTTACCTATTTCATCTGGCTGTTTCTGTGTGTCTGCTTTTTCTCCTTGCTGTTTAGGTGAGCTTTCTCTGCACCTCCATGCACATAGCAGATGTCTGCTCCACAGAGCACAAGTTTATGTCCCTCAGGCCCAGACATGCCCAGAAACTGGCTGCATTCTTGCATCCCAACCCCACATTCCCAGGGAAATTCCATGGGCCTGTCTGCACCCAGGCCCCACTTGATCAGCTACAGCCAAGAAGCAGGGTCGCATTAAGTATGGCTACAAGGCTCTAACCTGGTGTACGAGGAGACCCTTCTCGGACAGCAGACATCCCAAAAATATAGACTCTGAGCCTTCACAATCGGACTTCAAGTTATGATTTCCATATGCTTGTTTTCAAGCATTAACTGTGATGACCTCAAACTTTTCATCTCATCAAATGCTGCGTTTCAGTTTTCAGCCTTGGCTTCTCAGTTATCTCCTCTAAGATGGAGATTGTTGTGCTGATTCTCAGCATTTGTCAAATGATCTTCTGTAGGGTTGCTTCCTGGGGGCAGGTTTAGGAGATACACTATGCCTTGCTAAATCTTCATTATCTTTGTTTGGAGTGACACTGGCACTGGACTCTAGCAAACATGTTCCGGGAACAGGGACATATGCCAAGGTATTGCTGCAGTTACTGGTAGACAGTGATCCAACAGGAGCAACAGTCCCCAAACAGGAATACCCAAAGATGCAGCACACTTGCTCATGCTCTCTGAGAGCCCAGGAGAGGCCAGAATGGGGGACACGACCACTTGAGGTCTCCTGCGAGCCAAGGCACCACTCAAGGGATAGCCCTGAAACACCGGGAACCTCATGACCTTGCATTTTATTACCTGGGCTGTGGGTTGAACCTCACATCAGCACGTGGGGTGGGGAAGCACGGGCTCCACTTTGCCTAGAGGAAACCAAAGCTAGTGATATCTGACCGGAGACAGAGGCAGAGGAGAAAACAGTTCTTCTGACCCATCATCTAGGGCTTTTCCTGCCAGTGTCACCTTGTGCTCTCTAGCTGACCTGTGATTGGAGGATTCTTCTCAAGACAGTGTTGTCTGTACTTCCAGGAGGATAGTGGCGAGGTTTCTGAGGCACAGGGCTTGGAGGACACTGCGGTTTCAGTATCCGAGGAACAGACGCCAACAGGTGTGACCGGGCCATAGAACACCATCCAGAGCCCATCTCCCAGGAGGCCCGTACCCATCAACAATAATCCTGTCGGCTTGGACAAGTGGTTCACCACACTCTACATGCCAAGTCTCTAGCAAGTGGCAACCCCTGGCTTTATATTTTATCTTCTTTGGTGACTTCTGGCAAATTTTTTAAAAACCTTGACTCTTAGCTTCCCTTTCATTTTTTTCAGGATAATTCAGGGTATATTGATTTTTTTTTCTTTTTATCTTGAGGTCCTTCCATCTCCTTTTTTTTTTTTTTGAGAGGGCATCTCTCATATTTATTGATCAAATGGTTGTTAACAACAATAAAATTCAGTATAGTGGGGTCAATGCTCAATGTACAATCATTAATCCATCTCAAGCCTAATTCTCGTCAGTCTCCAATCTTCTGAAGCATAACGAACAAGTTCTTACATGGTGAACGAATTCTTACATAGCAAATAAATTCTTACATGGTGAACAGTACAAGGGCATTCATCACAGAAACTTTCGGTTTTGATCACGCATTATGAACTATAAACAATCAGGTCAAATATGAATATTCGTTTGATTTTTATACTTGATTTATATGTTGATCCCACATTTCTCCCTTTATTATTATTATTATTTTTATTTTTAATAAAATGCTGAAGTGGTAGGTAGATGCAAGATAAAGGTAGAAAACATAGTTTAGTGCTGTAAGAGGGCAAATGTAGATGATCAGGTGTGTGCCTATGGACTAAGTATTAATCCAAGCTAGACAAGGGCAGCAAAACATCCACGGATGCAGAAGATTTCTCTCAAAGCAGGGGGGATGAGGTTCTGAGCCTCACCTCTGTTGATCCCCAATTTCTCACCTGATGGCCCCCCTGCGACTGTGCCTGTCTTAGGTTGTTCCTCCCTTGAGGAATCTTACCCGTCTCTGGCTAACCAGTCATCTTCCGGGGCCATACAGGGAAATGTAAAGTTGGTAAGTGAGAGAGAAGCCATATTGTTTGAAAAGGTTAGCTTTTTACTTCTTTGCAGATTTATGCCCCGTGGCTTCTATGCCCAGCACTTGTCTCGAGGTATCTTTACCACCTGGAGGAATTATGATACTTGGTAAATTCGATATGAGGCACGAATTCTATTTAAGGGATGTAATTAGGAAGGAAGAAGAAAAGCTATAGAGGTAGCATATGGAAGAAAACATGGGAGGATTGATTATTTCTTTGACATATCTTCTTGTAGAGTACCTTAAATATGTATAGATTTTAAACTACTAATTTGCACACACATATTAACATAATAGGAATACGGTGACATAAACAAAGCAAATCTATAATTACCATCCATCTCCAGTGAAGCCAAGAAAACCGGTTAGGCACCCTAGGCATTTGTGAAAATTTGTCTATGATATGTTGTCCTACTGTACATGAACAGTCTGAGAAAAATCAGACAAATTAAAGCAGCCCATTTCTGGGATCTGTTCACATCCCATATGTTCTTTTAACCATAGATAGTCTATAGTCATAAGATTTTGGAGTGCTACAACTTGCACCCCTCCCAACTCCTGGTTGAGTTCCAACAGTACAGATCTGGTCAAATTCATTGTCTCACTGTATGCACATGCCAGCCTAGACATCTCCCTCCTCATTCCAATGGCAAGTCCAGGAAACGGTGGGGTGGACGCAGCCACAACCACAGCATCGCCCGGATCCCTGTGGAGGCTTTTTGATGATCATCCCCCGGCACGAGTCCTCCAGAGAGTGCTGATGCCGGAAGCTCCTCCTCATATCGTATCTTAGTTCATTTTCTGGGTATCCAAGCTAGGCCTTGATCTTCTGCATAGAAACAAACAGACCCTTTGCCCACACTTTGACATGCCCTCTATACCACTGTGCAGAACGCATTGGAGGTCAGCACACAGGGACTGCTTTTTTTTTTTTATTAAGAGAAAGGAATATTATCAGAAAAGAGTACCTCCATAGCTGATCATCTGACACCCTTTAAGTGATCAACATTAAGGATATTTAAAGCATGCGTAATTTAAAGCATGGTAAATCTTTGATTTACCAATAGTTTTATCCTATCAAGGAGTAATCCCCCTTTTCTTTCTTTCTTTCTTTCTTTTTTTTTTTTTTTTAATCTTTAATCTACACTTACATGAAGAGTACTATGTTTACTATGCTCTTCCCTATATCAGGTCCCACCTAACAACCACATTACGGTTACTGTCCATCAGCTTAGCAAAATGTTGTAGAATCCCTACTTGTCCTCTCTGTGTTGTACTGCCCACCCTCCCCTCTCTCCCTCCCCCCCCATGCATGCTAATCTTAATACCCCTCTTCTTCTTCCCCCCCCTTATCCCTCCCTGCCCACCCATCCTCCCCAGTTCCTTTCCCTTTGGTACCTGTTAGTCCACTTTTGGGTTCTGTAATTCTGCTGCTGTTTTGTTCCTTCAGTTTTTCCTTTGTTCTTATACTCCTCAGATGAGTGAAATCATTTGGTATTTCTCTTTCTCCACTTCGCTTATTTCACTGAGCATAATACTCTCCAGCTCCATCCATGTTGCTGCAAATGGTTGGATTTTTCCACTTCTTATGGCTGAGTAGTATTCCATTGTGTATATGTACCACATCTTCTTTATCCATCCATCTACCGATGGACATTTAGGTTGCTTCTAATTCTTGGCTATTGTAAATAGTGCTGCGATAAACATAGGGGTGCATCTGTCTTTCTCAAACTTGATTGCTGCGTTCTTAGGGTAAATTCCTAGGAGTGGAATTGCTGGGTCAAATGGTAGGTCTGTTTTGAGCATTTTGATGAACCTCCAAACTGCTTTCCACAATGGTTGAACTAATTTACATTCCCACCAGCAGTGTAGGAGGGTTCCCCTTTCTCCACAGCCTCGCCAACATTTGTTGTTGTTTGTCTTTTGGATGGCAGCTATCCTTACTGGTGTGAGGTGATACCTCACTGTAGTTTTAATTTGCATTTCTCTGATAATTAGCGATGTGGAGCATCTTTTCATGTGTCTGTTGGCCATCTGTATTTCTTTTTTAGAGAACTGTCTGTTCAGTTCCTCTGCCCATTTTTTAATTGGGTTATTTGTGTTTTGTTTGCGGAGGCATGTGAGCTCTTTATATATTCTGGACGTCAAGCCTTTATCAGATCTGTCATTTTCAAATATGTTCTCCCATACTGGAGGGTTCCTTTTTGTTCTATTGAAGGTGTCTTTCGCTGTACAGAAGCTTTTCAGCTTAATGTAGTCCCACTTGCTCATTTTTGCTGTTGTTTTCCTTGCCTGGGGAGATATGTTCAAGAAGAGGTCACTCATGTTTATGTCTAAGAGGTTTTTGCCTATGTTTTTTTCCAAGAGCTTAATGGTTTCATGACTTACATTCAGGTCTTAGATCCATTTTGAGTTTACCTTTGTATATGGGGTTAGACAATGGTCCAGTTTCATTCTCCTACATGTAGCTGTCCAGTTTTGCCAGCACCATCTGTTGAAGAGACTGTCATTTTGCCATTGTATGTCCATGGCTCCTTTATCAAATATTAATTGACCATATATGTTTGGGTTAATTTCTGGGGTCTCTAATCTGTTCCACTGGTCTGTGGCTCTGTTCTTGTGCCAGTACCAAATTGTCTTGATTACTATGGCTTTGTAGTAGAGCTTGAAGTTGGGGAGTGAGATCCCCCCTACTTTATTCTTCTTTTTCAGGATTGCTTTGGCTATTTGGGGTCTTTGGTGTTTCCATATGAATTTTTGAATTATTTGTTCCAATTCATTGAAGAATGTTGCTGGTAATTTGAGAGGGATTGCATCAAATCTGTATATTGCTTTGGGCAGGATGGCCATTTTGACGATATTAATTCTTCCTAGCCATGAGCATGGGATGAGTTTCCATTTATTAGTGTCCCCTTTAATTTCTCTTAAGAGTGACTTGTAGTTTTCAGAGTATAAGTCTTTCACTTCTTTGGTTAGGTTTATTCCTAGGTATTTTATTCTTTTTGTTGCAATGGTGAATGGAATTGTTTTCCTGATTTCTCTTTCTATTGATTCATTGTTAGTGTATAGGAAAGCTACAGATTTCTGTGTGTTAATTTTGTATCCTGCAACTTTGCTGTATTCCGATATCAGTTCTAGTAGTTTTGGAGTGGAGTCTTTAGGGTTTTTTATGTACAGTATCATATCATCTGCAAATAGTGACAATTTAACTTCTTCTTTACCAATCTGGATTCCTTGTATTTCTTTGTTTTGTCTGATTGCCGTGGCTAGGACCTCCAGTACTATGTTAAATAACAGTGGGGAGAGTGCGCATCCCTGTCTGGTTCCCGATCTCAGTGGAAATGCTTTCAGCTTCTTGCTGTTCAGTATAATGCTGGCTGTGGGTTTATCATATATGGCCTTTATTATGTTGAGGTACTTGCCCTCTATTCCCATTTTGCTGAGAGTTTTTATCATGAATGGATGTTGAATTTTGTCAAATGCTTTTTCAGCATCTATGGAGATGATCATGTGGTTTTTGTCTTTCTTTTTGTTGATGTGGTGGATGATGTTGATGGATTTTCGAATGTTGTACCATCCTTGCATCCCTGGGATGAATCCCACTTGGTCATGGTGTATGATCCTTTTGATATACTGTTGAATTCCGTTTTCTAATATTTTATTGAGTATTTTTTCATCTACATTCATCAGGGATATTGGTCTGTAATTTTCTTTTTTGGTGGGGTCTTTGCCTGGTTTTGGTATTAGGGTGATGTTGGCTTCATAGAATGAGTTTGAGAGTATTCCCTCTTCTTCTATTTTTTGGAAAACTTTAAGGAGAATGGGTATTACGTCTTCCCTGTGTGTCTGATAAAATTCCGAGGTAAATCCATCCGACCCCGGGGTTTTGTTCTTGGGTAGTTTTTTGATTACGTTTCAATTTCTTTGCTCGTAATTGGTTTGTTTAACTTTTGTGTTTCTTCCTTGGTCAGTCTTGGGAGGTTGTATTTTTCTAGGAAGTTGTCCATTTCTTCTAGGTTTTCCAGCTTGTTGGCATATAGGTTTTCATAGTAGTCTTTAATAATTCTTTGTATTTCTGTGGTGTCTGTCTTGATTTTTCCATTCTCATTTCTGATTATGTTGATTTGTGTTGACTCTCTTTTTCTCTTAATAAGTTGGGCTAGAGGCTTATCTATTTTGTTTATTTTCTCAAAGAACCAGCTCTTGGTTTCGTTGATTTTTGCTATTGTTTTATTCTTCTCAATTTTGTTTATTTCTTCTCTGATCTTTATTATGTCCCTCCTTCTGCTGACTTTAGGCCTCCTTTGTTCTTCTTTTTCCAGTTTTAATAGTTGTGATGTTAGACTATTCATTTGGGATTGTTCTTCCTTCTTCAAGTGTGCCTGGATTGCTATATACTTTCCTCTTAAGACTGCTTTCGCTGCATCCCACAGAAGTTGGGGCTTAGTGTTGTTGTTGTCATTTGTTTCTATATATTCCTTGATCTCTATTTTGATTTGTTCATTGATCCATTGATTATTTAGTAGCATGTTGTTAAGCCTCCATGTGTTTGTGAGCCTTTTTGTTTTCTTTGTAGAATTTATTTCTAGTTTTATACCTTTGTGGTCTGAAAAATTGGTTGGTAGAATTTCAATATTTTGGAATTTACTGAGGCTCTTTTTGTGAGCTTGTATGTGGTCTATTCTGAAGAATGTTCCATGTGCACTTGAGAAGAATGTATATCCTGTTGCTTTTGGATGTAGAGTTCTATAGATGTCTATTAGGTCCATCTGTTCTAGTGTGTTGTTCAGTGCCTGTGTGTCCTTACTTATTTTCTGCCCGGTGGATCTATCCTTCGGGGTGAGTGGTGTGTTAAAGTCTCCTACAATAAATGCATTGCAGTCTATTTCCCTCTTTCGTTCTGTTAGTATTTGCTTCACATATGCTGGTGCTCCTGTATTGGGTGCATATATATTTAGAATGGTTATATCCTCTTGTTGGACTGAGCCCCTTATCATTATGTAGTATCCTTCTTTATCTCTTGTTACTTTCTTTGTTTTGAAGTCTATTTTGTCTGATATTAGTACTGCAACCCCTGCTTTCTTCTCACTGTTGTTTGCCTGAAATATGTTTTTCCATCCCTTGACTTTTAGTCTATGCTTGTCTTTGGGTTTAAGGTGAGTTTCTTGTAAGCAGAATATAGATGGGTCTTGCTTTTTTATCCATTCTATTACTCTGTGTCTTTTGATTGGTTGCATTAAGTCTATTTACATTTAGGGTGACTATTGAGAGATATATACTTATTGCCATTGCAGGCTTTAGATTCGTGGTTACCAAAGGTTCAAGGTTAGCCTCTTTAGTATCTTACTGCCTAATTTAGCTCGCTTATTGAGCTGTTATATACACTGTCTGGAGATTCTTTTCTTCTCTCCCTTCTTATTCCTCCTCCCCCATTCTTCATATGTTGTGTGTTTTGTTCTGTGCTCTTTTTAGGAGTGCTCCCATGTAGAGCAGTCCCTGTAGGATGCCCTGTAGGGGTGGTTTGTGGGAAGCAAAATCCCTCAGCTTTTGCTGTCTGGGAATTGTTTAATCCTGCCATCATATTTAAATGATAATCGTGCTGGATACAGTATCCTTGGTTCAAGGCTCTTCTGTTTCATTGCATTAAGTATATCATGCCATTCTCTTCTGGCCTGTAGGGTTTCTGTCGAGAAGTCTGATGTTAGCCTGATGGGTTTTCCTTTATAGGTGACCTTTTTCTCTCTAGCTGCCTTTAAAACTCTTTCCTTGTTCTTGATCCTTGCCATTTTAATTACTATGTGTCTTGATGTTGTCCTCCTTTGATCCTTTCTGTTGGGGGTTCTGTGTAATTCCATGGTCTGTTCGATTATTTCCTCCCCCAGTTTGGGGAAGTTTTCAGCAATTATTTCTTCAAAGAGACTTTCTATCCCTTTTCCTCTTTCTTCTTCTTCTGGTACCCCTATAATACGAATATTATTCCTTTTGGCTGGGTCACATAGTTCTCTTAGTGTTGCTTCATTCCTGGAGATCCTTTTATCTCTCTCTATGTCAGCTTCTATACATTCCTGTTCTCTGGCTTCTATTCCTTCAATGGCCTCTTGCATCTTATCCATTCTGCTTAAAAATCCTTCCAGGAATTGTTTCACTTCTGTAATCTCCTTCCTGACATCTGTGATCTCCCTCCGGACTTCATCCCATTGCTCTTGCATTTTTCTCTGCATCTCTGTCAGCAGTTCATGATTTTTATTTTGAATTCTTTTTCAGGAGGACTGGTTAAGTCTGTCTACTTCTGAGGTGTTGTCTCTGTGATCTTTGTCTGCCTGTAGTTTTGCCTTTTCATGGTGATAGAGATAGTTTGCAGACCTGGTACGAGTGACCGCTGGAAGAGCTTCCCTTCTTGTTGGTTTGTGGCCTTCCTCTCCTGGGAGAATAGCGACCTCTAGTGGCTTATGCTTGTCAGCTTTGCGCAGGCAGGGCTTCTGCTACCTGCCCGTTTGCTATGGAGTTTATCTCCGCTGTTGCTGTGGGCGTGACCTGGCTGGGGCTGCTCCTCCAAAGTGGTGGAGACCCTGGAGGGGGAGCGGCCGGGAGGCTATTTATCTCCGTAAGGGGCCTCTGTGCTCCCTGCTGCCCAGGGGGTTAGAGTGCCCAGAGATCCCCAGATTCCCTGCCTCTGGTCTAAGTGTCCTGTCCTGCCCCTTTAAGACTTCCAAAAAGCACTCTCCAAACCAAAACAACAACAGCAACAATGAGAGAGCGAACAGAAGAAAAAAAAAAAAAAGGAAAAAACAAGCGATTTTTTTTTTTTTCCTCAGGCGCCGGTCCCAGGCACCCACTCAGTGGTCCAACTGCCCTGCCTCCCTAACACCAGGGTCCCTGTCCCCTCAAGGCTTCCAAAAAGCACCTGCCCAGAGTTCCCGCAGGGAAAAACGTGCGATATTCTTTGTCTTCAGGCGCCGGTCCCAGGCACCCGCTCACCGGTCCTGCTGCTCTGCCTCCCTAGCACCGGGGTCCCTGTCCCTTTAAGGCTTCCAAAAAGCACTCGCCAAAAAGAGGGAAAAAAAGGGGAGAAACGCGCGATTTCCTCCGTCCTCCGGCCCCAGTCTCAGGCACCCGCCCACCGGTCCCATAGGGAAAAACGCGCAATAATCTTTGTCCTCAGGTGCCGGTCCCAGGCACCCAGTCACTGATCCTGCTGCCCTGCCTCCCTAGCAACGGGGTCCCTGTCCCTTTAAGGCTTCCAAAAAGCACTCGCAAAAAAAAAAACCGCTCCGGTTTCTTTCCACCTGCCGGGAGCCTGGGGGAGAGGCGCTCGGGTCCTGCCGGGTCAGGGGTTGTATCTTACCACCTTTGCAAGGCACTGGGTTCTTGCAGGTGTGGATGTGGTCTGGATGTTGTCCTGTGTCCTCTGGTCTCTATTTTAGGAAGAATTTTCTTTTTATATTTTCATAGCTCTATGTGTTTTTGGGAGGAGATTTCCACTGCTCTACTCATGCCGCCATCCTGCCCATCTCCTTTTTTAAATACAAATTCAGTCTGTCGGGTATATTGATTTTTTTCCCTTTGTGATAATCAACTTGGCAACCATGGCTGTGGGAAACCATATAATTTCCTTGTTTTAAGTAGTTCTAGGCATTTCAAACTGTCCCAGAGGACCTGAATAGCAGCCGCAGCTCCTGTGGACGCTTGGCAGGGGCCGGGGGTTCTGTGCTCCATGCTCATCTTCAGAGATGGGACTGGACTGGGCCAACCAGGTGTGGACTCTGTTATTTGCCAGTGTGTCTTGTCCCAGATGGCAGTCTGCACACCAGGGATCAAGTCTGTCCTGCTTGTCACCTGTAGTAGCCACACTTCAGGGGCAGCACAGGTGTCTGGGGTCTGCCCGCCTCCCCCGCAGAGGACACGGACCTGGACCCCTCCCACTCCTGCTCCACTGTTTCCCTGTCCCTTTGGGGAAGTTCTCCATTTCACATCACCGATTGTTTGCCAACTTAAAGCCAAAGCCATGTTGAACCTTCCAGTTTTTTGGCTGTTGGACAGGTGACATTTGTATCAGAAGAGTCCTGTGAAGGAGATGAGAGGTCTGAAAATGCCTCCCTCGGCTGGGAGGCGAGAAACCTAACTCTGGGACTGTTTGCTCCATATGACCATGGGAATGCTGACTCACGTCTCTAGAGCCTAACTCCTCCTCAAAAATGGGGATGATTCTGTTCCTCAAAGCTTCCTGTGCCACTGGGCAGGGCTGGGAGCTGTGTTCAAAGCTCCCTGAGCCCTGTGGTCTGAATAGCTCCCTGATGATAAATAGGCACGATCATTTGTCATTTTGTTACTACTTTTCAACCTGGCCAGCCTCTGACTTCTGGCAGAATCTCATTCCTCTCCTTTTGGATTGGGTGTTGAACTATCCAAAGAGCCAGTGTGCCCTACCTTGCTAACAGACTGCAGGCTCATCAGATAATATTTACTGACCAATCTCATGCACAGGTTAGACCACTGCAGCTTAGACCGCAAGCGCAGACTGTTTCTAACTCTATGTTCAGTACAGCAACTAGAAGTTAACAGTCAAGGATAAGTTGAGATCATCATCTTGGGCTGTTTTCTGTCTGGCAGCATGTGTGTCCATCCAAGCTTCTGCCATAGGCCTCTTTAGCAGAACCCTCTCACTCCCTCTGTCTGCTCTGCAGCCCAGCGGACAGCAGCCTGCATTTTGTGGGCAGCCCCAGCTCTCATGACTGTACCTATTTTGGGAAGACATTGAGGTAACAAGCAAGAATTCCTGTAGAGTCACACAGAGAAAGAAAGGATCACTCCAGATTTAGCAACTTACACATCTCAAGGAAGAGTAGAAAAATTCCAAATACTGGAATAGAGAAAAAAAACAAGAACAACAGAGGTTGTGTGTTTATATGTGTTAAGAAAGAAAGCTGAGGGATCTGGCCAGGGTGAAGAATGTCCATTCCGGGTTTGGTCACCCATGTCTGTCTGATGCTTGGTCAAGAGCTCCTGGATCCTCCCATGAGCTCTAACAGATGGGCTTTTCTCATTTCTCTAGATTAATTTAGAGGTAGACAGATTTCATAATAGCATCTCAGAATAGTCACCTTCAGCTAGGACCTGGCTCACAAGATTGGGAAACCAGGTAGGTGACACAAAATAATATTTTATCTAGGGCAACATTTTTAGGAAGTATTTCCTCTCCTTGGAAGAGTAGAGGAGAGGGCTATGGAGAGAAGAAAGGGAGGGAAAAAGGATTACTTCATTGCCGTGTGGAATATATGCTAACATGTCAATATTTTCTTGTTCTTAGTGTGGACGTGGGCTTCCAGTGCACTCAAATGAATATCCAAAATGGAAATCATCCTAAAGGTGCCTAATTTGGACAAGCCAATCTCATGGCAGAAGAAAAAGGAGAGAGTCCAATGCCCATGGCCAGGATATAGAAAATATCATACTTGTTCACATTCCATTGGCTAAACACAGTAATTCACATGGCCTAGTCCAAAGTCAGTATGGCAGGAAACAAACTCTGTTCCATAACAGGGGCCACTTCAAGTCACATGGCAAAGGGCAAGGATGGGGAGCAGTGGGAATGACAATGAATTCCAGCACAGCCCTGTATCATGACGCGCTTAAATAGCTGGTATAACCCTATCCTGTGGGCTTGGGACTTTTTCCCAAAATCTTTACAGTGCTTTAGGAGAGCGCAAGACCTTGTGGACTTTCTGTTTTAAATTGTGGTACAATACACATAACATAAAATTTAGAACTTTATCATTTTTATGTACACAATTCATAAGTGCATTCACATCGTGGTACAGACCATCCCAGCCATCTGCCTCCAGAACTTCATCTCCAATTCTCTTGCCATTAGACACTAACTCCCCATTCTCCTTCCATGAGCCTCTGGCAACCACCTTTCTACTTTGTGGCTCTATGGATTTAAGTCCTCTAGGTACCTCATGTAAGTGGAATCTACAGCATTTGCCTTTTGTGTCTAGCTTATTTTGATAAACAATCTTATGAAGGTTTCACATGAGCAACATTGTGGTTACTACATTCACCCATATTATTGGGTCTCCCCGCATGCCCCATTGTAGTCACTGTCCATCAGCAGAGAACTTCATTCCTTTTTAAGGCTGAATAATATTCTATTGTATGTGTTAGGCAGAAAGGCAGATATGAGTGAAATGAAAAGAGGGTGGGACCCACCAAAATTTAGGGAGTAAATCAGATAAAACCAGAGAGCCAGAGAGGATTCACAGAGTTTATGCCCTTTGCAATGTGAGTTCATTCCACATGCTCTGAATCTGGGCTGACCTTGAGACTTGCCCTAGCTAAAATGCGGGTGATATTGGACAGAGACATGAGACAAGCATTATGATTAATTTTCTTAAAAATTCTGACATGTGACTAGCATAGTGGGAACAAGAGGGACTTATCTTGAAGCTAAGAACAGAGAGTTGGGAGGTTAGATTCTTAACACATTCCTTGGTAATCAGCCAACAACTTATGCTAAGGCAAGGCAAGCAGTCTTAACTGACATGCTCCCAGTGCTTGGGAGTGGCTACTATCTTGGAGAGGAATAAAATTTTGTCCTACAGAATTACCTAAAGAACTGGCTGTAGACAATGACATATTGTGTCTCACTGAAGATTGACATCATGAGACCGCCTGACAAGCCTACTCCCCCCGACCCTTTACCTTTATCCCATTCTTGAAACTCCTTAAAAGACAGAATCCCAGCTTTTGGGTCTGTCTCCTCTCTGAGGTTGCCCACACTCGCTGTTCTTTGAGTGTGTCACTCTCTCTGTCCTACTGCAGGTAAGTAGGGAGGGGCTACTCAGAGCTCTGATTTGGACTTGCAAGGTCCTGTCTCCTGGGCGACCCAGATGGAACTGCAGCTATATAATCATGCTCCTTAGAAGCCTGTCCAAAAAGCTCCTTTCTTTGCCTATGGGAAGTTCTCAGAACATAATCTCATTTCTTCCAGTGCTCTTCTGCTCCCCCAAATCCTGGAGTAGTGGGGGCTTAGTTCACACACTGTGTGGATTCAAGTGAACACTAGATGCCAGGTGACACTGGCTTTAGGAGTTGGCAGGGGATGTGCCCTATGCCGAACAGCAGTTCAATGAGCTTTCCTTTCTTCCCTCTGTTTTTCCTTCCTCTCTGCATTATTCAAGTAAAGCTGCCTCTGTCTGCCTTGACTCTGACCTGTTCCTCCCTTGGAGTATATTCAAATAAAATTTTTGCTCTGCCTCATTGCTGTGTCTCTGCCCTTCAGTTCTTTTCTGTGGCAGGGACAAGAGCCAAGGAGAACAAACTCAACCCTCCAACGTATCTGTATGTCACATCTTGTGTCCCTATTTCTCTGTCAGTGAACACTTAGGTTGTGCCCACCTTTTGGCTCTTGGCAATAATGCTGCTATGAACATGGGTGGACATTTCTCTACACATCTCAGTCTTCCTTGGAGAGTCTTGGGAGTCTCTGCTTTCAATTCTTTTGGGTACATGGAATGATTAGAACATATAATAATTCTGTGCTTAATTTTTTGAGCAATACTGTTTTTCACTGATTTTGACCTTTCTTATCTCTGAGGTTGTGGTACAGGGACTTCTGCTCTTGATGCATTTCCCTGCTTTGTCCAGAGCCACCTCTTCAGCTCCTTAGTCGGCTTCTTCCCATGTTTGAGAGAACTAGTGAGAATTTTCAGGATTTTGTTGACTCACTTTCTTTGCTAAGTAGCATTTATGAAGGGTGGGGGCAAAATTAGAAGCTGTGTCAAATTGTGGGGCTGCACAAGACTTTTCCCTGGCTACTATTTTTCAGTATTGACTGAAGAAAATTATTCAGCTCTCTTGTTTGCTGCTGGTGATTTTTTTGTCTTTTCATTCTTTTTTTGTTTGTTTTATTATGCTAGGTTGAGGGAAGAGAAATTCTATATTATTATTTCATTCTGTCATATTATCCTAGAAATCTGTTCCTTCAGGTTTTGCTTAAAATTATAATTTAGAAGATAAATTACATCTTCTATATGATTTCAGTGATGGTACATGTCAAAAAAGAGACAGTAGATTCAAGCTAAAATACTTTACAATTATTTGTGGATTATCATATTTCCATATTTGTCAAGGAAGAAAAAGTTCATTTAATTACACTAGAAACCCTCACTAGGAGCTATTAAGCTTTCCTTTATGTAGCAAAGAGAGGTCAGTTCTGTGGGTTTGAATACCTTTGCTTTCATGAATAATTCAATAAGGCAGTTAACAAGGATGAGTAATTGTTCATACGCAATTGGGGGTCAAATGATGGGCTATAATTCAAGCTTTTCTTAACAGAACTATATCATTTGGCTAGGTTTCTTCAGGCTCCTTTGCAATGCAGGAAAACTTTGATAGTTAATTACACAAATCTCCACTGTAAACTTGGATCAAATGAAATAAAGCATTTCTAAGACTGTGGGTATTTGCTTACTAGGTACTGCAGGCCTCAGCGTAGGAAGCTCATAGTGACTAGCTCCCAAATATTGGGCTTCAGACTCCTGCTAGGGTTTCAGAGACCTGATATGGTCCTTTGGTCACTCCAAACAGCTGACCCTGCTTGCAGAAGAGGCAACTCCTAGTAGAGAGGCAAAAATACTGTAGATTGTCTCAGGCTCCTGGTGCTAGGGCATGGAGGTGGCTCAGCCCTGGCCACGTGTCCAGAGGGTAGATTTGCCTGGGGCTTCTGGAACACTCTTTCTCTCTGATAGAAAGTGACACACCAACACAAACAGCTCTCCTCTTTGTTAGCTGCTGTCTCTTCTGCATGTGCCCCAGACCTGCTGCCGCCATCTTGCAGGTGAGGCCGTGGACACATGCAGATAGGCAGAGGGCAGGATGGCAGAGTGGCACAGGTCCTCCAGGCCCTCGTGGCACAGTGGATGCCACTCTGGAACTGCCTTGCCTTTAGTGTTTGAGTTATTTGTTTAGTTTTGTATATTTGCAGCTAAAGCCTTGTTATTTGAAAAAGACGATGGAAAAATAAAGACAACGTGAAAACTTCTATTAGTGAAAAGCATTCACTTTTTTGGTGTTAAAATGTCCTTTCTTTTAGAAAGGTACCTTTTATGGTAATAGTATATGATTTTTTTTTTTTAATGTCCTTACTTGGCAAAGTAAAATGTTAGCAACCCTACGTCATTCTCTAGTGCAGCTTTGAAATTTTACTGGTTCATGAATTCTGCAAGTCTGGGAACCACTGCTTTAATTTAAGGAAAACTCGTTCTTGTACCAAGGACTTAGTACTGGTTTTTAGGCCAGTTGCTCTCCTTTCTGGGCACTTTCTACATGAAAGGCTTGGGATTCCAACTCCTGCCCTTCACTTGGTTTCCTGCATAAAAAGAAAAAAAATGTAGTTTACCAAACTTTAACTTTTCTGACTGAGGTACACCATTGCCCTCTCTCTCCATACACGGCCCCCATGCAAACACACATGTGTACCTCCCAGCCCCCACCACACCCACTATCTATGGGGCTGAACTGTTTTCTTCCCATGTATCCAACACCTGTATTCACCAATTATTTACACCTGCCATATTTGTTTTATTGCTCTCTCTGTCATTACCTCCCTCTTCCCATCTAAAAAAATCATTTGAAAGCTATTTGCAGACATCAGGGCATTTGCCTATGAAGGGAAACTTTATTACACATTTTATTCCACAGTTAAGCCTGATTACAACTGGTTATCGGTTACTAATGGTTGCAGCTGGCTATTTGGCAATGGAGTTGGGGACTGAAGGGGAAGTTTGAGAGAAGTCTCATTAACCAGGGCAGTTCTGCCATGTGGATTGTAAAGACAAATACAGCTGAAATCATTGCAGGGACACAGCAGTTACACCAGGGCAGCACTGTCCTGTGAGACTGAGGCTCAAAGCAGCCGTGGTCCAGAGAGGCTGGAGAAGGAGGATTTGTTTTCTTTATGAGATATTTGTTCTTATAACATGCTTCGGTGACCGAAAGCAGAGAACGATGCTGGGTGATCCTCTCCCTACATGTGATTTGCAGCAGAGAAGCAGGACAGGCACTGGGGTGGAAGAGTTGTTTCCTGGTAAGTCCTGGTCCTCTGCAGGCCTGCTGGATACTACTGGCCAGTGGGCAAGTCTCTCAACCTCTCTGAGCCTCAGTTTCTTCTTCTATAAAACCAATAATAATGATGGTAAGATAATGGACAGAAAGAACCTACTATATTGCCTGGGCTGGAGCACATTATAGGTGGGCATTAAGTGGTAGATACAATTATTATTACTTTCCCCAAGTTTGGAGACAGTATTATAGAAATTAAGTTTTAGAATGAAAATATGACTATATTGTTAATAGTAGTGTAATCTTTTTTAAAAGAGTCTCTATCTTTTAGAGATACATTCCAAAATACTTAATAATCAAATGACATGACATCTTCTTAAGTAATCTACAGTAGAGGTGTAGGGATGGAAACAAAATTGGTCATGTGCTGTGTACCTCTGGGGGTGGGAAATCCTGGGGCAAGATACCTTTGAAACTGAAATCAATCAAAGGGAGAAATAAAGTGGGAGAAACCTGTTTATTGCTTACAAGGAGTCATCCACTTCTTACCCATGTTTCTCATGACCTGGCTGCAGAAGAAGGGACCCCACCCAACCTCTCTGGTCCAGATATACCCTCTCTTGCCCTTGTAATGACCTACTGATATGGAGATGGGCCACTTCTCTTCACCCCTTGGAAACACCTACTGATATGATGGAGATGCACTAAGGCCAGGTGAGAGATTCTGGAAATATTGCAGTTTTAGCCACATGCTGATAATTGTGGAAGCTGGGTAATGGAGGAGACATTTAACTACTCTCTTCACTTTTGCATATGTTTTAAATTTTCCAAAATACATAAAAACAGACATAAATCCCAAAAGCTGATAATTTCTTGCCTAAAGTTCATTTAATTAAATATTTTTAATAGTGCAGGAAACACTTCTCATTTCTCAGTATCCTTTGCTCTTAAAAAGGACATTGCATTAAATAAATATGGAATAACTCTTTTCTTCCTTAGACCTCCCCAAAGGGACCCCCTCTGTCTGTCTTATCAGGGCTTTTCTCCTAGTCAGTTTATCAGCAATTGAATTATTACAAAGTTGATGAAAAGGATCGATCTGGGGAGAAGTTTGTAAACACATTTAAAGTGAAGTCTTGCTCTTGATTCAGGGTGACAATGGACTCCAAGAGCGGCCCTGGTCATAGCTGTCGTTACTGATTTTGGGAAAGAAGAATTCTTGGCCACCCAGGAGCCTTTTGGAAGCTGTTTAGAAAAGAGGGTGTGAATTTACAATAATTTTCTTCTTCAGGGGGCAAAGATATAAAAATAGTGCATTTTAAGGCATTTTCCAGCAAAATGTTGGGAAACAAAGTTGATTTGTCTTTATATATGTTTTATATAAAAAAAAAACCTATGGTGAAAATACTCTTCAAATTAGATAAATAAGGGAGTAACTATCCTCTTCAAAAGATACTCTCTCTGGAATTCCTTATAAAGCAGGCTTTCCATATGTTTAAGTATCTGTTTTTACATCATTAGCAACTTCCTTGAAAACTCTTGGAGGAAGGCAGGCAATGGAGAAGACAGTCAATGCTGGATTGTTAGGCCAACACCCAGCCAATTAAAGACCAGGCTCATGTGGGAGTTATCATTTAAGCAAATAGGAAATGATTCAAACTACAGAAATGGAACACGTGTAAAGTTGTGTAAATTGGGGCATGTTGGTATGGTCACCGATTCAGTGGTGAGGAGGCAGAGCTCTGAGCCCACACTCTCAGATGCAGCTCCATTCATGTTGCTGACAGTCCTCGTTTAATTAGCCCCTCTGGGAGGAGAATTTTACTCTAGAGACTCCAAGAAGAGAATCCTGTAAGAACAGCTGTTTGTTAATTTCCAGGGTCTGAGAAGTGGTTTGGCTTCTGGATTTAAGGTTACTCAGTCCCAAGGGGTCAGAGATTGTAAAAGATGTAGTTTAGGTGGTCCAGGTTGCCAGTTAATTTTAGAATTGGAAATAGTAAAAATTTAGTGAAATGCATTATATTAAGTTAGATTATAAAGCAATAAGAATATTTTTAGACAAAACACCAGCATTTCTGTCTCCAAACAAATGAGTTCTTTCAAAGTAGTCATGGACTCCAAGCATGGCTGGAGTTCCTTCTGTGACGTCACCTGGGGTCACTTTATAAGACACAGAAGATATTTGTAGCCAAAATGATTATATGTAAATTGCTCACTAGATTTGGTTTTGGACTTTTGCAAAAATCAAATCCATCTTACCCTGGGAGATAGTCTAAGCAAGCAATTTCAAAACTGTTCTAAATGGTGATTTTACTTTTAGAATGAGCACAGAGTGATCTCCAGTGATTACATGGAAGGGAACAACACTCATGTGGAGAGTTAAGTTGTAATGTATTATTAAAAATCCAGACATAAGAGATAGTTGGTTCATGCAGATTCTGTAATTGAGGTGAATTGTGGGATGAAATAAAATAGTGGGTCCCCTACTGCTTCCCTCCAGCAGGACCTTCCCACACTGGTGGGGACTTGGGCACTGAGCGTCATGGGTAATAACATCTTCCCAATCCAGCCTACGTTTAGAAAATCTTCGAAGCTAAATGTGGTTCCACGTTATTATCTTGTTTTGTAATTTCAACATATACACCTTCACTTTTTAATCTCAAAATAAAATATTTTATTCCTTGATTTGGCTATTTCCTGTCCTAAGGTTTAAGACTATGAATAATTTACTTCTTATTGCAATTAAAATAATAGGTTATCTAAGATGTATTTGGCTGAAATGACAAATATGTTTGGCTGAGGTAACTTTTTTTTTTTACCAAACACTTTAATTCACACTCATATTATAATATGCCACTTCTGTGGATATTTTTTCAGTATATCAAATAATGCTCTTATATGTAGTTATTATCTAGACACTAGGATGATTTCACAGGTATTATTTTTTTGAAGTTGGGATGTCATCCTCACTTGCCTTTACATTTAAATAGATACATTGCACCAGGAGATTTATAACAATGATTCACCCCCTAAAAAAACAGGAACTAAATGTCTATTCATTTACATCAGATTAATTTGAATGATTAAAAATAAAATATCAAAACTGATGATACTGAAGGAACAGAACGGAATAGTATGCTTTTGGATGGTCTCTGGGTCACAAAGCGTTTCCATAGCGTATTTAAGATTGGGTTTTCCTTCTCCCTGGTCCCCAGAGTGACCTGGCTGGTGGAAGATCCCGGGGGCAGGGCAGTGGCACACAAGGTCAGTCTTGCCAGGCTGAGTCAGGCCAGTGTAGCTGCTGGCCTGGGCACAAGTGTGGGCGGCCACCTGTGGCTCCCAGCACAGCTGTTTGGTGGAGGGCCAGCCAAAACCCCGTCAGTGGGGTAGAGGCAGGTGGCCAGTTGGGCGGCCAATACATTCTGGCATGGGCTGAAAGAACACCTGGTTCCACTCTGTGGACCCACCACAGAAGGTCAAAGAATGTGCTTGCTGGCAGCAACCCGATGGCCTGAGCTTCACAAGCCCTGCTGATCCTTGCTCTGACCGAAGCAGAGAGAAACCCACCTTTCTTTCTCAAAACATCCCAAAGCCAACACAGGAATAATCCTCTCTAGTTGTGATGAAATAGGTCAGCAAGGCCTTCTGCCATTGGAAATGGTGTGGGGGCCTGCCAGACGGGGAGGCTCTACGTATGATTCAAAATAGAATGTTTCAAGGGAGGTGAAAACCTTCGTGTGTTGGCTGCTAACAGCCACTGAAGACACTGTCCACTCTTGCATGTCTCCGACCTTCCTTATCCTCCTCTTCCTGTGCCTATGACCTCTAATGGCATACTTGGAAACCACTTTGCAGCCTCACTTATGATTTTTCACCAGACACAGGAAATGTCATAGTCAACACCACCACCTACCAAGATGGGAGCTGAAGTTCACCCTTCCCTGACCCCTGAGGCCCCTCTCAAGGCCTTGGACCCACTGCTTCCCAGGAAGGAGGACCCCATTTCCACTGGCCTGGGAAGCCACCTTCTCCCTGGCAGAAGAGTCTGACTTCCCTGTTGCAAATGCAGACCAGGCAGCTCCCTTCCAAATTTGCTGAAGAGGTGGCACTCCCTTCACTGTTTCTGTGACCACTGGCAACTTCCTCAATATCTCTGAGCCTCAGTTATGGCATCTATAAATGGGGATTGACAGTATCATCCTCACAGTTTTCTTGTAACACATTCAATGAGAGAGCACATGTAAAGAACCTAGCACAGAACCTTGGCACAACGGGTACCCGGCAAATGCTGGTTGTGTAAGTGAACAACCATGGCTGATGGCACTCTGCAGACACAGAGGCCCAGACTTGCCCTGGACTGGAACTTCCTGCTGCTTTCTGGAGCCTCGTCTCACATTTACTGCTCCATGGGGCCATCAGGTGGCTTTCTATCCACAACTGCACACAGACCAGGCCCCTCCAAGAATTACATTATCCTTGAGGAAGTAGAGTTGCCCACCACTGAGCCACTGGCCCGAGGAATGCACTCTGACTTGTGGAAGGCCTGGAACTGATAGAACTTGCCATCTTATGTGAGACCCCTCTAAGGTGAGGTATCCAAGCCACAATCCAAGAAGATGGCTCTTGATTGAATTCCACAAGGCTTAAGGTCTGGGGCAATGGAATTTGACTGGTCAGGGATAATGTTCTGTGCCCTGTGACAAATGGGAATACTCAATCTCCCTAATTCCTAGAAACCAGGGACATCAGGTGCCATTGCGCCCTTATGCAATCACACGGTATCCTTCTGGTGAAGACAGAACATTGCTGGGAAAATTAGCTTTCATCACCTCTGCAGCTCAAGGCTTTCAGGGGGCCAAAGGGAGCCATCGACCAAGAGATTATATGGGCATGATCTCAGTTTCCCCTACAGAGTGAAGTCAGCCCTCAAACCGCTGTTGCATTTCTGGCCTTAGATACTGTCTGTGGATAAAATGAGGGACAAGGAATGCTAGAAATAACCCTCTGAGAAAGAAAGGGGAGGAAAGACCATTTTCCTTTTAAGTTCCAGCTTGAGGTTTTGAAATCCGAGGTACAAAACCATGTGAACAGGTGTTCTTTTTAAAAACATGTTAGTTTATTCCAAGTGTTCTGATGATATGAATGAGACAGAATCCCAAACACAGCTTATCTACCACTTTTTTATTCAGTGACTGATCTTTTATCTTTTCTATGATCATTTATTTAGAATTTTCCAGTCCTCCTAGGTTGTGACTTCTTTTTCCTTCCTTAATTATATTTTTGTTCCCTTCCTTTAAAAGTAATGAATCTTACCCTAGCCACACAAATTCAGACATTTTTGTTACCAAGATCAGTATTCGACTTTCTTCTTAATTTACTTGAAGAGATGTTATCTGGAGTACAAAGGCATAGGGATGATCCTAGTGTTCTCTGTAGAGTGGCAAAATCTCCATGGGTGGCTGACTATCTTTGGGGTTTCGGTCCTAGCAGTATAGGGCCCTTCGGATGCTCCAGACGGAAAAAAACATCCAACTGGAAGCTTGAAAACAACTGTAGATAGATGGAAAGATAAGCTAGAATCTGAGGAATCTCAGCTAAGACAAGCCTTGATTCTTGGTCTTCTCTACTCCCAGATCCCTAGTGGAACCACCCTTCGCAAATACAGTGGGGAATTAAACCAGTTGGTGTAAGGGGCTTCTCATTAACTGAGCATTCATAATACTGTAGCCACTTTTGGATCCTAGTATGACCTTGGGGAAATAACCCCAAGACTATCCATTCATGTCACCTGATTTCTTCTAATGTATAAGGTTGAATGTGTAAGTATGGGTCACGGGGCTAAGTGGATTAAAGTACAACCATGCTTGGGCATTCCACATCTTCTTATGTAATTGATGATGTCATGATGAATGTACTCAAGCAGCAAAGCATGCAGGAATGTCACCTTCAGATTAGCTGCTGAGTTTTAAAAACTGCTGAGTTACATTTCCATATGATAGCCCCCCCCAACTGAACCATTAGTATGAATTCCTTTGTTCAGCACTTTTTCCACAATGAAATACCTTGGATCCTCTTCTATGCTGAAGAATTATATCTGAGACAAAATAAGGAGGGGGCAGAAGAGTTGTGGGCCAAGTGATTGAAGGTATATGGCAGTAGCCAATCTGGACTTCCTTTCTAGCCTTAGAATAGCTGACTGGTGGCATCTGGGGATAGAGCCCCACCAGAAATATCTGAAGCCCTTACATGTATATGTTACTGAAATACAAATCAGTACAATCTCTGAGTAGGGTAATAAGGATGTAACAAATGATCTCACTCCTGGAGACTAACTGGGTAACTGATAATGTAGTGTGGCATTTCAAGGGATAGAGTCCTCTTACTGCAAGTTTAATATCAGCTTTTCAGGGAATAGACAACTTCCATCTGAATTATTCTTACAAGCTGAATTTTTATTTTTACTAAATTATCTATATTAAAAAAATCTGTGCCTGGTGTGGAATTTCACTCCATCAAGTGTTACAATGACTTTCATTTTCATTACAAGCAGGAGAATGAATGTAGGACAAGTGTTAGGAAACATGGCAATAAATTAGAATATAATTTACAAAAGCAAAAAAAAAAGTTAACAGTGTACCACATTAATACTGAGTATAAAATAATAAGCAACAACTAATCACAATAATACAAAGGTAATTTCATTCTGTATTATTAAGGATACCTATGCAACATTCACTCAAAAAAATTCCCAATGAAATGGACTGGCTGGTGAGTTCATGTATCTCAAGGGGTTGAATTGGTTGGGTACGTTTGCCTTTCCTTTTTTGGGAGGCCTTTATGCCAGTGGCGGACACTGCTCTAAGCCATGGGGTAACCAGTTTTCTTGGGGTTCCTTAATTAGTCTGTAGAGCTCACTACTTTTCTTTTTTTTGAGAGGGCATCTCTCATTTATTGATCAAATGGTTAACAACAATAAAATTCTGTATAGGGGATTCAATGCACAGTCATTAATCAACCCCAAGCCTGTATCTCAACAGTCTCCAATCCTCTGAAGCATAACAAACAAGTTCTTACATGGTGAACAAGGTCTTACATAGTAAATAAGTTCTTACATGGTGAACAGTGCAAGGGCAGTCATATCACAGAAACTTTCAGTTTTGATCACGCATCATGAACTATAAACAATCAAGTCAGATATGATTATTCATTTGATTTTTTATACTTGATTTATATGTGAATCCCACATTTCTCCCTTATTATTATTATTTTTTAATAAAATGCTGAAGTGGTAGGTAGATGCAAGATAAAGAGAAAACATAATTTAGTGCTCTAAGAGGGCAAATGTAGATGATCAGGTCTGTGCCTATAGACTAAGTATTAATCCAAGCTAGACAAGGGCAACAAAACATCCACAGATGCAGAAGATTTCTCTCAAAACAGGGGGGGGTGAGGTTCTAAGCCTCCCCTCTGTTGGTCCCCAATTTCTCTCCTGATGGCCCCCCTGCGACTGTGCCTGTCTTAGGTTGTTCCTCCCTTGAGGAATCTTACCCGTCTCTGGCTAACCAGTCATCTTCCGGGGCCATACAGGGAAATGTAAAGTTGGTAAGTGAGAGAGAAGCAATATTCTTTGAAAAGGTTAGCTTTTTACTTCTTTGCAGATTTATGCCCTGTGGCTTCTATGCCCAGCATTTGTCTTGAGGTATCTTTACCACTTGGAGGAATTATGAAACTCGGTAATTTTCGATATGAGGCACTAATTCTGCTAAAGGGTTGTAATTAGGGAGGAAGAAGAAAAGCTATAGAAGTTAGAGCTCACTACTTTTGGAGGCTCAGCCTCCACTGATGATTGTTTTGTTATTCTTTAGAAATAAAGTATCATGTAGCCACATGTTGACTACAGAGTAGCAGTGGCTATGTGATGTGCTGTAGAATATGATTTTTTTCCCACTCAGTTTTAAATTCAGGGCCTATTAAAAATGTTTAGTCCTGTTGCAGTCTGTGTTTGATTCCTTCTAGAAAGGTAATCCAGATGTGGCCCCTGGGGACTCTCTGCCTTCTGGTCTCAGTGCTGGTGTGCACTCCAGAGGGACCACTAGTACCAACGGGGGTGCTGCATGAGGCCTGGGGGGGACAGCCTTCACAATGCTAGTTTCCAGGTGAGGTGAAAAACAGATTTTAGTCAGTAATGTGAGAAATCTGTCTGAAATACAAACATGATCTGATATTTATACTGGAGAAGTAGATCCTGATAGCAAACCTGTATTTAGCAAACCTGTATCTAAAATGCTATGGAAACCATCTTTCATTTATTTCACCAGGGCACATCGGCACCAGTTAACTGCTCTTTGCAAGGCACCAAGGGAGTTCAGTGCTGGGGCCATGCTGTTCATGGGCTACCTTCCCCTCCCTGGATGGCTAAGATACCACTTGGGCTGGTCTGAGGGCAGCAGAGATAGGAGACCTGGCAACTCACGGGTATTGTCAACAGCCCTCTCTGGAAAGCTCAGGGATGGGAGCTGTGGTGTTGAGAGAAAAAGCAAGTGAGGAGATACAGATGACCAGGGCAGAGTGCGCAGAAGATCCTGTGCCAGCTGTCCATAGCAAACCTGAAGTCTAGGTTGGTTTTGTAAATCTGTGAGTGCCTTTTCCTTTCTGAAGAATCCTAATCATGCACGTTAGGCCATGGTATATGTGATATACCTGACATGTAGTTTCAGAGCATAGCAATGGATTTAAGTCACATATTCCTCAACTGCAAGTAGTATCCTTACAAAGTACCCATTTGGTTTGAGTCTGCAGTTTGGCATAGCATGGGGCACACATGTGTGGGCACAAAGCACATTCATCAGGTCCCCACTGCAAGATACAAGTGTTCAAGTACAAAATACTAATATAAACAAGTACCCTCTCTTTTTTTTTCTTTCTACTAATCTCACTGTTGAATCTTTTGATAAGCATGATGTAAAACATGGGGATAGGGAAAATGAACTAGTCAATTCAGTTTAGGTGAATTTGATTCTAGATTTTGACTTGCCCAAGAAACTGGGTTTCACATTTAATTGCCATTCAGAGTATCCATAAAAAATACAAAATACTTGGTTGAGTGACTATTAAAAGTATGCTTTATGATCTCTAGTCTTCACGAGCTTTTCTTCTTTGGTTTTTCCCTTGCCTACTTTAAAACTCACAGAAGTAGCACATTTCTGTACAAGCACACACATCTACCCACACACTCAACAGCGCCTGCACACATACACACACTTGCTCTCATATAAATAAATGCCCTTCTGCCGTATCAAAGAAGGGCCATCTGGAACCCATCGTAACTGTCAGCAAAAGGGTCTGCCTGGTTGATACTGAGCCAGTCTATCTTTGCATGGTATCATCTCAGTAAGCTCAACAAGCGTGCACCAAACCAATGGGGCAGAAGCTGTTCTGTGGCTGGTGAGGATGTAAACACAAGTGAGTTGTGGTGACTCAAATAAGAATTGAGGCATCCTATATGATGGCAGCAAAGGGCCTGATACTTCAGGCTCTACCATACCCCAGGTCTGGCTGCTGCATGAAATTGAAGTGTTTTCTCTTAAAGTTTTAATGGAAATCTCAGCTTCACTTGCACAAGGGCAGGCTGGCCATAGTCTTTTAGCACTGAATTTATAGACTTGCACAGCTGCAGTAACTGAGGCACTGCTTGGAACTAAGCCCTTCGTTGTTGTTCAGTTTAATATAGTTTATATGTGGCCCACAGCAGTGTTCAGAACAGGGGGATTATTCCTAAGGAAATTAACTGGAATGAAGAAAAATGATACAAACTCTCATTACTTTTGATTTATAATTGCTCCTTAAATTACAGGTCAAAGCCCATTTTAGAATTTAAATTGTGGTGCTGTTGCAGTGAGATAAAGTATAGTAAATGTTTGTAAGCTATGACTTAAGATTTCTGAATCTTCTTTACTTCCATGGTTGACCAAGTCATAACATCTACATTTTAAACAGTTTTAAATACAAATGGATTCAGTGTCATTGCTAAGTCCATAATAATTATCTTAATGGTCCAAAGAGGTAAATAGGCTATTGGATTTACTCAAAAGAACACAAACGCTCCACAGTAAGCAAGTCTCCCTGTCTTGTCTGGATCTCTCCAATCTGGCATTCCCTCCTAACACCGTGTCCAGCACTTTGGATCAATAAATCGCACTTCACAGAAGTTAAAATAATATTGAAATCCTGTCAGCTGGGGCTGACCAGTGGTTACGTTTTCCACAGGGTAATGCATCTGCAAGGACATCAATCCTCTTCCTCACGGCGGCTCCCTTTGATGGACGCATTTCCACGACAAAGCGACGAGGCTCGCTCTCTGATTGGCTGTGGCTCAGTGTCCTTGGCAGGTGTAACAGCATATCTGCCTGAAGTATGCTCGACTGCAGAAATCGAACTTCAGCACAAGTGGGCAATAAGCCACTTTGCTCACATCTTTGCACTCTAACGAATGGGGACAGAAAATGGAAAGCAATTAGAGATACGTAAACAAGAACACAAGCAGGCCGATGAGCCTGCATGTTCGCGAGGACCCTCCCACCCCACCCCTTGCACGCATCCACCTTGGCTTTAATATCCATGTGGTTTTTGTTTTTGTTTTTGAGCACTCCCTGTCTGGTACAGCCTACAAGAAATATTCTTTTGATATATTTTCACACAAATTAACAAAAAAATGATTGCAAGGCTTTTCTCCCAGACTTTTATAAGTATGGTGCATGCCCACTGTGTCTTGAAAGAATTACCATTTGTTGGGATAAGTGATCACTTTAGACAGCTTGGAAACATGAGTCATTTTTCTTACAGAGCTTTTATTGCTTCTTTCTCAAGGGTTATTTTATTCAGCAGTGCAAGGTTATCCAGAATCAAACATGAGTTGCATTGTTTGATACCAAAGTACACATGTCTCAGGAGAATCTCTGCATCTGTGAGGTGTGGGGATGGGTCTGGGTGAATGAAAAGGATTGCTGACAGTGGCCTAGATTCAGCAAATACACTAGACAAAGAGGAAAACTTTGAGGGGTTGGCCTCAAATGGCAGCAGTCTGTGGGTTATGGAAACATGTAGAAATGTCTTTTTTTAATTTGGAAGTGAGACATGGCCTTCTTTTTTCCTATGTGTATTTTCTCCTCAGTGCTAGGATTGCCACAGTTGAGGTCTGCAGTTCTTACAGCCAGAAGGCAAATAAATGACTCTTTCTGCACCTCCTCTTGAAGCTGGTTGCAGAAGGTAGGACCAAGAAAGGGACATGGGCCTTAGATTCTCAATGACTGCTTCCACCCTCAGTAGTTCACTCCTGTGAATAAAGACACTCTTCTCCAGTCCTCTGGTCACTTTTATCTAGGGATTTTAAAATACTTTGTAAACCTAGTAATTAAATTTCCATATGCCTCCCAGAATCAAAGTTCCATCCTCATTTTTCCAGGTGGTCGTGTTGAAGCATCCTGGCAAACTGTTTACGGCGATTCCATCAAGCAGACACTGGGTAGAGTCCTGTGTGACACAGCAGCTGTTGTTTTCTCCTGGCCTCAGAAATCCACTAAACTCCCAGGAGGTCATATACATGGTACATGAGCCACATGATGAACTTGAAACATTACATGCAAAGAAATGGCAAAGTTTCCGGTTCTTATTATTGAAAGGTAAGGTAACAGCTTTATTGACCTTGCTTTCAAAGTCTTTCAACAAAAGACTGAAAACATTAAACAGGAACCCTTAATCCTCTGAAAACATAAGCCCAGCCACCATCAAATTCCTTTACAGGATCTGACTTACAAAGAGAATAATAGTTAGAAATTTGCAGTAGAAACTTTCTGCACTAGGGTTCTCAATAAATTTAAGTTTTACTGAAAGAAGGTAGGAGAGACAAGAAAAATGTCTTTAAATTTTGCACACACACAAAAAAGAAATGAGATAATATTTAGTGAATCAAGTTTGAATTTGAGGTGAAGAGATCTGCACATGTTTAATTTGGAGGGCACTTGTATTTTAATTTTTTTTCTTTTCCTCTGTTATGACCAATAACAAGTAACCAGAAAGTTTAGACAAAGAATATTTTTGTGGAGAAAAAAAAAACAGCTGTGTCAGTGTTACTGAGAGGGACATATTGTCAAGGTAGTACAATTACTAAAGTGATGAGAAAAGCTGACACAACATCACTCATCTTTAATTCCAGCTCACCATCCTAATGGGGCAGCCAGCCAGCAGAGACTATCACCCCCATACTCTGCAACAGGGCTTTGCAGGACTGCTTCAAGTACAAAATAAACTTTAGCTTTGGCCTTCTTTGCCAAAATATAAAAATGATTTAGTTGATAAACAGATAGAGGAGGACTGGTTGTTTAATAGTACAAGGAAATAAAATTAGAAGCCAGATTGCCCGGGTTTAATCGTAGCTTCATTTGCTAGCTTTGTGACTCTGAACAAATTGCTTAACCTTTGTGGGCCTAAATTTCCTCATCTGTAAGTAGGGCTGAACACTGTTCCCACTCCCACATGTAAAATGTATATCCTACGATGTCACCTAGAGCAGTGCATAGAAGGTTTATTAGCACTTGGTAAGTGTGATACTGACTTACTATTATCATCACCATTAGTTAGCATTCTCTCTTCCCACCTGACAACAGTCAGCTGCACTCTGAATTTCTCTATGCGGATGCACTATTTAGATGACCACTGGGAAAATGCTGTCCTATAGACACAAGTCAGTATTTCCCAAGATACAACTTTGTTGGGAGATTCATTACTCCACTTTTGGAAGAGTTGCTGGACCAGGAAAATTCTGAGATGAGCAAGATACAAGTATATTCAGAGATTCTTCTTTTAGATACAGACTCTGGAATCCGGTTAAATGACAGATAATAAATAATGAATAAAAGAATATATTCATAAATTGTTCCTCCCTCCAATTAACCACCCATTCAGACTCTTACAAATATAAATACTCAGGATTCAGCTCCTTCGTGGATGATGGAAATGAGAAGACTCTTCTCGCCATGCAGAGACCTGAGCACAGCCCGCAGGGCAGTGCCTAGCCTGGGGCTAGGCAGGGGGCCAGTGGCTAGAGTGTCCCTCTCTGGACTTTCTAGTACCTCTCTTAAGTTAGTTACCAACTATCTTGATTCCAACTAACTTGACTGAAAGCATGAAGTCGTTTGGGTCCTGGGAGCAGGGTCAGTCTTAGGGAGGCAGGGACTGCATCTGAGTGTCCCAGGACCTGCCCACACTGGCAGCAAGCAAGTGAGGAGGCAGATCTGGAGTCAGTGGGCCTGGGAATGAATTCTGGCACTGCCTCCTCCCAGCGTGCCAAGTTATGTTGCCTCTCTGAACCTCAGTCTCTTTAGCTGTGCAGTGCAGACCATGATAGGACTCGCTCACAGCATGTGATGAGGCTCAAGAGAGGCAATGGTTATGAAGGACATCTGCAGCCCCCAGCACAGAGCAGGCAGTCAGTTAGCTCTCATTCTATTACCTCCAACACATCTGCCTCTGAAGACAACCATCACATATAAGTGTTCTGGGATCCCTGTCACAATGTACATAGGCTCTCAGAAAGGGTTACATATTGGCGCACATAAGCAAATTAACAAAAGATATTAAACAGAGAGCAGATAAATAATGATAGGATGGGGTGGGGAGGGACTGGGGGAAGATCCAGGGCTGGGGACTATGGAGACTTGGACAGTGGGCCTTGATGGGGTGTTAAAACGGAGCCCCCTGGGCTGTGTAAGGATGTTCAGCCTAGAGGGAGTGTAGGGGGCTCCGAAAGGAGGGGCCCTACGGAAGATCCAGGTTCTACTTCATGGTTTTGCTTTCCAGGGCCTGCCCGCACTGGAAGGATTAGTCTTCAGTTTATGAAATCTATTCACCAAAGGTCAACCTGACTGGCCATTCATTCTCTTAGTGTTTTAACTCCACAGGAGCTTAATCTAGTAATGATAACATTAAAAACAATTGCCAAGTGCCTCCTGTGTGCAAGCTATTGCCTTCAGCGGTTTTGCACATTTATATATTTAATCCTTTAAAGTATATAAAACATCAGCTTTACACAGAAGGCAAAACTAAGGCTCAGAAAAGTTCCAAAACTTATGCTGGGTCACACTCCTAGTTGGTCTGAGAACGTGACCTGACTCTGAAACCATTCTATTTTGGCAGCATTCTTGGCATCTAAATGCAACAGGTTTCTGCCTGTCAGTGCTTCTGGATTCTTAAGAGATTAATGCCCCTGATGATGTCAACCTTTGGGGGCATCATTATCAGGAGGTTTGCTCTGCTACCTTAGAGAAGAGGCAATTTTATTTTAAAAGAAGGCTGTAGGTCATGAGCATTTAGAATAGCCTGAATACTATTCTTCAGGTATACCTTCCTTCTTAAAATTTATAAAATTACATGACTGAAAGGTTATTTTAGATATACCAAGAAGTTTTCCAGCCCCATTATCACAGAAAGCTGAAGATAGTCTTAAAAATACTAGTACCAGTTTTAAATTACATTGATCCATTCAGCCCCTCTGCCACTTTTTTAGCTTAGCTAGAAAGAACTGACTTGTTGAACCCTTGGATTAGCTCACTGTCATTTTGCTGATGTACCTGAGAGGCTATGATTACAAAACTTATCACTCACTAGTCTGCCTCAGCCTCAAAGCCCAATGAAAATATGAAATAGTCTTTTCACTCCCACTCTTGAGCCAATACACAGTACAGCGTTCATTTGTGATAAAACCATTCTGGAAATGTACATAAATTAAATCACATTTTCCCGTTGAAATCAAACAATAATAGAAATGTTCTGATTTAATTTCTGAATGATTCAGTTGGTATTGATTTCTAGCTAATATTTAAGATACCTAAAAATTAAAGAGTTCTCTATACCTAATACATAATCTGCAAATAAACAATTATACTAGGTTTATTAAAAGGAATCCTTCAGGCAGAATCTTTTTGCAATATAATCATCAGGTAATTGACCTATTTTAAAGGATTGGTCTTTGCCATCATATGTTCTTCATGCAGATACACTTGTATCTATTACTTTTTCAGAGAGGAATCCGAATCAGCAGTCAAGAACTTTAAGATGAAGGGGCTGATTTTCTCTTCTGCCATCATATCCCAGCTAAGCACTCTCCTGAGAGGAGAATGACAAGACATTCTTTCTATTTTTTGTGTGTGAAGCTACTGGAAGAGAGGCCCTAACTGTGTGGTTTCTAGGAAATATTTTGTAGACCAACAAGAGTCTCCTGTTTTTACAGCCTCCACACCCCCCAAAGTAAAACATCACTTTATTCAAGGTCAGAGATTTCTGATGGGAATGAAAATTTATGGAGTATCCCTAAATTCTTCTCAGGGAGACTTGGGAATATATCAAGGGCTGAAAGCCAGTCCTTGGGCCCTGTGATGTGAACTATACCCATTATTAGACTTATAAGTAACTTGCTAGCTATGCTAGACTGTGTTTCACTGGTAATGTGGGTTTGGGTAGAGTTGAATGATAAAATTAGACAACCTGTTCCACAGGCAACACATGAATCTACTTATCACTGATGTGCCCATGAGTGTTTCCCCAGCTGCTTTACATTAATCTTTCAAAACCCAGACCTACAAGACACAATTTGAAAATGCTCACACTGAACAGAGGCTTATGAATTTAGGATGCAATTGGATTCAGATTTATTGTGAATTTGAAGGCCTGACATGGACCAAGGAGTATAAGAGCAACTCATGAAATGCAGTGTTTTGGTATTTACTTCATAAAACATTGCAAAGGGTGACTAAATTATATCATTAGAATGAACAGAGATGCACAGGGACACATCCTTCTGTGGCCAGGTTGGACCATTTGGCATCTTTATCAGGAGAATGCCCATGAGCTCTTGAAGAGATTCAGAGAAGGAACACAGTAAGTAGAGAGCTATGACTTAAGCACCCAGGGTCTCTTAGATTACACAAGTATAAGCAGCTGTGCCTCTGTCGGACTGCCCGGGATGAAGCAGAGCCTGGTGAGAAGATGTGCATGGGTAAGTGTGGTGCAGGGGCTGGGGCACCGGGGGTGAGGGCTTGACATACTTTCCCCTCAAAATTGTACTTGAGCCCTTGAATATTTTACATTTGGAGACTGGATAAAGATGAAATAACAAATTTTGCTCAGGGGCTTGACATTATTCATTGCCATGGAACAGTCCACCAACTCTTTGTCCTATCCACACAGGGTGATATCAACTGTGGAACTTGATTCTGATTTCATCTTACCATGGACTAAGCCATTGCTCTCTCTTTGCTTTCTCAGTTTCTTACTGGTCTTATTTCCCGGGAAGCTACTTAGGCACGTTCAACCTCAAGGTGTTATGATCCTAACACACATCCAGGGTTCCCTTCAAACTAGACAGCCAGGAATGTGAACCTGAATGCTAAGGTGGATTACAAGCTCTTTAAAATGGCAAAGAGAAAACAAACTGGTCTTCCTCACCCTCTTGAAATCAAGTCTTCAAATAACCTTCGCCATTCCTGGTTTTTATACATCCGATGCCACTCTGAAACCCAAATTCAGTAGGTGTTTTGCTCTTACGAGATTTCTGGAGCTGCCCGGGATTTCTCAGAGTTGTGTACTTGAGGAAGACTGAGACCCATCAAAGCCTCCATTGGACGGGCTGGGCTGGTCAACCCACACACACACAACCCACCTTCCCTGGGTAAGTTACCAGCTTATGGCACACCATGAATCATTATCTGTGAGCAATAAATATGAGGTGACAGAGTGCCTTGTGCTATGGAGATGCTGAAAAGATTCACAATATAAGCTACAAGGGAACTTGAAACTGCATAAGGATGAATAATATGGCATTTGGGGTAGAATTTCAGGTGAGGGGCCTGGTCCCAGCTGCCAGATACACTCTAAAGTATTACCCCGAGCAGTATTTTGAATGCATGATACCCGGTGTGTCTATAATTCACTCTCTGCAGCAAAGTAGTGTTACTCTGCTCAGTGGCATTCTGTCAAGACCAAACCTATAATGCTTTTAACCCTTCGCTGAAGGCTTTTGGGAATAAAAACTAAAGCAGATGTATGGCAAACTGTACCTCCCTTCTCCCTGCTTCTATTTCCTGCTCCTTATTTGCTATTCATTTTTTGATGCTCCACTTCTTTCTTTCTCTTACTATCTTTTGTTGCCTTAACCTCCCTCCATTCTTCAATCTCTCTCCATTGTTTTATTTTTATTTTTTAAGATCTTATTCAAATTTCATTATTTATTACGGCTTTTGGAGACTAATGTGCTTAATTTCCCTACAGATGCCTAAATTCCTTACCATGATTGATGGTATCCAGTTACCTAAATCTGAAACTTGGGAGTCATACTGAACACCTTCATGTCTCATCCTCACACCTCATTGTTCATCGGGTTTTTTTTATTCTCCTTTTTTCCAATTCACTACCAGCCTTGGTTCCTACTGTTAGCTCAGTCTTCATCTCTAGTCTGGACTCTTAGAACAACTTTCTAACTCTTCTCCCATGAGGCAGCCCTCCCCCTGCTTCTTTATTTTGGCCCTTCCAAGCATGCCACTCCCCTATTTTCTTCATTTGTTCCCTACAACTTGTAGATAGAACCCTAATTTCCTTCCACTGCATACAAGGCTATCCCAAACCAAGTCCCTGTCTCTCTCGCTTTGTAGCCTCATCTCCACTGCCTGCTCCCCTCCTAGCCCACTACAGCCAGGCTGTGCAACCTCTCCACTCCCAGGACAGCAAGCACTCAGCCTCTGCCAGGAATGCCCAGCATATCAGTGTCTTTGTGGCAAACTGTTTCATACCTCCCAGTGCCTTGCTCCAGCCTGCCTTCTCCACAGTGCTTCTGCTGATAACCCCCTCTGGGTACTCATGGTGGCTGCTGTCGGCCTTTATAGTACTGCCCATACTGTGAAAATTGTTTGCATGTTGCAGCCCTACTGAAACTGTGCTCCCTTTGAGGACACGGACCTTGTCATATGTCTTTCATAGTCTCAGTGCCTCATATTTCTTTCAGTGTCTTTCAGTCTCAGTGTCATATTTCTTTCATAGTCTCATACCCACAAAGTAAGTATGCTTGCTAAGTGAATGAATGATGAACCAGAAAACATTATTAAAAAAATATCTCCTTGAGGGATGAACAGATAGCCATATATGTGATAAACCAAGTTTGGGGAAATGTTAATGCAGGAATCTAGATGGCAGGTGTTCATTGCAACATGCTTTCAATTTTGCTGTATGTTTGAAATGTTTTGGTTTTTTTCATAATAAAATGTTAAGGAGTGGAACCATTTCCTAAACTGGTAGTTAAAACAGTTCTCAAGATCTGTGGCCCATTTCACTCACTGAGACTCCACTGAAAGAATGTATTTTAAATCCCAAGAGATCTCTCTTAGTTCCATTCTGTCTGGGATAGAGCTGAATTAGATTCTCAGTAGCCTCCCACTAAGAAATCAAGAGAACTTGATTCTGCTAGGGGAAAGGGGTCCTTTTCCAGCTTCCTGTGTTAACCAGGACCTGTTCTTTCTCTGACTACTGGACTTTCCTTTCAACTTTCCCTTGGAAGAGGCATTTCTTCTCTTCCTGATCTGATTCCCAAGAGCCAAATCAGGTTACTCTCACATTACTTTCATGCAAGAGACTCTTTTCTCTTGAAATCTGTTATCTGCCCACTTCATCTCTATGGATGAAAACTTATGATTCAACTCAACTGTTTCATCCACTTTTCCCAGAGTGCCCACTGGGTTTTTCCAGTTACACAGTGAGGCTTGCTCACAGACCACTCAGTCTGTACACTAGCCTCGATCCAAAAGGTTGAAGTCATTGGTCCTTCATTTGAACTCTCTTACCACTTGTGTAAACTGCTCCATATAACCTGTTCTACCTTTTTTTTTTTTTTTAAGTTTCTTCCCTGTTAGACTGTGGACTTAGATATGTATTTGAATTTTCCATAATGAATGGCAGAAACTGGCCATAGCAGGCATTCAATAATTAGCTGATGATGAAATAAACAGATAGTTTCTGGTATTTAAATGTATTCAATACATGCTATTGAGAAGCCAGAGTTAACACAAAATAAGTATGACAGACAAACTGTTTGCATTTTAAATCTAAATTTATAAAAGAGGGTGATTTTTTTTTCAAATGAGTCAATAGCTTTAGGGAATAACATTTCTAAGATTAGTCATATTTTGCCAGATTAATAATTTCCTAAAAGTTTCCTCCTTTCCTGAGAAGGCTAAAAATACTCTCCTAACTGCTAACTTCAGATTAATATTAATAAAAGGTGATCTGGCCAGGCAGATTAAATGACCATGAGGTGTTTCTCCAAATAACTCAAGAAATCTCATATTAATATCTATCCATTTAAAAGAATTTCTTTAAGGCAGAAATAAATACAGTTGCAAATGATATTCTGTCCACTCTGAAAACAGCATTGTATGTTTGGCTCCAAAGCTTATGAATACTAATTAACCACTCTGGAAAAGCTTTTGGAGAAACTACTAAAGTGGCCTAAAGTGCAGCTATAAACATGACTTCAACATATATACTGTCGTGGGCATAGTAAAAAGCCAGTTCTTTCAGCAATGGTAAAGCTTTAAGTTGTTAAATCAGGCTGATGATCATGCCAGAGGTGGCTCTACTTCATAACCGGAAGCTGTGTTTTCAAGTTAAAATACCCTATTTTAAAGAATAAATTAAGAATAGCATGAAAATATAATTCAAACTGGCGCTCCCTTTGGCTCTGCCAAATCTGGGTTTAAATCCTGACTCAACTACTTCTTAGCCTTACAATCGGGGCAAATCATTATCCCTTTTTGTGCATCAGTAATACCAGCTCTCAGAAAGTTGTTGTCATGGTTATAACACACACACACACACACACACACACAGATATTTGTATATGAGATATATAAAATGGATTATAAATATGAAGGCCTAACATAATGCCCAACATAGAGCAGTTTAATATGATAGTTATATCCTCTTGTCCACCTCAACCTTTTATCTCCCAACTCTGAAAGAAAAACAGACTCTTAAACCCATGTGCTTGCCTGTTAATAATATACAATGGAAAAAAGTTATTTGCTGCAATTTTATAGAAGAGAGATATTTTTATTTACATCATTTAAAAGAGTTTTGCTAAGGATTTATATTTTGCATGAATTTTGAGCGCTTATCAAGAGAAGAAAAGCTAGATTTCCAGAATGTTCCTTACTAAAGGGACAAAAAAGAACTCACAGATTTTTCAAATTAAAGTTGTGATTTTGAATAAATGTAGGATAAGACTTACACTTCTTTGAAATAAATATATTGTGTTGAGGTTCAGATATAAAAACCAGACACTTTACAAAGACACAAATATGTGCATCCTGTCATATAAGATGATTGTTCTTTCTAAATAAAATTCCTCTGGAAACATTTAAAAATAGTTAATGTAATTTTTAAAAAGTTCTTCAAACTGGATAAATCTAGTCAAAAGGAGTAGCTCTCTTTTTAATAGGTTCATGAGCATATAATTTTCATTTGAAAACATTAACAGATTATATTTAGGATAGTTTTTTAATTTTAGTTTTTAATTGTTAGGCAGAGCCATATAGCTGGATTTCTTACATACTTTAAGTTCATGGCTTCAGATGTTCATGTGCAGCACCCCTCTATTTTCATACAAGGAGACAGCCTGAAAAGTCCTGACTCTGCCCTGTCTGTCTCCATTCTCCCCATGCTTTCTGTGAAGTACTCTTTACATAGTAGCATTCAGGAAATTTCAAATGAATGCCTAACTGAATAAACAAAGTACATTATTTAAATAAGATATAAGACTATTTAGGATTTGGGCTGGCATCTGCTGTTAATAAACAGATTTCCTCATACATAAGAAAGAGAAATTTCAGAGCCTGAAGACTTTTATTCTCCTTTATAAACAGCTATGTAATTATCTTTCTCTACTTTCTACAATAAGAAAATTAGCATTTGAAACACAAGTAGTTTCAAACATATACTTTCATTATCTGTATAACAAACATGAATTTTAATCTTTACCATGGCAGAAATTCATTATTATATCCAAAAAGAAAGAGAAGTTTTCATTTTAAAGTATGGCTCATTAGAAATCATCTTTATATTTCTAGAACAAATCAAACACAGAATGCTCGGTTAGATGTGACCTTAGAGATTATCCACTCAATCTCTCATTGGATAGATAAGTAAAGTTTGCTCCAAAAAGGTTAAATGACTTAACAACATCATACAGTTAGTGGAAGAGCCCAGGGAAAATGAAGGTTTCCTGATCACATATCCAGTACAGATGCAGCTTTCACAAATGCTCTATGTAAACTATACTACAATGGTGGTTTTATGGGGCTCTTCAAATGTGGGAACCAGTATAGGTGGGTCACTAGAGACCACTGGCCCCTCCCCATGGGAAACTCACCTTCAGTATTGGAAATGGGGGTACTGTCACATTTGCTTTCACAATGCTGCATTGATGGAGGCCGAACAGTTTCTGGACAGTCACTAGCTGCCTGTCCAGTGTAGGAGATACACTGCACAGTCCGCATTTGCCGTCCAAAGCCACATTGAGCAGAACACTAAAAACAAAGACACAGAAAGAAACAACTGATCTCAAATTTCAGGAAGTGAAAGAAGTACTGTGTCGTTTCAAATACCATATATATTAGCTTGTAAAGCTCACATGTAGTTCATCTTGGAAAGGTGAATGATTGGGTCAGTCTACTATAGAATTGGTTTGGAAATTCAAGGATCATGTTTTTACCCTGGAAAATGGAAGCAATATAGCTCCCAGAAGATAAGGGGAGATATCTTGGGCTATTATTCCCATAGGTCCAGGTAGGGCTGCTAAGTTCTACCAGGAGTATAATGAGAAAGTCCTCTCGATGAAATCAAATGATCAGAGATTCTAAGGTTGGGATGTCACTCTTGTTCCCTATTTTATAGGCTTGTGGGCAAACAACATGATGGTCTATTGGAGTACTCTGAATATGATCAAAATATATTGGTTCAGTATAACAGCAGTGACTGCTGTGGGGTCTGGTGATGCGACCGACAGCTTAGGGAAGTACCTCAAGGTTTCTAAGGTACTGTCAGCCACACAAACCTCAGAAGAATCTGATGTTAGCTAGTTAGCACGTCTCACTTCCCGTTTTCATCTCAGGGATTCTGTTACTTCAGAATGGAAGTCACTTCACTCTCTGAGTGGCTTAGTGTCAGCTGTCCAGGCTGTTGATGAAGCCGGGCCTATTCTTTGGGTCTGCCACCCAGGATACCAGAATGCGCGTGCAATTTGGGATCAAAGGGATGAGAAGCTAACTGGTGTCAAGGCAGGCAATGGGGATGTTTACAAGGCTGCCAAACCGAGGTCTTGCTGGATTTGTTTGCAAAGACTCTCAGAGCACTCACAGGACTTGCAGAGTATTCATGGACACTTCTTTTTAAGTTTCTAAATACAGATGACAATAAATGGGCCATAAAAATGTATTAAAGTATCTTTGAAAATGTATTTCCACTGGCAAATTTCAGTTTTAGAAAACTGAATTGAAAATATAGATGAGAAGAAAGGTACTTGGCAATGTTTAGAAGAATAATCTCAAATTGATAACTATAAATTCGGTGAAATCACTAACATGCAAAAACTTTCAACTGACCTTTATTTAACAGTGCAACAAATAGTATATAAGGAAAGAAATGCTTACCTGGTTTAAATAAAAATTATGAGGGTATGTCTGTACTAATTCTTTAATAGCATAATATCAATTGTATATTATGAAACTGTCACACTTGTACAGTGAAGCATTTAAATGCACACAGTGCTTAACCTTTGGTGTATTCCACTTGAATACTTTGAAAATTAAACTAAATACCATTATACAAATGCAAACTATTGTTATATAAACACAAATGATCGTACTTTTGTCACCCCACAGGGCTGGGCAGAGAGCAAGTATATTTATTTACCTTAATGGAAACTGAAAAGCTTTGCCCTCTCTCAAAGCTAATAAAAGAGCTCTGTAGATACTCCAGTACTCTAGCAATAATGACTTTTGGCCTGAATTTGGTACTACTTCTATGAAATGCCAGTTTTAATAAGTCATGGCAGGCTCAGAACACAAACAAAATCATGCTGGTGTACTTATATGCCATTACAATTTATCTGGGTTTCAGATATTAGAAAATGACTAGCTACAAAGTTAATTATAAAGTCTCAGGAAAAGAACACTGATTGCCTAGAAATTTACTTGCTGGAACACTGTTTTTTAATGTAACCTAATAGATTTCCTTTTTGAAATTCAAAAGACTAATACTTAATTTTCCTTCTACCCAAATATACCAATTTGTTTTTAAGGATTTAAAGTGGCCTTCAGCAAGGTAACCCAATTTAAAGATAAGTGAGAAAGAAGGAAGAAGAAACAGGATTGGAAAATAAAATAGAAATGAATCTAATATAAAAATACTTGCCAGTGGCCCTATATACTTGCTTCCCAATTCATACTGTCCATCAGATAAATCCATTGAAGAATAAGAATTAATAATATTTCAAAGATTGTGAATCATATTATCAAACTAATTAAAATATCCCATCTTTTCTGTGAGGTTAAGAAGAGTTATTTTGCAAGTGGGAAAATGAAGACATTATTGGTGTTAACTGATTCGTTCTTGAGGTAGTTGAGAGAGTTGAGGATAGAAACCAATGTTTAGGTAGTTTGTTTAAATGTCTGACCGTCTAGACTATTATTTCTCTGTTAATTTTAAGTTAAAATGTTAGGACCAAAGAGTAGGTCAAAGTGGGAAGTGTGTAGGTGTGGGAGAAACATGGTGATGTGTCCATGAGTGGCTCTGCTGTCTGAGCATTGTTTCACACTCCCACCTCATACCTAGATTTCTCTGTGTCGTCACTCATCTCCTAAGCCCTTACAGGGATGCAGTCAGGAACCTGCTCCAGCAGAGGCCCGTAGTCCAGCTGCCTTACCTGGCCCCAGTCTCCTGTCACCCAGCGAGAGGGAGGGCAGTGGCCCAGACTGCAGCGCATACGGACAGGGGGTTTGCTCTTCTCCGGACATTGTGTAGCTGGGAATGTTTTAGAGAGGTCACTGCTCTTGCACAGAACAATCCGGTGCTTGAATCCTAGACCACATTTAGCAGTGCACTGGAAATAAGACAAATATTAATGAATAATGAAAGTCTAAAGACAGTGGAAAATTTGAGGAAAGTCTTTCTTAAGGTAAATGTGTGTCTGGGTATACAATATACATACACACTAAATTCTAGGCAAAGTCTTTCAGACATGAAAATTCCTTAAGTTTTTAAGCAGAAACACTTTTATCTTTTCCCTAAGGTCTTGAAGAGCTAAATCCAAAGTATGCTTTTCTTGGCTAGCTTAGTTTCTTCTTCTATTATGGGTGGGTTTATTCCTTGATTCTCCCCTATGCTTGGCCACATTCAGCTGTGATAAGATTCTGCTAATTTTCAGAATGTGGACTCCTTGGTTTCTACTTGCTGGGTATAGTCTTCTGAAAAGAATTCTTATAAGTAGACTATGAGAACTTGTTTTTGTGATGCAAGCTAGGGTTGATTTAATTGTGTATCCTTACAGTGTGGTAGCTAAGAATACGTGGTCATAGATCAAAGTATATTGCCCAGAAAAGTCTCTGGACTTTTCCTTGCCCATCAGTTAAACATAATGAATTTGACTATTCTTTAGTTGGACCAGACTGTGCCTCATACTGAGGAAAAGTGCTTCATCCTGTGTCAGAGTCTATTATTTGCCTTTTCTTCAGGTTACTTGGTGTGTCCTGTTTGCAGAGTCACCTACTTAACATGGTGGTGGACCGAAGTCCTCCAGCTTTCTTCCCTGCACATCTGAACCTTTCCTTAAAACCTGTCTTCCCTCTCAATCAATTGAGGGCCTTACCCACAACATTTTGAAACCTTGTTTCTATTACTTTTCATTCAAAAAATATTCCCAGATGTCCTGTGGGAACTATCCTAGACTAGGGGAAGGGAGGTAACAGAATGAATAAGATGGTCTCAACCTTCAAGGAGCTCATGGTTTTATGTAGGAGGCAGACATGTGAACACAAGGTTAAGCACCATAAAAAAATATATAAATTCTTGTGCCCCTAATCACCATCTGCCTATTTTATAGTTATGTATTTACATGTCTTCTCATCCCTACCAGACTATAAGCTCCATAAAATTCTCTCATTTGTTTCTTCCTTGTACACCACACCCAGGACCCAGCAGAGGGCTCTGAGTGTACACCTAATAAATATATACTATCTTTTATTGGGAAAGATGATGTTTTTGATTTACCATCAAGTAAATCGACAGGTACTGGTTGCAAGACAGTCTAAAATACTAAAACTGATTCCCTTTAGTTTTATGAACACTGTACACACCCTGAGTGGCTCTGTCACGGGAGCCCTTGAGCCTAGTGCATGTCATAGAAAGAAAGAAAAGTATTAACTTTTCTTTTTTTCAGGTGAAAATCAAGGATCCCATGAAAACTCTTCATCACAATGAATGTAGTAACAGAATGCTCCGATTTCCTCCAATTCTGAAAAAATTTCTTCAAGACGCATTTTGAAGGAGGAAACATCCAGTTCTTTCCAATACGACTCCAAAACGGGCTGTAGTTAGGGGCTTAGAGATCACGAAGGAAATTCCTGATCCCTGTTATTATCCTTTTCACAACCCAGTGCCTCATACAAGGCTAATGCTACCACCATGTGATGACTTATTACTATTAATACTGACAATAATAGCAGCTAACATTTAGTAAGAATAGTATATGCTAAGTATTGTGTCAAGTGCTATAACAACATAGTCCTCACAAAAGTCCTGTGAGGTAGCAATTATTATTCTGTTTTTGAAATGAGGAAACAACCTTAGAGTTAAGTGGTTGGTAGAACGTCATGCAGCTCCTAAACGGTAGGCCTGATGCTAACTCCTCTGGGGTGTTTCCTGGGTGTTAGGTCCTGCATTATGTACTCTACATATATTATCTCATTTAATCCTCACAACAACCTTATCACTTCATACTTCAAGAAACCAAGACATACAATCACATTTTGCAATCATACACTCTGTAGGATGAATTATTATAGTTATGCAGCCTAATTCAAGCCCCACTTGTGCTCTTGACTTCACACCAAGTCTCCTCCACTTAGTCTAAGGCTTAGAAGCCAAAGCCTTAGAGGATTTCTGTCACTTTCTTAAAGCTTCATATTATTATTGGTAATAAGAACACTACTACCTGACATTCCATAGAGCACCACGGTCTACAAAATACCTTCAGATACATTATTCTTACATGTGTTTTTGAGAATTATTACCAATAAATAAAGCTTAAGCAACTTCAGGTTAAAAATATAGCAAGTGTGAGAGCTGGAAGGAAACCTACACTTTAGCTCTTAGTGTAAGTAAAACAAAGTCATAAGAGTACATAAGAAGCATTAATTAGTTACAGTAAAAGGTGCATTGAAAAGTACAAGAGGATGGAAGGGTACTTCTGACTTTAGGGAGACAGGCAGAAACATGCAGGATGTATAGGGAATCAGTTTTAGTATTTTAGACTGATCAGTTCTTTATATTGGGAACATTTATTGAAAAATGCACTTGTGCCATACCCCCCTTCACATTTTAAAAGCATAAATATGTATATGAAAGCCTGGAACATATGACCCTTGCTTATTTTACTATCTTTTTCCAGTAGCAAGAAGCTTCTGCTATTATTTGAAGACAGTAGTAATATCCAGCAGTTTTTCCTAAGGCCTACATCCAAGTCCTGCTTACGATTAAGGCAGACGATGTAAGGACAGACAACTCCTTCATCTGTGTCTGAGAAGTCCCCAGGAAACCAAAACCAAACCAAAACAAATAAGACTGATAATAACAGGGAGAAGAATAAGAAGAGAAAGCAGTACTAGTTATTAAGTGTCAGGCAGTGTTCTCAGTCATTATTTATGCTTGTCAGAATCTATGAAATCCTCATGGCAAACTCATGAAGACCCATTTTACAGGCGGGAAATTGAACCATGGAGAAGAACAGGTAAATCCAAAGAGCAGGTTCCTATTAGAATAAAGCTCTGAAAAATAAATGTACAAAGACATAAACCCTCTGTAGGACAATGTGCAGTTACACACCAAGCTGGACCTATAATGACATCTTCTGCTGAGGCAAGAAATAATTTTAGAAAATTACAGCCAAACCTCCACTACATAAGCCAAGTATATTCCAACCTGCAGAGAGATGACCAGCTGGATTCACAAAACAGAGAATGGCTGAAGACTGCATTTCTGCCACATTCTGATTTAATGAACGCAACAGCCCCGAACCCCACAGACCTAGCCACAAACGTTACGTGTCTATACCCAGATCTCATCTCTGGTCTCTGCAAGTATTGTACTTCTTAAGGACAATTATAAAATTGTTTAAAATAGCTCATAAAACAATTAGTAAAGGCACAGGAATGCCATTTAAACCAGTTTCATTCTAAGTAAAACTCTATCCTGCAAATTCTTCTGACCTTCGCTCAGAGATGTTTAAGCAGAAATGTCCCTCAGCTTGTTTTTATTTTTACTTCTTCCTTCTGCTTTATTTAGCTTACATTTCACCTTTGCCTCTCTTTAGCCTTCTGATAATTATGTTTATCTGACAACCTGTCTTATTTAGCTTTCTAAAAAAATAAGAAATTCTAAAAAAGTGAGATGTAGCCATGATTATGTATATGATTAATAGGCATTAAATTAACTAAATTATGAATGTTTAGCACATTCTTCAGGAATAATCATTGGTATATACCCATACAAAGCATGTATTCCTGCATGCTTTTTGACTATGCAGTGAAACCCATGAATAATAATTAGAAATTGAATACCTAGTTCAGTAATAAAAATTCATTTTTTAAAGGTAAAGTATAGTTACAAATATCAATCCATTACATTTATTCTCATAATAAACCATTAGGTAGCTGGGTTGAAGATATTATTTTAGTGGACAATCCACTCTTCAGTAAAATTATTTTTTCCTTATTGCAGGTAAATATCTATTTTTTTCTCTTTTATCCATGTAATCAGTATCTCACAATTGTTTAAAAGATGACCAGACCATTTACTTTTTGTCTTCATCTCAGTGGGATATAGGAGGTGATTTTTATGAAAGATGCATTCATGCTTTAGCTTAATGTTCTATGATTAAGAAGCAAAAACATATTTTCAAGAAAAATGTATTTGAAACCACACCAGAGAAAACAGTTTGGCTCCTACTTTTAAAGAGCAGAAACAACATTTCAGAGTTAGAAGTTCTCCCAGGAGAGGTGGCTTTAATTCACTTAATTATAGTACCTAGCTAGGGTGAGTAGAACCTAGCTAGGGGTGAGCAAGGTGATGTCACAATTGTTTTCTAAAACCAAGTACTGTCCCTTACAGGTACATTATTCCCCACCACCCCCATCCTTCTTCAGTAATGCTACCCTACTGTAAGTTCTATAAAGTCAACTGAGTATGATGCCAGTGATCATTTGTCCAAGAGTAAGTACAAGAAACACCCCATTTTCAATAGGCACTCTGTGGGAGTCAACAGAACTATTCTGATACATCAAAAGAATGGCTTAGGATTGCTGGCGCCCATCCACAGTATGCAGCAATGCTTTTCAGAGTTCCTTGCCAAGAGACAGCAAAGACAGAAAACCATTTAAGTCCAACATAGCATGCGTGATCCTAAAAGTGAGGCTAGGTTATAGGAAATAGGAAAGCCATGGCTTCATTAGTTTCACAAAAGGCTGCCGAACAGTCATTTTTCCACTAAGGTAATTTGGCCTTTTTTTCCCTTTTGCCATAAGCACTGGGTGGGTTTCACTGATGGGGAAAATGGAAACAGTTCTTGGCTTTGCAACAATGGAAATTTTATATTAGAGCACCCGGCAAAGAAAAGGAAAAGGTCAAAGGGTACATTCCTCCTGCTGCAACATGTTTTCACCAGTTGAACCTCACCCTTGCGATTAGCAAAGTTCAGACAGCTGATGGTTAGAAGTGAGGAAGGGGCAGAAAAAGGAGGGGAGTTTTCATGGGCGTGTCAGGAGAATATTGTGTGAAATATTTGCAGTGTTAACTGAAAGGGACTGAAGGTTGCCTGCTCTTCTGTGGGGACCTCTTCTTCTCATTAGTGGGAGGTATTCCATTCCTCTGGGGAGAAGAGGCTCCTCATTTTCACTCTGTTATCCAAAGCCACTCAGAGTTTTATTTCACTTAATGCTATTTGCTTTTATTTATTTTGGGGAAGAGGTGGGCTTCCTGGCAAAGTAAGGAAATGGAAGTGTGAGAGTATACTCTCGTCTTTGGAAAATAAACAGGGGAGAATGTATGGGGTAAAAACATCTCCTGAACAAAGGGTGAATGTGATGGCACAGATGGTGCCCAACTAGAAATCTTTGAGACAGTAATGGCAGCATTTCTTAACTTACACTTGCCCAGAAGAGCTTTCCTGCATTGTCTGTGGAGAGGTCACAGCACCCACCAGTGTTTTAGACGGGAGTACCAGCACCTGTGCCCGTGGCCTCGGCACTGCTTCCTCCCTGTGCTTTCACTCAGCTGTCTCAAAGAAGGTAGCAGATGTGACAGAAAACCCCGTAGCTTACTCCCAGTTCTTCAGGCAGCCTCCAGGAGTGCCTAAAAGTCTCTTAGAGCCACTTGATCAAGTAACTTCTAAGATTGGATAGATAAGAATCAAAATTCTAACAGTATGGTAACTACAACCTATATGAGGTCAAATTGAGAGAAAAACATTAAAAAGTTACTTGGAATGGAAATATACAGTGATATACATAAATTATTTCTCAACATGATGATATTTGGTTGTTTTGAAAAAATATAACGATACAGAAAAGTGTAGGTCAAGAGGCCAATGTGAGACGGGTCCGCTCGTGAGGAAACTTTAGTGTTTTCATGGTCGGCAGGATTTCTGCTTATAAACTTGTCTATTTTTCTCCACTTTTTGTAGTAGGGTGATGTGGTGTGAAGTTCTGTATGCAAGCCGCCTTACTATTTATCACTATTCAATCTTCATTTATTCTTTTAAATAAACCCTTTTCTCAGCTCTGCTCTCACAACATGATCTTCGTGTTTCTGTTCAGTTGTTTCTCCTCTGAGGAGTACCTTCTCCAGCTTCCCTATTCTCTTCCTTACTTCATATCCTGGACTCCAACACTTAGTTCAACTCCCATCAGCTAAAAAGCTTTCTGATCCCTACCCCAGGATATTCTGGCCTTAGCTCTGAATTTCTATGTCACTTGTACATTTATGCCTCACAATCCACCATTTTATTAAACACTGTCTTATGTTATTCTCTAGTTGTTTCATGGAGATTTATTTTCCCAAGCTTAGAGGATTCTTTTGTATTTTCCCTGGTGCCTACCCCAGTGGGGTTAGCAAGCACTCAATTACAGTTAGACCTGAAACTCTCAAACTGTTACAGCCAATCATCCATTTTCCAATAATAAATACATCATCATTGTCAATCACTATGGATTTCTAAAAGGGTCTTGGGTACTGAATTGCAAGTAAAATAATTGCTAACATGTGTACAACTCTGTAGAATATCTATGGATCTTATCTTTCAAATGAATTTAGGAGTTAATCTACCCACTGTTAAGGAACAGAAGAGTTCATACTGTTTTCCATAACCACTGAGTGAATAATACCAAGATTATCTCTATATTTGACTGAACACAAGTAAAAGTTAGGTAGGCAGACTGTAATTACTAAGTTGGAGTATGGCCCAGAAACTTGGGAGAACATTCCCAATTCCTGCCTAAGTTTCCATATATAACCACAACTGGTCAGAATCTCCATTTCCATGTACCATCTTAAACACAGTCTCTCTTTTATTCCCATGACTCACAGAATAAGACCACTAGAGCAGTAAGAGTCACAGGGGGAAAAGTTATATCCACAGGTTCCTAAAGACAATGTTTAATTTGTTTTTTGTTTGTTTAGTTTTTGACAAACTTAAAATCTCTAAAGGAAATACCCAAAGTACTACAATGTTACCAGCAGGAAATACATCCTGTTTTGCTAACTTGGAAGAATGACCTTTAGTTCTATAGCCAGGTACTCATCCTTTTCAACATTAACCAGCACTACAAAAGGATTTGACTCTTCTTTTGGGAAAGTGGAGAATGATGAGTCAAGAATCAACGCCACCTCTTACCTCATTTTTCCTAAGACCATTTTTCTAAAGCCCCTGGATTATTTTAGGTTCTTTTATATGCATGTATGCCAGAAAAACATTATCTGAGTCAGGTGTTCCTTACTGATCACATAAGTGGAGGAAATGATAAAATCTGAATTTTACTCATTGGCATATTATAAGCCTTAATCCATGTTTCTTTCCCAGGGGCAATAGAAACAATTAAAATATGTATGGATATATAATAAGGGAAAACAAATTGATAAAGATTCACACCTCATATTTAGATTGGCTAAAACATTACTTGGGAAAAAGGGTATAGCATATCACTAATTCTGAGCCCATGATCCTGCTCAAGAATAATAAAGAAGGAGAAAAACCACCTACATGAGTACTCACTGTAATATTCTTTCAAGTTCACTTTAGGCTTATTTTTAATTAAGTTGGTCACCAGTTTCTCACTAATTCCCTGACCTCACCCCCCCAAAAAAGACCTTACTTCCTGACAACCTGCAATAATGTATGGCCAAATTCACTGTTATGCAGTCCTTACTTGTTAAGTTCTAAGATGCTCACATGCTCAGGTGTCCTTAGTATTAATTGCTTTGGTATTGATAGTTAAGACATCTCACAACATACAGCCTCAGATTTCCTTACTTCTGACCAGTCCAAAGCCACCCACTGAGGGGGGCATGACTGGTTGTTGCAGGGCTCTTTTTCAACAGGCCGGTGTGTCAAACAACCACTGGAGTCCAGCGTCTCCTCCTCTGAAGGACCGATCTTCCTGATGCAGAGCACGGCCCTTGTGCGCATTCCACCATCACATGTCTTGCTGCACTTCAGCCAGTCCCCAATGAACCACCTGCAGCAAGAAGTGGAAGAAACACAGAAAAGCATTTCCTCAGTGCAGCCGGAGGCACTTTCATCAGTGGACTACATCCTTGTCCTAGAAGAGCTGCCATTTCAGTGTTGTTTGGTGTAACAAATGACAAATGGAAGAGCTGCTAAGGAAAAGATTACTCACTGGCAATTGCTTTGTGAAGTTGAACATGGGGTCTGGCACAGGCAGAACCCAGGTTCAAACACATAAGGCGCTGTGTATCTTTAACCTCTCTGATTTTTCCCCTTTTTTAAAAATTAATTTTTAAAATGAGTAGCAATATCAATCATGAGATTGTCACAAGGATTAAGTAAGGTAATACAGGCAAAGCTCCCAGTCATATGCTGGTTAAATGTATATATTAATAACAGGCTCTTCATGGAGGGAAGGAGTCCTGATTGGTGTAAATAACCTCACTACCTCCAATTTCAAGATACCACCTTGACAAAATGCACATGAAAAAGAGAAGATATGCTAATAATAGGGTCTCAGGAGCCAATAATAGCTGGCTTCAGCACACCACTGAAAGCTTCTCACATTGTGTCTGGCATAAAACAAACAAGAAACTGTAACTATACTTATTATTACATTGAAGCAGTCTCTCCCACAATCAAGGGTTTAATGCTAAAACCATACTAAAAGAGCTAAGCATTTGTTTCTGGTTCCCAAAAATGAACATCAGGTTCTGCTTAAGATAGAAGGCCTTTACTGTCCTTATAGGGGCAGATCAGGCCCAGATTTCCATTCTGAAGACATGGGAGTTTTAAAAACCTGCAACAAGGGCAGAGCCCTGAGCCAGGGCTGTGAAAACATGGATATCTCTTGCTTTGACCCCTTCATTCCTAAAAACAGCCTCTATACCGAATGTGGGAAGAAATGGAACTGCCTTAACAAAATGAACATGTCTCACATTTTCTTTTTAATTAAAGTATCATTGATATACAATCTTATGATGGTTCCACATACACAACACAGTGGTTCAACCTTCACCCATATTATCAAGACCTCACCCCCTCCACCGCCATCACTGTCTGTCAATGTAGTAAGATGTTACAGAGTCATTAATTGTATTCTCCATGCTGTGCTACCATCCCAGTGACCTACCTATATTGTGACTGCAAATCATAATGCCCCTTGATCCCCTTCTCCCTCCCCACCAACCCTCCCCAACACCTCCCCTTTGGTAACCACTAGTCCCATCTTGGTGTCTGTGAGTCTAATGCTATTTTGTTCCTTCTGTTTTGCTTTGTTTTTATATTCCACAAATGAGTGAAGTTATTTGGTATTTTTCTTTCCCACCTGGCTTATTTCACTGAACATAATACCCTCTAGATCCATCCATGTTGTTGCAAATGACAGGATTTCTTTTCTTTTTATGGCTGAATAATATTCCGCTGTATATGAACACATCTCGCATTTGTAGGTATGCTACTCTTTTTCCCAAAAGTCATCAATAAATTTTCATATGTATCTAATTTCCAGGTTTTTTTTGAGTGTGTGTGATACTTCTGCAGGACTCACTCTCTTAGGCACATTAATTGATCCAAGGGGTGTGAGTCATGATCTAAATCAGATCAATGAAATCTCGGCATTAGAATTTTTATATCTCAACTAGAGCAAAAGGGACCCATTCCTTTCTGGTCACAAAGGTATATAAAGATACAAGAGCTGCTGGTGGCCATGCTCCCTGTCAGGCTGAATTAGCTGATCTGAAAAAATGCAGATGAGCTACAGAATCCTGATTCTGTCTGAGTCCTTGACTCTAGACATTCCTCAAGCTAGGCCCGTTCTTACGCTTCCCTCAGCTTGGTTATGGAAGCCAATGAGGCCTATTATGTGCAGAAGCTAGCTGAAGTTGTGATACTTCCAACTGACATCCTGGCTGATATACTATTACATTTAACTTAATAAATATATGCTGAATGCCTTCTATATTCAAGTCATTGTGGTATAGAAGAAAGCAAGACCAGTGTTAGGAATATGGTTTTCCAAACTCATGAAGAGAGCAGTGACAGAACCAGGACTAGATCCGGCATCAATTGCTATTGCCACTGAATTTTATTTTTAACACTTGTAGAATTTAGGTCACAAGCAGGAGGTCACAAGACACTTTTTTTCAACCCATGATTATAATTCATGCAACTATCCTCAGTGGATATGCTCATACTTTTAGATGGGAGACTATACAGAGAGGAAAGTACCAAAGCTTAAAACAAATTTCTATTTCTGTGAGCTTCACTCATGTGTAAGTAAGTGGAGTCAGAGTACTGGTATCCTAAAGTTGGTTCTGTTGTTAGCCAAATAAGTCACAAGGGCCTTTGTCCATTATTATTTGTATTATCGGCATTTAAAAATATAGTAATTAATCTGTTTCTCAAACCTAAAATACATATTTTTGAAACTTAAAAACTTTCTACCATAAGTTAATTTAATTTTAATCCTGACATCAATATTTTCTTTTCTAAGCCATTTTACAAAGAAGACTTAAAGTGATTTTCACATTCTTTCTGTTTTGTTTTCCACAGATGAACAGGATCCCAAGTTGTTAGTACCATTTTTGGTAAAGAGGAAAATGTGTACTGAGAATAATAACTTGCATGCCAGCCATAGTGAAACTCTGATTCAATTTGCAACAGTGATTTCATCATCAAGATTAGGGGATAAAACAGCAATGTGTATAACTCAGCCACAGAAAGTTCAGTCATACCACCTCCAGCCATGATCTCATTAGGTCTCATAATGTAAGAGGGATGGAGGCCTTCAAATTAAACACAGGTGCCCAAGAGTAACAGCCGTGATTCAAGAGGTATTGCTGTTCTTTGCTACACGAGGTCAGGGCCACCTCCACCTTGTCTTCTTTGTCCTCTCTTTTATTACCAACCATCTCTTAGCATAGATGTATTATTCCATCATTTAACTTGGAATGTATAAAAGTATTAACCTCCCTCCCAATCCCTTCTGACTTTAACTCTGATTTTAGCCCTCACATTCAGTTCCTGTTGCATCTTTATTGCTCACCAAATCATCCTTCCGCTGTCTCTTGAAAAGATTAAATCATACCCTAGTTATTTAAATAGTTTTGCAATCTTAACCACTGTATCTGCTTGTCGTAGTTTCTCCACTCTCCTACCCTGTTTGAGACAGACCGCTTCCCTCACCTTCACTCTCCATGTTTCTGATCCTCTGATGACACTTTCCCTATTTCTTTTTTTTCACTCCTCTAGATTTGGTGGTAAAAATATGCATGCAAAAATTCGCTCTGGGAGTACCAGCTGTAGGATCACTACAGCGTGAACAATACCAGGTCTGTTTCTTTCTCAGCTCTTCCCAACACCCAGTGATCCAACTGTGTTCATCTTCACATGTCTTCATATCCATTTGCTGCTAACAGTTAACAGGATTCATATTTGAGCATCTGAAATAAGAGTAGCTTGGTGCGATCTGTGTAATCTGATCTATAGTAACTCTACATTGATAGGACAGAAAATCACATTTTTGGGGTAAGAGTATAAGAGTATAAAAAATTTTGTCTCAACCTAAGTTAACCAGAATATTTTTGAAGAAAGGATCCATCATAAAAACAGAATGTTACTTTTGCTTTTTAACTTAAAGGTAAATGGCAGTGCATATGCAAATACTGATATTAGGTATTTGGATTGCCAAAGAGGTTAATGGAGAGGGGAAAGGAGAGGGAAAAAGGAAAAGAGAGAGAGAGAGAGAGAGAGAGAGAGAGAGAGAGAGAGGGAGAGAGATTGTCCAGCCTTTGTCCCAGAATCAAGGGACTAATTATCAACCCTTTTTGTAACCACACACAGCAAAAATTTTTTAAGTATTCAGAATTTAAAGAACATCTTTACTCAAAGAGAGGTTCAAGTGTGTAACCTATTAACTACTTACTAAGGTACTAGAACTTTCCTAGGTTTTAAAATAAAGTTTTAGAAAACTTTTCAAAGCATGAAGTAGGTTAAAAATTTGTTCATTCCACAACTAATTGGAAAATGAGACAAATATTAAGCAGAAGCCTTTATGCCCTAAACATTCCATGGTTGAGATTTCTTTAAATTAAAAAAATCAATGTAATAAGTATCTCTAAAATTGTAGCAGTTGAGAATGTGTCAATGAAACAAGCAAAGTTTGGGAGCATTAAAGTGCCACCAGATGTTTAATTTCTAACATATAAAGTCAGTGATGTCTGGTATAATGTGAAAAACATCACTGGAGATTAGCACATCCTCATTGGTAAAATGATGGCAGTTGGCCTACATGATGTCTTTGATTATTCCCAGGTCTCAAATTTTGAAATATTACAGAGGACTCTGATGAAGCTTTTTCTAAACCTAAACGAACAGATTATAGTTGTACATGGGTGAGGTGCAATGACTCAAAATAATTGTTAAACATCATACCATAAAAAATACCATTAAATAAAACCAAGCCCTTGGGTAAAAATCACTCCTCAGCCTGATCATCCTTTAGTACTTTTGCTTATAACTCTGCTATGGTATTTAACATATTTTGCCTTATACTATAGTTATTTATATCTATATATATATCTGCCCAATTACACTGTCCTTAGGAAATGGAACCGTTTCTCACAAAGTCAGTGCCTTCCACATCGCAGTTGCTTCCACACTGCATGTTTTTTAATGATTGGTCACAGTATTATCACAATGTGATTCTCTACTGTTCTCCACTGTTTGATTTTCACACCTTTAAAAACCACAGTGTCATAGAGAAGTAATACTCAGCATCCAAGGATTCTTCACATGAGGTCACATGCAGAAACATTCATGCTACTAAAAGACAGCATGAAAAGTCAAAATTGAACTGTTGGCCTTTCTCTTTGGATTACAACTCAGCGTCACTTCCTTTTCTCATGGTGGGGCACTAGCTTCCTGTCAGTCATGTTCTTTAAAATCAACTCCTCCTTTTTCCTTTTTCCAAGTATTTAGGTCTATGTCATGACTCCCACCATTTTCACTCAAAGCCTCAGAATTGTTTTTTCCTGTCCCTAGGCACCTGACCATCTTGACTACTATTCTCTTTCTCATAAAAGAGTTGCAGCTCTGAGCACATTAATTTTTTCCCAGCAAGGCTTCCTGTATCCCTTCATGGTCTTCCAAATAAACACTATTATTATTTCTCTACCAGTGCCTTTTTGTCTATTCTTTCTAGTCCCCTCTCATTTTCTTTACACAAGGATAGATCTTATTGCCTTCCATTTTCCATATTCACTTATAAAGTCTCCAATATGACTAAATGGCATTTAAAATATTTCATTATTTGAAAAGATACTTCAGGTTAAAAAAAAAATTAGAGGACTTTAAATTAATGGTATTGGGAAAACAATATTTGAAAATAAATAGTAGATTCTTTCATCAAAGCAGACAAATATATTTCAGATAGATTAAAGCTTGCATTGAAAAAAAAAGAAACTTTGAAAGTAAAATTTTAGAGTGGGTAAGGCCTTCCTAAATATTACACCAATGAAAGAAATAAAAGTTTAATAGTTTCCCTATATGTTTTATAATATAAAACTTTTATAAATCAAAAATAGATCATAACACCATAAGTAATATGGAAAATAAGTGACAAACTAGGAAAAAAATTTGAAACACAGGTAAAAGAGTTAATATCCCTAATACATTAAGAGTTCCTACAAATCAATAACAAAATGATAAACACTTCAATAGAAACTGGCTACAGGCCATGAAAAGAAAAAGCAAAAAAAAAGCAAAACAAATGGACACTGAATGTAAGTTTTTAATGTTCAGCCCTATAGGCAATCCAAGAAATACAAAATAAAACAGCAACTTCCCTATCAAAGAGTCAAAGATTGTTGTTCAATTCAGGGAAATCATATTTTTATATATTGTTAGTGGGAGTACACATTCAAACATTTTTTCTGGAGAACAATTAGACAATATTTTTCAAAGATAAAAATGTATTTCCATTTGAACCAGAAATTCTATTCCTATTCATTTAACACAAGTGCATAATTATAGACAGCAAAGTTTTAGTAGCCAAAGTGGTTAATGCTGTGGTATCATAAGGCATCAAAAGCTAGGACACAGCCCAAATTGTTAAACAGTGGGAAACCAGATGAAATAAACAATGACATCTACTAAATATTGTAGAAGAAATTTAATGCTCAAAATACACTGAAAACTAAGCTTCATAAATAATGTAATACTGTTTTGTTATATGCACATGCCTATATAGACATAGAAAAAGACTGGAAATATATACATCAAAATATTAACAGTGGTATTATAAATATTATTATAGGTATTTTTATTTTCTTTTTATTTGAATTTTAAAAATTTCATGCTTTAATATGTATTATAAAAAAGAAATATGATTATCACATTATCATCTGAAAAACATTTTTTCCACTTTCATTTAAACTCTTATTGAATTAGTAGTCTTTCTATGATTTTTAGCTCTATAATACCAATGTCCACTGGGAATCTTATTATATATATGACAGCCATTTTGAGGAATTAAGATTTCCTTGCTCATAGTCTGAATTCAAAGGATTTAAAGAAGAAATTAAAAGAGAATTAAGAAAAAATGGATTAATAGAGTAATAGTTTAAATATGTATCTGTAGCTCTTTCCAAAAAAGAAGTCAGTTTCAATTTTCTTTCTCATAATCTCTTTACCTTTCTTATTATCTTTTCAAATTTTATCCTTTCACCTTCAAACTTTAAAAAAGTTAATAAATTTTTGTTCCAGAATTACAAAAGGAAAGGAGATAGGAAACTTAATTTTAATCATATATGTTAATTCTAATATGTCAATTACCCTTAAACTGTTAAAAAAAAAAACCCACAAAACTCCAGTGTAATACCCAAATCCACAATACATTGAATGCAATGACCAACTATTGAAATCTCAAAGGACATTCAAACTGCATTTAAGCTTAAACAAATAAAAAAGCTGAGGCCAAAATAGAACAGGTGTGATCAGGCCCAGTCAGATGCCTTAAATGGCTTATCAAATGCCAAACATAATACTTAAAACCCTGAGTGTCAGGGAGTGGACTTGATGGGTTGAGATGCAAAATTACATGAAAACTTGTTGAAGTTACTAGAAACACCAGAAAGAACAAAATTAGCTCATGGTCTTTCTGCATCAGTTTGTATTATATAGTTTTTTAGTTTCTCTTAGTTTAAATTTATAAAAATAATTTGCAGAAAAGAGGAAAACTTAAAAAATTGAATATCTTGTCTTTGTAATATGTATCACAGGTCATATTTCTATACATTCTCATATCTGGTTTTTAAGGAATTAGTTACATGCTGATCAGATTTTTTCCAAACCTTTTTTTTAATATTAAAGTATCATTGATATACAATCTTATGTTGGTTTCAAATATACAACATAGTGGTTCAACAGTTACCCATATTATTAAATCCTTACCCCTTCTAGTGCGGTTACTATGGACATGCTGATCAGATTTTGCAAAGAAAGATGTGAAATTTAAAACGTCTTAGAATAAATATTTCTATCACTCTAGATTCCACATTCTCCTTACCTGGCAGCCACTGCCCTAAACATTTTCAAGAGAATAGTAGTGACTATCACCCTTTAAGTTTCAAATATTCAGGCAGACACTGACTTTGGGTAATAATAGTTCACAAAGCATTATTGTGTTGGAACGAATATTAAGAAATGCATTCTTGCTTTACCCGTACTTTTCTTTACCTACTGGAATGCCCAGGTTTTTGGGACTGCACTCTAGTCAATTTCAGAAAAAGGGATTACTTCATTGCAGAACATTCCTCTCAAGTTTTAGAGAGCTTGGGACATGTACATTCATTTGCTTACTCCCCTTTTCCTTATCAATTTCATGTTGGAATCATTAGTTAAGCAAGGGGTAATGGGTACTCTGATTTCCAAAACAAGAATGAAATGGCACTTGCACATGTTTTGTCTTGCAGTTGTCAATTAGGCAAAATCCCTACACAGATCAATATTTTCATGATCAGCTCAGCATTTTTGTTTTTCACACATAATCATTACCTTTTGCTCAATCAAGTAACCTTTCTCTTCTTAGAAACTGCAAAGGGTGGCTCACTGACAGCAGGCCTCATAGTTTTAAATTTTAACTTTTAAAAAGTCACCAGCAATACATAAAAAACCCTAAATATTCCATTCCAAAACTATTAGAACAAATATCTGAATTCGGCAAAGTTGCAGGATACAAAAATAATACAGGAATCTGTTGCTTTCCTATACACTAATGATGAGCTAGCAGAAAAAGAAATCAGGAAAACAATTCCATTCACAATTGCATCAAAAAGAATAAAATACCTAGGAATAAACCTAACCAAGGAAGTGAAAGACCTATACCCTGAAAACTATAAGACACTCCTAAGAGAAATTAAAGAGGACACTAACAAATGGAAACTCATCCCATGCTCCTGGCTAGGAAGAATTAATATTGTCAAAATGGCCAAGCTGCCTAAAGCAATCTACAGATTCAATGCAATCCCTAGGAAAATACCAACAGTATTCTTCAATGAACTGGAACAAATAGTTCAAAAATTCATATGGAACCACCAAAGACCCCAAATAGCCAAAGCAATCCTGAGAAGGAAGAACAAAGCAAGGGGGATTTCACTTCCCAACTTCAAGCTCTACTACAAAGCCACAGTAATTAAGACAATTTGGTACTGGCGCAAGAACAGACCCACAGACCAGTGGAACAGAATAGAGAGTCCAGATATTAACCCAAACATATATGGTCAATTAATATATGATAAAGGAGCCATGGACATACAATGGGGAAATGACAGCCTCTTCAACAGCTGGTGTTGGCAAAACTGGACAGCTACATGTAAGAGAACAAAACTGGATTGTTGTCTAACCCCATTCACAAAAGTAAATTCAAAATGGATCAAAGACCTGAATGTAAGTCATGAAACCATAAAACTCTTAGAAAAAAACATAGGCAAAAAAAAAACATAGACATAAACATGAGCAACTTCTTCATGAACATATCTCCCCGGGCAAGGGAAACAAAAGCAAAAATGAACAAGTGGGACTATATCAAGATGAAAAGCTTCTGTACAGCAAAGGACACCACCAATAGAACAAAAAGGCATCCTACAGTATGGGAGAATATGTTCATAAATGACATATCCAAAAAGGATTGCCATCTAAAATATATAAAGAGCTCACCCACCTCAACAAACAAAAAGCAATTAAGCCAATTAAAAAATGGGCAGAGGAGATGAACAGACAGTTCTCCAAAGAAGAAAACAGACACATGAAAAGATGCTCCACATCGCTAGTCATCAGAGAAATGTAAATTAAAACGACAATGAGATATCACCCCACACCAGTAAGGATGGCCACCATCCAAAAGACAAACAACAACAAATGTTGGCGAGGTTGTGGGGAAAGGGGAGCCCTCCTACACTGCTGGTGGGAATGTAAATTAGTTCAACCATTGTGGAAAGCAGTATGGAGGTTCTCAAAAAAATTCAAAATAGAAAGACCATTTGACCCAGGAATTCCACTCCTAGGAATTTACCCTAAGAATGCAGGAGCCCAGTTTGAAAAAGACCTATGCACCCCTGTGTTTATTGCAGCACTATTTACAATAGCCAAGAAATGGAAACGACCTAAGTGTCCATCGGTAGATGTATGGATAAAGAAGATGTACATATAAACAATGGAATATTATTCAGCCATAAGAAGAAAACAAACCCTACCATTTGCAACAATGTGGATGGAGCTAGAGGGTATTATGCTCAGTGAAATAACCCAGGCAGAGAAAGACAAGTACCAAATGATTTCACTCATCTGTGGAGTATAAGAACAAAGAAAAAACTGAAGGAGCAAAACAGCAGCAGCAGACTTACAGAACCCAAGAATGGACTAACAGTTACCAAAGGGAAAGGGACTGGGGAGGATGGGTGGTAATGGAGGGATAAGGCGGGGAAAAAGAAAGGGGGCCTTATGATTAGCATGTATAATGTGTGTGGGGGGCACGGGAAGGGCTTTTCAACACAGAGAAGACAAGTAGTGATTCTACAGCATCTTACTATGCTGAAGGACAGTGACTGTAATGGGGTATGTGGGGGAGACTTGGTGATGGGGGGAGTCTAGTAAACATGATATTCCTCATGTAATTGTAGATTAATGATACCAAAATAAGAGTCATCAGCAAGATGAATGGGCTCTTTCCTTATGCCTCTCTTTAGTGAGCTGTGATCGTTAGATTAATCAACAGAAAGAGACTAAAGTACACCTCTATGCCTATAACCGACACTCAGAAAGTAGGATGTCTTAGGTTGACAGAACTTAAAACTGGCTGGGCAAACTAAAGCACTGCATTGCAGAATATTTCTAAGCCATTTTAAGTCTTTAGGCCTTTAGGACAAATGCCTAGAAAAGATGGTACTGCACATTGATCTATTGTATTTTACTGAATCTAAAATACCAATATTTTATGTACAAGAAAGAAAAAATAATGCTAGTTATTATGGTAAGATACTATCAACTGCAAGATGAATCTCAGTATCAGACATATTAGTGTGAAAAGAAATGTGCCTTAGAATTGATGAAATATGATCATTTTCAGCACTGTGCCAGGATCAACCTACTGAAGGTCCAGCTTCAAAGGAATTAATAACTGAAACCTATGACAAAATAGGAATCTTAGTGATGGTGACATCAAAATTCCATCTTCTGTGATGTTTTATCCTCTTTTCTGAGCCTAATTTATTCATATCCTATGAACATATGTTTCCAGATATGAATATCTAATGCTTTTCTCTACACACTTGACAAAATAATTCTCACTTCTTTCTCTTACTTACTCAGGTGGGCAGGACTCAGTATTGCAGGCTCTTTGATTTTCAGGTGGCTTACTGTCAGGGTCACAGTAATTGTTCTGGACAGTGGAGTTGTCATCCAACCTTTTACAGACCACCTCCTGTCTTTGGACACCTTGAGAAAAGGAGGACATCATTAATGGAAAAGTAGTTTACCTTACAATAAGTTAGGTATGCACAGCTTTCCTCTGTGGGGAATCAACCTCACTGGATCGCTGCTCTCTTATCTGTTCCAGAAACACTTGACTGCTTCTCTAAAAAGGAGAGAAGTCTTGGTCATTATACCAATTTTAGGCAAAATAGTTTTCTCATATTTAGAAACATAACTGTTTTCAAGTTCAGAAAAGAAACTATTGGTGATCTTAAACAATTAGTATACCCATTTGTATATTCTTCTTCATGCTTTCCTTCAAGACAAACAAACTCCATTTTCCCAAAATTTCATCAGATAAAATGTATGACTATACATTTCAATGCAAAACAGTGATTGTATATCTATTTAAAAATAAAATAGAACAAATTTACTTTTTGATATTTTGTACGTCAAATCCCACCAGTTTAGCCTTTGTGAGGAGCACATCATATTCACACACTTCGGATGTTTTCTTCCACTTATAGACTTACTTCTCTAAAAGCCCACAAAGTCTAAAATTTAAAGATTGTACTGGGCCTCTTTTGGACTGCAACCCATTGGTCTGTTTGCTTTGACAGAGTTGGTCCCTGGTGATCATACCACTGTCAAACAGATGTATACATAGTCCATCAAACATTAACTTAAAGATTCTTATCTCATTCTTAAAAATTGGTCTGTGTGACTTGTTTCCACAGCTAAAAATATTCTCATTACAAAATTTCTAAAATTCTAATATATGTTTATTATTTATTGACAAAGATACCCACCACAACTTGCTCACATTTCACAAAATACAAAGACACACGCATACACACACTTATTTGTAAACATCTCTGGTGAATAGAATTTATGCAGACTCATTTTCTCTTTAGTGTCAAGGAATCGAAAACAGCAAAGACAGGTGGTATAGCAAGACATCAGAGAAAAAGTAAAACTACAGACAATGCTATCTGTTTCAGATGATGCAGAGGTAGCACGTTGCTCCTGGAATTGGAAATAAAAGCTCAGACTAAGGTATCCTCCACCACCTACCCCATCTCTATAACCAGGTAGGCTTAATTACCCAGGATTGTTATGAAAGCAGCATAAGCAATATCCAGAAAACCATAGTTTCTCACTTAGCTAGCCCCACACAAATTCAGCTTTTCTTTTCTTTTTTCAGTTGCTTGTAATAGTGCCCCAAAGAAGAGTTTGATCCCAAATTAGGGAAATGACTATAAAACAGGATCATTCAGTGAAGGAAACTGTCACCTAAAGAACAAGTTCCCTTAAGAATCATGGAAATTCTGCAGGTGAGCGTATCACAGTCATTATGCTATGCACACTTTTAACTGAGGCCTCTGCATTTAAAAATAGGGGAATCTGTTTCACTGATTGGGAAAACTAAGTACTGTGGCCTCCATGATGGTTGTGAGCAGTGGAAGAAGGTATATTTTATTACTTGCAGTGACTCATGGTTCTTCCAGATCACCTGCAATCGGTTTTTAAGTTTTCCTAAATTTAGGGGTCTAACAGAAACAAAATTAGTGGCAAAATGTCTTAGATGTATTCATTCCCTCCCAAACCTTAGAATAGGCCAAATATCTCAGTTTATGTGACAACAGTTTGGAATTTTTTAACTATTAAACTTTAGATTTTTGAGGGAAGAATGATTCAGATCAGGCATAGCTGTGATCCATTCACAGATGTTCCGCAATACTGTGTCATTCCAGTGGGCAGATAACTAAGTCCATGTGATCCATCTAGACAAAAATCTCTGCCATTAGTCATAGGATTCAATACTAACTGCCACAGTAGCTCAGAATATCCACCTACCCCAGTTCAAAATTTTGTTCCTATCAGGGAGAGCAGGACATTGGTTTCATAGCTTAGCATGGTTATTTTTTTAAAAGTCATTCAAATATGTTTATACTTGGAGGGGGTAGACTCAAACCACCCACTTATACAAAGGACATAACTCTACTTGACTTTTATAAATATGCTTGATAATAAAAGATATGATTATACTTGCAACAAGAAAGTTGGCATTCAATCTAGTATCTTGGTTGATTTTCAGAAAAAGATAAACATTTTCAACACTACAAAATGGAACTGGTGTTGTTTAGTATCAGAGGCAGAAACACTAACTCAGTTCTACAAGTTGAGATAAAATTATACTTTCTTTGAATTTACTCTAGAAATATTTGGTTAAAATGACATCAGTTTTTAGAAGTAGCCTTTAATGTAAAAACAAGGCCTCTGCAATTTGGGTCACAGAAGAGATATTAGTTATTAGAGGTGAAATTTATACTTGATTTTAAGATAAATTCTAGCTATGTATGCATCTTGAAAAAACTTAGCTAAATAACATTTATTGTTGAAATTTTCGAAAATAACACAAAACAACAAAGGACAAAATAAAAATTATATACACAATCTCATATCTTCATTCCAGACCTTTATTCTTAAGGCTATTTTGCTCTTTGGTGGGATCCAGTAATTAGATTACAATTATACAGTACACAAACTAAACATGACAGCTAAGTGTGGTTGGCAGGCCATTCATTCATTCACTCATCCATTCACATTCAGCAGACAATTGTTACTAAATACAAGGCATTGTGCTTTTTAGGAGATATTGCACTAAGTCCTAAGAATTACAAATGGACTTAATTTTAGTCAGACCTTCCAGACTTCTTAAAAATTAGGAATTAAGGTGTTTGGGGGTTCATTTCAGTTTCATAATTTCAGAACACTATTTTTTATGAAGGAAAAATTAAAGTCCTTGAGTAAACAGCTGAAATAACTATATATTTTATGAAATGCATTTTTCCCTTGCATTTGTCTTTTATTAATTTTCTTCTAAAATGTTATGTTAGACAGTGTGGTATTTCACACTCAAGAACTGACCCTACCAGTAATCTATTCCAAGTCTTCCTCCAATAGCATACAACTCTCCTTCCAACTTTTACCCCCACACTTGGCAGGTTTACAGGGCTTTTTTTGTTGTTGTTGATGCTTTTGCTCTTGAAGTTGGAAGCACCAGGATAACTCTCCCCACCATCACACCTCACTGGACAGGTGCTCAAAACACACACTTTCAGATAAAGGAAAAGGCAGCTTTTAGCTTTGGAGGGTAGAAAATACAGGTCAACTGGAAATAATCCAAACTAACTCAACAAGAGAAATAACTGAGCTTAGAATCTTTTTATATGATCAAGCCTCTTATATGTAGCTTCTTTTAAAGTACCCTGTAAATTATTGTTAAGAAGTTGATTAAAACCCTGTTGGGAATAATTACACCCAGTTATATAAAGCCACTATGCTTTCAAATCTAAAAACTTATCATTTGTAACCAAATACATAAAATGTCCACAAGACCAGTCAGTATACGACTAATGGAAAATAAAAGATCTAGTGGCTTAATGTCATGTACCCTGGAGATAGACAGAGGTTCTGCAGAAGTTAACTGGTCCAATTTAAAACTGCCCTAATTACACTGTATTTTTAAACACCCAAAGTTACTGGCATGAAAATTCAATACTTGTTTGTTTTTTGTTGTAATGCAATCCCTCTTCCATGCTTAAGAAATTACTAGCTTCATATTACAAAATTCAAGTACAAAGATGCCATTACCAATACATATTTTCTTTAAACCTACTAAAATGGGTATATCCTGTTTAGAGACTTTAATTTGCTTATCTTCTGATGCTTTGATATCAAAGAATTACATATGATGGTTCTTAACACAGAAATACAACCATTACTTATAGTCTGTAAGTTTAAATTTGTCAGATCTTATATTTTATTTTCTGTCAATAGTCAAAAGTTACAGATAATCTGATAACCTGCTTGTCATCAAAGGTTCTCTTGTCCAATGAGAGGAAGGAGTGCCCAATTTGAATCACTGCTCTGGTTACACATCAAGCTATGGCTTTCAGTATTTTGAAATAGCATATACCACAGGAAAATGATTAAGAAGTCCACTAAGCCACAAGTGAGTCCCAAATGGAACCCTTCCTGTGTTGTGCTTACTCTAGGAGATGGGTATGGTTCAAAGGGTCTTTGCTCAGCAGCTACAGCCCTCGGGCCTGCCTGGAGGGAGAGAACACTCCAGAGACCACAGCTCTTCTTCATTTTCTTGCCTCCGTTTCAATCCCTCCTCTGCACCCCTTATAAGTTGCTCAATGTGCTCATGTTCCATCTCTCTCTTCTTTCAGAGAATTAAACCATTTCATAAGTTCATTTGTAACACCATTTGACAGTCTATTGTTTTCTCAGAGAAGTTAGCCGTTTTAAAAGCAGAGAGAGGATGTTCAATGCACAGAAATTACCACTTGAATTTCACTTGAAAGAGTGATATGTGTTAAACCGAGAAGGGTGTGGGGAAGTTAAAGGCAGGAGAAAGATCTTCTAGGTCTTCTCAAACTACTCATAAACCCAGCATTTCAGTCCTAGACCATTCAGTTGAGAACCACATGTGAGTGAGTCAATGAGGGAAAGAAAAAGGGGTATAAATGTGTCTTTGGGATTGATGGGCTAACCAACATTTAGGAAATTTAACCTAATGGCATGGCACATCATATCTACTACCCAAGGAAGAGTTTTCTAAAGAGGAAGAGGGGAGGAAAAGTAAAAAAAGTCAGCCCTTATACTAAAAATGTGGTTGATGGCTAAGGCAAGAGTTTGCTTAACCACAACATCCAAAGTAGCTAGCAACCAAGACAACACTATATAACCACAATGTACAGAGCATATGGCCAGCAATATTAATTTAATCTAAATCTTCACTGCAGAGAGCATCCAAAGAGCAACCAGCGCCAGGAAAACAAAAGTCTCTCTGCTCTGCCTTTCACTGACGGAATCTGGCTGTTGTGCTGCATGATTATTGGCCAGACACAGGCATTTGCAGGGCAGGGCAAAGCCCATCTGCCTTGGATCTAACAGCTGGCACCCAGGGTACCAATCAGCTCCACCATATACTTCCTTCTTCTTAAGAGCCTCCTACTAGTTTTTATCATTCAAAGGCTTCCTTTCTCTGCCTTCCTAACATCTTCCCTCTGTCCTAAGCAAAACTAGATGTCCTAAGGAAAAATAGGACTATCAAAAGGAAAATCTGTCTCTAAAACATCATATTTTTCTAGAGCAACTATGTTTAGTGATGGTAAGGTACAGTGGGGCAGACATATACTGCATTTATTTGAAAACATATTATCCCTGGAGGAAATTCATACAACTCATTAAATAGTAACAGTAATCTCCTCCATGGAAGGTATATAACTTAATTTAACTCACTGATTTCCTATTATGCCTAAGGCTTGGTTTTTGTTATCATAAGGGGGAAACGGAGTAAGATAATCTTGACCTCAATGAGATTATGTTAAAATGGAAGGAGGGGATAAGACTAGTACCATCATAATTCCATTATGGAAGATACCTTATCTAATAAAATAGTGCATTTTCTGATCTAATATTTTTCATTTTACAGTCCCCCACTTTGATATATTGCTGTCTGATCTTTCTTTCACTGATCTTCACTGAAGAACTAAGGCTTTCATAGCCAATATCTGTGACATCATTCCCTTTCACTTTATCTTGTTCCTTCTACTCCTTCCAACTTCTGTCACATTTAGTTACCTTTTTTTGAGTTCTGGGCAGTTTAGGTAAATGAACTAAGGCAAGTCTTCATTATCTTTTGTGAAATGAGACAATCAAATTAGATGATTTCTAATGTTTCTTCCAGATCCAAAATGCTCTGAAAGCTGTCCCTTCTCACAATTCAATGGCTCAGTATTTTCTTCCCTCCTAAGTCTGCTTTTCTTACCAGTGTGAGTTAGAACTGGTGGCAGAGTTCTCACCAGTGTGAGGTGCATATCCAAGGGGCTAGACAAGCCAAAGCAAAACACTTACTAGAAACAGGAATTTGTGAGAGGCAACTTTCCTAATATAAGGAATTAAGTCATATTTACTAAAAAGGAATCTCCATGATCTTAAACAGGAGTTTATTTTTTTTTTGGTATTTGATTAAAACTTTTAAGAGGAGTGATGTTGAGAGTGCAAGAAGACCTTGAGCGTCTTCCATGCCCTGTGATGGGTTTAATGCCAACAGAGAAGCTTTCCTTTTAATTATACATAAAACCCCTTCCTTGGAGCCAAAGACTATATACCCTTTAAACTAAAATCTTCATTTTCTTCAAGTATAAAAAATGGGGAATAGTAATAGCATCAAGTCCCATAAAATTGAGATGATGATGCTTACCATTAAAAGAGGCTTAATTTTTGCCAAAAGCATTTTATGCATAATACTTTGTAATGATGCATAATGTGATGATTGTTAAAAATGCTATTTTGGACAGAATTTCTGTGAGGTGAAACATGATGACACATAGATCGTCATTATAATAGGAATGCACTCAAATTTTGGTTTCAGCCTTACCCAGGCTTTTCAGTGACTGAGTATGTATCCAGGCCCTGATCATGTTAGGAAGAATATAATCTTTAAAGCAATAGAAATTAGATGAAAGAGTAAGGAAAATAGCACTAGGGGGAATGTTTTGGTTTAGTAGAGATTTCTTGTCTTCTGCTATAAATCTTAACATTAGAAAAAATGCAAGCTATAATACGTAGGAGTAAACAGTTAAAAATGTCAGGTCATCAAACTAAACTTTCACATATAAAAGTATATATATATTCATATATATAAATGCAAATAATTTTTAAGGGCATTGTACAGGGGAAGACATAAGCTTAAGGAAAAAGAGAAATAGAAATAATTATTATAGACAAATAAATGAACAAATGTATCAGCTTCCAGAAGTGTGAACCAACCAAGAGCCTGAGTTTGCCCAGAGTCGCTCCTCTCCAGGGCATGTTCTATGAGAACAGGGCAGGCACAACGGATGCTAAAGGGCCTGGGCTTTCAGGAGCTATGATGTTCCCAGGTGCCTCGATACGATGCGTACTACAATTAATCCCCTATGTTAAAGAGTACCCTTCCTTCTCAACATTGAAAATGACCTGAAAGGAGGGTATGGTGGGAGAGAGTAAATGGGGGAATGCAATGATAGACCTTTACCTAGTCTTACAAATATATTACTTTTCAAAGACCAAAGAGAAAATTAAGGAATAATGAACAAAACCGAATGCAAATCTTTATTCCTTGTAAACGCGCATCATTTTTTACAAGGAACACTTATTATTAAAAACATCGCAGTGATCTGTTTTATCTCTAAGTTGGCATATACAGGAAACAAGTGTAAAATGACCCTCTTAGTTTCTAATAACACACTATGCAAGCTCACACAGAAAATATCTTTTATAGGGAATTTTTCATGAGAACCAATTATATAACTATGTTTCTTCGAAGGGAAATAAATGGCAATGAGTAGTAAAGTGCTTTTAATTATTCAAACTAAAATTGCCATCTTTTATCTTACTTAACTCTGCAAGTAACTTCTGGATGGTAAATCCTAAATCAAAGAGAAGTAAATTTAATTGTAAGTCAACGTTTTTTAAGTCTTTCACATTTCATTTCAATTAAGTCTATTTTGAATCTTGAAAAACAAACTGGATTTTGTTTTCCTTTGCTCCATCTGTGGACTCCTTCACTTTGAGTTTCTGTCAAAGTTACAATGTATATGTCCTTTATAAGCTGTAATACAAGTGTTAGTCATTATTACTATGTCTGTAAAAGTCAAGTTTCAAGAATCCTTGTTTGAAGCAAATTTCGTTCACTAATAATGTGAATTGACCTTTATTAGTGATGTTAAATATATACAGGTATCTTAGAAATAGCAAAGAAATTAAAATAATATCTGTGCAAATGTAAAGCATTTGCTCTGCTTTATCCAGTACTTATAAAGCTGTCCTTTTTCAGTTGGGTATTAGTACTGGCTTAAAGATTGCACTATATTGTTTCTAATAATTACTCTTTTAAAACAATTTTAAAAATGTTATTTTAGAATAGACTTACTCTATTTTTAAGTGCACATTATGCTTGTTGTATTATTCTTGAAAACAGTAAAATCTTTAACATGGACATATGTTTCCATAATAACAATGGAGAGATATCCAACTTTTTAAAGGAGCCAAAGTAATCTGCATGATAGGTTCATTAAAATAAATTGAAAAGTATGTTATGAATAAATGGAATAGTATAGATTATCACATAAACTTGCTAGACAGTAAGTTGCAAAGAAGAATTTGCTATCATAGGCTAAATATATAGCTTCTTTTTCTTTTTTCTTTCTTCTTCATTTTCTTTTTTGCTTTCATCACCCAGTACTCTCAAACTGGACTAACAGAGACATAGGAAGGAAACACAGCCAGGAGAACACAGCTGAAGGAACACGTAATGCAGATGTGAAGAAGAAATTTACTTATTATTCAAGAACTCTAGTTCCTGAATAAGAAGTGCAGAAGAGTCTCCATTTTTGAACTCTGTACATCACCAGGACTCTGAATAAGGAGTTTATGTGCATATTTTCCCCTTTATGAAATGAGATTCAACGTGTACGAATAGGAAGAGAGGTGACTAATTTTTAACCAACTTTAATGACACATGTTCTACCTTCAATCAAAAGTTCTCACTCTTGGTTCATGACACACTTAGTGTCTCAGTAATTTTTTCACAGTATCTCCTAGCCAGAAAAAAAAAATCTAGGAGTTTCGTGTATTAAATAGTTAGGTCCAAGCAACTTATTAGTAATAATCTGTGTGTGTATGAACAAAGCCAGTTTGTTTCCATGAAAAGTGTACAATATTCTGCAGTGCCTCTGTTAAGTCTGCTACATTGTCCTTAGGCACCATGGTGCAATTTGAAAAGTATGGCCCTAAATTAGGAAAATACAAAATTGTAGTTGGAAACTATATAAAGCACCCTAAAATCTTAAAGAGTAGAAACCAGCTCTAGTATGTATAAGAATACAAGTCAATCAGGTGAAATGACAAAAGGTAACATAAGATTTTTCTCACTAGAAAGAAGAAACAGAAAATTTTTTAAGTTTATATGCTACACACACACACACATACACACAAATTAGGCTTAAGATGATATCCAGGGAAGAAGAAGAATAATAAATAAAATAAGCCTTAAGCATAAAAGAAAAATTAGACTGTGTAAATGTAAAAGAAAAAGTAATGATAACATTTTAAATGATCAATTATAATTGATCAGATTCTTGAATAACTCCATAGTATATGTAACAAAATCGGTCATCTTTGACCTCAAACAAAATCAAAATTAACTCTAAAAATAAACCCGTCTTCTTCCTTTTCCTCCTCCCTAATCTAAGCATAGCTTTAGTTTATCTTTTCCCACCTGAGCTGCCAAGCAATGTTTAGCAGAGAAATGCCTGTTTGTCCGTAAAAACCTGACCAAACTGAGTTCTTTGGTATGTAATTTTTATACTTGTACTCAAAGAAGAAGAAATGATTTGGAAAAAATAATCAGAAGTGTCAACAGAGCTGGTGGCAGGACAAAGACTGTATATTTAGAGAATACATTTAAAATGAATACATGCAAAATATAAATGTATTTCGGACCTTTGCACCACACACACACACAAACATTCTTGAGGTTTCATTTGTAACATAACAGGTGCAAAGTTGAATGCAACACTACAGCATCAACTCTAAATTAACAGCTTTGGAAGGTTTTGCTTTAAAGGCTATGGTGGTTCAACTAAGAGAAGTAGGGCTAGGGAGGCTGTAGGGGAGAAAAGGGAATGGTTTGAATAGTGGGAAATGAGAGTATATCCAGAAAGGTAGTGAAGGAACTTATCGTGAATGCTGCTGCATTTTGCAAAGATTCACTCCCTAATGAAACAACAATTTTCTAAAACAATAGAAGGCCTTCTGTGCTTAGAACTTTAAGTCACAAAGAGAAAAAAAGTTTGCTATCATTTTTCATAAATATATGTTAAGACAGGGGCCACATGCCTCTTATATTTTGACTTGTGGACCTAAATTAAAGTTGGTTGACTATAACACCATTTTTTTTTGTTATAGTTCCTTAGTACCAGAGAAATTTGAAATTAGAAGGAAGAACCTAGGAAAATCTGCTAAGTAGAATTTCATTTGATCTTAGCCAAAAGACCGAGAAGCAACATTAGCACAATTTCAGTTTTAAAAGTATTAACTAGATGCTTATAAATGATCCATCAGGTAAAGAAGAAGACATGTAAATAAACTGAAAAATATGAATGTCCAAGGTCAATGGCCACATTAAACAAAATTATGAAATTAGTTGGCATTCTACCATTTTTCATTCCCTTCTCTGATGCCCCTCTCTACTTTTGACCCCAGATTATACTAAACCTCATTAACCTTTACATTCATAGCCAATTAATAACAGAGATGTGAATTAGTAATGCTCCCAGAGGTATTTGCATCTACATGTAAAATATCTGAAGACTTCCAATCAGCCTCAGAAGCAGTACTTCACAACCTTGGCTGCACACCAGCATTATCTAAGGAGCTTTTAAACATCTGACACCCAGGCCACACTCCTAGCCAATTAAATCAGACTCCTGTTTAGAGGGGCAGGCCCAAGCATCACAATTTTTCAAAGTTATCCAGGTGATCCAGTGTACAGCTGAAGTTGAGAATCATTGCTTTAAGGAAAACATTTGAAAAAATAAAATTTCAAGCTAGTGAGAGACATTTTTGAGTGGGAATATACTTTGTTGCTTTATTGACATAGCCAACTGGTAAAAATGCTCTCTTAAAGGTAAAGGATGATTTTTATTTTGAGAGAAAATGCTACATTTTAAAAATCACTAGAGACTCAATTTCTAAGTCTTGATTTCACAACTTACTTCACTTGATTTTTACCTATAAAATAGGAGTAAGAAGAGCAATGCCTATCTCATGGTGCTGTTGAGGATGATAAAGTGAAACAGGGTACCAGAAAATGTTATATCAATTAAAAAGTTTATTTGTTATTACATAGCTGAGTAGCAGAACCATTTATCATTAAAAAAGATTAGCTGTAATGTGGACTACAACTGTAATATGGATAATCACCTAAAAGTTTCATCACTTTTTTTAAATAGGCTTTTACTTTACGAAATCTGAGCATCAAGCCCAATGTTTTTCCAAGTATTCTTCCTGAACCTGCAGCACTGGCATCACACAGAAACTCATTACAAAGGTAAATCATAGGGTCTACACCAGGCATACAGGGCCTACCCCAAGTCTACAGAGTCAAACCCATTTCTACTGGGTCTACCCTAGGCCTACAGAGTTTACCTTAGACATAATGAGTCTACCCGAGGCCTACAGGGTCTACCCCAGGCATACTGGGTCTACCCAGGCCTAAAGGGGCTACCCCAGGCCTACAGAGTTTCCTTAGACCTACTGAGTCTACTCCAGAACCACAGGGTGTACGCCAGACCAACTGGGTCTACACCAGGCCTACTTAGTCGACCCCAGGCCTATAGAGTTTACCTTAGACCTATTGAGTCTACTCCAGACATACAGGGTATAGCCCAGACCTACATGGTTTACGCCACACCTTTAGGGTCTACCTCAGGCCTACTGGGTTTACTGCAGGTCCACAGAGTCTACCCAAGGCCTACAGAGTTTACCTTAGATCCACTGAGTCTACTCCAGAGCTACAGGGTCTACACCAGGCCTACTGGGTCTACCCAAGGCCTACTGAGTCGACCCAAGGCCTATAGAGGTTACCTTAGACCTACTGAGTCTACCCAGACTTACAGGGTCTACCCCAGGCCTACTGGGTCTACCCCAGGCCTACAGAGTTTACGTTAGACCTACTGGGTCTGCCCAGGCCTACAGGGACTACGCTAGACCTACACGGTCTACCCCAAGTCTACTGGGTCTACTCCAGGCCTATAGAGCTTACCTTAGACCTACTGACTCTACCAAGACTTACAGGGTCTACCCCAGGCTACTAGGTCTACCCCAGGCCTACAGAGTTTACCTTAGACCTACTGACTCTACCAAGACTTACAGGGCCTACACCAGGCCTACAAGGTATACTCCAGGCCTACAGAGTTTACCTAAGACCTACTGAGTCTACTCCAGACCTACAGGGTCTATCCCAGACCTACTGGGACTACCCCAGGCCTATAGGGTCTACATCAGGCCTACAGAGTTTACCTTAGACTTATTGGGTATACCCCGGGCCTACAGGGCCTACCCTAGACCTCCTGGGACTGCCCCAGGCCTATGGAGTTTACCTTAGACCTACTGAGTCTACCCAGACCTACAGGGTCTACCCCAGGCCTACAGGGTCCATTCCAGGGATACACGGTCTATCCCAGGCCTACAGTGCCTACCCCAGGCCTACTGGGTCTACTCCAGGCCTACAGAGTTTACCTTAGACCTATTGGGTATACCCCAGGCCCACAGGGTGTACTGCAGGCCTACAGAGTTTACCTTAGACCTACTGGGTCTACCCCAGGCCTACAGGGACTACCCTAGACCTACAGGGTCTACCCCAGGCCTATAGAGTTTACCTTAGACCTGCTGAGTCTACCCAGACCTACAGGGTCTACCCCAGGACTACTGGGTCTACCCCAGGCCAACAGAGTTTACCTTAGACTACTGGGCTTACCCCTGGCCTATACAGGGTGTACCCCAGGCCTACAGAGTTTACCTTAGACCTACTGGGTCTACCCAGACCTACAGGGCCTACCCCAGACCTACAGGGTCTACTCCAGGTCTACAGAGTTTACCATAGACCTACTGGGTCTACCCCAGGCCTACAGGGTTTACCTTAGACCTACTGGGTCTATCCCAGGCCTACAGGGTGTATTCCAGGTTTACAGAGTTTATGTTAGACCTACTGGGTTTACCACAGGCCTACAGGGCCTACCCCAGGACTACACACTTTATCTTTGACCTACTGAGTCTACTCCAGACATACAGGGTTGACCCCAAACCTACTGGGTCTACCCCAGGCATACAGGGCCTACCCCACGCCTATAGAGTTTACCTTAGACCTACTGGGTCTACGCCAGGCCTACAGGGACTACCCTAGACCTAAAGAGTCTATCCCAGGTCTATAGAGTTTACCTTAGACCTACTGAGTCTACCTAGACCTACAGGGTCTACCCCAGGCCTACAGGGTCCATTCCAGGGATACACGGTCTATCCCAGGCCTACAGTGCCTACCCCAGGCCTACTGGGTCTACTCCAGTACTACAGAGTTTACCATAGACCTACTGGGTCTACCCCAGGCCTACAGGGTCTACTCTAGGCCTACAGAGTTTACCTTAGACTACTGGGCCTACCCCTGGCCTACAGGGTGTACCCCAGGCCTACAGAGTTAATGTTAGATCTACTGGGTCTACCCAGACCTACAGGGCCTACCCGAGGCCTACAGGGTCTACCCAAGGCTTACAAGGATTACCCCAGGCCTACTAGGTCTACCCCAGGCCTACACAGTTTACCTTAGACCTAGAGGGTCTACCCCAGGCCTACTGGGACTACCCCAGGCCTATAGAATTTACCTTAGACCTACTGAGTCTACCCAGACCTACAGGGTCTACCCCAGGCCTATAGAGTTTACCTTAGACCTACTGAGTCTACCCAGACCTACAGTGACTACCCCAGGCCTACAGGGTCCATTCCAGGGATACACAGTCTATCCCAGGCCTACAGTGCCTACCCCAGGCCTACTGGGTCTACTCCAGGTCTACAGAGTTTACCATAGACCTACAGGGTCTACCCCAGACCTACAGGGACTACCCCAGGCCTACAGGGTCCATTCCAGGGATACACAGTCTATCCCAGGCCTACAGTGCCTACCCCAGGCCCACATGGTCTACTCCAGGCCTACAGAGTTTACCGTAGACCTACTTGGTCTCTCCCAGGCCTACAGGGTGTATTCCAGGTTTACAGAGTTTACATTAGACCTACTGGGTCTACCAAAGGCCTACAGGGCCAACCCCAGGACTACACAGTTTACCTTAGAACTTCTGAGTCTACTCCAGACATACAGGGTCGACCCCAAACCTACTGGGTCTACCCCAGGCATACAGGGCCTACCCCACGCCTACAGACTTTACCTTAGACCTACTGGGTCTACCCCAGGCCTACAGGGACTACCCTAGATGTACAGGGCCTATCCCATGCCTACTGGGTCTACCCCAGGCCTATAGAGTTTACCTTAGACCTACTGAGCCTACCCAGACCTACAGGGTCTACCCCAGGCCTATAGAGTTTACCTTAGACCTACTGAGTCTACCCAGACCTACAGGGTCTACCCCAGGCTTACAGGTTCCATTCCAGGGATACATGGTCTTTCCCAGGCCTACAGTGCCTACCCCAGGCCTACTGGGTCTACTCCAGGTCTACAGAGTTTACCATAGACCTACTGGGTCTACCCCAGGCTTACAGGGCCTACCCCAGGCCTACAGGGTCTACTCCAGGCCTACAGAGTTTACCTTAGACCTCCTGGGTCTATCCCAGGCCTACAGTGTGTATTCCAGGTTTACAGAGTATACGTTAGACCTACTGGGTCTACCACAGGCCTGCAGGGCCTACCCCAGGACTACACAGGTTACCTTAGACCTACTGAGTCTACTCCAGACATACAGTGTTGACCCCAAACCTACTAGGTCTACCCCAGGCATACAGGGCCTACCCCACACCTAAAGACTTTACCTTAGACCTACTGGGTCTACCCAAGGCCTACAGGGACTACCCTAGACCTACAGGGTCCACCCCACGCCTACTGGATCTACTCCAGGCCTATAGAGTTTACGTTAGACCTACTGAGTCTACCCAGACCTACAGGGTCTACCCCAGGCCTACTGGGTGTACCCCAGGGCTATAGCGTTTATGTTAGACCTACTGAGTCAACCAGACCTACAGGGTCTACCCCAGGCCTACTGGGTGTATGTCAGGCCTATAGAGTTTACCTTATACCTACTGAGTCTACCTAGACCTACAGGGTCTACCCCAGGCCAACAGAGTTTACCTTAGACCTACTGGGTCTACCTCAGGCCTACAGGGCCTATCCTAGACCTACAGGGTCTACCCCAGGCCTACGGGGTCTACCCCAGGCCTATAGACCTTACCTTAGACCTACTGGGTCTACCCCACGCCTACAGTGCCTACCCCAGGCCTACAGGGTCTACCCCAGGCCTACAGAGTTTATCTTAGACCTACTGGATCTACCTCATGCCTACTGGGCCTACCGAAGCCTACTGAGTCTACCCCAGGCCTACAGAGTTTACCTTAGACTTACAGGGTCTACTTCAGGCCTACAGAGTTTACCTTAGACATACTGGGTCTACCCCAGGCCTACAGGGCCTACTCCAGACCTACAGGGTCTACACCTGGCTTACTGGGTCTACTCCAGGCCTATAGTGGTTACCTTAGACCTACTGAGTCTACCGAGACCTGCAGGGTCTACCTCAGGACTACAGAGTTTGCCTGAGACCTACTGAGTATAACAGAGCCACAGCATCTACCCCAGGTCTACTCGGTCCACCCCAGGCCTACAGAGTTTACCATAGACATACTGAGTCCACTCCAGACCTACAGGGTCTACCCCAGAGCTACAGGGCCTATCTCAGACCTACAGGGTCTACCCAAGGCCTACAGGGTCTACCCCAGGCCTATAGAGTTTATCTTAGACCTACTGAGTCAACCCAGACCTACAGGGTCTACCGCAGGCCTACAGAGTTTAGCTGAGACATACTGAGTCTATCCAGAACTACAGGGTGTACGCCAGGTCTTCTGGGTCTACCCCAGGCCTATAGAATTTACCTTAGACCTACTGAGTCTACCCAGACCTACAGGGTCTACTCCAGGCCTACTGGGACTACCCCAGGCCTATAGAATTTACCTTAGACCTACTGAGTCTACCCAGAACTACAGGGTCTACCCCACGCCTATAGAGTTTACCTTAGACCTACTGAGTCTACCCACACCTACAGGGTCTACACTAGGCTAACTGGGTCCACCCCAGGCCTATAGTGATTACCTTAGACATACTGAGTCTACTCCAGACCTAGAGGGTCTACATCAGGCCTACTGGGTCTACCCGAGGCCTACTGAGTTGACCCAAGGCCTATAGAGTTTACCTTAGATGTACTGAGTCTACCCAGATGTACAGGGTCTACCCCAGGCCTAAAGAGTTTACCTTAGACCTACTGGGTCTACCCAAGCCTACAGGGCATACCTAGACCTACAGGGTCTACCCCAAGTCTACTGGGTCTACCCCAGGCCTATAGAGCTTACCTTAGACCTACTGAATCTACCCAGACCTACAGGGTCTACTCCAGGTCTACTAGGTCTACCCCAGGCATACAGAGTTTACCTTAGACCTACTGGATCTACCCAGACCTAAAGGGCCTACACCAGGCCTACAGAGTTTACCTTAGACCTACTGAGTCTACTCCATACCTACAAGGTCTACCCCAGACCTACTGGGTCTACCCAGGCCTATAGCGTCTGCACCAGGCCAACAGAGTTTACCTTAGAATTATTGGGTCTACCCCAGGCCTACAAGGTGTATTCCAGGCCTACAGAGTTTATGTTAGACCTACTGAGTATACCCAGACCTACAGGGTCTACCCCAGCCCTACAGGGTCTACCCCAGGCCTATAGAGTTTCTCTTAGACCTACTGAGTCTACCCAGACCTACAGGGTCTACCCCAGGCCTACAGGGTCCATTCCAGGGATACACGGTCTATCCCAGGCCTACAGTGCCTACCACAGGCCTACTGGGTCTACTGCAGGCCTACAGAGTTTACGATAGACGTAATGGGTATACCCTAGGCCTACGGGGTGTACTGCAGGCCTACAGAGTTTACCTTAGACCTACTGGGTCTACCACAGGCCGACAGAGACTACCCTAGACCTACAGGGTCTACCCCAGGCCTACTGGGTCTACCCCAGGCCTATAGAGTTTACCGTAGACCTGCTGAGTCTACCCAGACCTACAGGATCTACCCCAGGCCTACTGGGTCTACCGCAGGCCTACAGAGTTTACTTTAGATGTACTGAGTCTACCTGGACCTACAGGGTCTACCCGAGGCCTACAGGGTCTACCCAAGGCCAACAGAGTTTACCTTCGACTACTGGGCCTAGCCCTGGCCTACAGGGTGTACTCCAGGCCTACAGAGTTTACCTTAGACCTACTGGGTTTACCCCAGGCCTACAGGGCCTACCCTAGACCTATAGGCTCTACCCCAGGCCTACTAGGTCTACCCCAGACCAACAGAGCTTATCTTAGACCTACTGACTCTACCCAGAACTACAGGGTCTACACCAGGCCTACTGGGTCTACCCCAGGCCTACAGAGTTTACCTTAGACCTACTGGGTCTACCCAGACCTACAGGGCCTACCCCAGGCCTACAGGGTCTACCCCAGGCCTATAGAGTTTACCTTAGAACTACTGAGTCTACCCAGACCGACAGGGTCTACCCAAGGCTTACAGGGATTACCCCAGGCCTACTGGGTCTACCCCAGGCCTACACAGTTTACCTTAGACCTAGAGGGTCTACCCCAGGCCTACAGAGTTTACCTTAGACCTACTAGATCTACTGCAGGCCTACTGGGACTACCCCAGGCCTATAGAATTTACCTTAGGCCTACTGAGTCTACCCAGACCTACAGGGTCTACCCCAGGCCTATAGAGTTTACCTTAGACCTACTGAGTCTACCCAGACCTACAGGGTCTACCTCAGGCCTACAGGGTCCATTCCAGGGATACACGGTCTATCCCAGGCCTACAGTGCCTACCCCAGGCCTACTGGGTCTACTCCAGGTCTACAGAGTTTACCATAGACCTACTGGGTCTACCCCAGGCCTACAGGGCCTACCCCAGGCCCACATGGTCTACTCCAGGCCTACAGAGTTTACCATAGACCTACTTGGTCTCTCCCAGGCCTACAGGGTGTATTCCAGGTTTACAGAGTTTACGTTAGACCTACTGGGTCTACCAAAGGCCTATAGGGCCAACCCCAGGACTACACAGTTTACCTTAGAACTTCTGAGTCTACTCCAGACATACAGGGTCGACCCCAAACCTACTGGGTCTACCCTAGGCATACAGGGCCTACCCCACACCTACAGGGTCTACCCCAGGCCTATAGAGTTTACCTTAGAATTACTGAGTCTACCCAGACCGACAGGGTCAACCCCAGGCTTCAGGGTTTACCCCAGGCCTAGTGGGTCTACCGCAGGCCTACACAGTTTACCTTAGACCTTGAGGGTCTACCCCAGGCCTACAGAGTATATCTTAGACCTACTGGGTCTACCGCAAGCCTACAGGGCTTACCTCAGCCCTACAGGGTCTACCCCAGGCCTATAAAGTTTACCTTAGACCTACTAAGTCTACCCAGACCTGCAGGGTCTACCCCAGGCCTACAGGGTCCATTCCAGGGATACACGGTCTATCCCAGGACTATAGTGCCTACCCCAGGCCTACTGGGTCTACTCCAGGCCTACAGAGTTTACCATAGACCTACTGGGTGTACCCCAGGCCTACAGGGTGTACTGCAGGCCTACAGAGTTTACCTTAGACCTACTGGGTCTGCCCCAGGCCTACAGGGAATACCCCAGGCCAACAGGGTATACCCCAGGCCTATAGAGTTTACCTTAGACCTACTGTGTCTATCCCAGGCCTCCAGGGTGTATTCCAGGTTTACAGCATTTACCTTAGACTTACAGGGTCTACCCCAGGCCTACAGGGACTACCCTAGACCTTCAGGGTCTACCCCAGGCCTATAGAGTTTACCTTAGACCTACTGAGACTACCCATAGCTACAGGGTCTACCCCAGGCCTACTGGGTCTACCCCAGGCCTATAGAGTTTACCTTAGACATACTGAGTCTACCTAGACTTACAGGGTCTACCCCATGCCAACAGAGTTTACGTTAGACCTCCTGGGTCTACCCCAGGCCTACAGGGTGTACTCTAGGCCTACAGAGTTTACCTAAGACCTACTGGGTCCACCACAGACCTACAGGGCCTATCGTAGACCTACAGGGTCTACCCCAGGCCTACTGGGTCTACCCAAGACCTACAGAGTTTACCTTAGACCTACTGGGTCTACCCAGACCTACAGGGCCTATCCCAGGCCTACAGGGTCTACCCCAGGCCTGTAGAGTTTACCTTAGACCTACTGAGTCTACCCAGACCGACAGGATCTACCCCAGGCTTACAGAGTTTACCTTAGACCTGAGTCTACTGCAGACCTACAGCATCTACCCCAAACCTACAGGGTATTTACAGGGCTAGAAGCCAACCCCACACCTACAGAGTCTACCCCAGGCCTACTGGGACTACCTTAGGCCTACAGGTTCTACCCCAGGCCTACAGAGATTACCCCAGGCCTACAGGGTCTACCCCAGGCCTACAGAGTTTATCTTAGACCTACTGGGTCTACCCCAGGCCTACAGAGTTTACGTTATACCTACTGGGTCTACCCCAGGCCTACAGGGCCTTCTCCAGACCTACTGGGTCTACCCCACACTTACTGGGTCTACCCCAGGCCTATAGAGGTTACCTTAGACCTACTGAGTCTACCAAGACCTGCAGGGTCTACCCCAGGCCTACAGAGTTTACCTGAGACCTACTGAGTATACAGAGACCCACAGCATCTACCCCAGGCCTACAGAGTTTACCATAGACATACTGAGTCTACTCTAGACCCACAGGGCCTATCTCAGACCTACAGGATCTACCCCAGGCCTACAGGGTCTACCCCAGGCCTACAGAGTTTCCCTTAGACCTACTGAGTCTACCCAGACCTACAGGGTCTACCCCAAGCCAACAGGATCTACCCCAGGCCTACAGAGTGTAGCTGAGACATACTGAGTCTACCCAGACCTACAGGGTCTACCCCAGGCCTATAGAATTTACCTTAGTCCTACTGAGTCTACCCAGACCTACAGGGTCTACCCCTGGCCTATAGTGTTTACCTTACACCTACTGAGTCTACCCAGACCTACAGGGTCTACCCCAGGCCTACTGGGTCTACCCCAGGCCTACAGTGTTTACCTTAGACATACTGAGTCTACTCCAGACCTAGAGGGTCTACCCAGGCCTACAGGGTCTACCCCAGGCCTATAGAGTTTCCCTTAGACCTACTGAGTCTACCCAGACCTACAGGGTCTATCCCAAGCCAACAGGATCTACCCCAGGCCTACAGAGTGTAGCTGAGACATACTGAGTCTACCCAGACCTACAGGGTCTACCCCAGGCCTATAGAATTTACCTTAGTCCTACTGAGTCTACCTAGACCTACAGGGTCTACCCCTGGCCTATAGTGTTTACCTTATACCTACTGAGTCTACCCATACCTACAGGGTCTACCCCAGGCCTACTGGGTCTACCCCAGGCCTACAGTGTTTACCTTAGACATACTGAGTCTACTCCAGACCTAGAGGGTCTACCCAGGCCTACTGGGTCTACCCCAGACCTACAAGGCTTACCCCAGACCTACAGGGTCTACCCCAGGCCTATACGGTCTACCCAAGGCCTACAATGCGTACCCCAGGCCTACAGCATCTACGCCAGGCCTACAGAGTTTACCTTAGACCTACTGGGTCTACCCCAGGCCTACAGGGTCTATCCTAGTCCTACAGAGTTTACCTTAGACCTGCTGAGTCTACTCCAGACTTACAGGGCCTTCCCCAGGCCTACGGGGTCTAACCCAGGCCTATGGAGTTTACCTTAGAACTACTGAGTCTACCCAGACCAACAGGGTCTACCCCCAACCTACAGGGTCTACCCCAGGCCTACTGGATCTGCCCCAGACCTACAGGGCCTATCTCAGACTTACAGGGTCTACCCCAGGTCTATAGAGTTTACCTTAGACCTACTGAGTCTACCCAGACTTACAGGGTCTACCCCAGTCCTACTGAGTCTACCCCAGGCCTAAAGAATTTACCTTAGACCTACTAAGTCTACCCAGACCCACAGCGTCCACCCCAGGCCTACTGGGTCTACCTCAGGCCTACAGAGTTTACCTTAGTCATACTGAGTCTACTCCAGACCTACACGGTCTACCCTAGGCCTACTAGGTCTATCCCAGGCCTATAGAATTTACCTTAGACCTACTGAGTCTACCCAGACCTATAGGGTCTACCCCAGGCCTACTGGGTCTACCCCAGACCTACAGGGCCTACCCTAGACATACAGGGTCTACCCCTGGCCTACTGGGTCCACCCCAGGCCTTCAGAGCCTACTCCAGGCGTATTGGGTCTACGCCAAGCCTTCAGAGTTTACCTTAGACCTACAGGGTGTACTGCAGGCCTACAGACTTTACCTTAGACCTACTGGGTCTACCCCAGGCTTACAGGGCCTACTCCGGACCTACAATGTCTACCCCAGGCCTACTAGGTCTACCCCAGACGTTTAGAGTTTACCTTAGACCTACAGGGTCTACCCCAGGCCTACTGGGTCTACCCCAGGCCTACAGTGTTTACCTTAGACATACTGAGTCTACTCCAGACCTAGAGGGTCTACCCAGGCCTACAGGGTCTACCCCAGGCCTATAGAGTTTCCCTTAGACCTACTGAGTCTACCCAGACCTACAGGGTCTATCCCAAGCCAACAGGATCTACCCCAGGCCTACAGAGTGTAGCTGAGACATACTGAGTCTACCCAGACCTACAGGGTCTACCCCAGGCCTATAGAATTTACCTTAGTCCTACTGAGTCTACCCAGACCTACAGGGTCTACCCCAGGCCTATAGAGTTTAATTAGACCTACTGAGTATACCCAGACCTACAGGGTCTATCCCAGGCCTACTGGGTCCACCCCAGGCCTACTGGGTCTACCCGAGACCTACAGTATTTACCTTAGACATACTGAGTCTACTCCAGACCTAGAGGGTCTACCCCAGGCGTACATGGTCTACCCAAGGCCTACAAGGCCTACCCCAGGCCTACAGGGTCTAACCCAGGCCTATAGAGTTTACCTTAGAACAACTGAGTCTACCCAGACCAACAGGGTCTACCCCCGACCTACAGGGTCTACCCCAGGCCTACTGGGTCTACCCCAGGCCTACAGGGCCTACCCTAGACCTACAGGGTCTACCCCTGGCCTACTGGGTCTACCCCAGGCCTACAGGGTCTAACCCAGGTCTATAGAGTTTACCTTAGACCTACTGAGTGTACCCCAGGTCTACAGGGTCTACCCCAGGTCTACTGCATCTACCCCAGGCCTACAGAGTTTACCTTAGACCTACTGAGTCTACTCCATACCTACAGGGCCTACCCCAGGCCTACAGGGTTTACCCCAGGCCTACAGGGTGTACCCAGGCCTATAGAATTTACCTTAGACCTACTGAGTCTACCCAGACCCACAGCATCTATACCAGGCCTACTGGGTCTACCCCAGGCCTACAGTATTTACCTTAGACATACTGAGTCTACTCCAGACCTACAGGGTCTACCCCAGGCCTACTGGTTCTACCCAAGACCTACAGGGCCTACCCCAGACGTACAGGTTCTACCCCAGGCCTACAGTGTCTACCCCAGACCTACAGGGCCTACCCCAGACCTACTAGGTCTACCCCAGACCGATAGGGCCTACCGCAGACCTACAGGGTCTATCCCAGGTCTACAGGGCCTACCCCTGGCCTACAAGGTCTACACCAGTCCTACAGAGTTTACCTTAGACGTACTGGGTCTACCCCAGGCCTACAGGGCCTACCCCAGGCCTACAGGGCCTGCCCCAGGACTACGGGGTCTACCCTAGGCCTACAGAGTTTACCTTAGGCCTACTGAGTCTACTCCAGACCTACAGAGCCTTCCCCAGTGTCTACCCAGGGCCTACAAGGTCTACTCCAGGCCTACAGAGTTTACCTTAGACCTACTGACTCTACTCCAGACCTACAGGGCCTACCCCAGGCCTACAGCGTTTACCCCAGGCTTACAGGGTCTACGCCAGGCCTACAGTGTCTACCCCAGGCCTACTGGGTCTACTGCAGGCCTACAGGGTCTAACCCAGGCCTATAGAGTTTACCTTAGAACAACTGAGTCTACCCAGACCAACAGGGCCTACCCTACACCTACAGGGTCTACCCCTGGCCTACTGGGTCTACCCCAGGCCTACAGAGTCTAACCCAGGTCTATAGAGTTTACCTTAGACCTACTGAGTCTACTCCATACCTACAGGGTCTACCCTAGGCCTACTGGGTCCTCCCCAGGCCTACAGAGTCTAACCCAGGTCTATAGAGTTTACCTTAGACCTACTGAGTCTACTCCATACCTACAGGGTCTACCCCAGGCCTACTGGGTCCTCCCCAGGCCTACAGGGTCTACCCCAGGCCTATAGAGTTTACCTAAGAACTACTTAGTCTACCCAGACCTACAGGGTCTACACCAGGCCTACAGGGTCTACCCCAGGCCTACAGAGTTTACCTTAGACCTACTGAGTCTACTCCATACCTACTGGGCCTACCGCAGGCCTACAGGGTTTACCCCAGACCTACAGGGTGTACCCAGGCCTATAGAATTTACCTTAGACCTATTGAGTCTACCCAGACCCACAGCATCTATACCAGGACTACTGGGTCTACCCCAGGCCTACAGTATTTACCTTAGACATACTGAGTCTACTCCAGACCTACAGGGTCTACCCCAGGCCTACTGGTTCTACCCCAGACCTACAGGGCCTACCCCAGAGCTACAGGTTCTACCCCAGGCCTACAGTGTCTACCCAGACCTACAGGGCCTACCCCAGACCTACTGGGTCTACCCCAGACCGACAGGGCCTACTGTAGACCTACAGGGTCTATCCCAGGCCTACAGGGCCTACCCCAGGCCTACAAGGTCTACACCAGGCCTACAGAGTTTACCTTAGACGTACTGGGTCTACCCCAGGCCTACAGGGTCTACCCTAGGCCTACAGAGTTTACCTTAGGCCTACTGAGTCTACTCCAGACCTACAGGGCCTTCCCCAGTGTCTACCCCAGGCCTACAAGGTCTACTCCAGGCCTACAGAGTTTACCTTAGACCTACTGAGTCTACTCCAGACCTACAGGGCCTTCCCCAGGCCTACAGCATTTACCCCAGGCCTACAGGGTCTACGCCAGGCCTACAGTGTTTACCCCAGGCCTACTGAGTCTACCGCAGGCCTACAGGGTCTAACCGAGGCCTATAAAATTTACCTTAGACCTACTGTATCTACCCCAGGCCTACAGGGTCTACCCCAGGCCTAGAAGGTCTACCCCAGGCCTACAGGGTCTAACCCAGGCCTATAGAGTTTACCATAGAACTACTGAGTCTACCCAGACCTAAAGGGTCTACCCCAGACCTACAGGGTCTACCCCAGGCTTATAGTGTTTACCTTAGACCTACAGCATTTACCCCAGGCCTACTGGGTGTACCCCAGGCCTACATAGTTTACCTTAGCCCTACTGAGTCTACTCCAGACTTACAGGGTCTACCCCAGATCTGCTGGGTCTACCCCAGGTTTACTGGATGTACACCAGGCCTACAGGGTCTATCCCAGATCTACTGGGTCTACTCCAGGCCTATTGGGCCTACGTTAGAACCTGGATGCAAAATCTAGCAATCTCATTTGAGCAAGATATTCAGGTGATGGTGATGTATCCTAAAATTTCAGAACTATATACCTAGCCAAACATTAGTAAAAAGAGTAGGTGTGAGTAAAATCAAATATACAATAGTTGTGGTTTGAATCTTTAAAAGTCACCGTACAAAGGCACACTGGCATAAATTACTACTTTAAAATGACTCCTTAAAGTTTGTATTTTAAAGTAATACAATTCTCTCTACCCAGCCAAGCTTTATCAATTAACACATTAACCAAGAACACAATGGCAATATATAAATTTGAGAGTCAGATAAATTACTGAATATACAATGCCCTGGATAAGAAATAAAGAAACAAAACTCTACTAGGAGTAACAATGGCTCAGAAAATAGTCAAGTTCCAATTCACTGGGCTTGGATTTCTCTCAGAGGAAGAATCACAACTGTATCTTAAAAATCACATTTATCCTAAAAACAACACCCCACAGCATCTCAATGTTCTTATTCAGGCAAAGGAAGTGCTTCATCTCTTACTCAGAGAAAAGACCGTTACTGGGACTGAATCACCAGCAATGTTTCCTGCAGCATTAGATTCGTCATTGGGTCTGCTAAGCAACAAAAAAACAAGTCTCAAAACTTCTTATCTTAAAAGATCACATAAGAGAGGCTATCAACATTGCTCCCAAACTCAAAGTCCAAAGATATTGCCATGAATAAAACATATGCAAGAGAGTATTAGGTAAAAACATTGAGAAGTCTTGTGAGTTGCAATAGAAAGTTCTTTGAGATCTTTCTTGTTTTCTCCTTTTCCAGTTTAAAAACTTTGGTATCTTCAAGACACCTAGCACCACCCTGGGAAGATGAGAGTGGAGTGTCCTAATTAAGAATGACTTAGTATTCTTCCTTAGCTCCTGTGTGAAAATTCAGTAGAAATGACTTTTTCCTGAAAGATTCCTTAACTATAAATGAATTTTCTTTTACCATTATCAAGTAGATGACTCTGGGTACCTCTTTGATCAAGATTCCTGAGTCCTAAGGGATTTTACTTCCCTCAATCATAAACCTCCTGTATTTAAAGAACTTGGGGTAAAAAGTAGTAGGAAGAACAACTCTAATAATTGCTATATGTACACTATATCCTGGAAAATATTTTCCACCTATTCAAAGCAAAGAAAACAAGAGAGGAGCTTGGCTTTACTTATCCAGGCTGATTAAAATTATACTGATTCTCTTGGGCAATCTCTTGCCCCACTGCTTAAGAAAATTAGCAATTCTAAACACTCATTTTCCACATGGGAAAGAACTGGCACAAATATAGACTTGCCAAAATAATTAATTCCTTTTGCTCACTGACTCACCTACAAACATTTATTGAGTGCCTAGTATGTTCCAGACACTGTTCTGGGTACAAAATAAGCCTAGAGAGATGTACAGATGTCAGTGATGAGAATATAGATTGTTTATAGAGTTCTAGCTTTCAGTTCCTCTGTCACCCAAGACTAGTGGCTCCCAAACTTGGGCAAGCACCAGAATGACCTGGAGAGCTTGCTAAAACATGGATTGTTGGGCCCCACCTAGAGTTTCTATTCAGGTCTCTGAGATGGGTCTCCCAACTTAGCATTTCTAATCAGTTTTCAGGTGATGTTGATGCTGAATAGGGACCACACTTTGAGAACCACTTACCAAGCAAGACAAATGTCAGCTCTTCACACTATGCCTGCCGACTTCCAAACACTGTACATCTCTCTTCCAAAGAAGGCAATGGCCTCATGAATGCTGTCATAATCACTCACAACTGAACAGAACTCTGGTTCCCAGAATGTCTAGGGAACCACCTCAAATATCTTCCTTCTTTTCTGCCTTCTTGTTTTATCCCCAATCACAGAAAATCACTTTTATATTATGATTTCTTAGGACATGAGTTATAGAAAGGAATAACCCTCATTTAGATTTTTCATACTCCTTTACTTTATTAAAATTATAGTTTTCTTTTAAATTCAGTTTTCATGGCCTTTTTCTTTTCTTTTTTTGTTGAACTATCTCCTTTTTGAACAAAGAGTCATAGGGTTAGAAGGAACATTGAGAATTCACTTAATCCCTCCTTGGCCTCAAACAAGACTGTATCTAAACCATCCCCAAATATAGCAATTTTCAGTACAAAGAAGAACAGGCACTAAGAATTTCCCATTCAACATTCTGTCACATACTTGAAGTTACTAATATACTTTCCCTCAGCCTTCTCTTCTCCAAGCTAATCAAACTCAACATTCAGACTTCTCTCATTAGATTTCCTAAACTTCAAATTATTTTGATCCCACCTCACTTTAGGGCTGGAATTATGTATATAGTTTTATCAAGAATAATTTTTTGCTATGTGAAAAGGGGAAAGTTAATTTACAGACTGAATAAAAAGGAATTTAATTGGAATGAAGAGATGTATAAATGCCACTGAAATATAACACAATGGCAATCAATTGAAAAATTAATTTCAAATATCCTTTATTTTATTAAAAGAAATAGTGATGCCACATAGTTTTTAAAACTTTGTATTATAAATCACCAGCCATTTTACATATAAAATGGATGGGAATTAGAAATCTTTTAAAATATGCCATAAATTATACATAACCATGTTTCACAACATGTAGCACAGGAGAAAACATTACTATTATTCATTTGCTTTTTTGTTTTTTTATTTTGTATAGAATTTACTAGTGAAGTTGTAGTTAATCAATGATTTTAACCAGTATAAATCTAAAAATACTGAATCTACTAGATGATAATCATTTCTCTGATTTAAGCCTTGAGAATCAGAGGTGTTTAGAGATTCAGTAAGCACAGGAAAAGAGAAGTAAAGCCATGTTAAGTCATGTTTCTGAGCAGTTTAGAAAGGGAAAATAGGTAATACATTGGAATATGGAATAAAATGGGACGATTCACTTTCTCCCATTCTGAATGGCACTATTCAAAATCTGATCTTTGCTTTTGGAATGGTGAGGTGCTCTAGTCCAGCCAAGGCCTGAGGGACAGCTTTGTTCCCTTGCCTATTGGGATCAGGGTGTACGGTGGAGGCGATGCATTTAGTCTCCAGAGAGAAGGAAGATGCTGCTTGCACAGCACTTCTACTCACCAGTCCGTGCAGCAGCAAGGGTGTTGGCTTTGAAGGAAGCCAACTGTCCTGCTCTCCCAGCCAGAGGTAAAGAATTGCATTGGTGGCCACTAGAGGGAGGAGGATTAGGAATAGAGTAAATTGTGGGGAAAAGGCACCCATGAAAAACGCACATGGGACAACCAACACATCACCAACCACTGCCTAGCAGCTACCTCTCTGAGGGACTGTGATGGGGTCAGCATATACCATTAACCCAGAGACCCAGACAGCAGTAATTATTGTAGTATCCCAGTATATGGCCCCTTAACTTTGATGGCTGGAGACCGGAGTTTGAATAGGATTGTGGGAAACACACAAGCACACAAACACAAACACACAAGCACACAGACATACATTCTCATCCCCCATTACAAGAAGTTGCATCTGTGCCGTCTGATTCTTGCTCATTTTCTTATTTAAAACTCTTGATGTTATTTACCAACAATGTGTTCATGAAAAGCAAACAGCCCACCTTCAAGATAGTCTTGGGAGAAGCACCAGCAGAGACACTCATTGTGCCAAGATGTATTTTACCAACAAATCTGTACAAATTACATGAGGTTAAAAACAAATGGAATATAATATAATTAAAGCAAAGTTTCTTTTGCTAAATTACAGCTTGAAGCAAACCTGCAAGAAATGTTTCCAATTAGCTTCTTTCGCAAACACAAAGCATAGCTCAGAATATGTTTTGCTTTCCATCCTGCCCTCTGGGTGGGCTGCCTAGTGGGTGTCTTACCTCCAGCACAAGTAGCTGAACATTCTGACCAAGGCTGATGATTCCATGTAAAGCCAACTTCGCTGTCTCCACTGCCAGTCCGAGTGATGGGAACGTTGAATTTATACCTAATTCCCAAATTCTGTTCCTGAAGCAGAACCTGCCATTGAAAACAACTGGTGAAGATAATTAAAATGCAATGAGCCTTCATTCAAATATTTATTATTTCTTTTGAAGAAGAAAACGCCATAAAGCAAGTCTAACAGGAAGTTTAACATAACTTTTAGAACACATGCACTTATAATGAATTTTCTCCCTTCATTTTCCAGGGTTATTTGGAGCCATTTCTCTTAGCTGACTTGTTTGATCATAAAAATATTATTATAGCAAGTACTGAAAAGATCAAACAGTCATATGGAAAACCAATATGGCCTTAACTTTACACAGATTTAACACCTTTGGGCAAACCATTTCACATTTATTTACCTTAATTTCACTCTCTGTAAAACAGATAATTAAGCCTTCCCTTCCTGCCTCAGAAGGCAGATTACAAACAGTAGAAATGAAGTGGCAAAAACACATTTACCATGACAAAGAGATTTTCTGAGGTGGGACCTAGAGCTTCCAAGGACTCTGGTCCATCAGTTGGTCTCTTGTAGTGAAAAGCTGTCCCCGCAACATCAAACTTCCTAGGCCAGTCAATAGTCCAGGCACCATTAATATAGTAATCATCCTTTTCAGATTTTAAGGCTAAAAAAGAAAAAAAATCACAGTCCACCTAAAAATATGAAAACTTACCACAATGGTACCATAGTCACCAATTAATAACAGCACTGAAGCATACAATGAATATTCAATTTCCATTTAAAGAGGGTATTCTTGACCATTTTCTTAAGCAGAAATTAAAATGGTAATTTTCCACTAAAATATCAAGAAGATATTCAGTAGTTATAATGTTATTGATAGAAAGGAATGAAAGGTTCATCTGGAGTAATTAATGTGAAACTAGTAAGGAAAATCATGACAAAAAGAATAACTGGGGATGGGGTTAGGCTTTCCTGACCAAAAGTTTAAACAATAACTACATGAATATGGGATTGGGAGAATCTGTGGTACTGGCATATAGAATGACAGATGGAACAATGGAACCAGACAGTAAAGAAATTAATCCAAGTTAGTACATGACAAAGGAAGCAACTTAAATTAGTATAGGACAGATAACAAGAAATGGAACTAAGACATAAGGCTAGATTCTTGGGAAAAATTGAAATTGCTAAGTTTGTATCTCATTCTTTATAAAATAAATACCACAATTCCCTAGGTATTTATGTAAAAAAAATGAAAATAGATACTTAAACAAATATGTGTACACGTGTCCATAGTAGCACTATTCCCAATAGTCAAAGGTGGAAACAACTCGAACGTCCATCAGTGGAATCATGGTATGTCTGACACAATGGGATATTACTCAACCATAAAAAGAAATGAAGTACAGGTACATGTTTCAATGAGGACAAACCTCAAAAAAAATTTGCCAGGAGGAAGAGGAGAGGCAAGACTGAGAAGGTCACATATTGAATGCTTCCATTTATTTTAAATATACAGAATAGGTAAACCTATGGAGACAAAAAGCAGATCAGTGGTTGTTGGGGGCTGGGGAATGAGAAGTAACTGCTTAAAATACATAGGGTTTCTAATGGAATAATGAAAGTATTTTGGAATGTATGCTAAATGTCATTGAATTGTTCACTTTAAAATGGTTGAATTCTATGCTATGTGAATTTCATCTCAATAAGAAACAAAGTAAAAAGAAGAGAAAAGAAAGAATAAATGTGTGATGGGTAACTATTTAAATGTAAACAGTTAAAACAAAATGCTAGGAGAAAATGGGGAAAAACTTTTTAAAAATAATGAGGTAAGAAAAGCTTTTCTAAGCATGACAAAATCCTCTGAAACCATAAAGCAAAAGATAAGAGATATGCATGCATAATTTCTTAAACCTATATAGGAGAAAATGTATAAAATTTTTTAAGTGTGAAAGAAAAAGGGTTACCAGCACTGCTATACAAAAACTCCTATAAACAAGACAGTGATAATTTTGATGATTATTATGATTTAACAATGACAAACATATCAATTTAATTTTTTGTTAGTATGCTAGTTTCTTCAACACTTTATCAGGCCAGATGAAAAAGCAGCCCCAAAGGACTCACAGCTCTTAGACACTGGTAAGGACTGTGGTACATGAAAGAAGGGATACCAGGTGAATTGCATGATCTCCCCAGCTCTCTCTCTGCCTGGAGGAACTTTCTGTCAGTGTAGGAAAGGAGAACCCAAGCAGAGCACAGTGGACTGATAGAGATCAGAAATTGTGAAGGCTCAGACAGCTGGAATTTGCAGGACCAGTGAACTGGAGTAAAAGGAGGGAATCTGTTGCTGAATAGTCATCTGTGTATGCACAGGATAAAACTCCATAAAGCTAAGTGAAAAACTACTAGAGAGCTATAAGCAGAAAAAATTTCAGAGTAAGAACTCACAATTTCAGTCACTAGAGCATTCATTAGAAATCCAAAAAAAATCATGTCTTTTTTAATAGGGCTAAGTTAACTGTAGTATAAAGGCAATTCTGGACTCACCCAAACAAAGCTTAAAAACAAGCCTCAAAAGGATCAAGCTGATCAATAAGTTACTCAATACTGTAAAGGAAGAAAATGAAATCCAGACTCTCAGTAAAAAAATACTTAAAAAAAAAACTCACAATACAATATCCAATGAAAAATTACTACAAATAGAAAAAAGAAGGAAAAACATAACCCAAACAAAGAAGAAAGCCAAATAAAAGAAAAAGTCTGGGAAATGACAGAAACTATGGAATTAGCAGAAAACTTTTAAACAACTTTTATACATGTTCTCAAGAATTTTAAAGGAAGACAAATATCATGAGAAGCAACTGTAAGATATATGGATAGATGAATACTCAGATCTCTACAAAGAAAGAAGTATGCCAGATACTGTAAATATGTAGGCAAATAGACAATAACTTTTTCCTATTGCTTAATTCTTTAGAAAAGAGAATTACCTCTTTAAATAAAAAATAAGAACAGTGTATTGTGGGGTTTATAACATGTGGAGAAGTAAAATGTATTTAAAAAATAGTACAAAGGATGGAAGGAGACAATGGAAGCAAACTTTTAAGGGCCTTGCATTAAACACAAAATGGTGTAATATTATTTGAAGGTGCACTGTGATAAGTTACAGATGCATTTGTAAACTCTAGAGCAACCACTAGTAAACAGAACAAAGAAGTATACCTAATAAATCATAGCAGAGATAAAATGGAATACTATAAAATGCTTGATTAATGTGAAAGGAAAAATATACATAGGAAAACACAAAGAAAAATAGTAGACTTAAACCCAGTGATGTTGATAATTAAAATGATCCAGACAAAGACTGGAAAACTATGTCCCACGACCTGTTTTAGAAATAAACTTTTATTGGAATACAGCCACACTCATTCATTAATGTATTACATATACCAGCTTTTACACTACAATAGCAGAACTGAACAGCTGAGACAGAGACTGCATGTCCTGTAAAGTTGAAAATATTTACTACCTGCCCCTCTACAGAAAATATTGTCAACCCTCTCATTTAGAGAGTGCAGTTACAAAAGCAAAGATTATTAAACACAGTAAGAAATAAGAACCAAACTGCATGAAGTCTACAAGAAATATTTTAAATTCAGAAACACCTACATCTGAAAAATAGATGGACAGAAAAACTATTACCATGCAAACACTAAGCAAAAGTCTGAGTGCCTTGTTTAGTATCAGAAAAAATGGACTTTGGATCAATTTGGTAATGACAAAATGCCCAATAAAGCAAGAAGATATAACAATCTTATATGTCTATACACCTAATGACAAAGTTTAAAAATAAATGAAGCAAAACCTTACCAACTAATGGGAGAAATACATTTACAATTCTATTTGGAGATTTTAACATGGTTCAGTAATCACTTAAACAAAAATGCAGCAATTCAGTAAGAATATAGAAGCTTCAATGAAACTATCAACCAATTTAATCAAATTGACATTCATAAATTACAAATCCAATAACCAGAATATATATTCTTTTCAAGTACACACAGAACATTCACTAAGGTAGACTATATTTTGTGCCATAAAACAGACTTCAACAAAAGGACTAAAAACATACAAAGTATGTTCTCTGCCCATAACAGAATTTAAGTAGAAATCAGTAACAAAAAACATCTGGAAACCTCCAAATATTTTCAAATTAAATAATACCTTCTAGGCCTTGAGTTGTAATGTAAGAAAGAAAATATTTTAAACAGTGATAAAGAAAATACAATGTATCAAAATATGTGAGAAATTAAGGTAGTGCTTAGAAGGGAAATGTATAGTGCTAAATTCTTATTTTAGAGTAGAAAAAAATTAAATCAATAATATAAGTATCTATTTTGAGAAGCTAGAAAAATAACAAACACAAAGTGAATTAAAGCCAACAATAAAGGGAAGAGTGGGAACTAATGTAGTGGAAAATACAGAAATAACAGAAAAATCATTTAAATGAATAGCTTGTTCCTTGAAAAGATCAGTAGAGTTAATAATTCCTCCCTAGAATGATCAAGAAAAAACACAAATTACCAGTATGAAGAATGAAGGAAGAGCCATTGGTACAGATTCTACAGACATTAAAATGATAATAAGGGAATATTATACACAAATTTATAATAAATTCTATAACTTTATTACTATTACAGAAACTGAATTATTCATTAAAGATTTCCCACAGAAAAGCCTGCATCCCAGATGCTTTACAATTTAATTCTATCAAGCATTAAGAAGTAATTTTACTTAGACTCTTTCAGAAAATAGAGAAAGAAACAACTCAGTTTATGAGGCCAGGTTAATCCTGACATCAAAACAAACAAAGACATTATAAGAAAATAAATAGACCTTATGAACATAGATGCAAATATTCTTAGCAGAATACTAATAAGTCAATAGCAACAATATAGAAGAAAGATAACACATTACACCAAAGAGGTTTTTATACTAAGAATGCAGGTTGATTTAGCACTTGAAAACCAATTAATACATTTACTATATTAACAAGGAAAAGGAGAAAAAAGCAACACAGGATCATGCAGTAGATTCAGAAAACCTCAAAAACCTATTCATGAAGAAAGCTCTCAGAAAAAAGGAATAGAAAGGAACTTACTCAACATGATAAAGGGCATCTACATAAATCTTCTAGTTAATGTCATATTTAATGGTTAAAAAAAAACCCTCAACATTTTCCCCTTAAGATCATAACATTGAAAGGATGCCTGGTCTCCTCACTTTTATTCAACAGTGTACTGAAGGTCCTGACTGCTATTATAAGGTAGGAAAAAATAAGTAAAAAAACATAAAGATTAAAAAGGTAGAAGTAAAATTGCCCTTGTTTAAGCATGAAGTGATAATCTATGCTGAAAAGAAAATCTATAACTATTAGAACTAATAAATGAGTATAACCAAGTTATAGGACATGAGGTCAGTAGAGAAATGCATCAATTGTGTTGCTACATAATAACAACAAACAATTCAAAAATAAAATTAAAGTATTAATACTACTTATAATAACATAATAAAAGCATGAAATATTCAGTGACAGACTTAAGAAAAAATTGGTGTAAGACCTGCACACTGAAAAATAAACATTGGTGAACCAATGTAAAGATTTAAATTAATGTACATGTAAATCTTTACATGCACTGGAAGAAAATATTTTTAAGATGTCAATCCTCCCCAAATTGATTCCATATAATCTCTTTTTGTAGAAATTTATGAGTTGATTCTAAAATGTATATAAAAGTGTAAAGGGTCTAGAAAAACAAACATATTTGAGAAAGAACATATTTGAGGACCTCATGCTTCCTCTAGTATATCCTATGATCTGCTGGAAACCTCTATGAATCAATATAGTATGATTTTGGTTTAAGAATAAACATATATATAAATAGGAGGGAACAGAAGTAGATCCATATAGCCATGTTAGACTGATCTCTATAAAAGTGTCAAGGTAATTCAATGGGAGAAATGATAGTCTTTTCAAAATAATGGTGCTATAGTAATTAAATATCCAGATGAAAAAATACCCCTGAACTTCAACCCTTACTTTACACCTTACATAAAAACCTAACATGTACCATACATCTAAATATAAAAGCTGAAACTATAATTTCTTGAAGAAACACTGAAGACATTATTGGCAACCTTGGAGTAGGCAAAATTTTTCATAGGATAAGAAAGCACAAACCATAAAAAATGAATAAATTAGATTTCATGAAAACAGAGAAACCATTATGAATATTCATAAAACATATATTTGAACAAAGACTTGTATCTGGACTATATAAAGGACTCTTAAAATTTGATGAAAAGAAAAAAAATTTTAAATAGGCAAAATATTTATTTAGGCACTATACAAAAAGGATACCTATATAGGTAAAATTAAAAAGACTGACAATATTAAGTATTGACAAGGATGTGAAGCAACTAGAAATCTTCTACATTATGGGTGGGAATTTAAATTATATGACTACTGTGGAAAACAGTTCAGTAATTTCTTATAAAGTTAAAGATGTACTTATCATATGACCCAGCCATTTTATCTCCTAAGCTTTTACCCTGGAGAAATGAAAATATATGTTCACACAAAGCCTGTCTACTAATGTTCAAGGAAGCTTTATTAATAATAGTCAGACTGGAAATGACTCAAATGTCCATCAACAAGTGAAGGGATAAATAAATTATTGTATATCCACAGAATGGAATATTATTTGGTAATAAAAAGGAATAAATTTCAGATACACTCAACAACATGTATGAATCTCAAAAACACTATGTGGAGTAAAAAAAAGCCAAATGTAAGAGTATATACTGTATGAAACCATTTATGTGAAATACCAAAACAAATAAAAATAAAATACGTAATGTCAGAAAAAAGATCAATGTTTACCCTGAGGCTAAGGCAAATGAGACAATGTTTTGGAATCATAGAAACATTCTATGTCTCGGTTGTGGCATCTATATATTTATAATTTACATATTTATACTTGTCAATATTCCTTGACTGTACACTTCTAAAGGATGCATTTTATTATATGCAAATTATACCTCAATAAAATTTATTTTTAAAATATGAAATAAGTAACCCATGGAGAATAATCTATAAAGTGCTAATTTTTTTGTTTAGCTCTTACATGTGGTCCTATAAAACTTGGAACTTCTTTTATTTTAGCATGAAAGTGTTCTATCTCAAAGCAGTATGTCTTTCCTTCACAATACTGTGCAGCTTTTCCTCGTTAATTTTTAAAATCTTAGCAAAACATGTTACTTACCAATATAGTTCTTTGACATGGCAACTTCTCTGATTTCAATATGAACAGAGCCTCTTGGTATCTGCACCACTTCCATGTAGCCTGGAACACAGAAGACAGCCAGTAATAAGCAGCGTTGCAGCCTCCATCTGGACATGAGCGTTTAGGAACATGCAGCAATAACACTTCCCTTGTTCTCCACTCTGACTTTGCACCTTATAAACTTTGAAATATGGATAAACTTCCCTTTAGGTTCATGAATACACCTAGAGTATTTTTCCTTTTTTAAAAAATTATCTCAAGACATCTTTGAAGTATCAACGTGTGAGCTATTAGTTCATGCTTTTTCCCAACAAACGGCCTTCACCATCACTGCTCTACGGGGATCCCCATCCAAAAAAAACGTGGCTAAATGAAGTCAAATAGAAAGGAATAATATCTCCTTCAACATCTTACATGAAGCCACATTTGATATTTAAAGGACTGAAAGCAATGTGGGGAAAAAACGTTGCCTAAATGAAGAAATTTAAAAATATGGTGTGGGAAGAGGGAATCAAGTGTTCTGGATATTCCAAGTACACCAGAGGTGTGAAGAAGATTTCTCTCTACACACTCACCTCCTCTGGGAAACGAATCGTTGAAGAACCCTTCAATCGCATCACATGTGCTTCCATCCCCTCCACAGACTCGACATCTATCTTCCTTAGCATCGGATCCCAAAATATTATTACAACCTACATGCTGCAAACAGAGAAGAATATTCAGTGTGTCAAAAAGAGGGATTCTTGAAACCATAACTAACCAAAGAAATATTACTTTGTTTTTCCAGCAAAGGAAATCAAAACAGGAAATATTTATCTCTTTCCACTTTTACCTTCACTCTCCAGGAAGTTCTAGCTAACCTTTCTCGACACATTTAAAAAATTTTAAGGTAAAAAAACCTGATTCCCCAGGAATGTGTGTTTCTATTTCTAATCTATGTTTCTTCAACTATAAATATCATGCTCCAATTCTTAAAATATTATGATTTCTTAGCAATAGATTCTTAATCATATACTCAGACAAGAAAGGCAAGAACTAAGAAAAATGGCATATGGTCCAATACAAGGTTATAAGCATGAGAGTCTTGACTGGGCATTATGGTTTGCCTTTCTTAAACCAGTGGCTCATTTGGATATCGAATTGTAGTAGCACAGATTAGTTGTAGAATTCATGCCTAGGTAAATCTTTAAAAATGAATGCCTGTTTCCACTAGCTGAATAAAACTGCCATAAACACAAAGGAGATATAAGCATGCAATTTTAGAAGCTGAAGTTCTACCTTTCAATTTTGCATTTGATTATAGAAATGTGGATTTTTATATATTTTTAGTACATATTTGGGTTTATATGGTTGACTTTTAGCTATTGATACCAGGCATATAATCTCTGAATAAAATCTGCACCTGGGTCTTTGTTATTGGTAAAGAAAAGTTTTTATACTGTCACAGAAATAACTTTTTCTTCAAGTAAATAAGGAAACCACACACACACACACACACACACACACACACACACACACACACACACACACACACCATCAGACACATTTGGAGACAAGAAGCCAGAAAGGCAGGAATTTTTGTAAGAAATTATATGATTAAGTTAAATAGTGTTTTATCTCTTCTTTCTCAGTTACTGGGACTTACTTTTGCTCTTCTCTTTAAAGTAAAATAAAAACAAACATGGAAAAAAGTTATGAGGAACAGTGGTTTTGTGGCATTTCTTGTGGTAAGATTCACACATAGGTTCTAGAAAAACAGTGTGGATTTGCTCCTACAACTCCCAACTAGTCTGGCTAATTCTCTAAAGTAAATGGTTTAATATTGTAAAGACTAACTTTGTAATGAAAACCATTGTAAATGCTTCAAAAGGAGACAAAGTAGGAGTATAACTGTCTCACACTTTGAGGAAAAATTATGCTATGAAATAAATAATCTTCCAATGAAAACATATGATAGCCACATGAATAAGAGCTAAATCCTCATTCCGTCTCTATCATCTTGTTTGTAAACAGAAGAGAAATGGAAATCAGAGTCCAAAATATTTTCCTCATTCTAACAATCATTATAGACATAACTAGAACCCCAGAATAAATCACATTTGCATACTGTGACTATGAACTGGTCATTCTACCTTTAACTATATGTAATCGCCCTTATTGGAAATGGAATTTCTTTAAAATGTAGCTCTCTTTATTAAAACTGAGCACAGCATTAATTAGGAGCTACTACCTGAGAAAAAAGGCAAAAGTGTCCAAAAACTCAACAGAAAGGAGTGAAATTCATAATCTGAGCAACCTTGCATTCTCCATTGATACAGATGTCCAGTGAATCCGCATTGCACTGAGTTCCATCAATCACTGCAGGAGCACGTTCAGTGTAGAAATTGAAACCTTCAGCCAGGCAATTTAATGCACAAAGTTTTACCCCACCTGGACAAATACAGTAGAAGAGAAATAAATGGAGTGGTTCTCCTAAGGAACAGTGATTCAATATTACCCACAGCAAATTTACAATTCATATAGACATCATTCCTTGACTGTATACCTAGATGGGGTTTCTTTCCTCCTTTGCTAAATTTCATTTTTATATTCACTGTTTGTGCAACTTTACAGAGGACCTGTGGAGCAGTTTTGAGGTTTTAAATTTTCTGGTATTTCTAATACACATTTATAATTTAATTTAGATCAAATAGAACACAGTGACGGTACTGAAATATTGAAAAAAAAATGGATGAAATAACTATTTAAAAAAACTCAGGACATAAAATTTAAGGAGGCTTAAAACAATAACTTTGTATAACAAATAAGAATTTCTGCAGCATTGTCACCTGTTCCTGACGCTGATACAAAAACTCTGCTCCTTCAAGCAGGCATATGGTAGTTGTAAAATAAAACTAAATGTGTACTTGCTTTAAACATACCATATTCCATGAATCTAGCTTTAGCATAGAAATAAATTCTAATTAGATTAGCAAAGATAAAATTAACTATAGCATTAAGTTAGAATATTCTTAATGAGATTAATAAATCAAAGATAAATATTACACATAAAATTGAATAATTAAAATAGTATCTAACTTCATTTTTGTGAATAAATACATGTAATAACTTAAGCATTTTCATTTTCTTAAAATTTGTACTAAGATTGATGGGAAAAACAGACACAAATAGTAGCAATTTAAAGTAACAACCTGAGTACATATCATAACCTTGTAGTGTAGTGGAAATTGAGCAATAAATAGGGATTTATTTTATTTAAAACAGTACAAGAAAAAGCTATGTATAAATACATAATTATTGATTGAAATCTGACTTAAAAATATTTTCTGTTAAACCTTCATTTCATGAAGTTTAAGACACTTTGGTCTTTTTCTAATTATGCTGATAAAATTTCTCTTCAAAATAAAAAAGACTACAGTTGACCCTTGAAATGCACTGGCGCACTTATACATAGTTTTTTTTAAATGGATACAGTACAGTACTGTAAGTGTATTTTCTCTTCCTTATGATTTCCTTAATATTTTCTTCTTTCAGCTTACTTCATTGTAAAAATACAGTACATAATACAAATAACAAAATATGTGTTAATCAACTGTATATGTCATCAGTAAGGATTCCGGTCAACAGTAGGCTATTAGTAGTTGACTTTGGAGAAGTCAAAGTTATACATAGATTTTAGACTGCATGGAGGGCCAACTGCGCTAACCCTTTCATTGTTCAAGGGTCAACTGTTCTTCAGATAAAGAAAATGAAGCAACAAGATGAAATGACATGCCTAGCTCTCGGTGAAGGTAGAAACCAGGTTTCTGTGGTGAAGGTATGCGGAATAAAAGAGAGAAGCCAGCTGAGTAGTGGAGACAGTGATAAATTAGAGAGAGAACATTCCATTAAAGGAGATCACTGTTACAGTTTATTATTTTATACCAGAAGATGGCCTAATATTGTCAGATGCTCTATTTTGTCAAGAGAAAATAAAAATCGGGACTTTTAAAATATAAATTCTTCTTGGCAACTCATTCAAAATTTCCAAAAATACAGTGGATGCTTAAACATGTATGTAAGTAAACACTGGTTTCTGAACTCCAGTTTACAACCTCTGGCCTATGTTCATGTTTTCTTCTATTTTCAATGTCTAGAGGGTATAGAACTTATATATGACTTATAATATTATTAGGCTTAGGTTAATGATACTTTGCTATACTGAACACAGCAATAAAAAATAATAAATAAAATAATTTCTTCCTGAATTGATAATCAAGGTATTTATATTTATTTTTGTAAGATTCTCATGAATAAAACTGCTCTAAATTTTCTTGGATCCTACTGAGATTTTTTTCATTACTACCTAAGGCAGTTCTTTTTTCATTTGTCATGCTTTGGAATTTAGTAGATTTTTATGTTTCAGGCTTTAAAAAGAGAATATGAGTCTTTTGTTTCCTCAATTTTAACATTGTATTAATTATGTAAGGTGGAATTTGATAGGCAGGACATATAAATGCTGTGGTTATATTCTTTAGCCCACTATACTATGTAATGATAATAATAAATTTCTTCTTTTTTTACTGCTGAGCATGTGTTCGGCTTCCTCTGCTACAATTAGTTTTCAGAAGATGTATTGCTATTATTCCAAGAAGGGATGTAAGATAATTCTTTAAATGGAAAATCATATTACCAATTACTTTCAGTTAAAACTTGCTATGAATTTAGGGTTAATTCACTATGCACATAATTATGTAGATGCTAACTATTAAATCTGTGAATTATTTCAGATGCTTCTCTTCCTACAGTAAGATAAAATCATCCAAATGTATATGTACCTAAGAAAAATGATTCAAAGTACACAAAGCAAAAACCTATAAAAAACAAAAAAGCAAAACTGTATAATAATTGGAGATTTTAACACACTAGTCTCAGTATAGATAAAAACTAGAGCCAGAGAAAAGCAGAAAGAATATAAAAGATTTGGACAACACTATCAGCCAGCTTGCCCTCATGACATCTACAGAACACTGTATTCAACAACTGCAGAAAACACATCCTTTTCAAGCATACACAGAACATTCACTAACATGGACAATAATCTGTATAATGAAACAAATTTCAACTACTTAAAAAAATTAAATAATTCAGAGTATTCTTTGATCATAATAGAATTAAATTATAGATCAATGACAAAAAAATTTAGAAAATATAAAATATTTGGAAATAAAAATAACAGTTCTAAATAGCCATGGGTCAAAGAAGAAATCACAATGTAAGTCATAAAATATTTTGAACTGAAGGACATAAAACATAAAATTTTGGGAATATAGAAGAGCAAAATAAACCCAAAACAAGAAAGAAAATAATAGATATAAGACCAAAAATTAATGGAAGAGAGAAAAGACCGTAATAGAGAAAAGTACTAAAGCCAAATATCAGTCTTTGAGATAATTAGTAAAATTGATAAAATCTCAAGCAAGACTAATCAAAAAAAAAAAAAAGAGAAAGAACATATCATCAACATCGCAAAAGGCCATACATCACTACAGATATTAGTGGATATTAATATCCTACAGATATTAAACAGGATAATAAGAGAATATATTCTTTCAATAAATTGGACATGTATGTAATAAATTTCTTGAAGATGTATTCAAAAACTGACATAAGAATAAAAATTTTGAATATCCTTTATCCATTAAAGGAGTTGAAAAATTTGTAATAATTTTTTTTTTACACACACACAAAAATACCAAGCCTAGGTAATTTTATTAGAGAAATCTATTCTAAGGAAGGAATAATACCAATCCTACAAACTCTTTCAAAATAAAAAGGATTTTATATCTGGAAGACAGAGTAACCCTGATACCAAAACCTGTCAAAGACATGACAAGAAAAAAATTTGCAAATCAGTCTTCCTTATGAGCATAGATGCAACAGCCTTAATACAATATTAACAATTTATTTTAATATTAGCAATTTTCATAAAAATTACTAATTACATCTAAAAATAAATCATCATCACATGGAGATTAAAGTGGGAATAAAAGTTGGTTTGACATCATAAAATCTTTCAACTAATTCATCATATAAACAGAATCAATACATGCACAAATTTTACTGAAAAGCCAAGTCAGTGCATTAAGGCAAAAAATGAAATAAAGGGCATAAAGACTGAAATAGATAGTTTCTATTTCCAGATAAAATTACTATTTACCAAGAAAATCCTAAACAATCTAAAAAATAATTATTGGAACAAATAAGGCAATTTAGAAATATCACAGAACACAAAGTTAACATACAATAATTAATTTTATTATTATATAATAGAGCAGTTAAAAATGAAAAAATTTTTAACTTTTATTTACAAGAGTGTCAAAAAATACAAATTACCCAGAAATAGATTTAACAAAAGATGCATAAGACTTTACACCTAAAACCCCTAAATATAGTTGAAAGAAATTAAAACATAGAGATATATACTATGCTCGTAAGTTGGAAAACTCAACATTGTTAATTTATCAGTTCTCTCTCAATTGATCTGTAGAGTCAATACAATGACAATTATAAGCCTAGTATGTTTTCCTGCAGAAATTAACAATTGTTCTAAAATTTATTTGGAAATGAAAAGAACCTAGAGTACTCAAAGAACTCTTGAAAAAAAGATCAAGATTGGAGGAACTTATGCTACCTGTGTCCAGGACTAGACAGAATATTAAGTCAGTATTATTCTAGCATAGAGTTGACAAATAGATCAATGAAACAAAATAAAGTCCGTATCTCTGTCTCCATACAAATGCACACCATCCCCTAAGATGACTTTTAGATTGTAGATCTAATATAAAGACCCAAAGCCATGTGACTTTCAGAAGGAAACATTTTCTTGAGGTAGGCAAAGATTTCTGAGTGAAGACACAGAACACAATAACTATTAAAGAGGAAAATTAAAAAAATTAGAATTCATCAAAATCAAAATCTTACATTCATCCAAAACAACATTTAAAAAGTAACAGGAAAGTCACACACTGTGAGAAAAAACTCATAATACTTATCTGATAAATGATCACCACCAGATAATAAAAAGATAACCAATTACAAGACAGGCAAAGGATTTGAACAGATGCTTAACAAAAGAAGATATACAAATGGTCCATAATTAAACAAATATGTGTCCAACATAATCAATTATCAGAAAATGCAAATTAAAAATGCACTGAGAAACCATTATACACCCACCAGAAGAAGATTGAAAACACCAAATGTTGGCAAGGATGAAGAACAAAGAGAACTCTCACACATTGTTGGTCAGGAGTGTGATGTGGTACTTTGGAAAAACATCTGGTAGCTTCTTTTAAAACTAAACTCACACCTACCCTATTGCTTAGTAATTCTACCCCTAAGTATTTACCCAAGAGAAATGAAAACATATGCCCACAAAAAGACTTGTTCATAGCAGCTTATTTATAATGCTGAAAAGCAGAAACAACCCAGGAGTCCATCAAGAGCAGAAGAGAAAAACAAATTGGTTATTACAAATGGAATATTGCTCAGCAATAAAAACGAATGGACTATTTATACATGCAGTAATGTGCATGGATCTCAAAAACATTAGGCTTTAAAGAAGCCTTGCAAAGAAGAGTAACAACATGATTTCATTTATATGAAGTTCTGCAACAGGCAAAACTAATCTATGGTAAGAAAAAAAATCAGAGCAGTGGTTGCCTGTTAGAAGTAAGTAGAGGCAGCTATTGCCTGGGAAGGACTATGGGGTCTATGAGAATGTTGAAGTAATGGTAATGTTCTATATCTCAGTAGGGTTTTATAGGTGTATACATCTGTCAAAACTCAGGGCCAGTACAGTTAAGACTTCTGCATTTCATTTTATATAATCTTACCTCAAAAGAAAAAAGTAAATAAATACTAAACTGTAGTTAATTTAATACATGCTTAAGTACTCAGAGGAAATTATATAAATGATTACAATTTAATTTGAAATACATCCGAAAAATAGGATGGATTAATGAATGGATACAAAGATGACTAGACATGTAGTAAAAGAAAGTAAATTAAAACATTAATAACAGAATTTTGGTTGTAGGTATACAGTTGTTACTGTAAAATTCTTTTAATATTGTGCTTTGTTGGAAAATTTTCAAGATTTAGAAAAACATTAGAAGTTTTGTAATAGTACAAATTTTCCAAGAGAAAATTTTAACAAAATTTGGTTTGTATCTTGGGAGTATAAGAAAACTTCTTGTGCTTACTGGACAATTAGTGTTTGATGTATACCCAAATTTAAAAGCAAAAATGTTCCCACAAACTAAAAAAGAATAATAATAACCTATGCAAAGATCCTTGGCCTGTGACAAAAAAGAACACAGATTATCCTGGTCAATTAATTTTGAGTTGATATATACTGTTATAATTTGTTTTTAGGCAGATAATTCCAAATTTTCAATGATTATAAATGATTATAATGTAATGTTCATATACTCCAAGAAAGTCTCAAAAACTCAAAAATATGATTGGAATTATACCCTTTCTAGGACTTTTGTATTTGTTAAAATAAAATTTATGATCATTTGCACTACTATATAAAATATTACAGGGGAACTAAAACATCAGACCTTTACAGTACAGTAAGTACTGTGCTGCTTTGATTTGCAAACACTTGTTTTTACTGGTATGTGTATGAATGTGTGTGTGTTTGTATTTATATATTCTTTTGTATTTGCAAAGCTCTTAAGTGTGATGAATGCTCTGCCAGGTTATACATTACCTCCAGTATAGGGTTTCCAGTTATAATATTTTCCACGGAAAGGCATATTGTCAAAGTCTGCACACTGTTTCTCTCGAAAATCTTGGGCCCCCAAAGGACATGGCTAAAATAAAATAAAATCATAAATGGTACGATTGTTGAAAAATACCAAAACCAAGGGACAATGTCCCTGAAATTACAATTGCCTGAACTCCATCACATCAGCTCACTGCTTTTCTCTCTGGCTAAAATTCTGGCATTTGCCTCACTGTTTTACAACTAGTACTGAGACTGAAGTGTCTAAATTGTAATCTTAGCCACAGACGATATAATGGAAGAAATTTGAACAAAGTTGTGTTAGCTTCCACATAATTTTATGCTCAGATGCATGTCAGAGTCAAGTTTGCAATCAGTCCATCAAGTATCGCCTTACAAGCACACATGAAAACTAGATGAAGAAAACTAAAACACAAAATCCTTTTGGTAACAGTATTTGAGGTCCAGTGGCCACAGTTACCCCCTGTTCTTTATTTTACGGAATCAAGAGGGAGGTTTGTAACACGACCTTCAGCACTGTGAACTGTGGTTTGGATCCCTACTACTACAGCTGTTTACTGTCAAGCCCTGATAAAAAACATAGTCTAAGATGTGGAATGAACTGGACAAAATGCTAGGCCTCAGGTCTAAACACCTTCAAATTCCAGGAATTTGGATAATTAGATTTACATTTAATCTATTAACAATACAGAAAATAAAATACTAAATTGGTTCAAAAAATGTACATGTGTTAGGTAGGGGGGAGAGAAAGATATTGAGAGGGTGAAGATACCTGTTATTAAGAGTTTGGAATGCTTTTTCTACCTGAAGTTTTCAAAGAGTAAAAACTTGCCAATCTAGCCAGTTCTAGATTCCAAACACCACAGGGCTACCCTAAATTCAATCTTTACATTCACAATGAACTAAAAGTATAACATCCCACAATGTTTGAGCAATGTGACCTAATTTGATTTATCTTTTAGAATTCTGCAGCTGTATCACCTACGAAACAAAGTTACTGCTTTTGAAACACCCCTTAAATATGCAAGAACAAGTCATTACATTAAATTCTTAATTGCAAATAAATGAGGAGTATTTTTATAGACACTCCCAGAGATTATTTTGAGAACTTCTTACCACCCTCCCTTGGACCTCTGCATTTGCTTTATACAGTTTTCTAGGTCAGAATATTGCAAATGGTCCCTTGAAGCATGTACAAAAATAAAAGACCACAAAGTGCAAATATTGGCATGGTCCTCATTACTTCCTATATACTGTGGTTCAAATTTCTACTATGAAGTCCAAAGCCTCAGATTCTGAAAATAGTGGCAGCAGGTCCACATTCTGTTATGAGCCCTGCATTTTAAATGTTCTGCACATTAAAATAGGACACTGCAGTGACAAACCTAATGATTCTGCTTGTCAGACTGTCCTTCTTACTTGCTCTAAAAAAATGAAAAATAACTGCTTACAATAGGTTACATCAATCTTTATGTTCACAACGAACTAAAACTGTAACATCCCACAATGTTTGAGCAATGTGACCTAATTTTGCTGGAGAGAGATGCTTTCAGGGTCTTTTGTTTCATGGTGTGCTAATCTTTGGGTCAAAGGAATACTTCCCTTTTCTAGACATTTAAAGGGAATCCCACAGAACTAAAGTAGGTGGCTTTGCCATGGAGCAAGACTAGCTTTTAAGCAAATATCATCAATTTTTAAAAATACAAGTAATTTCAACTCTAGCTACAAATTTTCACATAATACCCATGTACATGTAAAGCACCAACCACCTAAAAGTTCATCTGAGCATGGCTAACAATTTAGTTGGAGAAGCAAGACACAACTGGAAAAACTACAGCACTATTACAGGCAATAAGTATATGTCATATGTGTCAGCAAAAACAGGCTACCTATAGGTGCTGTATTTAAGAGAAAAATCAACCTGTCATGAGATTAGCTAGGAAATATTTGTTCAATAAGAAAATCTTGTGTATAATAATACTCATTCTTTATTACATTATAAAGTATTAAAGGAATTGAGCTGGTTAGGAGAGAAAAAGGACTTCTGAGGTTGGGGGTAACTATTAAGAATGAAGCCAACTACATGGAACAGGAGGGAAAAGGTCATATGTTGGGAATAGTTGGAAAAAGGCCAACCTAGGTGAAAGAAAGAAACTGCATGGAAGCATAAGAGGAGATGACATTTCACTGAAAAGCAGTGGTACATAAAAAAGCCCCAAATTAACAAAGGCATCATGAGGACTATTCACTTAAGAACAAAACAGAAGTCCTATTCTTGACTATTTTGTAGTGATTCTCCTAAATAGAACAGAAATAAAAGGTCCAATAGAAGGATAGTACTGCTTAGTGAAGCACTTAGATAACATTTGACAAGATTTCTGATCTATCTTTTCCTATGATAACCACTCCTGGGGTCAGTATAATGAAAATATTAAACTTGACAACAGCTGCTTTTCATTTACGAAGCATTTAGTGAGTACCTACTCCATGGCAACTGTTCAGAGGTCTCTAAGTGTATTATTTATTTAATCTCTCTCAACATTCTTAAGAGGTACTTATCATTAAGAATCTCATTTTACAACATAGTAAACTGGGTACAGAAAGGTTGCTTAGTAATCGTTTCAGGATGCAAAGACCCCTCCCTCATGAGTGGAAGCCTCACCCTGGGCGCTCTAAATGCTAAATAATAGCAGAAAGTTTTAACTATGTTAACATGGACAAAAACCTAATAGGAGTAACTCAGGTTCTAGACCTAGCTCTTTCATTACCAGCTGCAAGTTTTTTATCTTCTCCAAACTAGGTTTTCTCATTCATAAAATGAGAGGGCTAAAAGTAAGAATTTTGGAGTAAGAGCTGGATTCAATTCTAACTTGGTCATTTATTAAATCATGGCCTTGAGCAATGTATGTGATTTCCCAAGCCTCATCTATTAACTGGGGATGATACTAGTATTCACCTTCTAGGTGAGGATTCATGTAAACTCTTTACTCTGTACCTGGCATATGGTAGCACTGAATAATTATTAGCAACTGTGCTGATCTTGGGTTTAGGCATCCTTAGACTCATTCTTCACCCTCTGCTGCTCTACCCTGTATTTCAGGAGAACAAAGTTGGCAAGCTCCACTCCCCAAGTTTCTGTGTCAGTGGACTTCTGGCTGAATTCAGGCAGTGGAAGACAGTAGTGGGAGAAGCCAGGGTTTTCTCTCATTTCTCTCTACCCCAGGCAGCTGCTTAAGCAGAAGCAGAATCTTTTTATTGTTCCAACTTCAGGCAACAGGAACACATGCCCCCACTCCCTAATCCCCCACCCCATCCAATAGCTTTACCTTCCACTGTGTGATTCTGGCCTCTGGACTCAGATAAAACTACCTCCTTCCTGGGTCTTCCTGGAAGAAGTGGTGGCTTTTTCCTGCTGATGCTCATCTATGAGTTTGTCAGTCTCCTCTGTGTAACCAATTCTTTTTGTATTAAATGCCCTCCATTAAAATTTTTAGAGTGGTTTATATTATTATGGTTGGATCTTTACTGGTAAAATAATCAATAATAATAGTAATAAATAATAGTAATAATGATGAAGTATTTGAGAGGCTAAATAGAGAGATGTTTCCATGTGTGGTTTTTTGCGGACAGTTTATTGGTTAAGGGCAGAGGTTGGCAAACTTTTCCTGTAAACGCCGCATCTTAGACTTTGCATGCCATACCATCTCTGTTGCACTACCAACTCAACAGTGTGAAAGAAGCCATAAACAATACATAAATGAATAGTCAGGGTTGTGTTCCTATAAAATTTTATTTACAAAAGAGATGGCAGACCAAATTTGGCTTAGGAGATGCAATTTGCCAACTCCTGATTTAGGGTGTTAATGTAACAGGTGCAATGTCTGTCAACATTTTGCAGAAGAACCAAACTAAATTATTAATTTTGGAGTCAACACAGAATCAGACATTTCTAAGAGTTGATGTTAGACTATAATCCAATTTGCAAGGATGCTTAAATTTCCACTACAATTACCCCCAAAGTGATCATATAATCTTTACAAACATCTATAGAAAGATCAAATACTTTTCAGACAGCTGCAGTTATTTTCAGGTTCTTTCTTACTTTAGCCCAAATCTGTCTTCTTACAAACCAGTGATCTTGCTCCTTTCTTCTGGATCCACACTGAGCAAACCTAATCTCTCCCTGAAAGATATCTAGACTTGATGGCTTTGCTATAGGCACATCATGACTCATCATTAGTCTTCTTAAAACCAGGCACCAAGAACTGGCCTTAGGTGTCTCTCTTTGATTCAGCAAATATATATAAAATGATTATTATGTGTCACTTAGGCTCTCGAGATAAAGCAGAAAACAAAACAGATTGGGTCCCTGTTTTCATGTAGTTCACTCTGGTTGAGATGAGAAAGAAGAAAAATAAAGTAGGAAAGAGGATTGATGGTGAAGTGAGAGGGAAGTTGTTTTAAATAGTATGGTCAGAGAAATTCTGAAAAAGTGGCACTTGAGCAGAGTTAAAAGAAACTGAGACAGTAACTTAAGCGCCTACTTGTGAAAGGAGCATTTCAGGGAAAAAGTGCAAAAAAGCTCTGAGGGCTCTGTAGATTCAGGGACTTGCTGACATGCCTTTTTGTTTCTAGAATATATGAGCTAGCGTTCTTTTCTTCTGATTTCAATATTTCCTTCAGGAATGCTCTGAATTTGTGTTGAGTAGAAATAAGCTCAGTAGGAGTTGTATAAGCTGATTCCAAAGGATGAGAGTGATCAAAGAAAAGAATAAGTTCTTAAGGAGAAATATAAAATATATTTTTGTTCTATTTAGGAATAGTGCAGAGTTTAAGGAGTAATGCTTTTTGAATTACCAGAAGGAACATAAATGCTGACACTGTGTAGAAACCCTGAGAGCAAACGGTAGCCATAAGCAACTCATTGTTAATGTAGAGCCTGACAAGTTTCCAGCCTCCTAGTGTTAACACTACCACGCACATCCTGTCCTTCCAAGAACAACCAGTAGGGCCCCACATAAATCCAGAGAGCAAAGCAGCAGGTTTCAGCCTCTTTTGATCTTAGTATTTTCATAGAAATAAAAAAATTAGTATCAGCCTCTTTAACACTTTATTTTTTCAGAGGCCTAAGCATATTCTATAAACTGTGCTATGCTTCCAATTATGCTGATAGTTTTAAACCACCTATTTTTGACTAAACTTAATACTTTTTATTAGTACATAAGTCTAAAAAAAAATTTTACTGGAGCATGAAAAATGTTATAGAAAAATTTCAGTTTCTGCTGATAAACTTTTCAGTGGCATTTCTATTACAGGGGTTCTAATTCTGGTTTTGTCCCAAAGAATGGGATGATCTTGGCAAGTGCCAGATCTTTTTGTGCTTTCTTCCTTTTACTCTTTCTTAATTCTCTTCACCTATTTTGCCCATCTCCCCACATCTCACCCCTCTGGCAACTACCAGTTTGTTCTCAGTACTTATATCTTTCTGCTTTTGTTTGTTCTGTTTGTTTGTTTGTGTTTTAATATTCCATATATAAGTGAAATATATGGGATTTGTCTTTCTCTGACTTTTTTCACTTAGCATAATACCCTGTAGGGCTATCCATATTGTCACAAACGGCAAGATTTCGTTAGTTTTTTATGGCTAAATAATGTTACATGATAGACATGTGTATATATGCCACATCTTTTTTATTCATTCATGTACACTTAGATATGCCTCTGTATCTTGGCTATTTTAGTGGTGTATAATCTTGGTAAATAATGCTGCAATGAACACAGAGGTACATGTTTTCTCTTCAAATTAATGTTTTCGTTCTCTTTGGATAACTTCCCAGAAATGGAATTGCTGGATGGTATGGTATTTCTGTTTGAAGTTTTTTGACATACCTCCACACTGTTCTCCACAGTGGCTACACCAACTTACATTGCAACAAGCAGTCCATGAGAGCTGCCTTTTCTCCATATACTCGTCAACACTTGTTATTTCTTGTCTTTTGGATAGTAGCTATTCTGACTGGTGTGAGAGGTGTATTTCATTGTGGTTTTGATTTGCATTTCTCTGATGACTAGTGATGTTGAGCATCTTTTCATGTATCTGTTGGCCATCTGCATATCTTCTTTGGGAAAATATTCAGGTCCTCTACCCATTTTTAAATTAGATTGTTTTTGTTTTCTTTTTTCTTATTTGATGTTTGTTGTTTGAGTTCTTCATGTATGTTATATTAAGCCCTTATCAAATGTATCATTTGCAAATATATTTGCTCACTTGTTAGGTTGTCTTTTTGTTTTGTTGATGGCTGCCTTCACTGTGCAAAAGCTTTTTGGTTTGACATAGTCTCAGTCATTTATTTTTTGCTTTTGTTGTCCTTGTCTGATGAGAGATCTTTAAAAAGACCAGTGTCCAAGAGTTTACTGCCTATAATTTCTTAAAGAGTTTTATGGTTTCAGGTCTTACATTTAGGTCTTTAATACATTTTCAGTTACTTTTTGTATATGGTATAAGGAAGTGGTCCAGTTTCATTCATTTTATTTAGCTGTCCAGTTTTCCAACACCATATTGAATACTCTTTTCTCCATTGTATACTCTTGCCTCCTTTGTTGTATTTTAATTGACTGTGTAAACATGGGTCTATTTCTGGCCTCTGTATTCTGTTCTATTTTTGTGCTGGTACCATACTGTTTGGATTATAATAGCTTGTAGTAGTTTAAAACCTGTGTGTGTAGTACCTCTAGCTTTTTTCTTTCTCAAGGCTACTTTGTCTATTCGTGGTTTTTTGCAGTTCCATACAAATTTTAGGATTTTTTGGTCAAGTTCTATGAAAAATGCTATTGTATTTTGAAAGGGATTGCATTGAATCTGTAGATTGCTTTGTGTAGTATTGTCATTTGGACATTAATTCTTCCAACCTATGAGCATGACTTATCTTTCTGTTTATTTGTGCTATCTCTCTTTCATCAGTGTCTTATAGTTTTTAGAATATAGATCTTTCACCTCCCTTGTTAAATTTATTCCTAGGTATTTTATTCTTTTTGATGCAACTTGAAATGAGATTATTTTCTTAATTTTTTTCTTTCTGCTAGTTTGTTATTAGTGTAAATATATGCAACAGATTTCTTTATATTGATTTTGTATCCTGTGACTTTACTGAAGTCATTTATTAGTTCTAATAGTTTTTTGGTGGAGTCTTTAGGGTTTTCTATGTATAGCAACATGTCATCTGTAAACAGTGACAATTTTATTTCTTCCTTACCCATTTGGATGCCTTTTATTTCTTTGTCTTGTTTGATTGCTGTGGCAAGAGCTTCCTGTACTATGTTGAATAAAAGTAGCAAGAGTGGGCATCCTTGTTCCTGATCTTAGAGGAAAAGCTCTCAGTTTTTCACCTTTGAATATGATCTTAGCTGTGGGGTTGTCATATGTGGCTTTTATTATGCTGAGGCACATTCCTTCTGTTCTCACTTTGTTGAGAGATTTTATCATGAATAAATGTTGAATTCTGTCAAATTTTTTCCTGCATCTCTTTAGATGACCCTATGATTTGTATCCTTCATTTTGTTAATAAACTGTAGCATGTTAATTGATTTCTGGATATTGAACCATCGTTGCATCTCAGCCTGGAATAAATGCTACTTGATCATGGAGAATGATTATTTTAATGTATTGTTGAATTTGGTTTCTTAATATTCTGTTGAGGATTTTTATGTCTTTTATCAGTGATACTTTTCTGTGATTTTCTTTTTTTGTAGTGTCTTTGTTTAGGTACTAGGGTGATGCTGGTCTCATAGAAGAATTTGGAAACTTTCCCTCCTCTTCTGTTTTTTGGAATAGTCTGAGCAGGAAAGGTATCAACTCTTCTTTAAATGTTTCATAGAATTCACCTATGAATCCAACTGGTCCTTGAATTTTGTTTCTTGGGGGTTTTTAAATTACTGATTCAATTTCATTACTTATAATCAGTCTGTTCACATTTTCTATTTCTTCCTGATTCAGTCTTTGAAAATTGAATATGTCTAGGAATTTGTTCATTTCTTCTAAGTTGTCCAATTTTTTGTACACAATTTTTCATAGTAGTCTCATAATCCTTTGTATTTCTGCTTTCTCTGCACTCCAAGGATTTTGGAATGTTGTAGTTTAATTTTTCATTTATCTCCAGGTATTTTCATTGATCCACTGGTGTTTAATACCAAGCTGTTTTGCCTTCACATGTCTGTGTTTTTTCTGGTTTTTCTCTTGTAATTTCTAATGTGTCACTCAAAGTCACTACTTCCTTAATGATTTTCTATCTGGATGATCTATCCATTGATGTAAGTGGATGTTAACATCACTTACTATTATTGTATTACTGTCAATTTCTCCCTTTATGTCTGTTAATATTTGCTTTATATATTTAGGTGCTCCTTGGGTGTGTAGATATTTACGATTTTTCTATTTTATTGCTGGATTGTACCCCCAATCATATAATGTCCTTCTTTTTCTCTTGTTACAATCTTTGTTTTAAAGTTATTTTCTCTGATATAAAGTATTGCTACCCCAACTTTTGTTTCATTTCCATTTGCACGGAATATCGTTTTCCATTCCCTCAACTTCTGTCTGTGTGTACCTTTAGGTCTAAAGTGAATTTCTTGTAGGAAACATATAGATGGTCTTGATCTTTTTAGCCCATTCAATCACCATATGTCTTTTGGGACTTTGGTGATTCCTAGAATTTCTTTGTGCCTTCTTTCTCTCATTCACAAAATACATACAAAATGCCATTACCTTTAAGATAATACATCCTGAAATGTCTTACAAATAAGGAAAATTCTGCAAATACTATATAATGTCTTATGGGCAATAAAGAGTGAGAAGCAGGCCAAAAATGAAAACTTTTTCTCCTTTCCATTTTCTCTCTTCCTAAAGAAGATGGGCAGGCTGGAAGACATTAGGATTCCTACAGCCTCAGGGTAAATTGTAAAATGAGCAAAATTACCATTTTGCTCTTCTATGGCCCTTATCTCTTTCCCATCTTCTGCTGTTTCTTCCTTTCTTGCTTTCATGCCAAAAAGCACTTTTGCTTCTTCATTAATATATTAGACCAACCTTCTGCAATCTCCAAACTTAATTGTCTTTTTCCTCTTCAATACAGCAACATACTCTTAGTTGCTTATACCTTGTTACTTGAAGGAACATAAGTGGAGTTCAGTTTCCAACCCCTGTTCTGCTTGACAAGTTATGCACTTGACATAGGACAGTAACGAAAGGATGTATTTCTGTTTGTTCACCATGAAGACATCTTTCTCTAAGTTACACAGAGATGCCACAATTCCTTGTTTCCACACCCTCTCTTACAAGATGCAAGCAAAATTCCTGATTTCCTAGTTATCAGGTAGAGATTATCTCATTAAATTTAGTGTTTAATGCATGTAGTAAACCATCTCAAACCCAGTTCTGATTCAACCTTCTCACCTGTTCTCCCTCAAACAATTTATGACATTTTTTTGTAGTTTCATTTACTTTTAAAGAAAAGGAAAAGAAAAACCTGATAAACCTACATTATCCAGACAAACCTGAATCTAATTGTCAATTTGATACCATAATCTTCTATGCAAGTTTTCAAAATTAAAGCTATTTCTATACCTTATATAGCTTGAATTTAATTAAAATGTATCTATCTGTAGTATATATATAGCCCTTTCTCCTAAACCTATGAAAATGTTAAGGAAAAAAAATGTTTTACTCTGTCATTTTTTTTAAACATCCCTCTTCAGAACAAATTAAATAAGTGAGCTCTATTCTGGTCTTAAAAACTATTCCTCACTTCTCAAAACATGATGCACATACTAACTCATTAATCTAAAGAAGATTAATGACATTGCTGCTGTTATTTTATCATATATGTTATAATGTCATATATAATATTAATAAGAATAAATTTGTTGAAACAATTTGTTTTCTAATTGTAAATTGGGACATGATTTTAACATGTTAATAATGGATCAACTCTACTTTGTCATCACTTACCCCAAACCTGTCCCTGGGGGCAAGGTCTATAGTTTCAGAATGTTCTCAGCTATCTGGTTCTGCTGCAGGGTAAGATTAGACTGGAAGTAAGACAGACCACAGATGACTTGGAAAACCTTTTTAAGTCCATAACTTTTTTTTTTGTATTGAGTCTGTACATTTATTTAGACTAATTTTCAAGCCATTCTCCTCAAACAGGTTATGGTTGTAAACTGCCTACATCGTTATAGGTTTTTTTTTTAATTTTGGTACCATTAAAATACAATTACATGAGCAATACTGTGGTTACTAGATTCCCCCCATTATCAAGTCTCCACCACATACCCCATTACAGTCACTGTCCATCAGCATAGTAAGATGCTGTAGAGTCACTACTTGTCTTCTCTGTGCTATACTGCCTTTAAGTCCATAACTTTTTATAGTTTTGATGCATAAAATAAAGAAGGAAATTAGATCTTTAAGATGCAAGAATAATATGACTTTCCCACCCAACCAAAGTGGAGCTTAAGTTCTTTCAGCAGAAGTTTTATCCTAGTCACATTATCAAGCAGATACACAAATCATAAATAATATGAAGTAGGAAAAACACAAGAATTTTCTTGGTTTTGGAAAACAGCAAACAACACCAGGAAATTCATCTTAGAAATGTACAAAAGTCCTTTTCATAGTAGCTAATATTTCTTCTTTAAGCTGTGATAAAAAGTTTGGCCTATAACTTTGATATTATTACTCTTTATAAAAATCAAGTTTTCAAGTCATGTAGTCACATAGTAACCTATAAATTCTGCTACTTAAAATAGTTATACTGTGTACACCAATTTTTACTCACTTAAGAACATTTTGCATGATAGTTTGAAGTTATTGGTATGAAAAATTGCTCAGGTAATTGGAAATACCTGATGAATAGTCCATATTCTTTTATGCCAGTAAAAAAGGAACTGTATACACATAATAATCCAAAGTATATTTTTGAGGCAATCCTGAACAAACACTTTTCAGAAGATTGAGCACAGATCTGGGGCTTTACTTTTCATAATGCACTATCAGATAATCATATTAGTTCCTACCTTTACAGATTTATAAAAACTGTCAGGACCTTATTAATCATTTATCTCTATATCCAAAGAGGGGGACTGTGTTCTCAATCAATGAACCCTTGGTATTATAACTTGCACAAAATTCTGCCTTTCAAATCCGAGTTTCAAAAGGCCACATCCATTAGATTAGCTTATGATCTCAAGTATTATATTGTAGTTTCTAGTTTAATGGTGAGACAAAACTTCATCCAATTCTCCTATATGTCTTTAATAACTTCTCCTGGTTTCTCATCAGCTTCAAGATGGAAAGCATATTAATTTGTTCCTGCTACAGCTATTGCCTTTATGTACTATTTTGTCCTGAAGACCAACACATGATTGTCAAAGAAAGAGTGCTTGTCTAGCTGCTTTTGAAGGCTTTTGAGGGTCACCAATGGTGATATGATAACAAACTGCCCGTCCAATACGTTCTGAAGCAGATGATCAGCCTCAGAGTCTAGTGTGTGAATACTTTTGGCCTCTAGGCTGATTATATTGCTCTTGAGAGTGGTCAGGTCAGTTTTTCAGCTCATAACCCTTTTTGACCTATTTAAAATCCTCCAAAGATTGAGATGTTGCCTTTTCTACCTCTGCAGATCTCTTTCTTTGAAGAGGTGGAGGCACACAGGAATCAATAGGAATGCTGTCCTTTTCCCCACTGGACAGATCTTGTCTTCCTACCATTCCTGTGCCCTTCCAATGTCTGTGGCAGCAATTAAATCAGCTTTAGGGTGAAAGTGTGGCCATCTTTTTGTGCTTGACACTTTCTAAGATTGGTTGCCTACCTCAGTTCAAGGTTCTAATTTCTCCTCCAACCTAAGCAAAAACAGTACGGTCAGCCTTTTATGTTTTAATCTTATTCACCAGTGTAAGGATCCACATAGGAGAAGTAACACTTCAAAATAGTGAAGTGTTCCTTTGTGGATATATCTCCTTTTGTCATGGCTACCAGACATTATGGATCTTAGAATTGAGAGTGTTTGCCTCTTTGCTCAGGTTATTAGGAAATTCAAAGCAAAATCTGTAATCCACTTAAATGAAGAAGAACCTTGTGGTACATACTTAATGTAATCCCAGTTTAACAGTATTTTTTTCTTCCCTCTGATTTTCTAATTTATTCTGTTTTTCAGTAGGGATTTCAATGAAGCAACTAAACACTAATCAGATAATTATAAATAATAATGATAATTATTGTATGTAAAAACATGAGAACTATGCAGTAATCCTGGCTGGTCAATCAAGAAATGAAAGGGTCAACATTGCTATACTACATGGAAAACTGACAGACTATGTGGAATAGGTTACAAGATCTTAAAAGGAATCAGGTAGTCTATCAAATACATGTGAATCAGCCTAATATCTCCTAGCTTTTGTATTATAATGTACATTATGGGCATAAATTAGAAAGCATGGAGCAAGCTTCAAAGATATATAACACTAAATAAAGAATCCTGGTGCTCCTGCTATTTGACCATCTGACATATCTTATTCTAGGCACGGACTTGAAATTTCTTCAGGACCATTTGAATTCATCCTTTGTATTACCCCTATAAAAATCTTAAGAAAACCTCTTAGTTCACAAAGGATCAAGACAAAAATGCTCGTGAATTGTTTTTGAGTTCTTGACTGTCAAACTGATTCTGACTAAACGGAAAGTTTTCTCTCAGACCTCATTTAGAGAGTCACTAAATGTGATGTGCATTGGATTAAATTATGTAAAACATGCACTAGGGCAGGAGGCTGAGCTGATAAAAGACAAGTACACTTTTTTCAATCTCTTAAATTATGGTAGCCCACATGTAACAGACATCCAGGCCTTAAAGAAAAAAGAGAACATTTAAACCATTATGTATTTAGAAAAAAGTACCAAGGTTAATATAAAGGACACAAATACAACAGCGCTATAATGCTCTTATAGTAACTATGCTAACAGGAAAATACTGAAGTCTTGCTTGCATTACTTAATCTAAACTCCAAACAATTCACCCTTCATGATTTACCATTAAATTATCTGTCCTATAATATAGTCTATGTAATAGAAACTTTTAGAATGGATTATTAAAGCATAAGAGCTTCTGCTCTAATATGATACATACATTCCTGAAAAATCCCTTTCTATAACATCGCACACCAAAAGTAACAGGGATATGGGAAAAATAGCCTTAGAGGAAACAACTCAAAGACAGAACAATATCAAAAACAGTAACAATTCTAATTTTTAAAAACTTCTCATAAAAACAATTTAAAAATACATGGCAAGTTCCTAACAAATAAATACTGGATTAAACATGGGACTTAATCTTCCAAAAAGGAAAAAAAGGCCAAGCAAGTTCATAAGGAAGGGTTGAAGCTGCTGAGTTATAGAGACAAGAGGCCAATGTACAAAGAATAGGCAAAAACACACACTAAGTAGAGTTCTATGGCAGAGCATGTGACCAAACTGATTAAAAAGAAGAATGTGAGATGAATGCTCACCGTGTAACAGTAGTCTTCTGCTGTTCATCTGTATCAATGTAACAATGTATTTAACCTCAGCTGCTGCATTACTTAGTGGCACAAAATAACTCAGTCATTTATGAGCTAATTTGTACTGCAGAAACAAGGTTGTAACAGAAGAGATTATACCAAAACTTTGAATTAGTACAGTTTTTCTGGATTAATGTTGAAGAATGAAAATTTAAACTATCTTACCAAGCCAACTCACTATTAAAGAGAAAGGAAGAACTCAGTGCAGGAAGAAAATATGGTTAAAATAATAGGTCTAGTACATAATAAGTGCTCAATAAATGTCAGCAGCTGCTATTACTACTACTACTACTGTTGCTGCTATCTCTACAAATACAGATGGAAACTGAAAGAGCTCCATGGTGCATATGTGTGATGTACCCAATATGTATTACTCCCTACTGCCCCACTAACAGAAGTCTGGTATCTGCCCAGGAATCTACTTTTCGGGGAAAGTGACCTTAACCTAATTTTAGGGGCAAATCTGGATTAGTCTAAACCAATTATGGTAAGCCTGTCCCTTTTGCCCATGACTCTGTTAAGGGTGGGCATGTGGCCTTCTGGCCAATGAAACATGAAGGAAATCTGCGGGAGGAACACTGAGAAAAACTTGCCTTAAATTTAAGAAAAACAGTTGAGCAGTTCATCTCTTCTTTTCCTCCGAGCGTTGTCAGGGCAAATGTACTTGAGATGCTCTCATGTTCCACTTACATTTTTGATTCCTCTTTCTCATAGAATTTGAACTTCAGTCTTTCCCTATCTTGTCAGCTCTTTGCTGATTTTTAAGATTTTTAAAAAATCTTATTCAGTAAATTTTAAAAAGATTTTTGTCCGAATAACCCATTCTGTCCTTACCAAAAATAGAAGTCTCTTACATTTGTTCCCCAAATGATCTAAGACTGGTCTGTTTTAAGAATATGATATATAATATTTATAATCTTCTTTATAACAATTATTTTTCTGCTGCATGGCCAGACTGTCTAGTTTTGTACTGCCCAATACAGTTGCCACTAGCCATGTTTTGCTATTCAAATCTAAATTAATTAAACCTAAAAATTCTGTTCTTCAGTTACACTAGCCACATTTCAAGTGCTCAATAGCTAATTTGGCTGGTGGCTACCAGGCCAGAGAGTTTACATATAGAATATTTCCATCATCGAAAAAAGTTATCTTAGACAGTGCTGGGCTAGACTATGTATTTTGAAAACTTGTATTTTCATACATTAGATTACATTTTAAAAGGCCTAAGCTACACAACTTATGCTCAGACAGCTTTATTAACCTGGATAGCATGAAAACAAATTTCAGTGGGTAACCGAATTGCCTCAAATTCTGAACTAGTAGTCGTTTAATGAAAAAAATCCCGTAATTAATTATTTGTACATACATGATATAGTTATGCTAACTGTATCTCCTTATGATTTGCTGAAAGCTGAAACAGAAGACAAAACTAGTAATAGAAATGTCAGCGTGCCAATAGCAAGTTCTATAATTTGAGCATCTAAAATATAGTTCATGGGTAAAATGCAATATGCATAAGATGTCTGGTACCTTTTTTCTTATTCTGTTACTTATCATACATTATTCTTATCATATGCACTTCTGTTATTAGGGCCAAAATGTGTGCCCACCCTTATAATTATATAATCATGGAAATAGATGGGAATTGAGAAATGGGTTTGGCTTCCTCACTTTTACCTAACAGTCTGATATCCAGTAGGTATTCATTTCTTCTACCCTGTGTAACAACTCTGTTCTTCTGAGATTCATGTTATTCATTCATCTTTGCTTCCTACTAACCTCATGGTGGTCATTTCCCCTTGTTTATTGAAGAGTATGATACATGGTTCACAGTCTCACTCAGCACTCCAAGTTCTGTTGTCATGAGTGACATTCACATGGAAGATTCTCCAAATTCCTCAGCTTTGAAGGCCCTTGAACTCCTTACCCTCCAATCCAGGTCAGGCACATTCTTCCTTTGCCACACTCTAGATTTCTTATTCTTGAGAACAGTCTCACTTCTCATACTTTAAACTAAAATACATTCCATTCTCTGATCCCCTCACCTTCTTTCTCATCACTGTTTTTCCTATACCACATTGATTCCTCAATTTTAATGTACTTTTTTTGAAGTTAGGTCCTTAATTTTCTGCTAACCTTCTTTAGACTCCACTGTCATTCCTAGCGCGCAGCACATGGCTCAGCACTCCAGCTGTACTCATCATATACATAAATTCTTTTTGATTTGTTTATTGTTCTATTTTAATCTCACCTTCTCCAATCTGTGCTCATCTAAAGCATAAATCTGAGGTTAAATCATTCAATGGTGTCTTAATGCCTTGAGATAAATATCACACTCTTTAACTTCCAAACTCTCATTTAATTTTCCATCTGCTCTCATTGTCACTTTCTTCATTTCTGGCCAGCTCCTATTTGCTTTTCAGAGCTCTAGCTTCCTATGGGAAGAAATCTCTAAATCTCTAATCAGGTTTTGGGCCAATTCTATGTGCTTTTACAGCATCCCATACTTATTCTATCATATCATATCACTATCACTCTATACTGTGATTTTTTTACACTTCGGTGATTTGCCAGGAAATTATAAGATCCTTGAGGGCAGAGATTGTCTTTCTTACTCTAACACAGTCTGATATATAGGAGGCACTCTTATTATTTGTTGAGTAAATGAATAAATAATGCCGGTAACTTGACATGATTACTGTAATTGAAGCTGCATGTAATTACTTCAAGATTCAAATTTAATAGAATTAAAGATGATAAGTAAGCTATAGAGTGTATTAGGAGGTGGTACGGTGGGTGGGAAATAGAGCAGGGTAAGGAGGATTAGAAGTCCCAAGGTTGTAAAGAGCAGAGAGGGTTGCAATTTTAAATATGACATTAAGGCTAGGCCTCACTGAGAAGGTGACAGTTGGGTAAAGGTGAGGCTAGTTGGGTAGATATTCCGGAATAAGAGTTACAGGGCAAAAGGAACAGCGAACATAAAGGCCATAAGGTGGGAGCACACCTAGCGCATATAAGGAAGGAGGGGAACAAGCATGGAACAGAGTGAGGAGGAACGTAGTAAGAGAGGAGCCCAGAAAAGTCACAGACCAGATTGTGTAAACCTTGCAGGCCTTTGTAAGGACTTTGGGTTTAAGTAGAACTGGGAGCCCTTGAAGGGTTCTGAGTAAAGAATATAATCTGACTCTTCTGCCTCCTATATTGAGGAATGTAGAGAGCAAGAATAGTAACTGGATATTGACTTAAAAGCTATTTAGAATAATCCAGTAAAGATAGAATGGCAGCAATGGAGGCAGTGAGACTAGTCAGATCTATAATATATTTTGAAGGCAAAGCCAAGGGGATTTCCTTAGAGATTGGCTATAGGCTGTGAGACAGAGAAAGGAATCAAGAATGACTTGATTTTCAGCTGAGCCGGATGGGACTGACATATGAGATGGAAAAAACTGCTAGAGGAACAGGCTATGGAAATGTTTTGGAGGCAACATTTGGACATGTTAAGTAATAGATGTCTATTAAAATATAATTAATGGTAAGATATGAGTCTGGAATCCATGGAAGAAGTCTGGAATGAAAATATAAGTTTGATATATGAATAGTATCAAAACCAATGAAACTGGATGAGATCACCAAGGAAATGATTATGGTTAGAGCAGAGGAAAAGATCAAGGATTAAGTCCTAGGTACTCTAACATTAAGAGGTCAGAGAAAAGAATAGGAATCAAGAGACTGAGAAAGAATAAGTAGGAATATAAAAGGACAGCCAAAAAGTTGTGTCATGGAAGCCTAGTGAATATCAAGTAAGATGAATGCTCAGAATTGAATAGTGGATTTAGCAACATGGATGTCATGTATAACTTGTCAAAGGCATTTCTTTTTATGAATACACAGTTCTTTAGGACTAGGTAGAAACACTTTGGGTACAATATTTCCATAGATGTGATTGAGATGAGGAAATGTTTGGTTTTCAGATATTCAGTGACTTGATATTACCTTGTGCTGCACCAATTATTTATTAATAATTGGTCAATTGAATTTTATTCTTTATGTAATCAATATCATCTGCAAAATATTCTTGACATAATGCTACCTTTTTAGTATCATATCTTTTTAGTAACTACCTTTTGTGTTACTGTGTATATGACTACTATTTGTCTTGGAAAAGAGTCTGTGGCTCTCCCAGTCTAACTCAAAAAAAGATCCCCACTCCAGAGTAGTTACTGTTTTTGTTGTGTTTCCCACCTCATATTTAAAGGAGTCATGATTTAAGCCTTCCTCAGTTGCTGGGAAGTTGTTTCACAGCAATACTTTTCAAGCTATCTTTGCCATTTAGCCAAAATATCATGTGGGTCATTGGGTCAAATTCTTTGCTAGTGCATCAGAAATACCGAGTTTTATGCCAGCATGCCATTCCAAAGAGTAGGGGAATAGAAGGAGCGAGCCTTGGTGCACATGGGTGGATCACTTCAATTGAGAGATTAGTTAATGATGTCATTTGGGTTACTTCAAGACACACAGAGAAGAAATGCTTTTCTTTCCCTGACTTTTAGAAGGCCCTGTTCAAATTGCAGGTGGGGAGAGTCTGAAGATATATTTCACCACTATTTTCCCCTTAGGAGTTTCTCTTCAATTAGTTTTTAGTTTAATTTTTTTAAATGCTAAGAAGGTGCAAGTACTATAGTTCCCCATTTGGCCACCCTCTCATTTTGAATATTTCTATGTCTACAATATACATTCCCATACCCCCTGGAATCTGGTGGGTTCTATGCATATGGTAATGTGGTTGGCACAACATATGTCCTCTACTGATTTGAGCTATATAAGTCAATAGAAAATGGAACATGGAACCTTTATTTTTGAAATATTTGTCAGAGTTTTTCATTTGTATAAAAATATTGTATGTAGCAAAGAATTGTGGCCATTTCATTTTACACTTCTGCATTATCTTCCTTGGATAATTGTAAATCGAAACAGCTTATATAGGTCTGTAGATGTTGTGTTTGGTTTGGATTAGAACTTGTGAATTTTTCTCACAAAATGACAATAGAGAATGGCTCATTTAAAAAGAAATACAGCAAAGAAACTTCTGCTGATTGCCAGTATGTGCCTTTCCATCAGGACTAGACTTTCCAAACTGGCTTTGAGTAACACGGCACAGAGGGGTGTTTCTTCCTACATCAATTCCCAATAAAACAGTGCTTCATTTTCATATTAAAACAAAGAGGACATATAATGGGGTGGAATGCATAATTCATAAGGATATTAAAGACAAAACATGGAAAACTCCAAAGAATTTTATACTTGCCACTGCAGGGTATGCTCTGTGGCTTTGCCCTTCTCTTCCCTCCCTACCACCTCCAAGTTGCTCTCCTCCCTTTACACTTGCCACCAAAGGACTTAATTTGTAATCATTTCCAAAAAGACTACATTTGGCGGAAAATCTTGAGAGGTCCTGGCAATTCCACGATGACCCTTTAATTCACTTATAGGTAATATGGTCTTCCAAAAGGTATCCTTGTACCATTTGTTCATTCATTTTTATACCAGGGAACCTCCTGGCCTGTATATAAATTAGACTGACAGTTAATTACTAGATCAACCAGCGCTGACAGGGCTTTGCTCCCGCAGACACCCTGCAGGCCTCAGGCTGACTTCCCACTTGGCTCTGGGTGGCAGCCTATACTGTTTCCCTCATAAGCTCTTAGCAACATAACTAACTGCTCTGCAAACTTAACTGGATATTGATGTCCTTGTCATCTGCAAACCTGTGAAAGCACGTAAAGGTAGTTAATGTACCCTTTGCTTGCACTTGTTTTCCTTTGTATCAATAAATCCTAAATCCTCCTTGAAGTCACCAAAAACTACTGGCAAGTCATCCTGAAATATCTCCAGAGACAGGTAGAACAGGTATTTGTTTGAAATATAAAAAATAAAAAGCTGGCTAGTTGTTGATAGGACCAGGAATCCCTTCCTCTCTTCCTTTTTCTCTAGGGTATTTATGGCCATATCAAAGACTCACGAGAATGTAAATGAGTTTTGGTCCTTGCTTTCCCAGAAAGCATAGAGGACAGATGATCAACGCTATTAGGACAACACTGCATTTTAGACTTGCTATTTAAAATCCATGCTTTTTTAAATGTAGACCTTGAATGACCATGGAACCAGTGTTTGTATGGCATGGCCTCCCTTTAAGCCAGACCTGTTCCTGAGTAGCATTTTGTGATCCACTCTAGAAAACTGATAATAATCTTAAAGGAACTTCCCTGGGCAATGTCTTCAATATCTCGGATTTATATTACATTGGCCATTATTTCTCATGAGCTTTTGGGAAGAAAACAAGTGAAATATTGGAAGAGGACTTGCTGTGGGTTGAATTTGAAATTAAAAGCTTTTAGATACTTAGTCTGCTGTTGAACACATTCTTAACAAAATATAGTTCCCATCTTATGGAACCATTATCACAAATGGGAAAACACATTCAAGGGAACTGTTTAATAAATTTAAATGAGCTGAATAGCTTTCCTTGAAAAATCTAATTTCTTGGGGAAAATCCTGATATTATTTGATTTCAATAAATTTTTACTTGTTCTATAAAGCCAGTAGGAATTTATGACATAAACACTGTGTGACTTAAGAATAGGATCATAAGGTGGTTTGTGGGGTTCATTGTTTTTCCCAGCATCTTGAGCTCCTTCCCTCAAGGAATTGATCATCTACTCCTTCCATCACTGCTTCTGCCATGTAATCAATGTAAATTTCTATTTACCTACTATTTCTCTTCTACTGCCTGGAGCCCTCCACATCTTCAGCAATATCATTTTTTTCCCTCTAAGATCAATCAACACCAAGTATTTGTTATAGTATTATTATAACAGGCTTTGCAGGAATTAAGCTATAATTCCTATAAACCATAAGGGCATTTTCATTAGAATGATGGCAGCAGAAAACAGACATGAGCAATTTTAGGAAGAAATAAGAGGAATTGGACACAGTAAGTACAGGTAACTCTTTTGAGGAATTTTGTTTTAAAGTTAGAAGGATAACTGGCAGGCTTTTTGTTTTTGTTTTTGTTTTTTTTAAGGTAGGAGAACTAACATCACGTTTGTATGCTTATGGAAAAATCCAGATGAGAAGGTATTGGAAAAATCATCTACATATTTATGAGGTAACCAAGAATTAAGACAGGCATAGGGTTGAGGAACATGAGAGTAAGGGACAGTGTATAATAGACTCATGACATATAATTAAAAGCTGTAGTTTTTAGATAAGAGGGAGGAAGAATTATCAGGAAGGAGTAATGAGATATAAAGAAGATATGAATCCATTTCTAGTCATTCAAGAGCTGAGGGAGAAAACATAAGTCCTCACCTTTAGAGGGTAACAGAGGGAGCAGCATCTTCAGAGGAGAGCCACTCTGCCTTAGAACCAAAAGGTGGAAGAGAAGGAACATTCAGAGATGCCAGGATGTGAGGGATTTTGCTGATGATGGATCATGAATTCCAGAGGGCACTGAAGAGTTTCAGTAGTAGGGAAGGGATAGAAAACAGCAGAGGGGGTATGCACAGCTTGATGAGACTGCATGGCAAGAGATGAGGAATGATGTGGGAGTCTGGGCTTCTTGCACTGGCAACCACAAAATGAGATAAGGGACTTAATGAGATTAATGCTGGTGTACTTGAGAAAGATGGTAGTGGCGAAGTTGAGAGTACTGGGGGACCAGTGAGTGTGGGTGGCTCTCTCCAGATACTTACTGGGGTAGAGTTTATTTGCTCCTAGTACTGGAGCTTCCCCTCAACCCTTGTTGATGGAATTGATGGACCCAAGGCCAGTTCCATTTATTAACAATTTAAAAAATCCATGTGACCCTCACACACATGAATTTATGGTTAAATAGCTTACAGGTCAAAAAATTTCCCTGCTCCGGGGGAAATGTAAGCTAATTTTTCATAGCAGAGTTTGGTTTACTTACATCTGTGTTACAGGAGCGATACCGTTTCCTTTTCCCAAGGCAATATTTTCCACCTCCTGAAGGTCTGAAAACATATTTTGTTTAACATGTGAATATATCTGTCTACATAAAGAGTATATATATTGCTTGATGAAAACATTAACATTTACTTTAAGAAAATACACAGTTTGACATTTTATTGGTTATTAAAATCATAATCATGCTGGTGAGTGTTAGCAATAATGATTATGGTAAAAAATTAAGGCAATTTACTAAGGATAACTTTACAGTACTAACTTGTCATGATTTATATTCTTAAGAAAATGTAATTAAATCTATTTTCTATAAATTGTAGTAAGTGAGTGTTTAGTTAAAACAATTAGTTTAAAAATCACTTCTTTATAGTGAGAAGCCATTTAAATCACATTCAACAAAATCCATGAGCTGATGTTATATGTTCGCCCAGTAGTAAATGGAAGTTTGTTTTTCCAGACTGAAAACAAGGAGATGATACTAAAAACTCTCTGGAAATAGCTTCACTTCAAAGTAAATAATGCAGAAATGAATTTCTATCTCATTTCAAATATTACATGAAGTTTAAAAAAATTAAGTTAAGAATCAGATGGTTTTTTATGATATAACTATATTATATTCAAATTAATGAAAAAGTATATGTCAAATATTTGGCTTACATGTATTAATTTTTAAAGTATTTGTCATTAGGGAAATCCTTATGCTGTTATTTGGGTATGCTACATTGAATGGAAAAAACTAACTTCTTTTTTTAAAAGAGGTCAGGATCATTCTCTTAAGTATGATGGGGTCTTATACTTTTGGTTTTTAATTTACAATAGCTTACACTTGAACTTAGGTTAGTTATTTTATATTTGTTTAGAAAAAATGAAGTCTAAATTATAATTTTGGCTCACTGATATCAGTGGTATAATGAAAGCTGCATTTTGAATATATTTTTAATATCAGTGAATGCTGAATGTACACAAGGAAAAGAAATGGCCCAGCTTGAACCAGCCTGGGAGAAATGGGTTGATCAGACAAAAACAAGATAGCGGGGTTGGTGGTAGCGTGACTGGTTTGAGTGGGTGATAGGAGCTCTGTTTAGCAGGAGGTTAATAATCCATAGAAAGCAGAATGGAAGCACAGAACTAATACAAAGGTAAATAAATTCATGTTAAAAAAAAAGTAAAAGGGAATAAAAGAGACATTTAGAGAGGAAACAGAGAGGGATTCTGAGTTACAATGAGAGAAATAATAAAAATAAAAATTGACCATGTTTTACCCCATAAGGGGAAGAAAGGCAGAAGTGAAATCAGAACATCATTCTGTACCGAATGTTAGTTGGGAAAGAAGGCCTGCAACCTGAGCTCCTGACTTGCAGCAGCTAAGGAGCAGTTTAGTCTCTGGGAGGGCAGGGAAGTCCACCTAGAGGACCAGTCTGCCTGTAACAGGCATTGGTGGGAAGAAGAAGCAAAATGGCTAGCAAAGAATACTGAAGGAGCTGTCCTTGCACCAGGGGGACACTGGCTGGAGAAAAAGGGTGGTGGGAGAAGAACAGTGGGACCTGCATAAAACAGTCATGTGGAGGAAAGTGGTGGCAAGTCCAGAAAGTGATTAATGGGGGCATATGAATGGAAACTATTTGAACATATGGGCAGTATTCTTTTCATTGTGATTTGTGATGCGAATCAAGGCATTTCAACCCTTGGAGTGCTCTCATTGGTCCTTTTAATACTAATGTAGCAATAATAATTTTATGTGACATGTGAAAAGAATTTAGGTTTCTTGGGAATAATGGTAATGTAGCTAAGACCAGACCTGGATTCATCCATAATTCAGTAGTTTTTACAGAAGGAAATCTATCTGATTATTACTAGATTAAAAGTCTGGCTCTACTTGGGACAGATACACAATGCTTTTCTTTTTTCTTTTTAGTTACACAGTAAAGGGAAAGGAAGAAAAAGAAAGTCTGTCTAACAAGGCTCCTCTGCTTCCCTGTGCTATTGCTTGTTCTGAAGACAAACACTCGGCTCACTAGTGAAACGTTTTTACAGATAACATGTGAAACCACAGCTTTGAATCATTTCCAACTGTGTCTTTTTGTTGGCTCCGGCTTACTTTAGCTACTTACGCTGGACTGTCACAGTGTCTTAGGGATGAGGAGACGCCTCCCCCGCAGGTCCTGCTGCACTCTCCCCATAGCGACCAGGGAGCCCAGCCCCCATCTATGCTCTGGGGCCAAGTGCCAAAAGGAACACAATCTCCCTGATAACACCACTGCAAGATTTCACAGAAAACACATAATTAGCTTTTAGGCAGATAGACCTATCAGGATAGAAATACATACAGGTCAGGCAATGACCAATTATAGGCATTAGCATTCTCCCAACAGATAACAGAATGAGAGTTCTTTAACTGTATTTAGACATTGGTAAAAGTGCATGTGATTTGCAAATTATCTTTAACTATTCAATGATTTATAAATCTCTAACATGTATGTACCAGGAGTCCAAAAAACTTGACTTCTTTTTTTCCTTACCTCCTCCAGACTTAAAGTGTTTCTCATTGTAGAGACCTCAAAAGTCTTTCTTAGATATTTTAGCATGAAAAAATGTTTTTTTTCTTTATATTCACTATTATTAGGCTCATGGAATGATAACACAATATGGAAAGTTCCCCAGTAAGGAATTTTTATGACGGTAATTGCTTTTTCTTAAAAAAAAAAGAAAAAGAAAGGCCGGTTGAGGCTACAATAGTAAAAGAATGTGTTGTGGCATTTCATCTACACGAGTACTGCAGACATAATAAAAGTAATGCCAAGACACTAGAGACAGGGTACAAAAAAACCCTTATATACACTGACTAGACATGTGTATAGCCCCTACATGAACATGTGTACTGGAATTCTTCTCAGCTTTACTTTGTGCAATAAACCACACATACTGCACATAAGTAGAAAGCCAGGAATAATTTATCGAGACGCAGACATCGCATAATCAGCTCATAACTCTTAACATGATAAATCTTATTTGCAGGATATGGTAAAAAATGAAAGCCTTTCTTTCAAACCACGCATTTCTAGGCTTTTATTGGTGCATTTCCCTGAACTATCAAACTTCGACAAACCATTCTGATGTTATGAACGTCATTTGTTTATATGAATAATAATAGGGAACATTATTACAGTTGGTAACTGTAGGCAATATTAGATTGATAAACAAAAATTCAACCTTATATTGAAGTGTAAAGGGATTTAATGCTATGTGATGCTTAGACAGTAATCAGTTTATTGTACTAATTCTGTATATCTGGAAATCTTTCACTTTTACCATTTTCACTGCTACCACCCTAGGCCACACTGGCAAGTGAAATAATTTCTTACCTGGACCTCTGCCTCCACTTTTATCTACCTATAAACAATCTAATCTCCAGGAAGCACTTAGAGAGATCATTTAAAAATATATTATCACATCATGTCACTTTTTTGCTTCAAAGACTGTGGTGGCTTCCTACTTGCCTTAATTCTGGTCAAGAGTGGCCTTTGTGACCTAGCTAGCCCCTGCCTCCTTCTCCAGCCCTGTACACTTTTCTTGCACAGACTGCTTCAGACATTCGGGCTTTCTTTTTTTTGCCTCAGCACAATAAGCTTATTCGGTCTTTAGGGCAATTGCATTTCCTGGACCTTCTGGGAATAGTCTTCTCCCAGTTCTTTGTATTGCTCTCTGCTCATCATCCAGTCCCAGGTCACGTGTCACTTCATTAGCGAGTTCTTCCCTTGATCCACCCTTATTCCAAAGTAGTGGCACCTCACACCCCATCCTTCTCTACCCCTCCTTGACTCCAGGAGGTAACAGAGATGACATCCTCCTGTTTTAGTTCCCTCTTACCTCTTAACACTACTTTAAATTACCCTGGTTATTTTTCAAATTACTTCTTTACTGTTTGTCTACCATCTTTAGTATGTAGAAGCCTTAAGAGCCACATGTGGCTATTTTTTTCCTTTTAAAGTTACTAACATAGCACAATAATAATTTTTAGGCAATTCATCTAAGTTTTGAAGGGGAAAATTCCACAACATATCTAAGCCCACAAATAACCAAGTTATTCTAACAAAATATGTCTTGAGAAGCAGGATAGCATGATGGTTCGGAACTGAGACAACTCTAAGTAAGGGACTGTCCAAGCCTGCCCTACATCATCTCTGTGACCTTGAATAAGTTACTTGACCTGTTTGCACCTGAGCCTCCACATAAATAAAAATGTAAATAATAATATAGCTTACATCATGGAAGATTAAATTAAGCAAATGTGCAGAACCTAGTACACAGCTAGTAGTAAGTGTCTGACAGGTGGAAAGAGCTCTCTAAATGTTAGTAACTACTAGGCAAGTTGCTTAGCTTCTCTGGATCCCCATTATATGTAAAATGGAGACAGTAATGGCATCTGTCTTGTAGGGAACATAAAGTGATTAGAACAATGATTGTCTCATATTGGCTGAACTTTCAAGGAAATTATCTAATGTCATTGTTAAAATATAATGCTCACATGTAGAAACTAGGCTCATGCAACTTTAGATCTAAATGAGGAGTGAATGGCACTGCGAACCTTCCAAAATTCAAGAGAAAGCTAAATTCCTGCTGTGCTTGTTGATGATATTGATTGAATTGTTGGAAGGCCACAAAAATCTTCCAGAATGCAGACAGAAATCAATAGCCACCCTTAGGAAGATTGCTTTCCAGGGGGAATGATGCACATTTACCTCTTCCTATAGCTAAATGACTCTGTGCATCTAAAAAAATTTGTTTACAGAATTTTAAATACCTTTATTTAAATACTTTAATTTTTAAAAATTTATTTTAACAAAAAAAGCTCCTACAAAACCTATTTCTCCTTTGCTCCTTAACCCCCAACCCCTGCCTCTGGCAAACATCAATCTGTTCTCCATCGTCTGTTAAAAAACAAAATTATATATATACACACACACACACACAAACACACACATATACATATATGCATATATATATTTAAGATACAGCATTAAACAACTTTAAATATGCTCTTTCAATTTAAGTTACTTACAACTAAAAATTCAGTTCCAGAGACCCACTAGCCACATTTCTAGGGCTCCATAGCCATGTCTGGCTAGTGGCTACTGTGTTGGACAGAGTAGATTCAGAACATTTCCATTATCACAGAATGTTCTAAGGGAAATGCTGAGTGTCTAGAATAGTGCTTAGCATATTGTAGACATGTATCAACAATGTATTGAATGAATGAATATGTTAATTAAATTATATTCTTAGTCCTGTTTTGCTTACTATATGTCAGGATGGAACTAAAGATACTGGAAGGTAAAGAAGTCAAATGGATTTTTGTTTCCCTGGTAATATTCAGTGAATGTTTTAGTAGGTGTTGACAACATAAAGGACTTCTTAAGAGAGGTGCTGAGCCATTATCATTTGTCCATAAAAAATTAGGGAAAGGAAGTCAGAATTTAATTATAAGACAGAACATTCTGACCCTAAGTCCAACAGATATTAAAATCAGACATTAAGAATGATGATGAGTCGTGGGCAATGAAAATTACATTGAAGAAAACAAGTCATCTGTCCAGAATGATGAAGCAGGGGTGGGAGCTGCCGAACCGGTAACATAGGATCTGGTCTGGGAGTAGAGCTACTAATAGTGCATGCTGGAGAGAGAATGTTCCAGGGGCCAGCTCATGGCTTACCCAGTTGATTTTGAAGACCAGCCATTTGTATACCATACCAATTATGTTAGACCTTCACCAATATAAAAATCACAACATTGAGCCAAATAATCTACAGTTTTACATTTTTGTTATTATAGGTAGCTGCATGTAAGAATATTTATGCATGCACCTATTTTCCTACGAGAATAACTGAGCTAAAAGGGACTTCAGAAATCATGTGGTCTAAGCACTTCATTTTATGGATGAGAAAAGCAGAACCTGAAGGAGGTTGACTCACCCAAGGTCACTTACTGGCAGGAAAGGATTGTCTATCTAAAAATATTAAAAAATCAATGGTAGAAAAAAACAACAACTGGAAGTATAGGATTATATGTATTTGAAGATATTAAAGAGTAATGTATTTTACTGGACTGTTTTTGCTACATAAAATACAAAATAACACAAGTTAAAAATAACTTAGCTACAATTGTTTATGCACATGTTATTTCAGACCTCCTTGAGTATTCTTATAATTTGCAGATAAAAAATTTCACTTTTTGCATATTTCAGGGGACAAAGGAATTGTTAAGTCCACAAGAATACTGAAAGATGTAAGTTCCAAAGTATTTAATAATATTGTTATACATGTTCCCTAGATGCTCACAAAATGTAGGACAGGGAAGGAAGTCACCTAAATTCCTGTCCTCCTTTTAAGACTTATTCTTTGAAATGATAAATAACAATATTGAGTGTATAAAATGTTGCTCAGCTCTCATCATTAATTAATATCTATACAGCAGTAGTATTTTACAAGGTGCTTGCTAGAACCTTTCATAATTCATGGTATTGATTATGTCTAGCTCATGGAATTATATAAAACATAATGGACAATATATCAGAAAGCTAAATAACAAAGAATAAATGGGTAAAAAATGAAGAATTCATAATACTAATGTAAGTATCAGTCATCTAGCAGTTGACTAGAAATTATAAGGTAGACTAGCGTCTACCTTAACAACTAACTAACAACTTAGTTTAGTAGTTAAAAAGTTAACAACTTCAGTCTATGTGTAGTCTGTTACAAACCTTACTTCTTATTCTTGCAATATGTTTGGTCCAGAGGAAGTCCTTTATTTCTTTAGTTTCCCTAACTATAAAATGAGGACTATCTTTAGTTTTTGATCCCAAAACAGTTTGGATTAGGACAGCTTTAGGAAATAGTTTTACGTAGATGTATCTTCAAAGAAGTTGAACATTTTTTAAAGGCCTTGGTTGATTTTGACCTCTGGCAAAATTTTCTTTTGCTTTTTATTTAGTTTCCCCCCCACCCTGTAATTATCAGAATGGATCTATTTGAAATATTAGCTACTTCTCTCCTCTAGTATTAGTATCTTTTTAAAAAATTGATGTATAATTGATATACAATCTTATATTGGTTTCAAGTATACAACACAGTGGTTCAACAGTTACCCATATTACTAAATCCTCACCCTCACTAGTGCAGTTTACTACCTGTCAACACAGGAAGATGTTATATAATCATTGGCTATATTCTGCATGCTGTACTACCATCGCCATGACCAACTTATATTATGGTTGAGAACTTTTGTGCCCCTTTATGCCACTCAGCACCCCCTCAACCCCTCCTGCACAGTAACCACCAGTCACTTCTCAGTGTCCATAAGTCTATCACTATTTTGTTTCTTTAGTTTTGTTTTGCTCTTAGATTCCACAAATAAGTGAAATCATATGGCATTTGTCTTTCTCTGCCTGGCTTATTTCACTAGGCATAATACCCTCTAGGTCCATCCATGTTGTTACAAAAGATAGGATTTCTCTTTTTTATTGGCTGAACCAAATAATATTCCATTGTATATATATACCATTGTATATATGTTCTTTATCCATTCATCTATTGATGGACACTTTGGTGGCTTCCGTATCTTGGCTAATGTAATTAGGGGTGCATATATCTTTTTGAATTAGGGATTTTCTTTTCTTCAAGTAAATTCTTCAAAGCTGGATTACTAGGTCATATGGTATCTCTATTTTCAGTTTTTTGAGGACCTTCCATATTTTTTCCACAGTGGCTGCACCAATTTACATTCCCACCAACAGTGTAGGAAGGTTCCTTCTCCATACCCTCGCCAACACTTGTTACTTCTTTCTTTTGGATAGTGGCCATTCTAACTGGTATGAAGTGATTTTGATTTGAATTTCCCTTATGATTAGCAATATAGAGCATCTTTTCAGTGCCTGTTGGCCATCTGTATTTCTTCTTTGGAGAAATGTCTGTTCAGCTCTGCCCATTTTTTAATCAGGCCAATTGTTTTTGTGGTGTTGAGATATAAGAGTTCTTTATATATTTTGATGTTAATCCTTTATTGGATAAATTGTTTAAGAATATATTCTCCTTTATGTACTGCTGTAGGTTGCCTTTATGTACTGCTGATGGTGTCCCTTGCTGTATGAAAGCTTTTTAGTTTGATGTAGTCCCAGTTGTTCAGTTACTTTGTTTCCTATGATTAAGGAGATGTGTCCAAGAAATAATTGCTCATGCTTACAGTCATGAGATTTTTGCCTGGGTTTTCTTCTAAGAGTTTTATGGTTTCATGACTCACATTCAAGTCTTTGATTCATCTCGAGTTTACTTTTGTGTATGGGGTTAGACAGTAATCCAGTTCCATTCTCTTGCATGTAACTGTCCAGTTTTTCCAACACCAGTTATTGAAGAAGCTGTCTTTTCTCTTTTATTGTATATTAATTGAACATGTATGTGTGTGGGTTTATACCTCAGTTCTCTATTCTGCTCTAATGATCTATGGGTCTGTTCTTGTGACAGTACCAAACTGTATTGATTACTGCAGCTTTGTAGTAGAGCTTGAAGTCAGAAAGCGTAATCTCCCCAGCTTTGTTCTTCCTTTTCAGGATCGCTTTTCTGGCTCCATATGAATTTTAGGATTCCTCACTCTAGTTCATTGAAAAATGCCACTGGTATTTAGATAGGGATTGTATTGAGTCTGCAAATTGCTTGGGCAGGATGACCCAAGCAATTAATTCTGACAATATTAATTCTTGCTATCCATGAGCACAGGATAGATTTCTATTTCTTTATATCTTTAATTTCTCTCAAGTGTCTTATAGTTTTCAGAGTACAGGTCTTTCAACTCCTTGGTTAGGTTTATTCCTAGGTATTTTATTCTTTTTGATGCAACTGTAAATGAAATTGTTGTCCTGATTTCTCTTTCTGCTAGTTCATTTTTAGTGAATAGGAATGCAACAGATTTCTGTGTATTAATTTTGTATCCTGCAACTTTGCTGAATTAAGTTATTAGTTCTAATAGTTTTTTGGTGGAGTCTTCAGGGTTTTCTATGTATAATATCATGTCATCTGCAAATAGTGAGAGTTTAACATCTTCTTTACCAATCTGGATGCCTTTCATTTCTTTGTAATGTTAAATAAAAGTGGTGAGAGTGAGCATCCTTGTTCCTGGTCTTAGAGGAAAAGCTTTTAGCTTTTCACCATTAAGTTTTATGTTAACTGTGGGCTTGTCTAATATATGGCCTTTATTATATTGAGGTACATACCCTCTATGTCAATTTCATTGAGAGTTTTTATTATGAATGGATGCTGAATTCTGTCAAACTATTTTTTGGCATCTATTGAGATGATCATGTGGTTTTTATCCTTTTTAATGTGTTGTATGATATTGATTAACTTATGAATATTATACCATCCTTTCATCCCTGAAATAAATCCCACTTGATTGTGATAGATGATCCTTTTGATGTATTTTTTAATTCAGTTTGCTAATATTTTGTTGAAGATTTTTGCATTTTGCTCATCAAGGATATTAGTCTATAATATTGGTTTTTTTGTGATGTCTTTGTCTGGTTTTGTATTAGAGTGATGCTGGCCTCATAGACTGAATTTGGCAGTATTCCCTAATATTCTACCTTTTGGCATAGTTTTAAAAAGATGGGTATTAGCTCTTTAAATGTTTGCTAGAATTTAGCTGTGAAGACACCTGATCCTAGATTTTTGTTTGTTGAGAACTGTTTGATTACCAGCTCAATTTTGTTACTGGTAATTGGTTTGTTCAGATATTCTGTTCCTTCATGAGTCAATCGTGGAACAGTGCAGTTTTTTAGGAATTGGTCCATTTCTTCCAGGTTGTCCAATTTATTGGCATGTTTTTCATAGACTTCTCCAATTACTCTTTGTATTTCTGTGGTATCTATTGTGACAATTTCTTTTTCATTTCTGATTTTGCTCATTTGTGTACTTCCTCCTTTTTATCTTGATAAGTCTGGCTAGGGGTTTGTCTATTTTGTTTACCTTCTCAAAGAACTAGCTCTTGGTTTCCTTGATTTTTTTATTGTTTTATTCTTTTCTATCTAATTTATTTCTGCTCTGATCTTTATTATGTCTGTTCTACTAACTTTGGGTTTCATTTGTTCTTTTTTTAGTTTCTTTAATTGTGAGCTTAAATGGTTTATTTGGGATTGTTCTTGTTTCCTGAGGTATGTGTGCATTACCATGTACTTCCCTCTTGTGGCACTCCACAGATAGGCTTTTGAATTTTTGTTTTCATTTGTCTCTCCCTGTACTGCCTGATTTCTGTTTTGATTTGTTCATTGATTCATTGATTATTTAGAAGCCTGCTATTTAGTCTGCACATGTTTTTTGTTTTCTTTGTGTAATTTATCTCTAGTTTCATACCATTGTGGTCTGAGAATTTGCTTAATACAGTTTCCATCTTTATGAGCTATTGAGGCTCTTTTTGTGGCCTAGCACATGATCTGTTCTGGAGAATGTTCCTTGTAGACTTGAGAAAAATGTGTATCCTGCTGCTTTCGGTGGAATGTTTTGTAGATATCTGTTAAGCCCATCTGATTTAACATGTTGTTCAGTGCCTCTGTTTCCTTATTTATTTTCTGTCTGGCTAATCGGTCCATTGATGTAAGTGGCAAGTTAATGGCCCCTAATATGAATGAGTTGCAGTCTGTTTCCCCCTTTAATTCTGTTCATTTTTGTTTTACATATTTAGGTGCTCCTGTGTTGGGTGCATAGATATTTATAATGATCTATCCTCTTGTTGGTATAACCCCTTTATCATTAAGTACTGTCCTTCTTTGTCTCTTGTTACTTTCTTTGTTTTGAAGTTGATTTTGTTTGATATAAGTACTGCTGCTTCTGCTTTATTATTTGCATGAAATATCTTTTTCTGTCACTTCAGTTTCAGTCTATGTATGTCTTTGGTCTGAAACGAGTCTCTCATAGACAGTATGTAGATGGGTCTTTTTTCTTTATCCATTCTGTCATGCTACATCTTTGGTTTGGTGCAGTCTGTCCATTTACATTTAAGGTAGTTATTGATAGGTATGTACTTATTGCCAATTCATTGTTTTCTGGTTGTTTTTGTAGTTCCTCTGTTCCTTTCTTCCTTTCTTATAGTTTTCTCATGTTATTTGATGGTTTTATTTAGTATTGTGATTGGATTTCTCTTTAAAAATTTTTTGTGCATCCATTATAGGCTTTCAAGTTTGTGGTTGCTGTAAGGTTGAAGGATAGCTTCCTGACTATGTAACAGTCAGGAACTTATTAAGTTGGTGGTTCCTCTATTTCAAACACAGTCTAAAAGTACTTTTTTCTTCTTCCTCCTCCACACTTTATGTATTAGATGTCATGATCTGCACTTTTTGTGTATCCCTTGACTGATTTTGTGTAGTTGGTTTTACTACTTTTGTTTTATTTTGTTTTAATTTCATACTTGATTGGTATATAATTGACCTATAATCTTTACTGTGGGTTTATTTTTCACAGGTAAAAAATATTTAGGCTTAAGAACATTTCCATCTACAGAAGTCTCTTTAACATATCCTGTAAGGCTGGCATAGTGGTGATGAATTCCTTTAACTTTCATTTATCTAGGAAACTCCCTTTCAAATTTGAATAATAACCTTTCTGGGTACAGGATTCTTGGTTGAAGGTCCTTCTGTTTCAAAACATTAACTATTTGATGCCTCTCACTTCTGGCTTGTAAGTTTCTTCTGAGAAGTCTGCTGATAGTCTAATAGGGTTTCCCTTATAAGTAATTCTTTTTTATCTCTGACTGCTTTCAATACCCTCTCCTTATCCTTAATCTTTGTCATTCTAATTATTACATGTCTTGAAGTTCCTTTTCTTAGGGGCTCTCTGTTTTCCAAGACCTGGGTGTCTATTTTTTCCCCCAGATTGGAAGTTTCAGCAATTATTTCTTCAGAGACTTTCTATCACTTTGTCTCTCTCTTCTCTGTTTGGTGCCCCTATTATGTGAGTATTGTTTTGTTTGGAGTTGTTACACAGCTTTCTTAGCACCCTCACATTCCTAGGGATTCTTTTTTCTTTCTGTTCCTCAGCTTCACTGTTTCCCTGTTCTGTGATTTCCATCTCATTGTCTCCTCTACTTGCAGCAATCTTTCATTCCCTCCATTGTATTTTTCATTTCAGTAACTGTATTCATCAGCTCTGTGGCTCTTTTTTCAACTCCACTATCTCCTTGTTGAAGTCTTCCCTGAGATCGTTAATACTTTTCTGCAAGTCAGTGAGCATATTTATGACTTTTATTCTGACATCTTTATCAAGATTGGTGATCTCTGTTTCATTTAGCCCTCGTTCAGGTGTCTTGTCCTGTGCTTTTGTATGGAACATAATTCTCTGCCTCCTGTTTTGTCAGGGTTTCTGTGTTTTTTCCTTTGTATTGGATCTGCTGAGCTTTCTGGCCTAGAGGGTAATGGCTTTATGAAGAAGGTGTCCTGTGGTGCCCAGAAGCTCAAGACTCTTTTCTCTCCAGTGCTTGGTTCTCCTTTTTGGTGGAGCCCCAGTTGCTGTTGGTGGGCTATGGGTAGGGCTGACTTTCTGTCTGTCTGCCAGCAGTGGTCTATCTCTGTCCATGGAAGATGACAATTCACCTCTATTAGCCCTTTGTGAAAATAGCAGTGGCATTTCTGCTGGGATTATTGTGGGCAGGCAGCCCTCTTCCTGTCCTGCAGTAATGGTGGCACTGCTGGGCTAACAGGGTGGGTGGGAAGACACTAGGCCCTGGGCTGGGATGCCCATGAGGAGGAAGAAGCACTAGGAGTTGGCTCCCACAGGCGCCTTCCTGGTTGGGCCGATATAGGGCTAAGAAAGCTGGGAAGCCTCCCTCTGGCTGCCAGGCAGCAAAGTCTAATTCTGGTGGGCTGAACAAGCCTGGTGTGCTGGCAGGTACACAGGATGAAGCCTTGGGACTGAGACACCAGCAAGGGTGATGGAATGACTGGGGCTCCCACAAGCACCCAACCTGTTGGTCTGAGGTAAGGCTGGGGAAGTGTTGTCCACCTGCCCTTTCTCTTGCAGAGAGAGCTCTGTCCAGCCCTCTCCTCTCTGGCACCCTTCCTGCTGCTGGTATATTTCTCATACTGCTGCCTCTGTTTTGGGTCTCAGTGGAACTAACAGAACATGTCTGTCCTCCATAAGCAGCAGGATTCTCAGCCTCCCAGTGTTCCAACACTCCTTGGTGTCCACTCCTGCTAATCACCAAAGCCCGATACAACAAGGACTCATGTTCCCAGTGCAGATCTCCAGGGCCAGGTGTGCAGAGGTCCTGGATGCTTACTGCCTCCCCACTCTGTTCTCACTCCTGCTGCTTATGGGCTGGGATGCAGAAAAGTTGGGGTCTTGATTGATCATGGCTCTGCCACTTTACCCTTCTCTGTGTGGTCTTCCTTTCTTCACCAGATATAGGTAGTCTGTTCTGCAGTCTTCAGGTCATTTCAAGGTTAGTTGTATTTACTGTAGTTGTTTCCTTGGTATGCATGTGGGAGGAGGTTTCCACCTTGCCTTCCTACTCGGCCATCTTTCTTTCCCCTCAGTAGTAAGTACCTTGATGTAGCATGTGACTTAAGTAAAGACACTGATTTAACTGAATAATAAATGCTTTAAAAAATCTATTAGGGACTTCATGTGAACATGTTATTTTAGCTAATTTTCTAGATGATTAAATTAATCAACATAAAGATTTTAATATGTGTAAGTCCTAAGTAATATAATTAGATTACACCAAATAAAGCAACATGAAGTCAATAAAGTTATAAGCACATAAAGGTGAGAAATTTGAATGCTGCAATTTCTATTTTTATCCTTATTTTTAACCCAAAGTTGCCAACCCTATAAAAACTCTATTTCCATAGGCATAGAATTTTACTTAATTTCTTAAACTAGAAAAGTGAAATCTTCAGATGGATAGACTAGTTTCTAATCTTTATTCTCAATGGTTATAAACAACCTAGTGATTTTGGACTATTCTAAAGATCAGTCGAGTTATTTCACCCTAAATTATTGAGATAAATTGAGTATATTCTGCTTTCTTTTGCCATTTCAGGTGGTTTAACCAGATTCAGAAAGGTGAAAGAAGTGAAATTATTCCACTGTAAGAATAAATTTCATATTGCTCATTCTTGCTTGCACATTCCTTCTAAATAAAACAAATGTTTTAAAAAATTACCTAGAAAAATGATATATTTCAGTGAAGTTTTCTTAAGAAATATTTATTCATCATTAATCATTAGGCAGTAAATCTTGCTATTAGACCACTGAATTTCATGACTATATCAGGGAATTGTCTTCAAGCAAGAGATATGTCTCAGTCTCACTTTGAGAATTTGTCAGAATTACACAAAGGAAAATATCAAGATGAGTCTACATAGTATCTTTAAATATACATATTTTTAAACTAGAACCACTTTAGGATGTGATTAAGGTAAATCTTTACCATAGCCAGTACTGGGTCCAGCCAGCATCTGGAATGAGAGCCCTCTAAAGAAATCTTAAGATTTTAAAGAAAGTGATATTGTTGATTCAATATAGAACATTCTTCCCAAGTCAGAAAAGCTGAGAGTTGGAGCACAACACTATTAAGTCTTATCTTTCCCCTGTGCAGGTGCAGGAATGCTGCAGTTTATTTCAGCCCAAATTCTAAATCAGAACTTGTCATCTCATATTATTTAAATTTCTAGAGCAATTGGAAGAACTATTCCTTTTTCACTTCCTGTGTTTATAGTTTGGGACCCAGTCAAAACATTATGTTCTACCCTAAATGAATTACGATCTAAGGCTACAAATATCCTCTCATACACCCAATACACTGGAAGGGTATATACAATCCTATTATAATTCAGCTCTATGTTTCTCATGCAAAGATATTAGGAATCAATGTCATATATATATATAAGCCCAAATGCTGTGCTATATCTCCTAATTGGGACTTATAGAGTCATTAAATCAGTCTTTCGGCAATAAACCAAATACTTGAAACATTCTTTGTGATCACCATCAGAGATTGCAAGAATTGAGTTTTGATTATCATTAATATCTTTTCAGTAACAATGCCAACATTACTATCGGAGTTTTTACAGTCTAAATCTTCTTGTTTACTATTTTATGAAATATGGTATCTCTTTAGCTCCTATCCAAAGGGCTATTGCTGATGCCACATCTTAGGAAAGTTCTTTAGGCTGGAAGTTATAATGATTGATTTGCAGGAGTCTGACCTGTAGATGCACAGGACCAGCGCACCGTCGCTCGCGTCACATTTCCTCCTCTGGTTAATGCTACTGTCCCTGAGCACATCCATTCAGACCATATGGTTCTTATTGAATCCTTGAATGGCTTATTCAGGCAAACATCCAATGGCTGTAAGAGCGATGTCAGACCCCCCAGGACTCACGCAAAGATCAGTTTTTAATTTTTTGGCTATCTTTCTTACTCCATCTGCTAAATGTGCATGGAACAGTTCCCATAGTTACATGGAACATTTGTGGAACTGCGCCCCCGGGCAGGGATCCCATATCTTTTGTAGCCAGAGTTTGACGAGATCATTGCGGATCCAGTCCTCTGAATATGTCTACGCTATCACTTAAGCAATATTTCTCCCCTTCCCCCACTTTAAAAAAGATATTCAAAAAAACCATGAGCAGCTTTGGTTTTATCCTGCTGGCTAGACAGGATGTAGGTTCTTTCTTGTTCCTTCTGAAGAAAGTAGTTTTGAAATTCACTTATGACTAGAGGTTGTGGGTATTTTTTTACTCATGTTTCTGAGACACACAAACTCATGCCTATATACTTTGATGCTCATGATTGCCAGAAAAAAATAACTAAATAACAAATTAAGAAGTGCTCAGTTCACATGTCTAGTTCTTTTTATTTTTCTCCTAAAAATGTAGGTTGATTGTTCTTTACAGCCTTTTCACAGATAAAAAGTTAATAAGAGGGATATTTTGAGGATCTTCTAGTGCTCTATTTTCTTTTTAGGAGTCTGCATATGTATTTGTTTTTTTCATTTATTCATTCACTTAAGATTTAGTGCCTTTCTTAAAGCTGTCTTTTGACCTTCCATGTGTCTGGAAGAGTTGCTAAGATTTGGTTTTTAGATTAATTTTAGATGTTGACTTCATATACTATACTCTATTGTTTTTTTCATATGAATGACCTCCTGGTACACAAACTGTGGTACACTTATAAGTTTCTTAAATAGTTTTTCATGGAGCTCAAGGTGTTCTGCTTAAGTATATCAGGAGCTATAGGGGTCCAAGGACAAGGTAAGGAGGCAGGCAGGGGTTCTTTGAAGCAGAGCATTTTCATTTTTTCAAACATATTTATCAGAATTCTGTAGACTTCATTTGCAGACAGGGTTTAGGGATAAAAAAATTGGCAATCATTAACCTAGGTTGAGAATGTGACTCTTTAAAAATAAAATATATTTTGCTCCATTTTATTTACTTTCTCTTGTCTGTGCTCATTTTAATTTATGCTTATAAGGAAATATATTTTCCTTCTACTTGCTTACCTAACTTTAAATTCTATATTGTTACCTTTAATATTATTGCGAGTATTTTCTAAGTATCCCTTAAAATTGTAATTTCCATGAAAATGTTACCTCTATCACATATATCCACATAGTTGTAAAATATGACATTTGAGGGTCCCTCTATTAAGCACAAATGATAAGATATTAAATACACGTTTACCAAAGAAATGATTGGTGGGGTTGAGCTATGTGTTCTCAGGTACCCACTATTTATGGTTTACTTACTTGGAATGATTGTTTAATTTACAAAATGCTTCTGGGACTCTGAGGTGTTTAAAAGACTGAATTCTTTACCCTTTGGATTAAAAATAAAGTGAAATAAAAAGACCCCTCAGGCCTAGTAATAGAATTATTCTAGGCAAATAGGAACTGAGGCCCAAGGACTAGATCACAAGAATAACAATCAGTGGTAAAAAAAGAAACAGATTCTCACTGTTCCCCCCCTTACAGTTGTGTATTTCTTATAAGCACAGATTGATGTAAATTGCTACTTGACAAGAATTGTTGGTTCCAAAATAAACCTAGACTGTTGTTTCAAGAATGTGGTTCCTTATACTTTCAATTGCTTTGGTAAAAAAAGAAGAAGGAATTTTTTGGTAGTTTGTGAAGGTCTCTGTATTTTTACTGGCTACTTAGAAAGTCTCAAATAAAAAGATCCTTAATCTTTTAAAACTGACCCAATCAATTCATAAATTTAGCATAATTTACCAACATTTCCATACTTAGAATGGAAAAGCCATCAGCATGGCACTAGGTCATGGGTCCTGAGTGAAGCCGTCAGCAAGGATTAATAAAACTGTGACAGCTGCCCAAAAGCTTTCATTCTTTTTATTTAAACATCAGATTGCAACTGAAGTTCCATGTAATCTTTGTTGAAACTAGCCCAACTAACATGGAAGAAGTCAGAAATGAGAACAGATGACAGTTATAGTTATTATTATAAATTCAGTCCATAGCAATAAATTCTAGAATTCTTACATATGGCAATTCCTAAAGAATTTTATAACAGCATAAATTACTCTTATCTGTTTGAATAATTCTAAATAATGATAGCTTAAAAAGTAGATGGATGAAACTAAAACACTTAATTCTAATTTCCATGCTCAATAAATTTTTTAACTATTCTGCTGTTAGCTCTTTGTCTCATACTGCAGTTAAAACCAACTCTAGCTAGACTATAGTTAAAAAGTCTATTTTGAATCACATAGTTTTCCCAGGAATTATTTATGAGAAAAAAGCTAGACTTATATGAGTAAACAGACTATATTTTATGACTACAAGATTGTTGGACTTTTTGTACAAATATAACTCATATGTATATATGCAAAAAGGTGTAACTGACCCAGAAAATAGTCGCTGTAATTTCCTAAACAATGCACATTTGCAGATATTGAGATATGACAATTAATTCATTAAGCTAGGAATATACCTTTTAAATGAGTATGCATGATTTCCTAGTGGCTGAATATCAACACCAGAAATGTATCAGTTCAGTCTACATGTCAATAGCTAATAAATCATTTGCACTTACCCCCTTTTCAATATTCCCAGTTTGACAGAGTGTTCCTTCAGCCGCGGGAATACTGTTGGTGACACAGCGGTTGCTTTTGCTGAGACACCAGAGCTCTCTACACACTTCCTAGGAAAGAAGGCAAAACCAAGTTGATCAGAAGTAGAGACTAAAAGCAAGTCTACTTCTTCCATAAAATCTATCTACAGTCACTCAGCATTACTTTAAAAAGAGATCCCAGGGCTGTTGCTGCTGATGAAGCATCAAAGATGAGGATTTCAGGTCAGGTTCTTATGAGAACTTGGGTTACCCATTTTGCAAAATCATTTAAACATTTGTCTTTATAGTTATTATTTTAGTTGACAAACTTTATCTTAGTTTTTAATATTGATTAAGATCTTTTAAAAATAAGGTGAAGAAATTTCATCAATATAGAAGAGTAGGGAGAAAGAATAACTATGTAAAAAGGAAATATATGTCTATTACTCTCAAGAATATACAATACTCAACCAATTACTAATAAAATATTGCTAAAAATAAAGAAGAGAGAGACCATGGGAATGGGAAGAAAATAATTTCTAAAATTCATATATGGCTAAAGAACAATCCAGCACTTATTTGCAGTTCATCAAGGTAACCTACCTTCTTGAAGGGGAAATACAGTTTTGAAAAAATGCTGCTATTTATGTGTAATATTTGACTTTTTTTTCAGATGTTGTTTGGAGCTGTTTTGTCTTCTTCATTATGATTTCTTATGCTACTTCAGCATGGAAAAATTACAAAATTTATTCTAATACTGGAAACAAAATACTCCATTTTGTCCATATTTATATAAATTAATCATTTTTTAACATAAGATGATGAATATATCCCTGAGTAAAGTTTTTAACTATGAGCAAAAAACTAATAATCTTATTTTGAAGAAAATTTTCAAATATTTCAGTTTCTTTTTATGTATGATCACCAACTAGCACCATTACTGATATTACAAGTTTTTAATTTAATTTAGAGTCACTTGGCATAAAATACATATTTGCAATAAAAATATATTAAGAATATGCCAATAAAAAATTATATATAGCATTCAATTCTATTGCTATTAATCTCCAGCTGCTCTTTTAACTTTCAAAACAAAATCATAAACATATATGTTACATAAACACAATTCAGAAATAAAGCAGTAATGTAATTAATTCACTGGTTCACCATTCTGACAAATGGAAATGACCCACAGGGGACAGCTGCTTGAAGGGATATATCTTTGGGCCACTCTTTAGGATGTCCCCTCCCACCAGGCAGAAGAGGAGATAATATTATTCCGATTAGACTTCCAAATACTTCTGAAAAAGTATCTACTTTAAACTGTATTTTACTTTATTTTAAATTCCACTTGGAGAAGTACTGAGCAAGAAGAGAGTTAAAACATTAGAAAAGAAAAACAATATGCACTGTGGACAATTCTTTTGTGTTCTTACAATCCAATTTATTACAAATTCCACTTTCTTTCAGAGCTTCAGTTTCTATTTTAAGAGAAAACTACTTATTTCAGTCATAAGTTGGACATGGAGTCGGTAGTACAGCATGGAGAATACAGACAGTGATTCTGTAATGTCTTCCCATGTTGACAGACAGTAAGCACACTAGTGGGGCTGAGGATTTAATAATATGGTAACTGTTGAACCACTGTGTTGTATACTTGAAACCAATATAAGATTGTATATCAATGATACTTCAATTTTAAAAATAGAAATTTATTTGTACTGATTTATTTTCCCTCTTCTATAGGAGATGATTTCTTAGTGTATGTTCCTAGATGTATTTTTTTAATTTAATATTTTTAAAAAGCAGTAGGACTAATATTTTAGGGTTTTAAAATATTGTTCCATGTCGCAAAAATACCCATGTTCAAAGAAAATGTCTACACAAAAACAGAGAAGCACTGCTAGAAAAATATATTAGGAGATCACAAAAAGTATATCCATAATCCTGGACCGGACTCTTGATCTTTATTGATCTTTATTAGGCCTAAATCTTACTTCAGACAGAAGTAAAAGAAGCCTACAATTTACTTTAGACAGAACTGTGAAATTAAAATTCTATCATTGAAAAACACAATATTCATATCATCTATTTAGTCAAGTTACAAAAACTCTATTTTCCAAAAGTGCCTTGAAAATCTCTATCTAAAATGGCAAGCACTCAAGATACTTCTTCCAAAACCTTAATCTCAAGATTCACAATACAGTCCTCTGATAGGGCCCTCTTATCTTTTAGAATGACACATTTTGAAAGGTAGATTCCCACTTTTAATAGGATTTTATTACCTTGGTTGGTTCCTGGGGACTCCAGTTTTATAGAGCAATAACTTCTCACAGATTTCTATTTTAAGTATGGAACTGGAAATCTATATATAGGTAATATTCTCAAGATGTTATACTAGTCTTGGAGAAGGCTCTGAAGAGTTTTCAAATATATCCCTTATCTAAAATATAAACTTGGATGATAAAGATTTGATATCCCAATTTAGATGTCCAAAGATAAAAAATACCCTCTTGAAAGATAAAAACCAAGACATTTCACTTCATACCAAGAAAGCAAGAGGTACACTTTCTGAAAACACTTGAGAACCATTTCACACTTTCAGAAATACCCTTCTTTCTTTAAACTGCTGGATGCTAGAACATGGATGATCAATGTATTTGCATAGGTGTATCAGTTTCAATTGTACATGTATTATCAGTTGCTGTTAGCACCCTAAGATAGGTCCCAACTTCTCATAAAGTTAAATGCATTATGAAATTTTTTTGCCTCATGGGGAATTTGTGTAACAACTATTATAGTAGTTGGGTTAATTCCCTGAAAGAAAATAGGGGTGGAATATAGTTACAGGGGTTGACGGTTTTTTTTTTTTTGACTACCTGCCAGCTTAGCTCTAGAAGAGCACAATTCTCTTTCACATACTCATGAATTTTCATACAATGTTAAGATCAAGATTAGTCTCATGACCTCTATGAACTAACAAACTATTGCTTGTGTGTTAAGGCAATTAATTCCCTTCTCTAACCCTACAATTTTGGAAAGACTCTATAAGAGAGATTTGGGTCTTTGGGTTTGAGTTTAAGGAAAGACAGGGAAGTTATCAACAGTCTCCATGAAGGAAAATTTCTGTTACATAACACTGATAAATGGACGTGGAGTCTCTAATTTCATGGGACCAACTTCTAACCAATTAGGAAGATTGCCTGGTAAAACAAAACTAATAGTATTATTTCCCATTTATTCAAGAATATTTGTTGAGCCTTTACTATTTACCAGGCATTATGTTAGTGTTATGAACAATAACACTATCACTTAGAATTTATCAGAACCAGGGAGAAGGTAGGGTATAGTTAGGCATGTAGTCTAAATACCATGGATTGGTACTGCTCTATGACAAAGTTTTTGATATTCTGTGACAAAATTAGAAGAATTATGTCAATGTGGTTAAGTTTCTTCATGAAACAAAATTTTTAATTTTAATGAGGCTGTCCTTATTTACTGTTTTATTCCTTTTACTTTTTTAGGTGTTACAATATACTGTAAGAATAATGAGGGCAGGGTGTGTGTGTACTAATGGCCATCTTTACAGAATGTTCCAACTTAGCAAAATTAAAAGTTGGCATCCCTATATTGGTCCACTAATTTTTGGAGAGAAATTTTCCTTGTCTATAAAAATTTTAAAGTTTGTGAACAACTCATTGCCAAAATCTTAATAATCAGTGTTTATCTAGATGTATCTATGTGTTTACCGATGCCTTTAATAACCAATTGCTTCTTATATCCCACCGCTATCTGCTGTTTCCAACCTATTTCTTCTTGATATACATCCTTTCATAATTTTGCATGGGTCTCTTGCTCTTATTTATCTGAAAATATATTTATTTTGACCTCATTTTTTAAATGATATTTTAGTTGCATATAGAAGTCTAGGCTAACATTTATCTCACCTCAGCATTTGAAGATACTAAGTTCACCATCATATGGACTCCATAGAGCTGATGAAAAGTCACTTGTCACTCTAATTGCTGTTTCTTTGTGATAAAGTCTTACTTATTAGTTGCTTTCAATAGTTTTTCTGCCTTTGCTTTAGTGAAGTCTCACAACTTTATCTACTCTTTTTATTTATCTACTTGGATTCATGCTTTGCATTCGTATCTTTTTCTGACTCTGAAAAATTATTAATTAGTATCTCTTTTAATATTTCACTAAGCATTGTATCAGTGTTATGAAAAATAAAACTAACTAGGTAAATACAACTAACAAAACATAATTTAATTTGATTTAATTAGTGACAACATGTATTTCTGTGATGAGAAGAGACAGATAAAATTGGAACTTCCCCATTCTTTCTTCTGGAATTCTTATTCAACTTATATTGGATCTTCTCATTCTAACTACTATATCTCTTACTTTCTTTTCATATTTTCCATATCTTTTTCTCTTGGAGTGCTAATCTTTCTGCTTATTCACTTTATGGTGGATTGTTTATTTCTGTTGTTTTTTATTTTACATTTAAGCTTATCTTCAATGAATATTGTTTTTTCTATGAGTGTCCTGAGCCTCCTGAATTGTAGAAGTGTAGCCTCATGCCTTTGTTTCTATCATACACTTCACAGTTTCACTGAACCAGTTTTCATGTTGATTTATTTGGTCAGTATCATATATGTAGACTGTATAAAGTCGTATTCAGCTCTCATGTGAAGTAAAAGCTAAGAGCTTCAGTTTCTTATGGGAGTAATTTTTCCCCATCCAGACCAAAGGGCAGACAAGCTTACTTGTCACTTCCATTTAGTTCTCTCCTCACAGTAGAGATGGCCCTTCTAAAGCTTCGACTTTGTGAAAGGGCCTCAGTTCTGGTTTCTTAGTTCATGTCCAAGGTCATGTCTCCAACAGGAGCAACATCAGCTCCCCAGCTTGCCACTTGAACTGACACTCCTCTTCATTCCTGGCATACCCTAACCTTCTGTTTTGGTTCTTATATATACAAGCTTTCTGTTGCACGGTGACAAAGGCATTCTGTGAAAAGTCTTGTATTATACAAAATCACTTACGAAAAAAACAAGGTTTATGGAAAAATCAGACTTAGAGCAGACCACTCAAATCTTTAAACTTATTAAAACATTTGTGCAGTTAAATCTCTGTTGTCAGTTATTTGTTCCCAGTGTTCCTATCAGGTGACCCTTTGCAGCCTTAAACTCTATGGCTTGTGATGATCCCTTCTTACAGATGTAGATGTTGCAGGGTATCTACCTCCAACAGAGACCACTTTCATAAAAATTAAGAATTGGATTTAGGGGATAGCTTGTTCATCATTCAACATTTTTAAAATATCACAAAAGGATGTATCGTCACAGATCCTTCATCTGTCCTCATGACTTCAATAGGTAGCTTAGTGTTTTGGGAATGAAGCTACTAAGCTATCCACTGTGTCCAATGAAGAAAGACCCTTCCACAGGACTTTCAGTTTTTTCGAGGAGTCTATATAATGCTATAGATTTTTTTGTGTGAGAAAACTTCCCTGAAAGCATTATATCATTAATGTACTAAGAAACAACCATATATGAACAAACAAGACTTATGCACTATGCCTGCATCATTCCACAATTTGTCAATTTTACCTGTGTCTCTTCTCATCACAGAAATGTTACCTTCAATAAACAGTATGTAATTACGTTTTGCTAGTTTTGTTTATCTAGCATTTTGTTTTTGTACACAGATGATGAATTTTGTTTGCCATTTGTCATGTTTTTGAAAATGAGCTCTTTGCCTAGAATTTAAAAAGCCAACTATATAAAGGATATGCATGCCAATGTAGACAAGACACCAGTTCAACCAATAGGTAAAAGCTAAGGGAAACAGACTTCAGTTCAGGGTCAAAAGTATCTTCCAAAAGTCAGAGCTGAACAGTGATAAAACTGAGTCTCCCAAAGAGGCACAAAATCTCAATTATAATATAAATTAGTCATGGGGATGAAAAGAGCATAAAGAATATCATCATTAATATTGTAATATCTTCCTATACTGACAGATAGTAACTACACTTATTGGGGTGGGCATTTAATAATGCAGATAATTGTCAGATCACTATGTTGTACACTTGAAGTCAATATTGTATATCAACTGTACTTCAATTTCCACTTCTGGAGATACTCCAGCATATACTTCATGACTTGTTAGGAACAACATTATAGGCAGGAAAAAAGAAAGGAAGTATCACTCCCTCAGGGTATACTGTCAACTACTGTGCTGGGCATATTCATATTTGTATCTCATTTAATTATCAAGACAATCTTCTTAGAAAGTGGTTTAGCAATTTGCTTCAATCCAACTAAATCTAGATTTGAATCAGTTTTGCCTGATATAAATGTCCAAAATATCTCCACACAACTGAGCTACTTTCCCATTTCTCTTAAATATATCAGAATAGAATAAAGTCCCTGGCCCATTAAGGCTGATTAATAAAGGTTTATCTGTATTCTGATATAATATAAAATCTGACTAAATGTTCATAATAGCCTGCTACACTTTCCCTGTATTTTAAAGGAAGATATCTCCAAATTAAGACCATTATGCACTAATTCATAACATAGTCACTCAATATATGAGTTTAGGCTTCAATTTACATATTATTACTATTATTGGAACTCTTGAATGTAAGATCACTATTTGACTTGGATTTTTAGAAGATAGCATTAACATATTCTTCAAAAGTGTTCCATGTCTTTCAAGAGACATTTAAAATGTTCTTATTTATTTTAATATCAAGTCTTGGATTTCTAGTCTATTTGACTTTTCAGATGAATGGCACTACAGACATAAACAATAGAAAATATTAGTAAATGTAAATCAGAATAAAAATACATATAGAGAATGCAGTTTTAAAGTAATTAGCTAATGTAAAATAATATATCTGATGTTCAGAAAATAATTTTGTAAAGAAATGAACTAGGGCTCCTTTGAGAAAATAGAATGATTATTTTATAAAGATCCTTTTAATAAAATAAAAGAACCTGGCATCTTTTCTAACAGTTTCATCCTTTCAAATAACAATAGCTATTAAATGTACTAAAAAATGGGAAGAAGAGCCCTTTGATTTACTTGAAAAAATTCAAATTAGCAGTTTATACAGGAGAGAAAGATATATCATAAAAGTGCAAAACCATTTTATAATTATTATATCATTAAGGAAGCTAAACAGTATATGAAGAGAAAATTGTATCTTTATTGATAGATAGTTTTTGTTTCTTAAACTTTTTTTTAACAACCATAAAGATCATAAAAGAAATAAACATAAATTTTCTGCCCTTGAGAAACCCTAAGCCCTATGCCACCTTGGGTGTTTGGTTCTGGATATGAAACATTTTCTTTGTCCTCATTACCCTATCAGTAACATCTCTCAACAGCTGTTTGCAATAAAGGATCCTGATGGCCAAGCGGGAGAGCAGAGCCCTGAAGAGGTCAGGAAGGAGCATCAGTGATTAGAAAGGTTACTTATCATCGTATCACACAAAGGAAAATTGAAAACCAACATATGGTGACCCCATGGCCTGGCTCCAGGTGTTTAGTAGCCATCTGAAGGGAGAGAATAATGTACCTTTATTTCAGCTTTAAATAGGTTAATCCTGTTATGTGGGTAATTTAAGTGCAAGAGATCCCAGAAAGGCAAAAAAATTATATATATATTTGTGATCTATATATATATATATAAAAATAACATATATGCACACCTATATGTACATGCATATGTATATACCAAAAACTAATCCAGAAATTCGGATTAAATAACTAGTCATTAATTGGAAGAGGTTAAAAAATGATTAAATGGTTTAAAACAACACCTCTAGGAAGCAAAGCCATAGTAAAAACTCTTGATCTTTAAAGATAAATGTGATTATGGACCTATGATTTTGGCTTGAAATTTAAGGAAAAATACAAACAAAATTAGGTACTTGTCAAGTATATGACTATTAAATATATATGTTTGACCTCTAAAAGAATACTGAGATGCAAAATAATTCCATGCCTTTTATGTCATAAGCCCATATCAAACCACACTATCGAACATTTACACCACCTTAACATCTTCAAGGAAAGTGATTCTATAATCTCTCAGTGCAACATTCCAGTATTTAATAACTAGAAATTCTTTCTACTACCTAATCTACAACCTTCCAGCTGTAAAATTAAAACCACTGTGTTTTTTAATGCTCTTGGAAGGGAAAGAGAACAATCTGTTACCAGCCATCAAACTATAATAGATGTTCCAAAGCCTGAAGATAGTTTGAAGGCCAACATTTAGATTTCTGTTTTACGGGCTACTCAAACCCAATTTCTTTAAACTTCCTTTATATGTACTTCTAAGTATTTCACCATTATCTTCTCTTAAGTTATCTATCTTAAAAAAATTGTGTAGGTAGCCAACAATAACCTAAAAAGACTAATAAAGTCTCTTTATTAGGATGATTCTCAGTGAGAAAAGAATAATGACTTGAATATTAGCTAATTGGTAATAATAAAATAATAAACAAATGGGAGTAAGCATGAAAACATTAAGAAATAGAGTCTGAGAGACAAAATATGTCAGTCTATCTTAAGTACTTTCCAGGAGGAAGATACCCTGATAGGAGAACTCAACTATCTTCTCTTTAGCAGGTTGCCCTGACTTCAAAGAACTATACTTCAGAGAGATATAGCTTCATGGCATGCTAATACTTATTAATTAACGTGTTAATAATTTATACTGCCCTATATTTTAATTCTATCCTTAGTAAATAACCTTTTGATAATAAACTGGCCTACTAGATAGACTTTCTTAGGTGAGAAAATCTGCAGATTCTAACAGAGTTGACTGAAGTATAAACTGAAACTATATTTCTTGCTATAAATTAATAAACTCAATTTTATATAAAAACATATATTCCCTTTGATCTTCCATTTCTAATATTATATTATCAAATTCTCTCATTGCTTAAAGTATGGAACTAATATTAATCATATATAGATTATTCTATCATTAATCACTTAAATGAGGTATGTATTAAAAAATACATTAAAAAGTTTGATGATCTACAAAGAATACAGCCCTTCCCACAAATACATGTCTCCTGGACACATTCAAAGTTGATGAGAAGTCTTAAAGTTTCCAAAGTTGTGTCACATTTTCTTTTCATATGTTCTGTTTCCACCACAACATTTTGCAATCTTAAAGTCAAAATAATGGAACCCACACACTTTTATACATAAACACCTCCATTCATTTCATCTCAGAGTTATGGTGCAGTACCCTCCAGCATAAAAAGAATACATTTACATTTTACCTAGAAAAACAAGGGCATTTCAACTATCATCGGGGTAGAGCTACTGTTTTTAGTTCTCTATGTAGGGTGTGTTTGAAGGGGAAAAGCCAAGGGGAAGGAGGAGGCTATAGATCACTTTACCAAAGTCTTCAGTTTCCCAATATGATTTTTCCAGATTACAGAATTACATTTGTTTCCTAAGATACAATGAGTCCTAGAAATTCCATGTTTTCTGAAAATCAATAGATCTCTTGGTCTCACTCATTAACACACTTTCAGTAGTTTCCCATAGGTCTTAAGATAAAAATCTAGAATCCTTAACATGGCTTATTAAGGTGCACTCAGATTTGGCTTCCACCCGCTTTTCTTGTCTCATTTATGTAGTGCTTGTTTTGAGAGCTTCAGCCACACTGGCTTCTTAGCTCTTCAAATACATAAGCCACAGGTCTTCACAAAGGTCCTCTCCCCTCTATCTCTTCACCAGACAATTCTTCTTGCTTATTTATTCAACAAATATTTTCTGAGCTCCTATTATGAAGCATTGTGCTACTCACTATATGGTCATGAACAAGTCAGGTGGAATTCCTGCTCTTATGGAACTTACATTCTATTATAATTATCAATTCATGCTTTCAGCAAATATTTATTGCTCACCTACCATGAGCCACACACTGTTGTAAGTGTTGGGGACAGAGCAGTGAATGAAACAGGCAAAATCTCTGCCCCCAAGGAGAATTTATTCTACTGGGGAAATTAGACAATTAACGAGGTGAATAAGTAAAATATATAGCATGTTAGAAAGTAGTAAATGTTAATGAGAAAAATAAAGTGAAGGAAAATGACAATGAGCGTGTTTGTGTGTGTGCACACACATGTGTATGCATGAGTATGTGCATGTGAGAATTTCAATAGTTGTTTGGGGAAGCTTTGCCTAGAAGATCACATTTAAACAGTTGACAAGTAATCAAATAAGCAGAATGTTATGAATTCTAATAAGTACTATGAGGAAACAAAAAGCATAATGTAAAAGAGAGGAAGAAACCTTTGCATACAGATTGATCAGACAGATGGTCTATCTGAAAAGAAACCACATTTGAGGTGAGACTGAAGGATGAAAATGAGTCAAAATGTGACCTTTGGAATATCTTAATATGCTCACCAGAATACAAATGGCTCAGATTCTTCTAAAGCACTACAAACATATCAGCTCTACAGGAATGGTATCATGGACAACAGATATTCATAAGGGAAAGGGAAGCATTTATTAAACATCTGCTATGTGTCAGGTAAAGGAAAAATGCTTTGCATGCTTGCCATACCTTTTGCTACCTGAAATTTACAGGAACAATTTGACTGTTATTCACTGGAAAAAGTGTCTGAGTAGAATCTGTCAATGGTCAATTTGAGGTCATAGGTAGTAGTTAATGGTGAGCAGACTTTTGATTTAAAATATTCTGTTCCATTGTGAAATCATGTATTAGATCATGTGTTCTCATTTATGGTTCAGAATACATGGTCCATTGATAGAACATTCAGTTCTACATTAAAGTAAGTAATAACAATGTACAAAATAGTACTATGCATTTATGTGACAACTCTTAATTCTGTGTGAACAAACTTCATAGATAATAATTTTCCATAAATTAAACAAAGCTATGATATCTATAAAATTTCTCTGGTTTGTCCTGGCCTTGAATCTACCTGTAGATGAGCAATCATCTCTTTATCTCCTTTTCTAAAACCAACTTTATTGAGGTATGATTGACATACAAAAACTATATAGTTAACATATACAATTTGGTGAATTTGGAGATATGTATACATCACCATGAATTATGCCATAAACATACTCATCACCTTCAAAGATTCTTCCTATTATCCTTATTGATTATTATTGTGTGGGGGGGGGGATGATAATGCTTAACTAAGATATACCTTGCTGGAAATTTTAAGTATATGGTTCAGTATTGCTTACTACAGGCACTGTGCTATACAGATTTCTGGAATTTATTCATCCTGCAAAACTGAACTGTGTACTCTTTGACTGATGCCTCCCCATTTCTCCATTTCCCCCAGTCACTGGCAACCACCATTCTACTCTCTCATTCTGTGAGTTTGACTATTTTAGACTACTCATGTAAGTAGATTCCTCATGCAGTATTTGTCCTTCCTTACCTGCCTTATTTCACTTAGCATCAATGTCTTTGAGGTTCACCCATGTTGTCACAAATGGCAGGATTTCCTTCCTTTTGAGACTGAATAATATGCCATTGTATATAAGTGCTACATTTTCTTTATCCATTTGTCTGTCAATGGATGTTTAGGGTGCTTCCATATCTTAGCTATTGTGAATTATGTTGCAATCAATATGAGAGTACACCTATCTCTTTGAGGTCCTGATATTAATTTCTTTGGATATACACCCAGAAGTGGATATACAACTAGGGGTTACTGATCATATAGTAGTTCTATTTTTAATTTTGAGAAACCTCTAGACTGTTTTCCATAGTGGCTGCACCAGTTCTCACCAACAGGGTATGAGGGTTCACTTTTCTCCACATCCTTATCAACACTTACTTTGTTTTTTTTTTATAATAACTATCCTAACAGGTATAAGGTGATATCTCATTGTGGTTTGGTTTGCATTTTCCTGATCATTAGTAATGTTGAGAACCTTTTCATATACCTGTTGGCCATTTGTATGTCTTCTTTTGAGAAATGTCTATTCAGTTCCTTTGCTTATTTTTTAATTGGGGTTGTTTTTTTGCTACTGAATTGTAGGAGTTGCTCATATATTTTGGACATTAAACTTTATCAGATATATTTTATAATATTTTTATTTTTTGTAAAATACAGCAAATATTTTCTCCCATTCTGTAAATTGCCTTTTCATTTTGTTGGCTGTTCCCTTTGCTGTGCATAAGCTCTTTAGTTTGAGGTAGTTCCACCTGTCTTTTGTTACCTGTGATTTCCATGTCATATCCAAGAAATCATTGCCAAGACCAAAATCAAGCATCTTTTTCCCTCTGTTTTCTTCTAGGAGTTTTATAGTTTTGGGCCTTACATTTAAATCTTTAGTACACTTTTAGTTTGTTTTTGTGTATGGTATAAGATAAGAGTCCAGTTTCATTCTTTTGCATGTGGACACCCAATTTTTCCTACACTATTTGATGAAAAGACTATCCTTCCCCTATTGTACATTCTTGGCATCCTGGTGGAAGATCAGTTGATCATTTATGCATGGGTTTATTCCTGAGCTTTCTGTTTTGTTTCATTGGTCTGTAATCTATTTTTAGGCGACTGCCATACTATTTTGATTACTATAGCTTTGGAATATATTTTGAAATCAGGAAGTGTGATGCCACCAACTTTGGATTGCTTCAGCTATTCAGGGTCTTTGTGAATTCAGGATTATTTTTTCTATTTGTGTTAAAAAATGCCATTGGGTAATCATCTCTTGACAGTTACCAGTAAATTATATACTGAATATTGTTAAGCTATAGTGAACCATTAAGTATATTTGAAAATGATGTTTGGGATATTGTTCAAAGTGACGAAATGAGGAAATATGTAGCTATGTCTGAGACTAAGCCCTGAATTAATCTGTGCTTTTAGAAAGCAGTCAAAAGATTACCCACAGGCACATTAGTGACTTGCATCCGAAGTTTAAATTTATTATTATTATTACTGTAAAATGCTTTTTGTTAATACAGCTTTAGCAGTTCTCTTCTACTGAGAAAGGGGAAACTATTGGAAGTGGAAGAGGAGTGAGATAATAGATTCTACAGAGCTTTACAGGAAGCAATCTGCCTCTAAATAGGCACAGAAATATATTTTGGACAAACTGATACTACTTTATGTGCAATGCATTTTCATCCAGGATATATCAAAAGCCCCCTAGAAACCTGCTAATAGAGCTAGCAAAATTTTTTAGATGATCTAGTAGGATCTTGTTTTGTATACTGCTTGTCTATACTGCTGTCTTACCTTGAAGAGGTCCTAACTTTTTATGTAAGGTGAAAGAAAATAAAACTTACATCCAAGACTCAGATTTTCAGACACTTGAGAATTTATAAGCCTGAAAATAAGTTTAGGGAAGTTCTCCTGATCACCTCTCTCCCAAAAAAGACTGGGACGAGATGGAGAGTTTTGAGAAGAACTAAAAGAATCTAAAATCATCTGATGAAAATTGATAAAAAGCAGCTCCTGAAATAAAATATATCTGCTACTTTTATTTTATTAATATATTTACTATATCTAGTAGAACAGGGAGTGACAGATTTAGACTGTTTCAATTTTTTTTTTAACCCTGGGGTGGGTAAATCACATTCTGAATTTTTAGTTTCCTAATCTTTAAAATATTATTAGATAATTGCAATCTTTATCTAAGCAGTCTGAAGTATCTCAGAAAAAAGGAACAATGTAAACACCAGAAATTATATATCATTTATAAATTATTACATTATATTACTCTGTATGTTGCACTGTACTGTTTTGTTATTTGTATTTATAGCCATTACAATCTCACTTCCACTGGAATTTAGGAATACCTGGAAAACATAAATGGATGATTTCAAGGATAATAGTAAAAAATGTTGTTGTGCAGTAAAGACCTGCTAGTTGAAAGAGGGATTATTTCGTGATGCTTCAACATGAGAAATATCCCCTCACTGCAACCAAGGTATGGTGCTCTTCTAAGCCGCCAGAGTGTGTGTTTAGCGTTCATCTCGGGATGCTACAGTCAAGACAGCCATCTAAATCAGGGCTGGTTTGTTTTTCCTTAGGCTACCATCTGAAGCAGGTTGTTTATCTGACTGGATGCCTGCCTTCAAAGCCAGTACTGTTTTCTAAAGTAGTATTGAGAATCATTTAAAACTTTAGAGATTCGCCAGACAAAATATGATGGGTGCTAGGATGCTATCAATTGTTTAAACCTAATTTTTCAGGCATAAACTTAAGAGATGGGAGTGACTGTAAAGAATCTATTATGACTCCAGAAACCTTGTTAGCAATATATAATATTTTTTAATGCCATAAGCATTTTCATATAGTATATGAATCTAAGGAAATCATTTTGATGCAAATCAAAGTGAAAAATTAATAAAATATGCGGAGTTGTATGGGGATTTTAAGACACTAATGTCTTTCCCCAAGTTTTCCAATTCTATTTTATACCTATTATAAAAGTTTTTATAAAAATAACACATAAAGAAATAATACTTAAAAGTCGAATGTAAGGACATAAACTAGAAGGACACAATTTCACTATCACTATTTATCTCACATCAAACCAACTAGTCTGAAATGAATATCCTGATATACAGATAGGATAATCAGGTCAAAATTTTTATTAATTTATTCAGAAGGAAAAAATACATCATTAAAAACTTTAAAAATTTTAGAGACTGTAAAAGTGATAATATAAATTATCTAATACAGAAATATATAGGTGGAGTTAAAACCCAAGTTCCAATAGAAAAACCAAAATACAGATTAACTATTTCACTTGTTAAGAAAGAAATGAATGGCCACAGTTAAGAATAATCTAACAGAAAATCTGTATCTCATTTGATCATGAATTGCAAACTACTACGCTACGAGTATATACAAAGACTGATTAAAGTTTGACCAACTTTTTCTGAGGGAAAAGCAACCCAAGAAAAAAAGTGACTACAACCATAAAGAAATAATAATAGAAATAAAGATTTTTTACAGAGATGCAAGAAAGACCAAAGTTTCACTCAAGGCTTTTGATATTCAGATGGTTGTGCACAATCTTTAAATCTAGTGCACAAAATGTGCTGCCAGTGCCTACCATGAATAAGAATATATTCATCACCCAACAGGGATATTTACAAAATCACTTTCCTTTGTACTGTGTCAAAGAGGAATAATTGGTACAGTACAGTGTTGTATTGTTTACTATTAACTACCTTAAAACTTAATTCCTTTTACTGTTTATTTTTTAAAAAGGTTTTAAAAGCACTATTAGCATAAAAATAGTAACCAAGCCTTTAAACTTATTTTTTAAACCTGAATATGTTTTAACAATTTGTCATTTAAAAATCCTATTCTTTCATTAACATGCTTATACTGAGCACCTGTGATGAATATATCCCTATGCTAGATGCTGAAATTTCTCTCTATGAAACTTAAGAAGAATGTTTTAATATATTCTCTGAGTTAGACACTGAGAGTTTTTTTAAGCAGACAGGAAGAGTGATACCTACATTTTTTTTTTTACAGCAATTTTCCTTATTTCTCTATTTGGGTTAATGTCATCTTGTCCCCATTCATTGTTGTGTCAGAATGCAGCAACTTGAAATGATTCAGTACTAGAAAGTATGTATTAAAGTAAAGGCTCTTGGCCAATGTAAAAATGACCTTAATCCAATTATTAGAGTACCAGAGAAAGTGTGGTAGAGGGAGGTTTCAAAACCATAACATTTCAAAAGGCAGACTAAGGTTGGCATCATAAACTCAGGACTTAATGAAGAAATACACAGATACAACATTCTACCTGCATCTCTCACAAGACATCTGAAGCTTGTTTAATTTAGGATTGCTCAAACTTTAGGAATAGATATTATACAAATTATAACAGAAAAGGAGAAGTGTCAAGGGCTATATTTGCATTAATGATGTTACCAGAGGTAAACTACATTCATCAAAATTCCATCTTAACATTGGTGTCCTGAAGGAACAGTGATAAGTGACTAAATAGAAGGATTAAGACTTCTTACCCCATATTTACACTGGCGGGATGTTGCTCCATACTGGAAACGACATTGCTCATCAGCGTCATACACCTGACCTGGGGCCTCAGCTGGATAAAGAAAGTCACGCTTGGGAGGCTCATTATCAAGGCAAGTACCACGGCCTGAACTGTTCAACATAAAGGATCAAAGGAAATTAGGTACACTATGGACTATTTCAGTCACAATTATGAAACCATGAGTTTAGCTCTGTGTTTTAATAACTTGATGCATGAGAAACAATACATTCTACCAATAAATAATCACGTGGCAAAATAGAATAGCTCTACTGAAACCTGAAGCAGAGCTCCCATAGTTTTGTCCAGCACCAAGACACAATCAAAACATCTCAGACAACAATCTGAAAATGTCATCTTGGCCTAAAAACACTGTTTTAAACTAATTTCTGAAGTAATCAAACAGAATTTCATATTGCTCTAAGCTTGTTTGTTTTCAGTGAAAATACAACCACATCTGGTAGTAGAATTGAAAACAAAATGTGGAAAATGAAAAAAAAATTGTGGTTGTAATTCTTAAAGACCTAATCTATATACTTCCATCTCAGGCAGAACAATAGATGCTGTGGTAAGACATGTCCAAAGGTTCTTGAAGTATTTCAATAATAAATGGGCTGAGTGACAGATGAGGCTAAGACCTGAATTTCTCCTCTCGAGTATATTAGAAGTATTTAGTCTGTCAAAAATTTCATATTTCATCCAGGGTCATCAGAGTCGGAAAAGAGAATGTTCTCCTCTCTCTATAACTTCTGCTTTTCAAAGTATACTTGCACTCAAACATAATATTTTAATGCAGTGGAACAAATAACATAAAGATTGCCAAAAGTTTGACAGAATACCTTAGTTTAAAGAGCTTTATACTTTGCTAAATACAAATGTTCATTTTTATTTAGCCAGTGTGCATAAAATAGCACAGATGCTTTTTTACTTTCATTTCACATGTAACTTAGAATTTTTAAAGAATTCCTATGCCAACATTTAAAAATTTTTTCCAACATTCCTGTCAATTGTGCCAGTACTTGTGTTTTTTTTTCCAAATCTTTTCCATCCACTTTGCCAAAGGCAAATAATTTCACAAGTAGAAGTTCCTCAACTATTATTTAGGACAGTATAAATTTCATTTATAGTTAAGTAAGAAAGAACCACGCATAATAATGAGTTTCATATGCACTTAAAATTTTATCATACTCTTAAAATATAAATGTTAATTTGCTATATAAAAATGTATATTTGCACATCAGCAAATTAATACCTTTCAAAAGTTGAACCATACTATTCATAAGATGATAGATAAAGACCCAAGGGACAGAATACATCTTCTTTATACCCTTTAACACCCTTCTTGATTAATCTTTAATAAGTACAAAAATACATAGATTGAAATTAAATGTTGTACTAATATAGTTTGATTTTATTATTGACTACTAAAGCCATTTGATTTGTCACTGTTCTGAGTGTCTAATAGGTAACTTTTTTTCACCCAGTTTTCCATTTACATGACAAAACACTTCTGTTTTCTGTTCATTGTATTTTTAGGAATTGACATGTATTTCAGTAAGAAAAATTACTTCTAGGTGAATTTTTAAAATAGCAAGTTCTTTTTACTCCATTATGTAAAATATCTTCAATCCAAATGGATGTACAAATTTTAGGCAAATGTAATTCTACTAGTAAATCAAAATTATATATTAAGGTTAATGATAATGAGGTCAAATGTAAAAAGTATAATGAAAAAAGACAGGCCATTTTGATAAAATGGAATGTTTATTTGAATGACAAATAGATGAGTAGTTTAATTTTCTAATTTTTCTTCTGAATATCAGTTTCATCTCTATCTACAACAAAATTACAAACGTTTTCATGAAAGGAGTTAAATATATAATGAAAATTAAAAATCAAGTTAAGTATTATTATAAATCAATGTGAAAAATTTAAGTACTTAAGTACAGTATCCTATAGATAAAAATACTTGCCAAGAGCATAACAAAGTATAAAATACATTCAACCAAGTGGCACCAACTCCAAATCTATTAAAAATTATCATATATGATTACTTTCAGTAATACAGAAAATAATTAGCTTAAAAACTTAGAGGAAGAACTATGTAGACTTCAAAAAAGATTTTAAGAATAGATACCATACTCCAAGGAAAAATTTCTTTCCTGATAGCAAACCGAAAACTTGCTTAACCCAGAAGGAAGCAAGAATAATTACTTTATTTAAAGTTCCTGCTCCTATGGTCTTCTAATCATGGTTCATGTTTATTAAAAAATACCAAGTCAGATGACCATTCCAAGGGCCTTCAAACAACAAAGAATGCCGTACATTATGGTCACCAGTGGAGAAATTCTTCTGACAAAGTTTATTGCAAAAGTGGATTTTTTTTTCCAGTTCTTCGGAAGTACCTATGATTTTTTTATTAATGTGGACTAATTAAATATCTAGACAAATCTTGTCCTCCTTTTCTAGTATTTTTACAGACAAATAAAATACCATGTGGAAAAAATCACATAGGTCTTTAAAAACTGAACATATAGGTCTTTAAAAACTGCCATATCCCTTAGGAATATGGCATCAACAAAGCCTTTTTGAAATGGATTCATCTATGTTTGAACAAATTACCAATTGTTGCAAGTTAATTGTCTTACCTACTGCTACTGGTTCCAGGAAAGTAAATGCGATGGTATCCGCAAGATTGATTTAAATTGTTTCCACATTTTGGGTAGCAAGTGTACTATATATTTTCCTCCTAGTAACCATATCTGGCATATACAGTAAAATCTTGATTAAAGTATTTTGGGGGTGGGTTGTTTTCATATTTTTATTCTTAACTGAGGGTTAAGTGACAAAAATACTTTTTGCATTTTGTTTCAAAAATTTGTCTGCTACTTTTAAGTAAATTAAATCTACAGATCACAATAACTAATTATTAATTAACTCTTAGAAAGTAATAATTCTGGATATTTCTAAGCCTCTGAGTCACCAGTTACCTTTATGAACTATCACAGATATAGGTATTAAAGATAAAGAACATGGATCTGAGATATGCACACTTAATCCTAGAAGTGCTTTTCTTTTTCATAGAAAATTCCCAAGTACTCAACTCCAATCATATCCCTCTCTTTCTCCCCAACAAGTAACTAATATTCTGATTTTTAAAATAATAATTTCCTTAGTAATTATTCATCTCCCAATTATTCATCTGCCTGTTTTTTGTATATAAAAGGAGTCATACTATAGGTTTTCTCACGTGACTTTATTCTTTTGCTCAATATAATGAACGTGAAAATAGTACATTCATGTTGATAACTATAGCTTGTTCATTTATGTTATCTTTAATATTCCATTTAAGATTATGCCACAAGTATTTAGCCATCCTTCTATTAACAAACATTTGGATTATTTTTAATTTCTGGAAGTTGAAAATTATGTTGATATGAACATTTTTATACCCGTCTTCTGGTATAAATGTTTCCTTTCTTAAAATATTAAGTACAAGTTATTTTTTATATTTTGTAATTGACTCCATTTAGCAAATAGATGTTGTAATTTTTAATTAATCTAAGGTTCTAGCTATTCAATATACCATACAATTCCGACACTGATCCTGGTGTTATTTATGCTACTATTACCAAAATAATAATAGAAGTGAGAGATACATATATACCTTCTTGAATTTTCTCATCAAATGCCACCGTTAAGCACAGATGGTTTGTACTTTCGTCATATGTGAATTTTTCCACTCAGAAAATGTAAACTTCACTCATTAATAAATGAAATGAAAAACTCTGTTAGTAGTTTCCATCTATGAAATGCTATGTGATTTACTATTGTTAAGCATGAATATACTTCTCGAGCAAAACTATAAATAAAAAATAGAACTTGGATCATTTCTCTAGCAGCATATATTTCACAACCTAAAGCACAAATAATTATTGAATTCACAGAATCTACATTTGTTTATGCTTCTAAGACAAGTCAAAAAAGAAAAGCATGTATTACTTTGAGAACGTTCTTTCTCCTTGGTTATGAAATTCTAAGTAAATCAAAGTATATTTACATTTCCAGAAATCCTTGTGGCATGATAGCAAAGTCATGTTTTATGTATTCTACCTCTAATTTACAGAAGTCTTATTTACATGGTTCAAAAATTAGCCTTGAAAATAGGAACATGAGCAAGAGTTGAGTCTTCGACTAAAATTTACAGATCCCTATGTAAAGTATGCTTCCTTGGCTTTGTTTCTAGAACACAGGAGGAGATACTCCTAATTGTAATTTTAGATTTATATTGCATTTAAACAATTATGCCATAAAGTACAGACCTTCAGTTAAGAACACGGTGGGTCAATGAAAAAAATAAATCTTCCTATATTACCCTGTACCTATCCTAACAGTCGTTTGACAACAAAAAGAAAAAATTAAGATTTAATGCCATCTCCTATTTCTCACCAAAAAATTGTATAACATACCTAGAGTAAGAAAAAGCTGGATTAGGTTGCTTCATCTATGGCAAGTTAAATGCCTTGCTGCAATGTTCTCACAAACTGACCTATCTATCAGTCTTCACAAAAATAACACCACATTACATTGTAAAATGAGTTACTGTAGGTCAGACCTTTCTCTCTCTCCCACTGTATAACTAGGATACTTGAATACAACTGAATTTGAGGTTTCCAATATACCAACACCATACTGACAATAGTTTGTGCAGTTATGCCTTTTTTCTCCATATGTAAGTATGACTTATCAAAGATAGTCACAGTTAGAATGAAGTCCCCAGAACATGTCAGATAAATGGAAGGAGGAGAAACCTGTTCAGTGAAGCTGTTTCCTGAGTTCTACATACAAAAAGGGTCCCATCTGTAAAACTGTGTTCTGTCCAAAGATCACTGGTATTGACCTTCAAAGTAATCGCTGCCGGGGAACCATGAGTGCCGTGGCCGTCTGGTTCATGTTACACTCCTTCTCTTGAAGCTCTGCGCTCACCTTTCTTCCCAGTTAGCCCTCAACCATAGTATTGCCTCTCTTCTGTGAGCTTCTATCTTTTCTGTGAAAGTGACCAATCTATTTAATTTGGAACTGTAGAACATTTTGCTATGAATCTCTGACAGTTCAAACAATTTAACAGACTTGAAATAAAGCATGAGTTGATTCACAGAGGCCACAGAAATTTTGAAAACTATATGAAATTACTCTGTACTACTGCTAAATGGTGGAAAATATATGAAAAACTGGCCTCAGTTCCTTCTGGCTGCCTGGTAAATTAAGCCCATTGTCATCAATGAGTGTGAACCATAATACCAGGTTCACCTGTTTTCTACATAAGTAAATAAATAAATAAGTCCCGCAGGCAGATAGGAAAGACACTACCTGCAAAGCTGTCGTCGAAAACATCAGAAGCTGGCAAAACACGTCCATTTTAAGGGAAATAGTTCTTTATTATTTAATCAGGACGGCTTCTGGCGATTCATGAACCACTTATTGAATCACCCAGCTTAAGAAATCTGAAAAAAAATATTGGGAGTTGGTAAACACCATCTCCTGATTGATCAATAGCACCTAGTGTTTCAGAATGACACAGGAGACTTTTTACTCTACTGGCATTTAAAGGCCTTGGAATTGTTTTCAGCTGAACATAGTGAATAGTGAATCTCTATAAATCATAGAAAGCTCATTGTTAAAATCCACCATCATCTTTGGCCTATATAGTCACTAAGTAGAGAAAGGTATGCATTTTGTTGGCTGGCCTGCAGTTCCTAAACAATTCATCTTTCAAGATTTCTTTTTCTTGAGAAGAGAAACTAAAATAAAATGTTATGAGTCTCTTTGAGCCAACTATAAAACATAAATGTAACCTCAATCCCTGATCAAAATATCGCTGGATTTTTAAAAAATATCACGTGTAGCTGTTAAAGCAATTAAGTCCACTGCATTAATAAAAAGAACAAAGAAGTTCAAGAAAGTTACTATTATGTCTTTTTGCTCCAGTGAACTGACCTTTTTAAAGGGCGTTGTGTTTAAAAAACCTTTATTGCTTGGTCAGATTGTAATCAGAGTTGTTTGGTTTATCATTTAAAAGGGAACAAAAAGCCAACTTTCCCCCAAATCTCTACCCATGGTCTTTCATATCTATCCTTTAATAATGCTTTTAATTTTGTGAGCATTCCCGTAAGGATGCGCAACAGAAATATTTTTATAGAATATAGAATAAATAAGATCATTAGAACCCTATCAACACTAATCATGTTTACATCCAAAATGCATAGGATAATAAGGCTTAACTAATGCTTTGTGGATTACTGCTTTTAATTAATTTGAACACTTTTTTGCAACTAGTAATAATTTTACATTTCTCACCAAACCAGTGGTGATTTCTTAACTGTATTTATCATAATGTAAAGATTCCCTTTTTGAGTGTCTTAACAGCTTTAACACAGTTTCAACTTGGCAGGGTCTGGGCAAGAAATTAAAACTGGCCCTTGTATTTAGCAAACAGAGACAGTCCTAGCAAATGGGATACGCAATAGAAACAGGATAGAGGAGAAAGAAAATGCTACTTGAAAAAACAAGAGGAAGGAAGCCTTCAAAAATGCACAGGAATATTGAGTATGTTACACAGTTTGTCTTTCTGGTGATAGACACTAAAATTCCATTATAAGAACATGAGCCAATTTAAGGAGACATTCAGGTCTGGCCTTGATTTCTGGAGAGAGCAGATCTTCAACAATGTTTAAAATTTAGGTACTATGATGTCATTAAAAACATCTTGGAAAATGATATTGCCAGTACTTGGTGTTAAAAAACCACCAAAAGATGTCAAACAAATGCTCTGTGGTCTTTCTTTTACAGCCCTTCACCCAGTTTTGGCACTGGGCAAGTACAGTGCTAAAATTATCTATTGCTAAGAATAAAAATTGTTAGGTTATATTACAGTTTTTCAGAAGAACAACATTGTTAAATGAATTTTCAATTCCTTTACCTTCATTATCACATTAAATAATTCAAAGGAGCCCATTTTAAATGATTATTTTTTGATCTTTGAGCAAAGCATCGTGCTAGATAATTAAAATCTATTGTTTGGACTTTTAAAAAATATATAAGTTTTCAGAATTTGATCTGGCTATTAGCAGATATGAACAGACTTACTGAATAATGCTATCCTATATAACCTATCTGAATTTTAAAACTTTTACACCATAATCACATTAATAAGAACTTTGAACAAGGACAGATTTTAAAAAGAATTTCTGTTGCTCACCTGTGCTTTATGTATGACTTTCTCAGAGTATTTAATCTCTCCACCCCAAGAAAAAAAGGGGCACAAAATAGTTGAAAGTAATGATAGAACAATGAAGCTTAAGGCTTCAATACTATTTAAAATATTTACAACTTAATGAATATCCAGCAAGTATTTTATAAACAGAATAGCATTATACATAATTATATACATAAAAACCTAATGATGTATGAATCATTCCCTTAGCTCATTTTAATAAATCTAGATCACTGAAGATTAGGAAGATCAAGAGCTGCCCCCAAGGTCACAGAGTTAGAAAGGAGGACTAAGTCTATCAGCTTCCAAAGTCCAGTCCGATGTGCTATGCAAGTGAGATGTAGAAGGACCTCTGCTTTCCTAAAACAGATCAAATACCTGAGCTAATTTATATTCTCTACATTTAAATAACCAGACTTTTGCAATACGCATCAAAGGACTGGCAAAGAAGTCGCCAAACTATAGAAAAGATGAGTCCCTTAATAAATTTCATTTACCAGGTGTTTGCTTTTTTGGTTGTTGTTGTTTTTTGCTACTATTAGAACCTTGACATTCCTATAGAACTGAGCTTTTTCAACAACAAAATGACATATATAATCACTGAGTTAAAGTGTGGTCTATGTTCTATTAAGATACGTAAGTCATATTCTTTCTGATGTTGCTTCCCGTTTATCAAGCATTCCTGACACACCATCAGTCCCACTTACATCTTTGGTCCCACTAGTTCCTCTAACCCGCTCAGTAAGTTCTGTTTGCATAGGAAGGAAAAAAATTGCCACAATGATATGCTAAAGTATTTGGGGAACAGCCTAAAATATCTGGGCCCTATAAAAGTTAGTCATTATGCAAAGTTTGAAGCACTGCATGTTAGGCCTCTGCCCACAGCCTACTTCTGGAGCAGCTTGTCACTCCCCAGAGACTACTTACTCCAGAAAGCTGGTGATGTAGTCTCGGCTGCAGGCAGACCAGGAGAAAGGGTTGGTGTTTGCAGTAATGTGAGCTGCCATAAGTTTTGCTGCTTCATGGTCTTTCGTCCCGCAAGAATTTCCAATTCCATCATGGTTCATACCAAAACTGTTTTAACAAGGAAGAAACATAAGAACGTAAAAGAAAGAAATAAGAAACAAGTAAAACCAAAATACCTTTAATACACCTTCTAGTTCTTTATTTGTCTACTTATTACCCTTATGAACATGTGCCTTCCATCAAGACAGACTAGATAGTCTAAGGAAATATAGGATTAAATTTAACATGCCTACATATCTTTCAACATGTTAGACCTCATGCTATCTCACTATGCTGTGACCAAAATGGAATTATAAAGAGATGGTTATGATCCATAGAATTCTAGGTTATGCGCCAAACACAAAAGTTCTTTTTCTTATTTATATGGATAAAGGAAAATTAAATGCATATGTAATTTATTTTTGTATATACATGTATTATCAAAAAAAATAACCTTTTGGAAAAATCTTGGTACATGTAAGAATTATGGGTTAGAGTTTTTCTGTATTCCTCCCTTCATTTTTCACAAATTTTCTTTGTCACTATATCCCCCTGTGTCCTATAGCCAAGCATTATACTATTGTCAATATGGTCTAAAAACATATCTCAATGATAACTCATAAAATTTTTCTGTAAAGGATATACCCAATTGCATATGAATAAATTATAGCCTTTCATCACAAGTAGCCATAAGTTTAAGTTATATATTACTAAAGAATAAAATTATGTCTCCTTTGGGATATGCTAATAAATGTACCATGATATGTGTTCAAATAAGTAAGCAATACATGTGACAAGAGCATAAAATAAATGAGTATAGTTGCTGCAGAAAATTTGGAAAAGTAGTTGAGGACAGATAAATACAAGGCAGTAAGGAAAAGTAAATATTAATACTTTTGGAGGATTAAACATAGTGGCGTGAGAGGTGAGATACAAGCTTCCTCCTAAAACAGCATATAATATGAAAATATAATCAATATGACTAATCCTGAAAGGGCAGCAAGAAGGAGAGCTGCACCAAACTGCATACACCTGGAGAAAATAATAAATCTCACAGAACAGGGTAATGTACCAAAGCCATGGGCCGGTGGGACCCAAGCCGTTCCCCACCCCAGCTCACCAGTGGGAGGAAGAGAAATGGAGCAGGGAGGGAGTGGAGGCCTGGGAATGCTGAATGCCTAAGTCCAGAGATCTGCTCTGGGAGCACAAACCTACATTTCATGGTGCTTTCATGGTACTCATGATTAGGTGGTTGGAAAGCTAAGACAGGCAGAACACCTAGAGAGACTGAGAGTCCAGCTGCTTCTGGAAAGCAGGGATCCATATCCAGTTGCTCTGGGACAAAAGAAAGGCGGGCAGTCTGAGAGACTTCCTAATAGCAAGAGGACTGCTAAAGGGTAAGGATTGCACAGATCTTACTCCTCAGGAGAAAGAAAAGATAGGCAAAATTGTCCAGGTGCACTCTGCCCAGCATGTTGGGAACTTTCTCAATCTTCAGGCACTTCAGCTCCCTGGCTAACTACACAGTTCCAAGGAACCCTCAGTGATAAGCAGCCTACTGAGCCTTTCTCCCGGCCAGCCCCACCTGGCTCACAAACCAGCAAAACCTACCCTGGCATTAGCCCAGTCAGAGGAAAGCCCCATCTACAGCAACTACAAATGCAAAGCATAGAGGCTTGTACCTGTGTGCTTGGCCCAACGGTTCTGGTAGTGGAGGCAGGCATAGCAGCCAGAAAGCCGGAAACAGTTCTTTCCTCCCCCCAGGCACCAATACTGAACCCTGTGATCCCCTTCAGGGGCTGAGCAGCTACAGAGAATTCAGTTTCTGGGCACTAGAGGGCACCATATACAAATATGAAATGCCAAAAGTATCTGGTTCAAAGTAAAATTATGAATACAACACCTGAGAAAGATTCAAATGAAATCAATCTCATGAAATCTTCCTGAAAGGGATTTCAAAATAAAAATCATTAACATGCTCATGGAGGTACAGAAAAATATTCAAGAACTCAGGAATGAATTCTGGTCAGAGATCCAATCATGGAAGAGCACAATGGAGGGTGTTAAAAGCAAATTAGGTATGGTGTGGAGGAGATGATAAACAGAAATTAGAGAAGGGGAATACAAAGAAGCTGAGGCACAGAGAAAAAAGGATCTCTAAGAATGAAAGAATATTGAGAGAACTGTGTGACCAATCTAAACAGAACAATATTAGCATTATAGGGGTACCAGAAGAAGAAGACAGAGAAAAAGGGAAAGAAAGTGTCTTTGAGGAGGTAATTGCTGAAAACTTCCCCAATCTGGGGAAGAAGATAGTCTCTCAGGCCATGGAGGTGCACAGATCTCCCAACACAAGGGACCCAAGGAAGAAAACATCAAGACATATAGTAATTAGAATGGCAAAGATCAAGGATAAAGACAGACTATTGAAAGAAGTCAGAGAGAGAAATAAGATTACATATAAAGGAAAGCCTATCAGGCTATCATAAGACTTCTCAGCAGAAACTTTACAGGCCAGAAGGGAGTGGCATGATGTATTTAATGCAATGAAGCAGAAGGCCTCGAACCAAGAATACCTTATCTGGCAGGATTATCATTTAAATTTGAAGGAGGGATTAAACAATTTCCAGACAAGCAAAAGCTAAGAGAACTTACCTGCCACAAACCACCTCCACAGTGTATTTTGGAGGGACTGCCACAGATAGAAGTGTTTCTAAGGTTTAATAGCTGACACCAGAGGTAATAAAACTACAGTAAAGAAAGTAGAAGAGTTAATTACTAAGCAAATGCAAAATTAAATCAACTATCCCCAAAGTAAATCAAGGGATAGACAAAGAGTACAGAATATGATACCTAATATATAAAGAATGGTGGAGAAAGAAAATGGAGGAGAAAAAAAGAACCTTTAGATTGTGTTTGTAATAGCATATTAAGTGAGTTAAGTTAGACTCTTAAGATAGTATGGAAGGTAACCTTGAACCTTTGGTAATCACGAATCTGAAGTCTGCAATGGCAATAAGCATACCTATCCATAATCACCCTAAATGTAAATGCTCTGAATGCACCAATCAAAAGACATAGAGTCACTGAATGGATTAAAAACCAAGGCCCATCTATATTCTGCCTACAAGATACTCACTTTAAACCCAAAGATATTCACAGACTAAAAGTGAAGGGATGGAAAAAGATATTTCATGCAACTAATAGGGAGAAATAAAGCAGGAGTAGCAGTACTTGTATCAGACAAAATAGACTTCAAAACATAGAAAGTCACAAGAAACAAAGAAGGATATTGCTTAATGATTAAGGGGTCAATCCAACAAGAAAATATAACAGTTATAAATATCTATGCACCCAACACAGGAGCACCTACGTATGTGAAACAAATACTAACAGAATTAAAAGGGGAAATAGAATCCAATCATTCACTTTAGGAAACTTCAACACTCCACTCACTCTGAAGGACAGATTAACCAGACAGAAAATAAGTAAGGAGACAGAGGCACTGAACAACACATTAGAACAGATGGACCTAACAAACATCCACAGAACTCTACCCCCAAAAGCAGAATACACATTCTCCTCAAGTGCACATGGAACATTTTCAAGAATAAATCATATACTAGGCCACAAAAAGAGCCTCAGTAAATTCAAAAGCATTGGAATTGTACCAACCAGCTGCTCAGACCACAAAGGTATGAAACTAGAAATAAATTATGCAAAGAAAATGAAATATCCCACAAACACATGGAGGCTTCACAAGATGTTCCTAAATAACCAATGGATCAATGATCAAATAAAAACAGAGATCAAGCAATATATGGAGACAAATAACAACACTAATTCAACACCACAAAATCTGTGGGATGCAGTGAAGTCTGTGCTAAGAGAAAAGTATATTGCAATACAGGCCTACCTCAGGAAACAAAAGCAATCCCATTTGAACATTCTAAACTCACAATTAACAAAACTAGAAAAAGAAGAACAAATGAGGCCCAAAGTCAGTAGAAGGAGGGACATAATAAAGATTAGAGCAGAAATAAATAAATTGAGAAGAATAAAACTATAGAAAGAATCAAAGAAAGCAAGAGCTGATTCTTTGAGAAAATAAACAAAATTGATAAACCCCTAGCCAGACTTATTAAGAGAAAAAGAGAATCCACACACATAAACAGAATCAGAAATGAGAAAGGAAAAATCACGACAGACACCACAGAAATACAAAGAATTATTAGCAAATGCTATGAAAAATTATATGCTAACAAACTAGATAACCTAGAAGAAATGGACAACTTTCTAGAAAAATACAACCTTCCAAGGCTGACCCAGAAAGTAACAGGAAATCTGAGCAGACCAATTACCAGCAATGAAATTGAACTGGTAATCAAAAAAGTAGTTCAGAGAAAAATTCCTGAACCAGATGACTTCACTGCTGAATTTTATCAAACATTTAGTGAAGACCTCATACCCATCCTCTTTTAAGTTTTCCAAAGAGTAGAAGAAGACGGAATACTTCCAAACTCATTCTATGAAGCCTGCATCACTCTAATACCAAAACCAGGCAAAGACACCACAAAAAAAGAAAATTACAGACCAATATCCCTTATGAACATAGATGCAAAAACACTCAACAAAATATTAGCGAACCAAATTCAAAAATACATCAAAAGATCATCCATCATGATCAAGTAGGATTCATCCCAGGGATGCAAGCATGGTACAATATTCGAAAATCCATCAACATCATCCACCACATCAACAAAAAGAAGGACAAAAACCACATGATCATCTCCATAGATGCTGAAAAAGTATTCCACAAAATTCAACATCCATTCATGATAAAAACTCTCAACAAAATGGGTATAAAGGGCAAGTACCTCAACATAATAAAGGCCATATATGAAAAACCCACAGCCAACATCATACTGAACAGGGAGAAGCTGAAAGCTTTTCCTTTAAGATCAGGAACAAGACAAGGATGCCCACTCTCCCCACTTCTATTCAACATAGTACTGGAGGTCCTAGCCACAGCAATCAGAAAACACACAGAAATAAAAGGCATCCAGATTGACTAGGAAGAAGTTAAACTATTACTGTTTGCAGATGACATGATATTGTACATAAAAATCCCTCAAGAATCCACTCCTAAACTCCTAGATCTAGTATCTGACTTCAGCAAAATTGTGGGATACAATATTAATACATAGAAATCTGCTGCATTCCTACACACTAACGATGAACTAGCAGAAAGCGAAATAAGGAAAATAATTCCATTCACAGTTGCATCAAAAAGAATAAAATACTTAGGAATAAACCTAACCAAGGAAGTGAAAGACCTAGCCTCTGAAAACTACAAGACACTCATGAGAGAAATTAAAGAAGATACCAATAAATGGAAACACATCAGATGCTCATGGATTAGAACAATTAATATTGTCAAAATGGCCATCCTGCCTGAAGCAATCTACAGATTCAATGTAATTCCTATCAAATACCAACAGCATTCTTCAATGAACTAGAGCAAATTGTTCTAAAATTCATATGAAACAACAAAAGACCCTGAATAGTGAAAGCAATTCTCAAAAGGAAGAATAAAGCTGAGGGGATTATGCTCCCCAACTGCAAGCTCTACTACAAAGCCACAGTAATCAAGACAATTTGGTACTGGCACAAGAAAAGACCCATAGACGAATGGAACAGACTAGAAAGCCCTGATATAAACCCAACCACATATGGTCAATTAATATATGATAAAGGAGTCATGGACATACAATAGACAAATGACAGCCTCTTCAACAACTGGTGTTGGCAAAACTGGACAGCTACATGCAAGAGATTGAAACTGGATTATTTTTTAACCCCACTCACAAAAGTAAACTCGAAATGGATCAGAGATCTGAATGTAAGTCATGAAGCCATAAAACTCTTAGAAGACAACATAGGCAAAAAACTCCTACATATAAGTATAAGCAACTTCTTCCAGAACGCATCTCCTCGAGCAAGGGAAACAAAAGCAAAAATGAACAAATGAGACCTTATCAAACTGAAAAGTTTTTGTATGGCAAAGGACACCATTAACAGTACAAAAAGGCATCCTACAGTGTGGGAGAATATACTCGTAAATGACACATCCAACAAGGGGTTAACATACAAAATATATAAAGAACTCACATGCCTCAACACCCAAAAAAGCAAATAACCCAATAAAAAAGTTGGCGGAGGATATAAAGAGACAATTCTCCAAAGAAGAAATTCAGATGGCCAACAGACACATGAAAAGATGCTCCACAATGCAAATTAAAACCACAATGGTGGTGTAGAGACATTGAAGATTTGTTAGAGTAACTGAAGATTTCTGAGTATAAAATAGGGAATTGATCTGTGTTTTAGACAGGTCATTACAGTAGTAATTCTATAGTGGAGACACTGGAGTAGAAAAAGAATGGTGCCAGTAAGAGCACATGGTAGATCATTATCAATTGAGAAATGATGTAGATCTGAACTAGGGCACGGGATAGAGAGGTGGGATTAGATTTGAGATGTGTTTAGGAAGCTGAGTGAACTGGCCTTCATAAATACAATATAAAAGAGCTAAAATGAAGACATAAATGTTTATATATGGGGGCAGGGAGAAGGAACTAGTCACTCAGGTGGAGGAAGCAAAGCAAGAAAAGAAGTGTACAAGAAAAGGATGAGAACTGTAAGGGACTATCCAAAGCCCTAAATTAAAACACTAAACAACCTTCCAAGAACACCAATATTTAGTTTTTCACTTGACATCAACACACTGGAATCATACTCTCAATAGTCTTCTAGGAACATGATGGTGGGGTTTATGCTTTGTTGACTTAGACATATATTCTGTCAAAACAATCAGCTAAAGGTTTACTTAAAAAGCTCATTACTATAAATTTGTAACTCAATAAACTGGATATTCTATATTCTCTTAAAGGTTGATGCTATTGTATGAATATTACTGACAGTTAGCAAAATACTATGGTATTTAGATTCAATTGGATCTATTTAAAAGAGGTAACAATTTTATTTTTCACATGCTCTTTGCAGCACTCCGGGAATTCTATCCTTTGTAATTACTTAAAACACAAAATAAAAAATTTTAGATATCAACTGAAAAATACACAATAGGGTATATATTTTTTAAAGTTCTTTTAGAAGTATCTAAGGGAAAAAACTGAAAACTAATGAATTCAAGTATCTGAAGAAGGAAATCTGAACACTTAGGTTCCAGTTGTCTAAGAGAATGTATACCTTTGGAGTTTAAATTTCAAACATAAGAAGTCCTAGAAATGACCTGACCAACATCAAATAGTTCACTGACAGCGACCTTAAGTGAAAGGAGAACTTACAATTGCTATTCATGACATCCACATCAAAAGATCCCTCTTCAGGTAAATTGGGCCAGAGTATAAAACATAAATATTTTTTATGTACATTTTAAGTATAAAATTTTCCTCCTGAGGAAACCCTATCACTGAAGAGTTTGGCAAAAGAAGTGAAACTCATTCATTTGACAAAAGAAGTGATCAGAGAATAATCAAGAGTCCATTTAAAAATTATAATACTGACAAAAATTAGGATGTTACCTAGGAATAAGTGTTGGCAGTGGTGTAGAACGACTGGGATCTTAGTGTACAACAGCTGTAGCCTGGCCAGGGCAGGTGTTCTGGAGAGCAGTTCAACAGCACTTAGTCAAATTAAATAGGCAGATACATTATGACCCAGCAATACTATTCTTGGATCTATATCCCAGAAATATTCCCAAAGGGAACATGTATAAGGATGTTCATGACAGAATTATTTATGATACAAGGATTTGAAGACAATCTAGGTGTCTGTCACTGGGGAATGGAAAAGTAAACTTTGGCAGATGCATATTATGGAATACTAAGCAGAAGTTGGAAGCAGCAAACAAAATAGATGTCTACACATAAATATGAGTGGATCTTAAAAACAGTGAAAAAATTTAAGAAAAGAAACAAGATCTAGAGCACTATATCATATATAAATTAACAAAAATTACAAACATACCCTCAGAAAACCAAAAAAGGCAAAGGAATTGTTCCAGATTAAAGACTAAAGAGGCAAAACCAAATGCAATAGAAACATGGGGCAGTCAAGGAAACAGGTTATAAAGGACATTGCTGGGACAGTGATGAAATATGAATGTGTACTATATATTACATAATAGTAGTGTGGTAATGTTATTTTTTGTAATTTGATAATTGTACTGTGGTTATATATGAGATTATCTTTTCTTCTTAGGAAACAGATGTTGAAATACTTGGGGAAAAGGGACATGTCTACAACTTACTCTCAAATAGTTTGAGAAAAAAATACATGTACAAATAAAGAAAGAGACCAAAGAAATGTGAAAAAATCTGAACAATATTTGAATCTGAGTATAGGGCACATGGGAAATCTTTCTACTGTATCATTTTTCTGTAAGTTTCAAACCATTTCAAACTCTTAAGAAGTTAAAAGATAAACATGTACGCATACAAAACAACCTGAAATACTTTACAAGGATACATATGGATTCAAATATACATATCAAATTTATTAGAGTAGCTATCTATGGAAAGAAAGAAATGAGAATTAAGAATGGGAATACAGAAATAAATATATATTTTAAACAAGAAGAGTCCTTGCTGCAGTTGATAATAATGTTGGACCAAGAAGTAAAGATAAATAGACACGTGGATGATACATTAGATACATGTAAAATAAACTCAATTTTCTGCTCTTGAGTTTCAAAATTATAATTTTATAAAAGAAGAAAAGAAAACAAAAAGCTGGTGAACCTGAGGAGGCTCACTCTATGAATGAACAGTGATAACAAGAAAACACTTACATGGTTGGTTTTGTGTGTTTAGTAAAACAGTTCAGATTACATAAAGCTAATGATTCTTATTTGAGGAGTTTTGTAAACAGAGATGAGAGAAAGAGACAGAAACAGAGAGAGACAGAGACAAGAACAGAGAGGGAGAGAGAGAGAGAGAGAGAGGAGATACTAAGAGATTGGGAAAGACAGTCCCCTTCAGCTTCCTGTGATTCCCACATTTTGTTGGGTATGCCAAGTCTGCAAAGCTTTCCTTTACCCAGGCCAGTTCTCAGGATATCTTTGAGAAACGAGGTAACATCTTCCTCTGGACAAAAAGAGATTTACCTACTGCTTGCTATAAAAATGGTAGATTCCCCAAGCTCAATGTTTTAGTTTTGGTGCAAACCCAGCACGGCATTTATTTGGGCATATTGTGTTGCCTCTGTGGGATTATGGGCCAAAGGAACCGAAATAAAACTGCTGATGTGTATGTTGTTTTTTGTGCTGTAAATAATAAAATCCTTTGTCTCTGACCTAGGAATATCATGTCTTTTGCTAGGATCCACGCAACAGTAATAGGCTTACTTACTAGCTTATTAGCAGGGTAAACTTAAATCTCAAATCCAAGAAAGAGAACTTGTAGTTGATTAGGTTAACATGACCAATTATGGATATGTTAATTGGCTAAGTAATCTTGAAATCACAATACTTCAAAGTATCTCAATTATTCAGAAAAGGAAGCTCAAATTCTTGATACCTATTAATAATAATTACTTATTATTATTATATTTGATGACTCAATAATTCACTAATTTATTTAATACTATTAAATATTTAATAACATTCATCATTAATAATTTAATATCTATTTTTTAAAAAGGCTTTTGAAAGTGTATATCAATGATACCTTAATAAAAAAAAAGGCTTTTGATTGGTTTCCTTACCAGGAACTAAATTGTTGAAGACTTTCAAGTAAATCTCTCAGTGTACACAAGTAAAGACCATAAATTTCCTTTCTCATTATCTTATTATTTCTGTTCGTCACTGAGAATTAAAGGACACTCTTTTTTCTACACTGTCGAGTTCTTCCCCTTTTCCTCTAAGCTAGCACCAAAAACCAGTAAGAAAAATAAGAAAAGAAACATAAATGTTCTCTTCTAAGAATTGTATGATTTCATGTCTTATATTTAGGTCTTAAATCTATTTCAGGTTCACTTTTGTGTATAGTGTTAGACAGTGATCCAGTTTCAGTCTCTTGTATGTAGCTGTCCAGCTTTCCAAACATTTATTGAATAAACTGTCTTTTCCCAATTGTATATTCTTGCCTCCTTTGTCATATATTAATTGACCATATATGCATGGGTTTATTTCTGGGCTCTCTATTCTGTTATATTAATCCATATATCTGTTCTTGTGCCAATACCATACTATTTTAATCACTGTGGCTTTGTAGTAGAGCTTGACATCATAGACAGTGATACCCCCAGCTTTCTTCTTCTTTCTCAGGATTGCTTTGGCTATTCCAAATCTTTCATAGTTTCACATAAATTTTAGGGTTATCTCTTCTAATTCATTGAAAAATGCCAGTGATATTTTGATGGGGATGGCATTGAATCTTAAATTGCTTTGGGCAAGATGGCCATTTTTCATTGACAATATTAATTCTTCCTATCCATGAGCATTGAATAGCTTTCCATTATTTGTGTCTTCTTCAATTTTTTTCATCAATGTCTTGAAGTTTTCAGAGTACAGTCTTTAACCTCCTTGTTTATTCCTAGGTATTTTATTCTATTGATTCAATTATGGGTGGAATTGTATTCTTGCTTTCTCTTTCTGCTAGTTTGCTATTAGTGTAAGAAATATAACATATTTCTGTATATTGATTTTATATCCTGCAACTTTATTGAGCCTGTTTATAGCTCTAATAGTTTTTAGTGGAATCTTTAGGGTTTTCTATATATAGTATCATGACATCTACAAAGAGTGACAGTTTTATTTCTTAATCAATTTGGATGCCTTTCATTTCTTTTGCTTGTCTGATTGCTGTGGCTTGTGGATTTTTTCTTTTTGATGCTACAGTAAAACTTGACAACTAGTAATTTTTTAAAGATTAGTTACAATATCAATTCTGGAACCATATCAATGATCTTTTGTATCCTGTTTCATTAATATTGTGAGTCTCTTCAGAAGAGTCTTTATACATACACATACAGTCACACACATGAATATATACACATATACAGAATATTTCAAAGGAAAACATTTAAAAGAAAATGTCTATATAATTAATTATATGTATCTGAGTATATAAAGAATACTTTGATCTAAGACAGCAATTAAATTTTCCTCTCAGACCAATTACACAAGATAGCCAAGTTGGCTTTGTAAATTGACTTAGCTCTAAAAAAGTTTAAAGCTGATTTTGAGGACCTTGAAAATTTTACTCCAGAAATAATGGTGTAATTACTATTACATGTCCAGGATAGCTCCCATAAACCTATTTAACTTATTTTACAGACTGTAATTTGTGCCTCTGAAAGGAAAAACATTATATAACAACACTGCTAAAATTAACAAATAAACAAAATGGCATATATTTTAAATTTTTCTGAAAATTTACAGTACTTGAAGAAAAGCAGGTTGACTAGTGGAAAAGATCAGTGAAAGTTATGTAAGAGGTTCTAAAAGAAACTTTTAAGTATTATCAAAATGCTCTACAGGTAAATGGTTCTGATTCTATTATGCCTAAATTTAAAAATTCCTGTATTTCTTATTTTCCTTCATAAAGATATACCATTAACACTACATAACCCTGGCCTAGCAGTTTTGCTTTTTATTTTGACTTGTGAATGTGACTGAATTAGATGTTCTTAAATTAATGGATCAAGAGTCAGGAAATTAATCAAGAGTAGGAAACAGAAAAGAGAATAAAAAAGGTGTGTTCCTTTGGGATAGGAACTTTGTTTTCATCACTGTATCCACAATAGACTCTATTTTAAGTAATTATAGTAGGTGCTCAGTAAGTCTCCAGAATCAAATTTTGCATGAATGAAAGACTACAACTTATCAACTGTAAACCATGAGAATTTGGGAAGTATCATAGGTGTATGCTCCCTTGATGGTTAATAATGTAATAAAAATGTATAATGTTATATAAGTAATAAAAGAAAAGGGGAGAGTTTGGGTTGAAATAAGTGTCATCACCAAAGACAAGGCAGTTACTATATAGACACTGAGGGATTGTGCATAAAGGTTATTTATTAAATCAAACTTCTGTAACTCAGTTTATCATACATATCAATCTATTGACACATATGCTTCTCTCGAATTTTTCCATAGTAAACTAGTTTTATATGCAAATGATACCTTTCCTTTGAAACAGCCATATTTAACAAAACAAAATTTCCTTATATATGACATATATAAGGAATATGATACATGGTGTGTGTATGTATATATATGCAGAATCTAGGACCTAGACTTTTTCATACCTGTGTAAGGAAATGTTCATATTTAGTATATATATATATATATATATATACATATATATATGTGTGTGTGTGTGTGTGTGTGTGTGTGTGTGTGTGTGTGTGTGTATGTATATGTGGAAAGAATTTCTATTGTCTTTTTATTTTTTATGATATATAAGAGGCAGCTCATTTGTCATTACATTTTGAATAATTTCACCTTATATTGTATGACTACTTCATACTGTGAAAGTAGTATATTTTGTACCACAAAATAGTATCTTACTCTTGATTTTGGTGCAGTTCTTAGTGGTTCTTTTGGAAGATTTGTAAGAATGAATAAGAGTAAACATAGACTACTGAGTATAAGTTTAATATACATTTAGTCTGGATTTCTTTTTTAAATTGTAACAGATGTTTTCAAACCAGACAGAAGATCTAGATGGCTAAAGAAATCTAAAAATGCTTAATTCAATTTTGTATCTAAGCAATTTTACTTTTACTGCATTGCCAATATATCAGCATTGTTTTTGTTAGATAATCATGGTACCTTAAACTTTATACTTTGTTAAACAATCACCAACACATAGAGCATGTATTTTTAAATTCTGCCACTAAAGGGACAAATAGATGATCACTTAGTTCTTCAAAAAGATAAATATATACAATTACAGAAATAGAGAATAAGTTCTATAATGTTCTTAAATATGAATAAATTTCTCATTTAAAAAGTAATTTTAAAAAGTGATGAGTTAATTATAGTCTAAATTGTGACAACTATAAAATCTCAAAACTAAGCCTTCCTGCAAATAGCAACTCTGTGGAACCTTACTATACTGATGGGCAGTGACTGCAGTGGGGTATGGGGGGGGACACGATAATAAGGGTGAATGTAGTAACCACATTGTTTTTTCATGTGAAACCTTCATAAGAGTGTATATCAATAATACCTTGATAAAAAAAGAGTGTTCCAAAGAAAAACACAAAACTAAGCCTTCCCATTTTAGCACAAAAATACAAGGAAAGTAAGGAATAGTTTTCTTCAGTATTATTTTCCATTTGTAATCTCTTTGAACTGTTCTTATTCATAACTGATCTTGGCTGTAAATCACTTATTATAATAAAGCAAAGAGAAAATTTAAGAGATGCATTCAGAGCTTTCTTTACACACGTAGCAAATTTTTTAGATTTAATAGTCATCCAATAGGACAGTTACTACAATTTGCTCATGTATTTTCTAAAACAGAGCTTGAAATTTATTTCTAATTTTGACTTTACATATAATTTTGAATTAAGTGAACTCAAGATTCTGAACTTATATAGGAAGATATTTAATGACAGGTTGCCGGGCAGAATCTAGGACCTAGACTTTTTCATGCCTGTGTAAAGAAATGTTCATATTTAGTATAAACAATTCTGAGTTGAAAGTTGGGTTTCCAAAGCCAATGAAATCACTGAAATATATTTACATCTTTTCTACTATTACTTTACACTTTTTTCCTTTCATCTAGCTGTAGAGATGGAAACAAGCCATAAGAGATATATGAAGATTTTAGATATGGTGTACAGGTGTGGGTATGTATAATAATCAGAGCAAAAATAGGGAAGGTAGCTGGAAGACATTTTTGCCATTACATTCTTCCTTGTGCTACAGATAAATTTTGACTGAATGAGTTTATGGCAGCTGAAATACATATCAACCAATTAGTACGATGGTGTCAGCCTACAAATACATTTCTGTGTTTTTTCAGTACAGCGAAGGAAATGCCTTATCAAAGATCCTAAGTTGATAGTAAGTTCTACGTCACTAGGTTATTATTTCTAAAACACATACACATGTACACATACATTTACTTTATTCTGTAACTCCAGATACTTAATATTGCAATTATCTGACTGGTCTTACCAACTTTTTGTCATTAGTACATATCATGGCAAAGACTTAATTACTGAAATAATTTAATTGTTAGACTTTATTGTAACTTTTCTAAAATATATTTATATTCTTAACATTGTTTTAGCTACTATGAGAACATTTGTATATAAGTGACTGCCTATATATGAAAATGTTTATTTTATATATAATAGCTATATGTGTGTGTGTGTACATGCATGTATGCATGTGTGCACAGACAGATAACATAATTTTGGCATCTTACTGGCCCTAACCAAAATGTAATATTTATTAAAATATAATAATGGATATCATTTAAATAATAATTGCAACATGTTCTATTTAGAAAAATATAAAAATTATATGATTCACAAAGTCTAATATGAAAGTGAAAAAATAAGAAAATAATATTATCATAGACAGTATTACTAGTTTGTGTAAATAACAATAGCACTACACAGCATTGAAAGCTTAATCAACTGTGAGTAAAATGTTCAGTCATGTTCCATTGACTAAAAATGTTTCCACACCAGAAAAAAGTAAGTTCATTTGCTTCTTTAAAAGTATATAAAAGCTTCAAAGAACCATGGGTTTCTTTTTAGAGGTACACCCTACAATACTTTCATTATTCATTCATTTATTAGCAATTATTAACAGAATGTCCATTCACATTAAGGACCTTATCCCAGTCCATATTATCCAATACATCAAATCTGGCTTTAAATAAAAAATTGCAAGGGATGCTGAAACAGTGAAAGGAGACAAAATAAGCTTCAAGACTAGGCTAAGATATGACACAAATTATGGAGTTAATATGAAATATAAAATAATTCCAATTTATATATTAAGGGATCTAATGCAAAGAATAGATAATATGGAAGAACAGATAGGTAATGTGGGGAGATGAAAAGTCTATGAAAAAATCAAAAGGAAATTCTAGAAATCAAAAATACTGTAACAGAAATGTGGGATGCCTTTAATAGTCTCATCAGTAGACTGGACACACCTAGGAAAAAGGTGAGCTTGATGATAGGTCAATGGAAACTTCCCAAACTGAAATGCAGAGAAAAAAATGAAAAGAAAAAAAAACAAAACACAATACAGGATAAAATACCCATTAACTCTAGAACAATATCTGAAGACATAATATATATGTAATATGAATACCGTAAGTAGAATAAAGACAGAGTGGATCAGAATAATTATCTTAATTAATAATGACCAAGCATTTTCCAAAATAAACGACAGACACCAAACCACAAACCCAGGAAGTCCAGAGAATAACAATCTACACCTATGTATATAACATTCAAACTACAGAAGACTAAAAAAAAACAATGAAAATCTTCAAAGAAGCCAGAGGAAGAAAATATCTTACTTCTAGAGCAACAAGGGTGGGAATAACAGCAATTTCTGATCAGAAACCATGCAAATTCTATATCTAGTAAAATTATTCTTCATAAATTTAAAGATAAATTAAAAAAATAATTTCTCAAACAAACCAAAACTGAGGAAATTTATTATCAGTAGACCTGTACTGCAAGAAATGTTAGAGAAGTTCTTCATGGAAAAGGAAAATGTTATAGGTCCAAAACTTAGATATACATAAAGAAAGGAAGAGTATCAGAAAAGGAATAAAGAAAGCAAAAATTGAGTCTGTTTTTCTTATTCTTTATAATATAAAAGATAACTGTTAAAAAGTAAAAATAGTAACAAGATATTGCTGATTAATGGCTAAATAAAAGGAAGAACAGCAGTTCCATAAAGGAAAGGAATGAAGAATTCAAAGTATGCTGTTACAAAGGTACCTGCACTACATAAGAGGCAGTTATTATTATCTGAAAGTAGACTTACATTATTTATAACATTAATTTAAAAATTATTAATATATACATGCATATATATACATATGTATAGGTTAACAATACATAACCATATATACATATGTATATAATTAAATACATTTTATTTATAATTTTATATTAAAACTTTAGAGCATCCACTAAACTTTTTTTTTAAATAAAAAAAAATTTTTAAAGCTGTAAGAAAAGATCAAATGCAATCATTTAAAATGTTCAATCAAAACCAGAGAAGGGAAAGAAAGAGAGCGTAAAGAAACAAAGTACAACAAATAATAAACTTACCAAAATGGTAGATATTAATTCAACTACATCAATAATCAGAAAATTTATTTTTTTAACTTCTCATACTTTTTAAATTGAAATATAGTTCATATACAATATTATATTGGTTCCAGGTATATAACATAGTGATTCAACAATTACATACATTAATAAATGCTTACCATAAGTGTAGTTACCATTTGATAATATAAAAAGATAGTACAATATGCTGAAATCACTTTAAATATAGTCTAAATACATAAGTTAAAAGATAGTGATTGTCAGAGTGGATAAAAATACAAGACCTAACTCTATGTTGACATAAAAATCTACTATTTTTTTTTAACTATAAAGACCCAGCTAGGTTAAAATTTAGAGATGGATGTTAAAAGATATAGCATGCTAATAGGAATCAAAAGGAAGTTGGGCTAGCTATATTGATTTCAGACAAAACATGCTTTAGAAAAAGGAAAATTCTCAGGGATAAAGAATGACATTATTTAACAATAAAGGGGTCAATTATCCAAAAAGACAAAAATCCTACATGTATGCTTTAACAACTGAGTATCAGAACTTTTGAGTCAAAAGCTGATAGAAATGCAAGAGGAAATACATAAATCCACCATTATAACTGGGACTTCCGCACCCCATTTTCAGTATAGTAGCCCCACTTTATCTGCAGTTTCATTTACTGTGGTTTCACCTATGGTCAATCAAAGATGGAAAGGAGATGATTCTCCTTCTGATAATGGTCAGTAGAAGCCTAACACTATGTCACAATATCTATGTCATTCACTTCACTTCATCTCATCACATAGGCATCTCACATAATCACAAGAAGAAAAGTAAATATAGTACAGTGAGATATTTTTTGAGAGATACCACACTCATATAACTTTCATTATAGTATATTGTTATAATTGCTCTATTTTATCAGTCATTGTTACTGTGCCTACTTTATAAATTAAACTTTATTGTAGGTATGTATATAAAGAAAAAGACACGGTTTACATAGGGTTTAGTATTATCTGTAGTTTCAGACATCCACTGGGAGTCTTGGAACATATTTCCTATTGATAAGGAGGAACAACTGTTATTGACAGATGAAACAGGAATAAAAATCAGTAAGGGTATAGTAGACCTGAACAGCACAATCAATCAACTGGATCCAAATGACATTTATAGAATACTCCATCCAAGAGCAGCAAAATATACATTCTTCTCAAGCTTGCATAGACTATTCACCAAGACAGACCATATTTCAGGCCACAAAACACACCTTAACAAATTTTAAATAGGAACCATACCAACTATATTCTTAGACCACAATGGAATTAAACTACAAATCAATTCTAAAGAAAGTTGGGGAAAAAGTCTCAAAATATTTGGAATTAAAGAACATTCTTTTAAGTAACATATGTCAAAGAAGTTTCAAGAGAAATTTTAAAATATTTTGAATTAAATGAAAATAAAACACAAATTATCAAAATATGTGTGATTTAAGCAAAAGCAGTGATTAAAGGGAAACTTATAGCATTGAATGAATATATTAGAAAATATCTAAAATTAATCACTGTAAGTTTCCAACCTAGGAAACTAAGCAGAACATTTAAGCCTAAAACAAGTAGATGAAAAAAATATTAGAGAAGAAACTAAAAATAAGAAAACTAGAGAAACCAAAGCTGTTTCTTTGGAAAGATTAATAATGTTAACAAATCTCTAGCCAAGCTATCCAACTAACAGAGAGAAGACACAGATTATCTGTGTTAGAAAGATGGGTCAGAACTACTATTAAAAAACATAGAAAACAATAATAAAGGAATACTATGAACAACTCTGTGTCAACAAATTTGATAACTTAGCTGAAATGGACCAATTCCTTGAAAGACACAATATACCAAAACTCACACAAAGAGAAATTTATAATCTGAATAGGGCTCTGTAAAAAGAAATTAAGCCAATCTTCATAACATCCCAAAACAGAAAATACCAGGCTCAGATTATTTTACTGATAAATTTCAGCAAACATTTAAGGAAGAAATTATATTAATTCTCCACAATATTTTCTGAAAAATAGAAGCAGAGGGAACACTTCTTAAGTAATTATGGAAGGCCAACCTTACCCTAAAACCAAAATCAGATATTACAAGGCAGACCAATATCTCTCATGCAACAATCCTCCACAAAATATTAGCAAATAAACTCCAACAATGAATAAAAAGAACTATACACTATGACCAGATGGGAAATATTTTAGGTATTCAAGACTGGTTTAACATTAGAAAATTTACCAATGTACTCCATCACATCTACAGGCTAAAGAAACAAAATATGATCATATCAATTGATAGAGAAAAACCATTTGACAAAATCCAGCTATCATTCACAACAAAAACTCAGTAAGCAAGGAACAGAAGGCAACTTTTTCCATTTGATAAATTATATCTACAAAAGAACACTACAGTTATCATACTTAATGGTGAGAAACTGGACACTTTCACTCTATAATTTGAAACTTTAACAGGAAATTATGTCCTCTCACTACTCCTATAAAATATGATACTGGAAATCTTAGCTAGTGTAGTAGGATAAGATATATAGGTAGGTAGGTAGGTAGGTAGGTCTGCAGATACAGAGATATAGATAGATAGATTAAATGATAGATAAATGATAAATAGATAGATAGATAGATAGATAGATAATAGACAGACAAATAGTATAGAGTTTGGGAAGGAAAAAAGATAATTGTGTTCACAGATGACACAACTGTTTCTATAAAAAAATCCAAAAACTCTCTTGGAATGAATCAGAAAGTATAGCAAGGTTGCAGAATGTAAGGTTAATGTGCAAAAGTCAATAGCTTCTAGATACACTAGCAAGAAACAACTGAAATTCGAAGTTTAAAGTATAGTAGCACTTTACAGTAGCACCAAAAATATTAAATACTTAGCTATATATCTAACAAAATATGCACAAGGTTGAAATACAGTAAACTACAAAATTCTGGTGAAAGAAATGAAAAATCTAAATATATGGAGAGATACTCTGTGTTTATAGAATGAAAGACTCAATATTGTTGATATTGAGTACTGACATTCAATACTGAAGACCTCCATTCTTCCCAAGTTGATCTCTAGATTCAATAAAATCTGAATCAAAGTCTCACCAAGCTCTTTTTCAGATATTTAAAAACTGATTCAAAAAGTTTATATCACAAGGCAAAAGGCCCAGAATATCTAATATATTATTGAAGAAGAAAATTAAGTTAAAAGACTCACACTAGTTCAGTACTTACACTAAAGTTAGAGTAATCATGATAGGGTGGAAATGACAACAGAACAGACATATAGATGAGTGACACAGAATAGAGAACCCAGAAATAAAGCCATAAAAATATAGTGAACTGAAATTGATTAAAATAATAGACAATTTTGTACTTATTTAAATAATAAACTAATGTTTACTATAAAAGCTCTCTATGGAACTTATTCTTTAGAACATATACCAATGCAAAGATACAAAGACCATGAAGAATCAGGTAAACTTCTAGGATCAAACTACACCTAGTAAGTTCCAATAACTGACCCTAAATAGAGGTCTATGGACTGTATGGCAAAGAACTCAGAATAATTCTGTTAAACAAATTCAGTGAACTACAAGAAAACACAAGACAACTAAATGAAACTAGGAAAACAATGCATGAACAAAATGAGAAGATCAACAAAAAAATAGAGACCATTAAAAAACAAAACAGAGAGATTGGCTTAAAGATGGCAGAATGAGAGGTGAGACAGAAACCTCCTCCCAAAACCACATATAATATGAAAATATAGTAAATACAACTAATCCCGAAAGAACAACAGGGAAGAAGGCTGCAGCAGACTGCCTAAACCTAGGGAACAGAGAAGAACTCATGGAAACAGGTAAAGTACCAAAGCCATGATTTGGCAGGACCTAAGACCTTCCTCCACCCCAACTCACTGCAGGGAGGAAGAGAAACGGAGCAGGGAGGAGGTGGAGGCCGAGGACTCCTGAACACCTAGCCCTGGAGATCTGCTCTGGAAGCACAAACCTACATTACATGGTGCTCTGGAGATTACTGGGGTTGTAAAGCAAAAACAGGTAGAATACTTGGAGAGACTGAGATTCCTGCTGCTGGTGGAGAACAGGTACCCACAACCAGCTGCTTTGGGAGAAAAGTGGGCACACTGAGAGACTTCCTAACAGCGAGAGGGCTGCTAAAGGGCAAGGATTACAGAGAGCTTGCTGATCAGTAGAAAGGACAGGTGGAAAAAATTTTCCCGACACACTCAATCCAGCAGGTTGGGAATTTCAGGAACTTAAGGCATTCCATCCCCCTGGCTGGCAATGCAGTTCCAAGGCACACCACCATGATATGCAGCTGGCTACACCTTCCTGCCAGCCAGCACTGGCTCAAAAACCAAATGCCTCGTCATTGCTCTAGGCTAGCCAGAGGGCAGCCCCACCTATGGCAGCTACAAGTGCATAGCATAAAGGCTCGTCCCTGCATGCTCAGCCCATTGGCAATGGCAGTGGAGGCAGGCACTGCAACTGGGAAGCAGGAAAGAACTCTTTCCTCCTAGCAGGGTCCAGTGCCACTTGCCTGCGACCCCCACCATCACTCCAGGGGGTAAGGAGTTCCACAGAGTAGAGTTTCTGGGCACTAGAGGGCGACACATACAAATATGAAACATCAAAGGAACCTCATTCAAACCAAAATCCCACAAACATGAGAAAAAGGGCCAAATGAAACTGAATTCACCAATCTTCCAGAGATTTCAGAATAAAAAACAAACATACTCACAGAGCTACAGAAAAATATTCAAAACCTCAGGGAGGACTTCAAGAAAGAGATAGAAACTTTGAAAATACACTGTTGGAAATGAAAAATACAGTGGCAGAAATTAAAAGCAGATCAGATGAAGTAGAGGAGATGGTAAATGACATAGAAATTAGAGAATAGGAATGCAAAGAAGCTGAGGCACAGAAAGAAAAAAATATCTCTACGAACAAAAGAATATTAAGAGAACTGTGCGACCAATCCAAACGGAACAATATTTGCATTATAAGCCTACCAGAAAAAGAGAGAAAAAGGGATAGAAACTGTAATTAAGGAGGTAATTACTAAAAACATCCCCAGTCTGGGGAAGGAGACAGACTCTCAGGCCATGAAGGTTCACAGATCTCCCAAAAAAAGGGACCTAAGGAAGACAACATCAAGACATATAATAATTACGATGGAAAAGATTAAGGATAAGGACAGACTATTAAAAGCAGCCAGAGAGAGAAAAAAGATCACATACAAAGGAAAACCCATCAGGTTATCATCAGACTTCTCAACAGAAACCTTACAGGCCGGAAGGGAGTGGCATTATATGTTTAATGCAATGAAACAGAAGGGACTCAAACCAAGAATACTCTATCCAGCAATATTATCATTTAATTCGAAGTAGAGATTAAACAATTTCCAGATAAACAAAAGCTGAGAGAATTTACCTTCCACAAATCTTCTCTATGGTGTATTTTGGAGGGACTGCTATAGACGGAAGTGTTCCTAAGGCTAAATAGCTGTAACCAGAGAAAACAGAACCACAGAAAAGGAAGTAGACTAATTAATTACTAAACAAATGCAAAATTAAATAAACTACTCCCAAAGTGAGTCACAGATACAAATAGTAGAGAGTATGATACCTAATACAAAAGGAATGGAGGAGGAATAAAAAGGATGGGAAAAAACCACTTTAGATTGTGTTTGTAATAGTATACTAAGTGAGTTAAGTTAGACTGTTAAATAGTAAAGAAGTTACCCTTGAACCTTTGCTAATCATGAATCTAAAGCCTTCAATGGCAATAAGTACATATCTATCAATAAACACCCTAAATGTAAATGGACTGAATGGACCAATCAAAAGACACAGAGTCACAGAATGGGTAAAAAACAAGACTTGTCTATATGCTACCTACAAGAGACTCACTTTAAACCCAAACACATACACAGACTAAAAGTGAAGGGATGGAAAAAGATATTTCATGCAACTAATAGGGAGAAAAAAGCAGGAGTTGCAGTACTTGTATCAGACAAAATAGACTTCAAAACATAGAAAGTCACAAGAGACAGAGGAGGACATTACATAATGATAAAGGGGTCAATACAAAAGAGGATATAACCATTATAAATATTTATGCACCCAACACAGTCGCACCTACATATACGAAACAAATGCTAACAGAATTAAAGGGGGAAATAGAATGCAATCATTCATTTTAGGAGACTTCAACACACCACTCACTCTGAAGGACAGATCAACCAGACAGAAAATAAGTGAGGAGACAGAGGCACTGAACAACATTAATGCAAATGAACCTAACAGACATCTACAGAATACTTCACCTAAAAGGAGCAGGATACACATTCTTCTCAAGTGCATATGGGACATTTTCAAGAAAAGATCATATACTAGACCACAAAAAGAGCCTCAGTAAATTCAAAAAGATTGAAATTGTACCAACCAGCTGCTCAGACAACAAAGGTATGAAACTAGAAATAAATGACGCAAAGAAAACAAAAAGGCCCACAAACACATGGAGACTTAACTACATGCTTCTTAATAATCAAAGGATCAATGACCAAATAAAAACAGGGATCAAGCAATATATGTAGACAAATGATAACAATAATACAACACTGCAAAGTCTGTGAAACACAGTGAAGGTCTTGCTAAGAGAGAAGTATATTGCAATACAGGCCTACCTCAGGAAAGAAGAACAATCCAAAATGAACAGTCTAAAGTCACAATTAATGAAACTATAAAAAGAACAAATGAGGCCCAAAGTCAATAGAAGGAGAGACACATTAAAGATTAGAGCAGAAATGAATAAAATCGAGAAGAAAAAAAACAATAGAAAGAATCAATGGAAGCAGGAGCTGGTTCTTCAAGAAAATTGCCAAAATCAAGAAAAAAAGAGAGTATACACATTTAAACAGAACCAGAAATGAGCAAGGAAAAAACACTACAGATACCACAGAAATACAAAGAATTATTAGAGAATACTATGAAAAATTATATGCCAACAAACTGGATAACCTAGAAGAAATGGGAAACTTTCTAAAAAACTACAACTTTTCAAGACTGACCCAGGAAGAAATAGGAAATCTGAATAGACCACCTACCAGCAACAAAATTGAATAGGTAATCGAAAAACTACCTAAGAACAAAACTCCTGGACCAGAGGGCTCCATCGAAGAATTTTATCAAACATTTAGAAAAGACCTAATACCCATCCTCCTTAAAGTTTTCCAAAAAAATAAAAGAGGAAGGAATACCTCCAAACTCATACTATCAGGTCAACATCACTCTAATACCAAAATCAGGCAAAGACACCACAAAAAGGAAAATTACAGACCAATATCCCTGATGAACATAGATGCAAAAATACACAATATATTAGGAAACCAAATTCAAAAATACATCAAAAAGATCTTCCATCATAATCAAGTAGGATTTATTCCAGGGATGCTAGGATGGTGCGATATTTAAAAATCCATCAACATCATACACCACATCAACAAAAAGAAGGACAAAAACCACATGAGCATCTCCATAGATGCTGAAAAAGCATTTGACAAAATTCAACATCCATTCATAATAAAAACTCTCAACAAAATGGGTATGGAGGGCAAGTACCTCAACATAATAAAGGCCATATATGAAAAACCCACAGCCAACATCACACTTAACAGCGAGAAGCTGTGAGCTTTTCCTTTAAGATTGGAAACAAGACAAGGATGCCCACTATCCTGACTTTTATTCAACATAGTACTGGAGGTCCTAGCCACAGCAATCAGACAACAGAAAGAAATAAAAGGCATCCAGATTGATAAGGAAGAAGTTAAACTATTACTGTTTGCAGATGACATGATATTGTACATAAAAACTCCCAAAGAATCCATCCCTAGATTCTTACTAGAGTTCTTACTAGAAACTATTAGAACTAATATCTGAATTCAGCAAAGTTGCAGGATACAAAATCAATACACAGAAATCTGTTGTTTTTATATATAGTAATGATGAATTACCAGAAAGAGAAATCAGGAAAACAATTCCATTCACAATTGCATCAAAAAGAATAAAATACCTAGTAATTAAAACCTAACCAAGGAGGTGAAAGACCTATACCCTGGAAACTACAAGACACTCATGAGAGAAATTAATGAAGACAGCAAGGAATAGAAATATACCTTGTGCTCATGGATAGGAAGAATTAATATTGTCAAAATGGTCCTCCTGCCTAAAGCAATCTACAGATTCAGTGCAATTCCTATCAAAATACCAATGGCATTTTTCAATGAAGTAGAGCAAATAGTTCTAAAACTCATATGGAACTGCAAAAGACTTTGTATAGCCAAAGCAATCCTGAGAAGAAAGAATAAAGCTGGGGGGATTATGCTCCCCAACTTCAAGCTCTACAACAAAGCCACAGTAATCAAGACAATTTGGTACTGGCACAAGAACAGACCCACAGACCAGTGGAATAGAATAGAGAGCCCAGATACAAACCCAAGTATATATATTCAATTAACATATGATAAAGGAGCCATGGATATACAATGAGGAAATGATACCCTCTTCAACAACTGGTGTTGGCAAAAATGGACAGCTATATGTAAGAGAATGAAACTGTATTATTGTTTAACTCCATACACAAAAGTAAACTCAAAATGGATCAAAGACCTGAATGTAAGTCATGAAACCATACAACTCTTAGAAAAAAATGGGCAGAAATGTCTTGAATATAAACATGAGCAACTTTTCCCTTAACACATCTCCTTGGGAAGGGAAACAAAAGCAAAAGTGAACAAATAGGACTAAATGAAACTAAAATGCTTCTGCTTCTGTACAGCAAAGGGCACTATTACTAGAACAACAAGGCATCCTACAGTATGGGAGAATATGTTCATAAACAACATATCCGACCAGGAGTTAACATCCAAAATATATAAAGAATTCACACATCTCAACACCCATAAAGCAAATAACCTGATTAAAAAATGGCAGAGGATATGAACAGACACTTCTCCAAAGAAAAAATTCAGATGGCCAACAAGCACATGAAAAGATGCTCCACGTTGCTAATTATCAGAGAAATGCAAATTAAAACCACAATAAGATATCACCTCACACCAGTTAGGATGGCCAACATGCAAAAGACAAACAACAACAAATGTTGGCGAGGTTGTGGAGAAAGAGGAACCCTCCTACACTGCTGGTGGGAATGGAAACTAGTTCAACCATTGTGGAAAGCAGTATGGAGGTTCCTCATAAAACTAAAAATAGAAATACCATTTGACCCAGAAAGTTCACTCCTAGGAATTTACCCAAAAGAAACAAGATCTGAGATTCAAAAAGACATATGCATCCTTATGTTTACTGCAGCACTATTTACAATAGCTAAGATATGGAAGCAACCTAAATGTCCATCATAGATGAATGGATAAAGAAGATGTGGTACATATACACAATGGAATATTATTCAGCCATAAGAAGAAAACAAATCCTACCATTTGCAACAATATGGATAGAGCTAGAGGGTGTAATGCTCAGTGAAATAAGCCAGATGGAGGAAGACAAGTACCAAATGATTTCCCTCATTTATGGAGTATAAAAACAAAGCAAAACTGAAAGAACAAAACAGCAGCAGACTCACAGACTCCAAGAAGGGACTAGTGTTTAACAAAGGGGAGGAGTGGGGGAGACTGGGTGGAGAGGGCAAGAGAAGAAGATTGAGTGGTATTATGATTAGTACACATGGTGTGGGGGGACCATGGGGAAGACAGTGTAGCACAGAGAAGACTAGCAGTGACTCTGTGGCATCTTACTATGCTGATGGACAGTGATGTCAATGGGGTATGAGGGGGACTTGATAATATGGGTGAATGTATTAACCACAAGGTTTTTCATGTTTTCACAGTGTTTTTATACACTTCATAAGGGTGCATATCAGTGATAACTTAATAATTAATTAATTAATTAATTAATTAATTAACAAACAAACAAACAAACAAACAAACAGAAATCCTGGAGCTGAATAATATAATGACTGGACCAAAGAATACAAAAGAGAGCTTCAACAGCAAACTCAATAAGGCAGTGGAAAGAATCAGTGAACTTAAAGGTAAGTCAATTGAAATTACCTCATTAGAAGAGCAAAAAATAAAGAATGAAAAGGAGTGAAGAAAACCTATGTGAATTGTTCAATACCATTACAAGACACTATCTATGCATCACTATCTATGCAAGAGAAGTAGGTGAGAAAAGAGCAGAAAGCTTATTTAAAGAAATATGGTTGAGAACTTCCCACATTTGGGGAGAGGATTGGGCATCCAAGTTCATGAAGTTTATATGAAACCAAAAAGTTTCAACCCAAAAATATCTACTCTAACACAAATTAAAATAAAACTGCCTAAAATCAAAGACAAAAAGAAAATGTTAAAAGCAACAAAAGAAAAAATTCTCACATACAAGGGGCACCCCATAAGCTATCAGCATATTTCTCAGCAGAAACCTTGCAACCAGAAGAGAATGGAACTATATTCAAAGCGCTAAACAAACAAACAAACCCTGCCAAGCAAGAACACTTAACCAGGCAAAGCTGTCCTTCACAAATGAAGGAGAGATCAAGAATTTCTCAAACCAAAACAAGAAATGCTTAGAGAAGTCCTTCAAGTTGAAATGAAAGGATGCTAATAAATAATGTGCAAACACTCTGTTAAGGCAAATACGTAGTCAATTTCAGAATATTTCAATATTGTAACATGGTGGTATTAATCACTTAATTCTAGTATAAAGTTTAAAGAACAAATACAATATAATTAGAAAGATAACTATAGCTACAATAATTTGTTCACTAACAGACAATATATAAAGGTAAATTGTGACATCTAAAACATAAAATATGGGGAGGAAGAGTAAAAGGATAGAGTTTTCATATGCAATAGAAGTGAAGTTGTTATAACCTTAAAATAGACTGTTGTATCTATAACATGTTTTATGTAAGACTCATGGTAATCACAAAGCAAAAACCTATGATAAATACATGAAAGAGAAAGAAATCAAAGCATCATAGAAAAAAATCACTTCACAAAGGAAGACAATAAGAGAGTAAGAGATGCAGAAAGGAATGAAGGAATTACAAATCAACCAGAGAATAATTAATAAGATGGCCTTACTAAATTCTTACCTACCAGTGGTTATGTTAAATGTAAATGGATTAAATTCTCCAGTCACAAAACACAGAGTAGCTAAACAGATAAAAAAAATAAGGGCTCAACTATACATTGCCTACAAGGGACTCACCTCAGCTTTAAGGAAACAGGTAGGCTCAAAGTGAAAGGATGAAAAAGGATATATCTCATGCAAAGGTAAACCAAAAGAAAACAGGGGCAGCTAAACCTATGCCAGACAAAATAGACTTCAACTCAAAAACTGTAATAAGAGACAAAGTTGGTCATATATAATGAAAAAAGAGTCTACTCATCAAGAGAAGTTAACATTGTTAATATTTGTGCACCCAATACTACAACACCAAAATATATAAAGCAAATACAAAGAGAACTAAAAGGAGAAATAAACAGCAATATAATAATTGTTTGGGACTATAATATCCCACTTTCAACAATGGGTAGAATACTCAGACACAAAAACAAGAAACACTGGACTTGAACTATACTCTACACCAAATGGACCTAAAAGATATACACAGATCATTGTATTCAACACTACACAATACATTCTTCTCAAGTGTACACAGAATCAGTAATGAAAACCCCCCAAAAAAGAAAATTCCAGGACCAGATGGATTCACTAGTGATTTCTACCAAACATTAGACTAATGTCAATCCTTGAACTTTTCCAAAAAATTGAAGAGGGAACAAACACTCCCAACCTCATTTACCCCTGATATCAAAGCCAGATGAAGTTACTACAAGAAAAGAAAACTCCAGGCCAATATCCTTGATGAATATAGATGTAAAAATTCTGAACAAATGCTAGCCAATAAAATTCAACAAAACATTAAAATGATTACACATCATATAGGATTCATTCTTGGGAGGCAAAGATAGTTCAACATATGCAAATTAATGAATGTGATGCATTACTAATAGAATGAAACATAAAAATTATGATGACCTTAGTAGATGCAGAAAAAGGATTTGACAAAATTCAACATCTTCATTATATAAACTCTAAACAAAGTGGATATGTAAAGGAACAAACCTCAACATAACCTCATATATGACACGCTCATAGCTATATCATTGTACACAATGGTGAATAATTGAAAACTTTTCTCTATGACCAGGAACAAGTCTAGGGTGTCCTCTCCACTCTCATCACTCCAGTTCAACATAACATTAGAAGTCCCTACCAGACCAAACAGGCAAGAAAGAGAAATAAAAGGTTCAAATCAGAAAGGAAGAAGTAAAATCATCTCTGTTTGCAGATGACATGATTTTGTGTGTAGAAAATCATAAAGACCCCACCAAAAGAATAGTTAGAATAGACAAATTTAGTAATTTGTGCAGAATAGAAAATCAATATACAAAAATTATTTGTATTCTATGCACTAACAATGAATGATCTAAAAAGAAATAAAGAAAACAATCCCATATACAACAGCAACAAAAACAATAAAACACTTAGGAATAAATTTAACCAAAAAGGTGAAGGATCTGTACACTAAAAACTATAAGATATTGATAAAAGAAATAGAAGAAAACAGAAATAATTGGAAAAATATCCCATGCTCATGGCTAGGAAAAGTTACTATTGTTAAAATGTCCATATAGCCATCTAAGGATCCGACACATTTTATATCAAAATGCCAATGACATTTTTTGCAAAAAAAGAAAAAAATCCTAAAATTTGTGTTGAACCACAGCAGACGCTGAATAGCCACAGCAATAAAGAAAAAATGAAGCTGGAGACATCACATTTTCTTGTTTCAAACTATGTGACAAAGCTAAAGTAATCAAAACAGTATGGTCCTGGCATAAAAATAGAAATATAGACTAATGGAACAGAATAGGGAGCCCAGAGAAAAACCCACACATATACAGTCAACTAATATTTGAAAAGGGAACCAAGAACACACAATGGGAAGAAGACGGTTTCTTTAATAAATGTTGTTGGTAAAACTGCACATTCTCAAACCAAAAATGAAATTGGACCCCTATTTTAACAATTCACCAGAATTAATTTAAAATGGATTAAAGACTTAAATGAAAGACTCTTAGAAGAAAACATAGGAGAAATGCTCCTTGATGATGATCTTGAAAATGAATTTTTGGATATACACCAAAACATAAGTCACAAAAGCAAAATAAACAAGTGCAAATATATTAAACTGAAAAACTTCTGCAGCAAAAGAAATGGTCAGTGAATAAAATGAAAAGGCAACCTAAAAAATGGGAGAAGATATTTGTAAAACACATCTGATAAAGGGTTAATGTCCAAAAGATATAAGGTACTCATAAAACTAAACAGCAAAACAAAAAAGCCAAATAATGGCCAATGAGTACATGAAATGGTGCTCAACATCACTAATCATGTGAGAAATGAAAATCAAAAGCAAAATGAGATATCACCCCACACCTGTTAAAATGGCTATTATAAAAAGGACAAGAGAAAAGAGACTACAGGTGCTGGCATGGATGTGGAGAAAAGGGAGCCCTTGTGCACTGTGGGTGGGAATGTAAATTGGTGCAGCCACTATGGAAAACAATGTGGTGGGTCCTCAAAAAAGTAAGAATTGAACTACCATATGATCCAGAAAGCCCACTTCTGGATATATAGCCAAAGGAAATAATAACTATCTCAAACAGATAACTGTACCCCAATGTTCAATGTGGCATTATTCATAATAGCCAAGATATGGAAACAACCTGTGTCCATATTTTATATATATATGTGTGTGTGTGTGTTATATATGTATAAAATGTGCATGTATGTATACATATATGGATGTATGTTAAACATACCACTTACGTGTGGAATCTAAAACACCAAACTCATTGAAACAGAGGGTAGATTTGTGGTTGCCAGGGGCTTGGGTGCGGGGGAAATGGGAAGATGTTGTTCAAAGTGCACAACTTCCAGTCCTAAGATAAATAAATTCTAGAGGTCTCATGTAAATCATGATGACTATAGTTAACAGTTCTGTATTGTATACCTGAAAGTTGCTAAGAGAGTAGATCTTAAATGTTCTCACCACACACATACACATAAGTAATTATATGATGTGATGGATGTGTTGACTAACCCTATCATGGTAATCATTTTGCAGTACATAAGTGTATCAAACTATCACGTTGTACACCTTAAACTTATATAATGTTATATGTCAATTATATCTCAATAAAGCTGGGAAAAAAGGGGAACACAAATTACAAATAACACAAATGAATGGTGTTATTTATATTACAAACATTTAAAAAAGACAATAAGAGAATATTATGAACAACTGTATGATAATACGACAATTTAGTTGGAATAATCTAATACTTTGAAGGCCATAATTATAAAAAATAGAGTCAAAATATTTAGATAATATGTTATCCTATATCTAATTTAAAAGGTACATTATTAATTAATAATCTTCCCACAGTGAAAATTCTGGGCTAAGATGGTTTCATTGGTGAATTCTATTAAACATTTAAGAATGATAACATCAACCTTATGTATACAAACTTTTCCAGAAAGTAAAATAGTTTCTAATTCAATGTAAAAAACTAACTTTATTTTGGTAGCAAAACTAGACAAAGACATTAAAAGAAAACTGCAAAACAATTTTTTTAAACAAATTGTGCTGATAACTGGATACTCCTATGAGAAAAAAAGGAAGCTTAACCCCTCCCTCACACCATACAAAAAATAATTATCGAAGATGGATCATAGATTTTAATAAAGAATTTAAAAGTGTAAAACTTCTAGACAAAAACATAGGGGAAAATTTTCATAATCTTGAAGCAGGCAAAGATTTTTTTAAACACAAACACATGAAACTTACAAAAAAAATTTTTAATTAGACTGCATCAAAATTTTGAAATTCTGCTTTTCACAGCACCATTAAAAAACGAATGGCAAGCAACAGACTTGGAGAAAATATTCACATTATGTATACACATTATGAAGACTTTTACCCAGAATATACTGAAAACTCTTACAACTCAGTAAGAAAATACCTCAGTTTTTAAAAAATGGGAAAAGTCTTGGAGTATACAAAGAAGATAATGAATGACAAATAAGCACATGAAAAGATGCTCATCATTACCAACATCATTATTTATCAGAAAATTAGATGATCAACTAATAAAAACAAGATACTACTAAAATGCATTATAATAGCTAAAATAAAAAAGATTACCATAAAAAATGTCAGCAAGGATCTAAAGTAATCACAACTCTCATAGATTGCTAGTGGGAATGCAAAAGGTTATATAGCCACTTTGAAAAGCAGTTTTTTTATTATAAGTAAAACAAACATATACCATACTACGAGCAGTACCACCCAAGAGAAAGCATATGTCCATACAAATACTTGTACATGGATGTTCATAATAGTTCTACTCATAATAGCCCCAAATGAGAAAAAAACTAAAATTTGATATGTGCTATTTTGATATGAAATACTATTCAAGAAAAAAAGAGTATTGATATACACAATAACATGGATGAATCTCAAAACTATTGTGTTAAGGGAAAGAAGCTACACACAAAAGAGTGCCCACTGTATAAGTCACTTAAAAGAAACTACAGAAAAGACAAGTTTAATCTATAGTTATAGAAAGTAGATCTGTGTTTGTCTGAGCCAGGGAAAGGAGGAGAAAGGTGAAGATTGAGTGTAATAAAGGGCCTTTTTCAGATAATGGAAATGTTGATATCTTGATTGTGGTAGTTACATAGTTACATATACTTGTCAAAATTCATAAAACTGTACACAAAATGGATGCATATTTATTATATGTAAATTACACCTAAATAATGCTTTAAAATGTACTCATGGGAAAGTAAACCCTTCTAGAAAATAGAATACTTCTTAACTCATTTTATAAGGCTAACATTATTTCAACACAAAAACCAGAGAAAAGCATTAAAGTCCCAAATATCTCAGCACATATGTTTATTATGAACCTTCTATTATTAAAGCACAACACTGATCAAGCATTTAAAGACATTGAGGTACTTGCAGCAGGAGAAGGGAAGTTCAGAGTAAAGAAAACAGTAATAGGGTAATCTAACACAGGTAATCTAATGTACAATTTTATGCTGAGGTCTTGCCATATTTCCTCTTTTAAAAAATATCCATGAAAACAATTCATAACCAGTTTTCTATAGGAACTATATCCCTATTGATAAGATCAAACACTGATATTGATTTCCAATAGCAAGACCGATAAATCCCTGCAGCTTTCAATACAATTTTTAGCACTTCTTTAAGTTATCAAAGTCAGAGTTATAGTTTACTCAATCACTATTAATGAATAAATGAATTTATGATTTAATCTAAAGGATTTATGATATTAGGAACTCTTCTCTTTTGTGAAAAAAATCACACACATATATTAGAGAGAGTACCATAATGAACTCCCAAGCACACATAATCAGGATTATTTAATTCAAGATGTTGCTATTCTTGCATTATCTTTCTCCTATTTTCCCTTTCTCAAATATCCTGTCACTGAGTTCTGCATACTTCAATATGCATCCTTAAAAAATATTTTTAAGATCTCTTCTTAAAATTATTTACTGTTGTACAGTGTAGACACATTAGATAGCCTCAATATACTAGACATCTGGGTTGAATTCTTGCCACCCTTCTTCAACATCATAATTTTTTTCAATTTCTGATGCTATAGCAACTTCATAATTAATCTGAAAAATCTTCCAAAGAATTCTTTTCTAATAAGGTTTCATTAAGTGTCTTTGGCTTATAGCCTACATTAAAGCTAGATAAGTCATTTAAATATAGCATAAACCTCAAATTTTTCATTTGACAAGGAAACTAATTTCTTGTTTTCACAGAGGCATGGAGAGAAATAAAAGTGGCCACCCCCAACTAACCAAATAAAAAAGTCACCCTATGTTTTGTTGCCCTTGTCTAGCTTGGATTAATACTTAGTCTTTAGGCACACACCTGATCATCTACATTTGCCCCTTTTTTTACAGCACTAAACAATGTTTTCTACCTTTATCTTGCATCTACCTACTACTTCAGCATTTTATTAAAAATAATAATAATAATAACAATAATAATAAGGGAGAAATGTGAGATTCACATATAAATCAAGTATAAAAATCAAACGAATATTCATATTTGACCTTATTGTTTATAGTTCATTATGTGTGATCAAAACAGGAAGTTTCTGTGATGACTGCCCTTGCACTGTTCACCATGTAAGAACTTATTCACTGTGTAAGAACTTGTTCACCATGTAAGAACGTGTTTGTTATGCTTCAGAAGATTGGAGACTGTTGAGAACTAGGCTTGGGGTTGATTAATGATTGTGCATTGAGTCCCCTATACATACAGAATTTTATTGTTGTTAACAGCCATTTGATCAATAAATATGAGAGATGCCCTCTCAAAAAATAAATAAATAAACAAAATAAAGTACTATATGAATTTTTTTAAAAAAGAAAGAAAAAAGTCATCCTATAGCTGTTTAAAATGGATGTTATATTCTTAGACAACCATACACTGAGTGCAAAACCGTATTGTATACAATTTGAAGAAAAGTAGACAATATCCACACAGTCTAGTAACCCAGTACGGCACTTCTCAGTAATTCACACTCAAATATTCTTCACTGTGATGAATCTACACATATCATCATATCGCTTAACATCCATCCTACCAAACAATGCAAGTGACAAAAGTTCAGTAGACTTTATCTGAAGATGTATTTGATGATTTACCATGGCTATTGCTTTGTTTCAGGAAGAACAGAGAATACAGTACTTTAATGATGACATTAGTTTGTGCCAGAGTTGACTTGCTAAGTTCCTTAAGGCTAAACCTTAAGATCTTAAAGGCAAGTAAAGGGATCTTCAACCATGAAACAGATTTTCCCTAACTGACCAAATAGCAACCTGACATATTGAAAAAGATAGTATGTTAAACACAACCCACCTAGTTGTCTGGGGAAAAGTAATCAACTGGGCAAGACAAGAAAGCTGATTTTTAGCCTATCAGATAACATTTTTGAATGGAAGCATTTCTTCTGGCTCTCAATATAAAGCATTTTGTGGATTCCCTTCCCCACATTTTTAACATTCACAATATCAAGCAAGAATTAGCTGTGAAATAAAGTTACTCCAAGGTACCTAAATCTTAAAAGCTATGTACTACTTCTCTTTGACAATTCTTCTACATCAGGTTCAAACCATCCATCTTAAGAAGAATTAAAAGGAATTACCCATAAGGCCAACAACAACAAAAATGTTTAGGAATCCCGAGAGTATCTCAGTTAGAATTTTAATGAAAGATACAAAAAGAGATAAATTCTCACCTCAGCCATTTAAGCACATACAAGAATGGGATGTATGATGCATATGTTGACACTGACTAACTTGTGACTGCATGAGGTAACAGTGCTGTCATACACGCATTATTCATCCACTGTGTGTTATTTGTCCTAACCTTTCAACTTAATTGAATCTAACAGAACCTATTAAATTCAGTCTGGTTGCATAAGATTATGACAGTCATTAATGAGCCAGATTTTTAAGTGCATTGAAAGATAAACTGACTGCTTAAGAGGGCTTTTCTCTTTTGTTCCCCTGCTGTTTATTGCAGTGGAAACTAGAATGCCAATATTTTTAGGACTTCATTAAAAGTGTAATACTAACTTTTCCCTATGCCTGAATCAAGTCAGGGTTGAAATTTGCTGGTTACTTGAATTTACACATAAATCAATACTAATCTGGTAAAATTTTAATTACAGTTTTCAGAATAATGCAACAGACTGACCCAATTTTACTCTCCAGTTTGAAGGGGGGGAAAAAAAGCTGAACTACAGATTTATCTCAGGAATGACCTCTGAGGCAAGTATATAATAAACATTATTTTTATATTTGTTCTTTTCCCCCATCCATTTCTCTACTGAAAATGCAGACTGTAAAATTTAAATAATACAAATGTCAAAAGTTCTTGCAAACAGGCTGCTTGTTTTAGTTAAAAATGTTTGACTACCCTTTTAAAGTTTTCAAACTTCTCTCCATCCACATGAGGAGGTTTTTACATGTACTATTACCTGTTTGAAATAAAGAAAAGGTTTTATTGCTATGTCAGGTGGGGATGGGGGTGCATAGGACAGCTTTTGACACAATTTACTTAAAACAAATATAAAAACTCCAGATCCTCTTACAAAGGAGTGAGGATGATATCTCAGTACTCTCGTAACATCAGTTTTTTTCCAGTGGTAGATAAGTACACCTGAAAATACAAGTCATGCAGCAATGGCTGCACAAACTTTATGCCTGGGAAAAGTATGCCCACAGCTGTTGGAAGAGTGACAACTCAAAGTGCATTTTATGGTAATGGTGTCAATGATGATTTAAAAATACATAGGCATTGTCACTTGAGGAAAAGAAAGATAATTTAAACAATTTGACATCAAGGAGCCAGGTGTTGAGTAGACCATGCTAAAGCTAAATTATTTCAAATGCATGCAACAAAACTTAAGTTTGGTGCATTTACCACTCTGGGGATTCTAGCCATTAAATCAAAAAGATTATTTAACAAATCTCCAGTTCTTAGGATGATTTACTCCAATACACCAAACGATAACATTCTCTATTGGAATCAGACAAAAAGGCAGTAAAATATGGTGGCGCCCAGGCACTCCACACAGTAGTTTTGAGTTGCTCAGAAGAGCGGAGTTCTGAAATTTATTTTGATTTTCTTAAACTCACTCACTTGTGACCAATCTCATGTGCAATGGTAAAAGCTGAACCCAGGCCAATGTCTTCATTAATGCTGCAGCTCCTCTCAGGCTCACACATTCCAGCCACAGAGGCCAAGCCTGAATAAACAGAAGGAGACACAAAGGGTCAAGCCAAGGTGTTTCAGTCTTAAAAAGTCCATACTTATAAATGCCTGGATTCTTTTTAATAACCTCCATGCACAGAAGGAGCAGTTGGCAAAAGGTTAACTTTCTAGTCATTTGCAAAATCACTGGGGGGAGTTTCACTTTGCCGGCTAGACATTAATATTTTTTGAACTGCAGTCAGTGCTGGAAAATGTCTAGACTAGGGGTTAGATTTATAAATTTTACTTCTGGTAACTTGGGACCACCTAGTAACTTGAGCCAGAAGAGGGAATTCAAGAAAGCATTTCTATTTTAACATTCTTCAGGCTGTAGAAAGCAAAATATGTCCACATTATTTTTCTAAAGAGATCTGTTTAAGTTTAGTGGGTTCATAAAAATATACAAGCAACTTTTTAGTTACCAAAAAAAGGGAATCCCAAGTGGTTTTTTAAAATGACATTTTTTAAATGAGTGATTCAAAAGAGGAAAAAAACTGTTGATGGGACAGTTTCACATTTTCAAAACTTTTCTGAAATTAGCTCTGATAGTGATGCAACAATTTCTTGAAGTATTTTAATGAGAGGAAAGTCATTCACACATCAGCATAGTTATCCTTCCTCCCATCCCCCCTCAAGGCATTGCAGTTTTACTAATAAAAATCTATGGTGTTAATTCGCTGATTCTAGTGAAATGTTACGTTACTCGAGGTATTCTTCCCTTGAGAATTTTAGTATGCAAAAGCTTTAATATTTACTTCCAAATGTATATCATGCTCTGAGACATAGAACATAACTTTAAAATAGTGCTTAGAAAATAGAACTTTGTGTGAAAGATAAAATGTCATATGTTAGAAAGAAATAGATGCCAGGTCTTACTTAACACATATACGGACAAAAGTTATACAGAAGTTGAAGGAAAAGCAGTAGTATATGTTAGTAGTCTACTATCATCACCCAAATATTAATAGTTGTCTTCCACCAAAAGTGATTTCAATCCAATTCAATGAATACTTATTTAGTGCAATAATCCATGTTCTGTTCTAGGTACAATTTCCTAGTTGCACTAATTTAGAACAGTAAAAGCTATTCAATTCATATTTTCACTGATAAGGAAGCTCTAGAAATTATTTCTCTGTATCTTTTAATTTAAAATATCAACACAATAACCACACTAAAACAGAGTTGAGGTCAGTGCTGGGTTTGCTAATTGTTTGCTTTTCCTGCTGTTTTCTGTGGAAGGCACAAGAGCTGGGGAAGGGGCTCTGATTTCTGTTTCACAGAGTTATAAATGCTAGTGCTATGCTGCCCTTCCAGTCACTTAGAAGTCTTGGGACCTGAAGCAACTTTGGATCTTGGGAAGTGAAAAGATGGACTAATTGGGACAAGGTGACCGAAATTTTTTTGGTTAATAAAAAATATTTAATAAATGTTAGTTCCAAACTCCACTGAGAGACAAAGAGAAGAAGAATACAAAAAAGGTTTGCAATATGTTATCTGGCTTTAAAAAGCTATTGGGTTTATATGGTTTAGGATATGAAAAGAACAAAGCCCTTGAATACTGTTTTTGTTTTGAGCTTTATGAAATTTCATTTAAAAAAATTACTGTAAGTAATTATTCTTAAATTGACATTTCTTATAACTTCCCAAAACATAATATTCCTTGGATGAGCTTTTTGTTGATTGTTATTGTTGTTGCTTGCCATGTGCCCTGTGGCTGTATTTTTAATTGAGAATTGTCAATAACAACCCAAGGTGTACTTGTACACAGATTTACCTCTTTATCTGATATAAAATCGTTAGTGCCATTAAAAGAACAACTTAAGAAAACGAATTTGGGAAATTATTACTTGTTGAAAACATAAGGTAAACCTTAACTAAAATAAAAGAATAATTTAGATGCTAATATATTTGAATGTGTCAAAGTTCTTACATGTGGTTATATTAACAGGGGTTTGATTACTACTTGGGTCATTTAGATTTCCTCAGTTTGATGGCTACAGTTTGCACCCTTAAATCTACTTAGCCATGTTACAGGTGGTCATCAGAGGTACTCAGCAAGAAAATATACAAGAATCAGCATAAAAACCAACATGAAAGTTACCAGGATGACCACTCAAAAAAAAAACCTTCCCAATTCTGTACTGATAATATATTTTCCATATATGAAGGTGGATACATGCATATATATATGCAGTTCATTCAGGTTTCATTAAAAGAGATAGTATAAAAGACAGTTTATAATGGTTTATAATTTGAAAAATAATTTGTAATGAGCTTGAAAATACACTGACATATGCCCTAGTATTACTGTTTTGATTCTAGAAATTAATAAACTATCAAAATTGTGACACATTATCTTGAAAAAGAATAAAAGGAGAGGTAGGGTAGGAATATAAACCAAATCTACTTTGCAAAAATGACAACAAAATATTAGGCAGTGTTATTACTAATGTCCCGATGAATTACATATCTCAGTATACCTCAAGAAGCAGATTAGAATATGTAAAGATATATACATGTGTGTGTATATACACACATATATATTTCCTCAAAATATACACATATACTAGAAAACTATAAGCTCTAGCTTGTACCTTCTTTGAGGCTTAGTGTCTAGTTTACCTAAAATTGATTAAGCACTTAGTAAATGCTTATAGATTTTGAAAAATAACAGAGGGTCAGTTAAACAGTATAGATAATTTCTATATTACATAATACAACCAGTTCATGTTTTATAGTACTTCTTTACTTAATACCTTTATATTTTCTTCCTTCAATGATTTTAACAATATCCCTGAAATAAGGGCAGCTTACTCCTATTTCATAGATAAGAAAATCGAGGAACAAAGCGCTAAGTAAACTGTAAAAGGCAATGAATGCACAGTGCCAGCTGTGAGTTCCAGTTCAGGATCCCTTCCATTGGACTACGTTGGTCATGTTAACCTAAAACACTACGAAGAAAATCTTAGAAATCAGATCTCTCAGCAAAGATAGCTCTTTTTGCATTATGTTTTTTAACTAGCAAACTTCTCCACCATAATACTGATCATTTACTGATTGGGATTTCTTCTGTAGCCTTAAATCCTGAGGGAAATGGGGTAAGAGAAGACTGAAAAGGCAGGTAAAATCAAGAAATTTTAATCTCTGAAGAGATAAATTCGCTGAACTCCCCAGGAAATTGGGTTACACCTTTCTCCAACCTTTACTTTAATGTGGTCTTCCCCAAATTTTTATGAGGTACATGGGAATAGATTCCGTAATTATTTCTTTACAGATAAAAAAATTGAAACTTGTAATACAGAAACTAGAGAATTCATCTTCAGTTGCTTAACTTCTAAGTCTGTAAAAAGTCTCTATGACACTAAAACAATTATAGAAAAAAAGTCTCCTGTTTCTTAAAATAACTCTAATTGCTTAATAATTTAGTCTATTTGAAGCTACCCTTTGCATTAGCAGGTAACTTTAAACCTGCATGAAGTTATGGTCTACAACAAAATAATTTTTTAAATTCTAGACTGCAGAAATGCTTTAAGAAAATATATTTGTAAAGCATAAGAAAGATAATTTTGTCCTTTCTGCTGCTGACTACAGTATTTTATCAAATTGCTTTCCTCTTTTCAGTTACTAAAAATTTCCAATAATAATTAATGGAGATATCCCTTTCCACCGAATTGCAACAAAAGAAGTATAGTTCTTAATGCCGCTCCTTGAAGTATCCCCCATTTTTTCCCTTTCTTTTTCCTAGCCTGAAATTTGAAGATGCTGGTTGCTTTAATCTGCTCTCAAACCCCTTGGTCTCTTTGGAAAATACTGAGATAGATTATAAGAAATTGAGTGGTAACTTTTGATTGTTTGATGTTTTCATTATTTTGAAACATCTTTTAAGTTATTTTTAATCATCATTCTGTTTGTTTCCTAGTGACATATCTACCAAGGTCACGTTTAGCCATTTATAGGAGTAAATTCAGATGTTCCAGAAAGGAAAATGACTAAGTTAATAAAAAGTAAAGCCGTTGGACCAACAATCTGAACTATCCTTCCTTTTAAAAAAAACTTACCTAGTGTTCCACAGGGCTTATTTTTATAAGTGCAGATATCATACCTATAGAGGAGAAAAAAAAAGAGATAAAATTTGTAATCTGATTAAATTTGTAAGAAATGTTCATATATTCATCACATTTCTTTCTTGGAGATCTGGTTGTCAGACCACAATGAATGCAATTACTAGCAGCCGGCTGGCGTGCCGGCATTCTCAGCACTCGGGGAGACACCGGCTGCACCACACTCACAGCCTCTGGCTGCAAGCCAATGGGACACCTGCCAGTAAGAAAGAAAGGTCAAAGTGGATTTTTGTAATTGCGAGTTCCATAAAACCATCTACCATACTATTTTGAAGCTGACTAGCTTGTCTGAAGCTTGCTACTGCTTGTACAAAAAGCAAAACGGGTGGCTTTTTATTCTCAATCACTTTTGAACTTGCTGGAATATTTTCTTCTTATAGCCACAGACAGTATTTTACACTTCTGAACCAAAAGCACTATTTAGGTTTCCTTCAACTCTAACACAGGCTCTTGTTTAAAAAAAAATTGTGCAATACAGAAACAGGAATAAAATTGATATCACACATATCACATAGTTTTCCTAGTTGTATACCAGCCATTAAGCATGACTAACATATAAATATTTATAAGTGATTTTATAAACAGCTAAACAAACAGCTCAATAGTAAGCTTTCCTAATGTTGGTCAGACTATTCTAATGCTGTACTGCATCATAACTCAATACGAAAGATGGGTTCTATGAAGTGATGTTGCATATTTTAAAATATAGTACATTTAGAAAACTAAACCAATATTGAAGTGAACATTTATTTTAAGCATTTTTATACTGTCCTTGTAAACCACTCTCTAAAACCAAAATTATTCAGTTTCTAAAGTGAGTATAAAAAATAAATTTTAAAAGACCAAATATTCTTATGTCTTTTATGCAAGAAATGAAAAGTTTTTTAGGTAAAAAATAAAATTTCACAAACTACAGGAAAATCCAAGTTGTAAAATTTCTCTTTTATTGTATATAAATAATGGCTAGTCCCTATTACTGGGGAAAGAGTTAGTAATTAATTCCATTCTCGTTCATTAGATCAAAATGCATTTTCAAGAAACAAATGTCAACCAGTATACCACTGTGTTGTTGAACTCATTAAAATCACTGGAGATTTGCTTTGCCTCTTTTCAGAATTTCAAACTCTTCATCTTCTTCACTTAACATTGAGGAAAGGGATTTTTTCCTCTCTTGCATACCTTTCTCTTCTGACCATTCATATTCTCATCCCCTTTCTTTTCTTGTAATTGGCAAACCATGAGACTACAGTATCTGCAATCATACACTCTCCAACATAAGATATAAAGAGAGTACTTAGTGTATTTGCCAAAGCACTAGAAAATATATTCTGCGGGTCATGATCAGTTTATGTTGTTATCCTAGTGTATAATGTCTATGATGTTACATAGACCCAAGTCATACCAACAGTCTTCAAGAAAACGTAAACAAAAACTTTTTATGGACAATGCAGATACAAATGTTTAAATGGAACCTATTTCCGAAATCCTCACCTTCCACATGTGTTCTTTCCTAAAACTGATCTGAGAATGCATTTGCAAGCCACTAGTTTTCCTGCCCTCTTTTGCCTTCCACAATAGCCCTGTTTCTACTTTATAAAGAGAGCATACCCCTCACCTATCCCAAACCTTGTGGCGCATTGCCCACTGGTGTACTTCCCCAGAGGATGGTGCAAAGAGATGATTCAAGAAGGCATCAATCCTGGGGTATAATCCCTTACGAGCAAAGCCAGAAAAACTGAAGGAGAGGATGCTTATTTCACTATGGCAACTCTGTCTTTCTGCCAGTCTGACTATATATAAATTAACCTATATATCTACTCAGTTAGAATTCAGAAGTGAGATGGTTGTCATGGAGTGAATTAGCATGTTCATTTGATCTAAAAAATGAACTCAGGCTTCTTATTGACAGACATTAAGTCTCACTTAGCTAAGTAGTCTGGCAATGAGGACTGATTTAGACAATCAGATTATATGGTGAACATTTTTCAAGATTCAGTGAAATAGGCAACTCCAATGTTTTGACAAAATTTATTTAAAGTATATGTTACTTATTAAGGCATATATACAATATGTAATGTTTTAAACTATAGCCTCCATAGCTACTTTCACTTATGATAAAAAGTATTTTAGACATCAACTTTAAAATAGGCAAAGAATGCAAAATATGCAAAAAAAAACACCCCAATTTATATTCCCACCGCATAGCAGTCCTTTCTCTTCTCATTGCTCTCATTTTGCCTATACTTTCATGTTACACTCATGATGAATACTATTTCATTCTGTCACAACTATCCAAATATTTATATAAAGGCTAAAGCCTATCAGCAAATAATACAAGCTAAAGCACCTTAGACTAAGATAACTGTATTTTTATTTTCTTAGCTTTCCCCAATCATCCAGCATAGCTATAGAATTCTCCATAAGATATTCATTCTAAAGGGAAAAGACATGCCATTTCCTCATGGCTTTTGCATTCAATTAATACTGTAATCTTTTCTATTCTATATTCACAGAGAGCAATTCTGATCTATGCATTACCTTTTATAACAAGTACTGAAGAGCAATTTATTTATATTCATTCTTTCATACATGGATTTGCTGAGCATCTATCATATGCCCAGGTACAGTGCCAAATATTAGATCTAAAGATGGATAAATAAGTTATTATCTACTTGGGAAAAGGCATATAAGCGGATAAGTTACAAAATAATGTGGAAATATAATTAAATAAATGTAAAAAATTAAACTTATACATAGTAGAGCCAATATTTGTTAGTTATTATAATGAAGATCATTGCCATAGCGAAGTTACATACAAAATGCTAAGGTGGTACAGAAGAAGGAATGATTCCACAAAAGAAAACTAGGAACAGATTCATATAGGACATAACATCTGAAATAGATTTCAAAGATTTAGCCAGATAAAACAGAAAAGTAAAGGCATTCCAGGGAGAGAACAGACTAAATCAAAGGAACAGTGTCTGGAAAGGGCATAGCACAGCAGAGAACTATGAGAAGTCCAGAGAGGCTGGAATATTAAATGTATAAGGCTAAAATATCAGAAAATAAATGTAGAGAGCTGTTGTTGGGGAGACAGATTATTAAGTACCTTGAATGCCAAACCAGACTTGTTCTGTCCTATAGGCAAAAGAAACATAGAAAATAGCTCACATAGCAGGACATTTTTAAAAAATATGTTTATATGAGTGTATATACAAATTGATTTTGTATACACATAAAAATCTAGGAGGTTAACAATGGGTGTCTAAGGAAGAGGTGGGAGACTAGGGAGAATTAATGATTTTTACTTTATTATACACATTTCTGTACTTAATCAGAAAGTGTTTCAATTGTGCCTGTCTGTGATAATCAACAAAAGCAATAACAGTTAGCTAATAAATACTGAAAATATTGAAACATTTGTTTTTCAATGAAGAAACCTGTGGTGTTCCAGATCTATAGATTAGCTAAAATATTTCAGAGGCACTGCCCCACTTTGCATGAATACAAGAATCCAGCAAACTTTGTAGGCTGTACACTTAGGTGAAGCAGCTGAGATTTGTCTTATGTGTCCATTCATTGGTCTGGAGGATCATGGTGCTATATGACAAGAGTTCTGGATAACAGATTTCTGTCCCTAAAATATGTTCCTGTACCTGCTGAGTGCATTTTTTATGCAAAGTGTTGTCAGAGCCCCTAAATAGCAGCTGAAATGCAATGAAGCCTATAAGACAAGGAGTATAGAGTATTTTGTACCTGCTTGTTTGTTTAATAAACATTTGTATGCTTAATGGAATTTGATCTAAACTTCCCTTCATTATAACTACTGGCAATACTCACTCACCAAACCCTGAGTTTGCCTGATGATATTAACTTAGGTCAGTTTGAAACAATAAAAATTCCTGATTGATGGAAAGAAGAGGTGATATGGCATAAGAAAAATAATTTATATATGGTTATATCCACCATTGTACATACTTCTGAAAGATTTCTCTTCCTTAAGCTATGTTTATAAAGTAAGGGGAAGGCAGACTTCAGCCATGGATTAAAAGCATTATACAGAATTACCTGTGAATTACATAACAGAATTAAATTGTATTTATAACAAAAGTGGGAATGATAAAATCTAAGAAACCTAAGTTTCTATTCAAGGTAAACTTCCTCAACTGTACTGAATTTCCACTTCACTACAGAAATGATTGACACAAATATTTTCCCATACCTTAAATGCATGTACTTACTCAACATTGTGGTACTCGTACATAACAAAATGTTCAGCTAAGTTCAAGGTGATCATTTGAGATATTAAAATTTTAAATTGCTTTAATTACTTCCATATTTTTTATAAACTTAGTGTTCTCTCATGTTTTCTCTTTTGAAATTTCCTTTGTGTTATTTCTTATTCCACCCATTTTTTCATTACTGTTTTTCCTTGGTTTTCGTGTATAAATTTCTGATTCTTTCTTTCCTATAAACTCTTCTCTTTGCTCAGTTCCGTATTTCTACAAATGAAGAGAATCTTGAGAAGTTATCCTATTCAAGTTATGATTAAACCACGTTTAATTATGCCAAGCATGAACCAGCTTATTTCAGTTCCTTTATATATATGTCTTCTCACATTTTACCTTTAAACATCATTTTCAACATTATGCCATAATAATCCTCACAAACTTTACGCTGCACCTTTTGCCTTTCTCCTTTCTCCTTTTTACCTTGCATCACACTGACTATCCTACCAACCTTTCTGTGCCATATTAAAGTTCTGCCTTATTTTCACCCAACCCTGAGCCACCTCAGGAAAAATCAGAAAGAAAAATAATGCAAGGACTCTTGCTTCATTCCCAAAGATCTCACTGGTGTGCTTTTAGGACTTTTCTTGCTGTCATACAAATTGAAGAAAGGAGAAACTGAAATTGCCTGCTCTTGACATTCTTGAAACAAATCAATCTCCACTAAGTCCTGACCCAGCCACATGGGGCAGGAGTCCCTAAACTTAGGCCTTTGCTTGAACTATAGGCCAGGCTAAGAAGTACACTGGAGTCCCAGGAAGTGACAGAGAAGATGAAATGATTAGAAAAGGTTCTCTGGATTCTGAATATGGTTAGAAATAAAACACGTTATCACTGTGGGACTTGTTTTGTTTATTTTCACTGAAGAATGACAAAGGCCTCAGGGCAGATGAAAAAGAACTAAGAAATGTGATCTTAGGGAATCTACATAAAGCTGGATGCCTAAAGGATATGATTTTGTTTTTGGATAAGAAGATGAATGCATACATTATGAGTCCTTTACCCTAAATTCACGAGGTAAGATTGAGAAAGATCAAAGCCAGAGGGCTTGGTTGAATGTCTGTTAATGTAACAGTGGTATGCTTTTTGCTGTGGATACTTTTAACTCCTTCATCTCCTATTCATTTTTGGCTAGGCCTGGCTATCAGAAGAAACTGACCAAAACATGCGATTAAGTTCCATTTTAAAGTCTGCAAAATAAAACACTACATCACAAGGATGAGATACCTGGATGGGTTCTTATGATCTTTTCTAAAAACTACATTCCAGTCTTATGTATAAGAACACTCACGCAAAGAAGGTTCCTTCAATGATTTAGTTTTGAAAATGGGATGAATCAAAACCTAAATTGAGTCTCGTTTGTTTAACACTGAGTCACAGACTTAGTTTCAAACAGAATGATCAAGGTGCTGTACTACACAATTTAGTTCTCATGGCTGTGGTGGCAAAAGCCAAGTGACAGTGACACAGCACTTCTCTGTTTTCTTTACATGCAGAGGCACCAGCACTGTAAAATTCACTTAAATTATAAAGACAACTATAATATAATAATGGAGAAAAAAAATTATTTTACCCACTCTTTATGATAAATGAGAAGATTATAGACTACTTGTTATAGTTTGAGCTAAGAATACTGTAGACTGAGTAGTTTAAACAACAGACATTTATTTGTTACAGTTCTGGTGAATGGGAAGTCCAAGATCCAGGTGCCAACAGATTTGGTGTCTAGAGACAGCCTGCTTCCTAGGTTATGGACAGCCACCTTCTCCTTATGTGCTCATGCGGCCTTTCGCTGGTCCCTGCTCATCAATAGAAAGCAAGCTCTGGCGTCTCTTCATCTTTTTGTAAGGGCGCTAATCCCATCATGAGAGGTCCATCACTATGACCTCATCTAAACCTAATTATCTTCCAAAGGGCCTACCTCCAAATACCAACACACCAGCACACTGGGTATTGGACTTCAGTGTTGGAATTTGGGGGAAGAAACAAACATTCCCTCTGTAATATTTTACCCCTACTCCCCACCCCACCCCCACCATTCATGTCCTTCTTGCATACAAAATACATTCATTTCATCCCAATGGTCCCAAAAGTCTTAACTTATTCCAGCCCAACTCTAAAGCCCAAAATCTCAACTAAATATCTAAATCAGGAAAGGGCCAGACTTTAGGTATAATTCATCCTGAGGCAAAATTCCTCCTCAGCTGTGAACCTGTATTACCAGAAAAGTTATATATTTCCAAAATACAATGGTGGGACAGCCATAGGATAGGCGTTCCCATTCCAAAGGGGAGAAATCAAAAGGAAGAAATGGGTGCTGTGTGCCAGTTAAGTCCATAACACCATTAGATCTTAAGGCTTGAGAATATTAAGGCTTGATGCTCTGTCCTTGGACCCACAGGGGAGGTAGCACCCCACCCCTTCAGTTTGGCACACCCACTCTGCTCTCTGTGCGGGCCTTCCCATAGAGCTCTGCAGGGCAGCGGTCCTATCCTTTGAGACCAAGGCAGTCTTGCCTCTCAGGCCACATACCATGGGCCTGGGGTGGCAGTAGGAGCCCTGGTGAACCCCTAATTGCTTTTGGGGTCCTACTTCCCTTTCCTTGAAGGATAATGCATGTTCACAGACTTCCTGCATTCCCTCCTATTTTCTGTTTCCTTTAGCCCTCACTGGCATTTATTTTCTGTTTCCTTTAGCCCTCACTGGCAATATTTCTTCTGCTACAATCTCATTCTATTGTTGGCTTTGTTGAGATGGCTGATTATATCTGTAGTTCATATCCACTCTAATCTCCTTTTCAGGTGCCATACCCTTAGTATTCTCTCCCTCATTTCTGCAATATGGACAGGCTGAGAATTTTCCAAATCCATAAATTCAAGCTCCTTTTTGCTTTACAATTCCTTTTTCAATTCATTTCTCTTTTCTGATTAAAAGCAGTCAGGAGGAACCAATCAACTCCTTCAACACTTTGCTTGGAAATCTCCCCAGCTAACTAACCAATTTCATCATTCACAAGAACACAGAATATGAACATAATTCAGCCAAGTTCTTTGCCACTTTATAACAAGGACCACCTTTTCTCCATTGTCGAGTAACATATTCCTTGTTTCTGGCTGAAACATCACCAAAATGGCCTTTATCATCCATATTTCTACTTCTGTTCACAATCATTTGTGTATTCTATAAGATGGAAGCTCTCTATACAATTTCTTCTGAGCTCTCACAGAACTGCCTTTAGAATTACCTTCACAACAATGTTGGCTTCTTCTAGCACACACCTTAAAATTCTTCCAGCCTCTACTTGTTATCCAGCTCCAGTGCCTTTTCCACATGCTTAGGGATGTAATAGTGGCACCCCACTTCTCAGCACCAATCATGAATTAGTTACAAGCTTCCATAACAAACTGCCATACACTGGGTAGCTTAAACAGCAAACATTTACCTCTCATAATTTTGGAGGCTGGGAAGTCCAAAATCAAGATGCTGGCAGATTTGGTCTGGCTAGGGCCCTCTTCCTGACTTGCAGACAGCCACATTCTTGCTATATTCTCATATGGCAGAGAGAGAGTGCTCTGGTCTTGTCCTCTTCTTATAAGGGCACTAATACCATCATGGGGCTCCACCCTCATTACTTCATCTAAATCTTATTACCTCCTCAAGGCCCACACCTACTAATACTATCACATTGGTGGTTAAGGTCTGAGTACATGAATTTTAGGGGGACACAAACATTCAGTCCATAACACCACTTTTTGTCAGTTTGTGTACCTTGTTTCACAGATTACATTTTTGAAAATATTCACCTTTATCTAAATGAAGTTAATTATCTGAAGAAAGTTACTTGCTGATATTTTTGAATGACTAAAATCTAAAACCAATCATATGTATACTATCTGATGAGGTGACATAGTTATTAGTATTATGTGAACATCTTATACAATGGTTCTCAAAGACACATCAGGATTGTTTGCTTAATAAATATTAAATACTTTTAGCTGTTCCTATCTTTTGTCAGAGGCTGCCCATGTTTTGCTCATGGAATGAATTAAAGATTTACCTCTAGTCCATAAAATACCTCTGTGGCTATTCACACTATAATGAGTTTTCCATTCACTCTAATAGGGTGTTCCTATTGGGAAGCATAGAGATAGTTAGGAATAGCTAGGAAAATTGTCCCAAACCATTGCAAAATATTGATATAGCTGACAAGGTTGAGACCTTATATCAAAATTATAAAAGCCTACCAATGCAGTTTTCACTCCTTTGTAATAATCAATAATCTCTATTCAACAGATTATCACATTGTCCTCTTAGCCTTTCCTCATTTCTTTCTCAATCCTCTCCCATTTCTTGGTTAACCAAGTAACTTTCTCTTTGACTCTGTTGTCACTAAATCATGACATATTTATATACAATGAATAAATTGTTACTATATTTTTGTACATTCACAAAAATGGGATATTACATTATTTGCATCCTGCCTTTTAATTAAGAACATATTTTGAACATCTTTTCACATCAGTAAAGATAAATATGCATCATTTTAATTGCTTTAACAAATTCTCGTCTGAATGTAGAAAAATATTATTTAAATAATTCCCTATTGTTGAATGCTTAGATTATTACCAAGCTTTTGTTGATATAAATTTAATTGCAATGAACATCAGTATATTCTTGCACATTTGTCTGAAAATTTTTCCACTATAAATTCCTAGAAGTGAAACACATCAAAGGATTATCATTCATGTGTCAGGATCATGTCCCTCCCACTTCTCTAGCTTTATGTCCATCTCTGTCCCCTCCTTGCAATCTCAAGCCACATTTGCCTTCTCTTTGTTTCCTAAACATACCATGAATGTTTCCTCCCATTCGTGAACTCTAACCTTGGTATTCTATCTGGAACACTTTTCAACTGACTCTACTCTTTTGTTCAATTATGCTTACTAATCTTCCAGATCCCTGATCAATGTATTTCCTCAAGAAGTCTTCACTGATTAGATGGAGATCCCCTAATAAATACTTGTCAAGCTCCCTAAAGTTTTTATCAGACTGATCATTTTAGATATGCTTCCTCCCATCAGATTGCAAATCCTTTGACATTAGCGATGAGTCTGTTTTGTTCACTGCTATATCCCAGCACCCAGCATGATGCCTGGAGCACAGGAGACATGTGGTGTTTATAGAATGAAAGCCCTCTAGAAAGGTTTTATCAGTTTAGGCTTTCACAAGCCCATTTCCCAGTAACCTTATCAGTAGTAAATAGGAAGAAAGTTACTTTGAAGGTATTTAAATAAAGTTAGGATAATGAAGTCCTTGTGTGTTTGTCAAGGAAGCAAAAAAAAATTTTTTGAAGGTACATTTTATATAGGGTTCCTTGGTAAGCAGATAATGGGATAAATCTGATTCATTACATATTTTTTAAAAGATTCTCAAACATAATGATTGTGCATTGAGCATTGACCCCCCCTATACAGAATTTTATTGTTGTTAACAACCATTTAATCAATATGAGAGATGCCCTCTCAAAAAAAAAAAAAAAAGATTCTCAAACATTAATGGATAAAAATATTACATTTTCTTAACAAATATTTACTGAAAATGTACTATGTGTTAGGGTTAAAAAAAAAACATGAACAAGACTAACATATGCCTCATCTTAAGAAGTTTAGAAACTTTTCTAAGATCTAAGATTAAATAAAAGTCTAACCAGGCAGCTCTGGAAGGGAAAAGTGTTTTCACTCTTTTACCGCTGGAGTACAAATGTTGGACTGAACTTTGGTCCGTTTAGAGTTACGTTTGTGTACTCCTTCTCCTTTGTTCTTTTATATGAACTGAATATAATCTTCCCTCAGTGTAGCTGTGTTCATCATTTCAGTTCCAACCTTACTTAAAACTCCCTAATGAACATCCTTAAGTATCTCTTGTTGGGACAAATGCAAATATCTTTTATCCAACTCTTTAAAAAAAAAACTTTAGTATATTTCTTTTATTTATTGATGTACAATCCTATTTTAGTTTCAGGCATACGACACAGTGGTTCAACAGTTACATTATTAAATCCTCAACTCCACTAGTACAGCTACTACATCTCAACATAGGAAGATGTTACAGAATCATTGTCTATTGGATCCTTGCATACTACTATCCTGAGAACCAACCTACATTATAATTGAGAAATTTTGTGCCCCTTTATCCCCCTCACACTCCCTACAGACCCACCCCAATCCTGCCCCCTATGGAAACCACCAGTCCCTTCTCAGTGTCTGTAAGTCTACTGCTGTTTTGTTCATGCTGTTTTGCTTTATATTTATATTCCAGAAATAAGTGAAATCATACGGTATTTGTCTTTCCCCACCTGACTTATTTCACTGAGCATAATACCCTCTAGATCCATCCATGTTGTTGCAAATGGCAGAATTTCTTTTCCTTTTATGGCTGAATAATATTCCATTGTGTATATGTACCACCTCTTCTTTATCCATTCATCTATCCATGAACACTTAGGTTGCTTGCATATCTTGGCTATTATAAATAACTCCACAATCAACACAGGAGTGCATATATCTTTAGTTGTTTGAGGAATTTCTATACTGCTCTCCACAGTGCCTGTATCAATTAATATTCCCACCGACGATGTAGGAGGGCTCCCTTTTCTCCACATCCTCGCCAACACTTGTTATTTCTTGTCTTTTGGCTAGTGGAAATTCTGACTGGTGTGAGGTGGTATTTCACTGTGGTTTTGGTTTGCATTTCACCAATAGTGATATATGGAGCATGTTTTTATGTGCCTCTTGGCCATCTGTATTTCTTCTTTACTGAAATGTCTGTTCAGGTCCTCCACCCATTTCATGATTGGGTTATTTGATTGTTTGGTGTGGAGGAATGTGAGCTCTTTAGATACTTTGCATGTTAACCCCTTATTGAATAAATCATTTATGAATATATTCTTCCATACTGTAGGTTGCCTTTTTGTTCTGCTGATGGTGTCCTTTGCTGTATGGAAGCTTTTTAGTTTGATGGAGACCCACTGTTCATTTTTTATTTTGTTTCCCTTGCCCAAGAAGATATGTCCAGGAAAAAATACCTCATATTTGTGTTGAAAACATTTTTGCCTGTATTTTCTAATAAGAGTTTTATGGTTTCATGTCTTATACTTAGGTCTTTAATCCATTTCATGTTTACTTTTGTGTATGGAATTAGACAATAATCCAGTTTCATTCTTTTGCATGTAGCTGTCCAGTATTCCCAACATCAGTTATTGAGGAGACTGCCTTTTCCCAACTGAGTATATTCATGGCTCCTTTGTCAAAAACTAATTAATGATATTTGTGTGGGTTTGTATCTGGGCTTTCTATTCTGATCCATTGGTCTATGTGCCTGGCCTTTTGCCAGCACTGTAGTTTTGACTACTGTAGCTTTCCTTGAAGTCAGGGAGTGTAATCCACGCAGATTTGTTCTTCTTTCTCAGATTGCTTTGGCTATTCTGGGTCTTTTGTGGTTACCTATGAAAGTTACAACTATTTGTTCTAATTCATTGAAAAATGCTGTTGGAATTTTTAATGGGACTGCATTGACTCTGTAAATTGCTTCAGGCAGGATGGTCATTGTGACAACATTAATTCTTTCTATCCATGAGCATAGGATAGATTTCCACTTATTCGTGTCTTCTTTAATTTCTTTCAGGAGTGTCTCATAGTTTTCAGATTGTATATCTTTCATTTCCTTGGTTAGGTTTATTCCTAGGTATTTTATTCTTTTTGATGCAATTGTAAATGGAATTGTTATCCTGATTTTTCTTTCTGCTAGTTCATTGCTAGTACACAGGAATGCAACAATTTTTGTATATTACTTTTGTATCCTGCAAGTTTGCCAAATTCAGTTATTACTTCTAATAGTTTTTTGGTGGAGTCTTTAGGGTTTTCTATGTATAATATCATGTCATCTTCAAATCGTGACAATTTAACTTCTTTGTTACCAATTTGTATGCCTTTTATTTTTTTGTGTTGTCTGATTGCCATGACTAGGACCCCCAGGACTATGCAGAATAAAAGTGGTGAGAGTGGACATCCTTTTCTTGCTCCCAATCTTAGAGGAAAAGCTTTCAGCTTCTCACCATTGAGTGTGATATTAGCTGTGGGCTTGTCATATATGGCCTTTATTACTATATTGAGGCACATGTTCCCTATGCCCATTTTGTTGAGTTTTTATCATGAATGGATGTTAAATGTTGTCAAATGTTTTTTCAGCATCTATTGAGATGATCATGTGTTTTTTATCCTTCTTTTGTTAGTGTGGTGGATGATACTGATTGATTTATGAATATTGTACCATCCTTTCATCCCTGGACATAATAAAGATCAGAGCAGAAATAAATAATATGGAATAAATCCCATTTGGTTGTGATGGATGATCCTTTTGATGTATTTTTTTAATTGTTTGCTAATATTTTGTTGAGTATTTTTGAATCTAGGTTCATCAAGGATATTGGTCTGTAATTTTCTTGTTTTGTGGTGTCTTTGTCTAGTTTTGGTATTAGAGTGATGCTGGGCTCATAGAATGAGTTTGGAAGTATTGCCTTCTTTTCTACTTTTTGGAATACTTTAAGAAGGATGGGTATTAGCTCTTCTTTAAATGTTTGGTAGAATTCAGCTGTGAAGCCATCTGGATATGGTATTTTGTTTTTTGGGAGTTTTTGATAACCAATTTGATTTCATTGCTGGTAATTGGTCAGTTCAGATCTGTGTCTTTCTGGGTCAATCTTGGAAAGTTGTATTTTGGGGGGAGGTTGTCCATTTCATCTAGGTTGTCCAATTTATTGGCAAATAATTTTTCATAGTATTCTTTAATAATTTGTTGTATTTCTGTGGTATCCATCATGACTACTCCTTCATTTTTATTTGTGTACTCTCTCTTTTTTTTTGATAAGTCTGCATTGGGTTTATCTTACTTATTTTCTCAAAGAACAAGCTCTTACTTTCATTAATTTTTTCTATTGTTTTCTTCTTTTCCATATTATTTATTTCTGCTCTAATCTTTATTATGTCCCTTCTTCTACTAACTTTGGGTTTCATTTGCTCTTCTTTTCCTAGTTTCTTTAATTGTGATTTTAGACTGGTTATTTGGGATTGTTCTTGTTTCTTGAGATGAGCCTGTATTGCTATGTACTTCCCTCTTACAATGACTTTTATGGCATCCCACAAAAATGGGCTGTTGTATTTTTGTTTTCGTTTGTCTCCACGTATTGCATGATTTGTTCACTGGTCCACTGATTATTTAGAAGGCATGTTGTTTAGCCTCCACATGGTTTTTGTTTCCTTCATGTAATTTATTTCTAGTTTCATGCCATTGTGATCTGAGAAGCTGTTTGATACAATTTCTATCTTTTTTACTTTACTGATGCTTGTTTTGTGGCCTAGTATGTGATCTATTCCAGAGAATGTTCCATGCACCTTTGAGAAAAATGTGTATCCTGCTGCTTTTGGGTGGAGTGTCCTACAGATGTATGTTAAGTCCATCTGATTTAATGTACTGTTCAGTGCCTCTGACTCCTTATTTATTTTCTGTCTGGTTGATCTATTGATGTGAGTGGTGTGTTAAAGTCTCCTACAATGAATGTTTTGTAATCTATTTCCCCTTTTAATATTGTTAGTATTTGGTCTACATATTTAGGTGCACCTAAGTTGGGTGTGTAGATATTTGTAATGGTTAGATCCTCTTGTTGGATCATTATGTAATGTCTTTCTTTGTCTCTAGTTACTTTCTTTGTTTTGAAATATATTTTGTCTGATATTAGTACTGCTACTATGGCTTTTTTCTCCTGATTGTTTACATGAAATATCGTCTTACATCTGTTCAATTTTAGTCTTTGTATGTCTTTGGATCTGAAATGTGTCTCTTATAGGCAGCATATACATGGTGTTCCTTTATCCATTATGCCATTCTATGTCTTTTGATTGGTGCATTCAGTACATTTACACTTACGGTAATTATTGATAGGTATGTACATATTGCCATTTTAGTAATTGTTTTCTGGTTGCTTTTATAGCTCCTCTTTGTTACTTCCTCTCTTATACTCTTCTCTTGTTATTTGATGGTTTTCTTTAGTGTTGCGGTTGGATTTCTCTTTTAAATTGTTTTTGTATATCTATTACAGACTTTAAGTTTGTGGTTACCAAAGGTTTAAGGGTAGCTTCTTCTCTATGTAACAGTCTATATTAAGGTGCTGATTGCTCTACATCAAATACAACCAAAAATACAATCGAAAAGTATTTTTCTTCTTCCTCCTCCTCCACGCTTATGTATTAGATGTCATAATCAAAACTATTTAGCCTTAGGAACATTTCTATCTCTAGCAGTCTCTCTTTAACATATCCTGTATTGCTGATTTCGTTTGTAAAAACTCTTGAGCATTCATTTATCTGGAAATTGTGTAATCCCTGCTTCAAATTTAAATGATAGTCTTGCTGGGTAGAGGATTGTTGGTTTAAGGTTCCTCTGTTTCAGTACATTAAATATTTCACAACACACTCTTCTGGCTTGTAAAGTTTCTGCTGATAGCCTTATGGGGTTACCCTTATAAGTAATCTTTCTTTCTCTCTCTGGCTGCTTTCAATAGTTTCTCCTAATTCTTAATCCTTACCATTTTCATTATTCTATGTCCCAGTATTGTCTTCCTGGGGTTCCTATAGTTAGGGGCTCTCTGCGCTTCCCCAGATTGGGGAAGTTTTTAACAATTATTTCCTCAAAGAGACTTTCTGTTCCTATGTCTCTCTCTTATCCTTCTGGTACCCCTATTATGTGAGCACTGTTTCATTTGGATTGGTAATACAGCTTTCTTATCACTCTTTCATTTGTAGAGATCTTTTTTCTCTCTGTTCCTCAGCTTCATTGTATTCCTGTTTTCTAATTTCTATCTCATTTTTGCCTACTCTAATTGTAGCAATCTCTTATTCATTCCATTTTGTATTTCTTTTCAGTTACTGTTTTTCAGCTCTTGTATCTCTGTTGAAATCCTCCCTAAGATTTTTAATACATTTCTGCAGATCAGTGAGCATATTTATGACTTTTATTCTGACATCTTTCTCAAGAAAATTGTTGATCTCTGTTTCATTTAGCCCTCTTTCTGGTGTCTTGTCCTGCAGTTTGGTTTGGAACATATTCCTCTGCCTCCTCATTTTGTCAGAGTTTCTGTGTGTCTTTCTTTGTATTAGATGGATCTTCTATGCCTCCTGATCTAAATAATGACTTTATGAAGAAGGTATCCTGTGGTGCCCACAAGTTCAGGACTCTTTCCTCTCCAGGACCTGCTGCTCATTTTTTGTGGAGCCCCAGTTGCTGTTGGTGGGCAATGGGCAGGATCACCTTCCTATATCTCTGCCAGCAATGGTTTCTCTTAGTTTGCTCGTTTGCCCAGCCAGACCTATGTGATCAGAGAGGTGGTTTCTGCTGCCATCACTGGGGGCAGCGCTTCCCTCTACTTGCACTGCAGTGGCTTACGTGGCTGCTGGGTTAACAGGATGAGCAGGGGTGGTTGCAGGGTATGTTACACAATGGCAGTATGCACAGGCTCCTGAACATGACAAGTTACCTGATTGTGGAGTCCTTGAGTGCTTGGCAGGGACAGCAAGCCAGGCTGGTAGGAGGGCACATGGGTGGCAGCAAAAAATCATGCCCTGGGAGGGCTAGCAGATCCGCCGAGGCAGCGAGTCGCATGGTGGAAGGGCCTGCAGGCTCACGGTGGCAGAGGGATGTGAGTGGTGGGGGTGGCCATGGGCTAGCAGCAGTAGCAAGTCATGAGGTGGCAGGTCAGGCCAGTGGCAGAGGCAGCTAGTCACACAGGGCTGTGTGCAGTGAGTCCCACGGGCGCCCTCTAGCAGCAGCTAGGTGTAGCACGTGGGTTGGCCACACATGGGGAGGAAGGAGCTCTCAGAGCTGGCTGCTGCAGGCACCTCCCCAGTGGGGCTGAAACAGGGCCATGAAAGCTGATAGAGTCTCCTCGTGCCTGCCAGGCAGTAAAGTAAGACACTGCCAAGTGAGTTGGCATGTCACCAGTGCACAGGGAGGCTTCTTGGGCCTGAATTACCAGTTAGGGGGATGGAGGGTCTGGGGCTCCTTAGCATGCTTAACCCACTGGGCCAAGGGAGGGCTAGGAAGGCATCATCCACCTGCCCTTTCTCCTGCAGAGACAGCCCCATCCAACCATCACCCCTCTGGCTCTCCTCCCACTGCTAGCAAGTCTTTCAAACTGCTGCCTCTGTGTTGGGTCTCAGAAGGATGAGCACAGCATGCCTGCCCTCCACAGGTGGCTGCTGTCTCAGACCCCAGTGTATTCCAACTGTCCCTGGTGTCTAGCCCTGCTAATCACCAGAACCCAACACAATGCGGACTTGTGTTCCCAAAGCAAATCTCCAGGGCCACTTGTGCAGAGTTCCTGGGCACCTAACCCCTTCCTGCTCCATTCCTCTTCCTTCTGCCTGTGGGCTGGGATGGGGGAAGGGCTGGGGACCTGCTTGGTCAGCTCTTCCACTTCACCCTTTTCTGTGTGGTCTTCTCTTCTTCCTCAGGTGTAGATGGTGTGTTCTGCAGTTTTCAATTCATTTTCAGGTTTAGTTATATTTGCTGTAATTGCTTCCTTGGTGTGTGGTGGGGAGTTTTCCATCTTGTCTTCTTACTCCAACATCTTAAGGCTCCCTCCAATGCTATCTCATACATAGCTTATTATTTATAAAACATGACTCTGCTCATGCCATTCTCCCACTGAAAAATACAACTGTCTTTGAAACTCTAAACACTTTAACTTGGAGTTCTAGACTCCTCAAAATCTAGCTTCAATTTACCTTTTTAGAATTATCTTTTACTTCTCCCTACATGTGCCTTCTACTGCAGCCAAATATGACTTTATACTCACCACTCTCTATAAAAGGTCTTGATCTTCCTTGCATTCACATTTTGTTTGTGTAATATCCTCCTCCCATTTCTACTGTGAAATTCTAGACGCCCTTTAAGCTCATCCTTCTTGAAGCCCCAAGTGCTATCCCTTTACTAATTATTACAGCATTCACGGGTTTCACATTATTGTTTTATACCACAGTTACTTACAGAAGCCTGATTTTCTTCCCAAATACTGTCATCCGTATTTTGGGGATCAATAAAATCTGCCTATCACTTTTTTAAAAAAAGGGAAAAAGAACAATGATACATAATGACTCTGAGGTTTTTGGTTTTCTGATACATGGGATATTTATATTTCTCATTGTAAAATTATTAAATGGTCTTCAGATTATAATTAAGCTTTTTGTGTGGTTTAGCAACAAGGAAGAAAAGTGTCAATTATGTTAACTTTTATATTCTAGTCCAGGTCAGCTATATTTTTCATTTAAATTAATAATGAGTTGGACATTTGGATTTCATATAGATTAGTTTCAAGAGTTTGGTTACTTTTGAGTATATCTTTATAAATGGATTTGCATGTGACCAAAATCAGGTTTTTAACTCTGCAAGATGAAGGGCCAGGTTCTAGAGTATGCTAAATTTACCTAGTCATAAATGCCACCCTGAAAGATATATTGTGTCCTTTCAGAAGAAATAACAAGATCCAAATATACTTTTGTAGCTACATGAACAGACACACCATGTATTTTAATATTAAAATATTTGCAACCATTAAAGTACCTAAACAAAAGTGATAAAAAATTTTAATGAAAAAAATTGGTTTTCTAAAAAGTACAATAATTAACAGGTTGCACTTTACTTAAAAAATATATAACCTCCTCGACTATTAAGAAAAATATTATATTGGAAAATGCTTTACGAACAATTAAAAATTGATCACTCATTTTATATTAATTATAAGGACAGTTTATATAAATAACTTTACACTTCACTACATTTAAATTTTTTCTGTCTAAATTTTTACTACAGCATCTTTTTAGTTCTACAAAACATGGTAGACCACAACAGCCCTTTGCCTTAAAATAAAGTACACATCTTATTTTGTCTTTTTCCTCAAAAACCTCAAAACCAAAAAAACTGTTTAAAGCAAAAAAGGAAAAGCATAATATATATGTGAAGCATTGCTCAATAGGGAAAATAATTTTACCATTGTTAGTATACTAGTCTTTCAAATCTAGCCACAAGCATCCAATAGTCTAGTTCTGTAAGGCAGTACTTTAGTAGTTGATTTGCAAAGACAAGCAATTTTTATTCATGGTCAGGCAAACTACTTAACAACATTGATTTTGAAAGCCTGACTGCATTTAAAAATTGCATATGAAAGGGCTACTCTTAGGAAAACAATGCCACCATACTCTGATTTCTCTTCAGATCATATGTCTTTCAACTTTTAGTAAGGATTTCTGTGGAAATAAAATACCACCATAGCACTTTTATCATTTGTATATATGTATATAAAAGTTAAAATCCAAAATAAAGATATATTTGAACTTAACAGACTCCTTTGTCTTTTTAAACTGATATTTACCATCAAACCAATTAATAAGTAACAGCAGTCATTTGTCTTCTAAAGCATGGTCTAGTTAAAAGTACATGGGGAAAGAGGTAATATTGACTATCCTGATTTAATGAAATGTCATACTGTTCTACTAACAGAATTGACTATAACCCAAGTTATAAGCCAACTACACACATTTTCTATAAGGTCTATCATTAGTCAGAATTTCTCAATCAATTGTTAATTTTTCTCAGTCAGAAAAAATGAAAAAGATACAGGTTTACCTAATGAGTTACCGGAATAAACACCTCAAATGCCCTTTGAGTAGTTTGATGTTATCAATAAGGATCTACAGAGTTAACAAAAGTTTCACATGTTCCACAGTCACTTACTCTAACTCTGTAAGTGTAAAATTTTCCTCATAGCCTATCTAATTCCTTCATGCTGCAGGTTAAGGTGATTTCTTTTTGTCTGACCTTCAGTAAGGATTGAGAACATCTGGTCTCCATCCTTTGTGCATAAGTTAAATACCTCTAAGTCTTCTCTTCTCTGGAATAATAATAATCCCTACAACTTAAAAATTTTTCTTTTAGGTTTCTTTTTCAACCCTTTAATCATCTTTGTGGTCCTCCTCTGAACTTTCTCCAAGTTCTCCATATCCTTCCTTAGTGGTAGAGCCCAGAACTAGAAACAATGCTCTCATAAGGATCTGACAAGTGGCAAGTACTATGGGAAAATAATCTCAAATTTCCATCATTCTTGGATCTTACTTATGTGAACTTGTATTGTGTTTGCTGTAACCACAATACTATATTGCAAATGCATACTAATCCTAATATTCCTTTACTCAAGGGGGATTTTCAGTGTTACTTAAATATAGTCAGTTACTCATCCTCTGGAGTTTATGCTATTTTTCTGACCATACTGCTTTGTAGTTGTCCCCAGTTATACTTCATTATCTTAGTTTCTACTCAATATTTCATTTTGTTAAATTGTTTCAGTCTAACACTATTTGATACTGCTTTGATACTTCTTATTCTATTTCTCTCCAATTCCAATTGCCAATCATTTATTTAAAATATTACAACATGTAATAATTTCATGTCTACAAGAGGAGTTTAAAAAACTAATTGCCAGAATTCATCATCCTCTAAAAAAGTATGATTGTGCGGGCCCTGTTAAATTTCCTCATCACCTTCAGGTCCCAGCCCCACACTGTCTCTCAGGGACTAGAGGGTATAAGGCTGAAAACCCAAAATGCTGTCATAACTTCATCAAGTCTCAAAGAGTCAGAATAAAACTCCCCAATATATTGCGCAGGTTTTTTATGCAGAAAACAATGGAGAGCTTGGAGGATCATGAGATATCATAATTATTTGGGTTACCTTGCTGTACTAGGCTTTCTATTCTGCCATTAATTGAATAAGATTTCTCTGAATAAGTTTATTGATAAATTTTTAAAAAATTACTTTCATAATTACCTTTAACATGTGGAGCTGTGCTTAATAAACTACCAAGAAAATTAAAATGACCTGATTTACACTGGCTAGGAACTGGATATTTATACAATTTACTAACACGGAAATATATAATAGCAAGATAAAACCCATCAAGTCACATTCTGTTATCACAGATGTAAGTTATATACCATACATATTCAAGAGAAAATGTACTGAAGAGGTGGGAGACAGATAAGATCTTAAGAGATGGAGGACCAGGATCAATACTGAACCACCATGAAGGAAAGGAATCACGGGGTTCTGTTCTCTGTGTGAATGAGGCTGTTTCAGCCAATTTTTAAAAATATCTAGAGGACACTAATATTGTATTCCACAAAGTATAGAAGTAAAGATATTTATAATATAGTGACAAAACAAGAAACAAAGGTTAATTTATTGTTTAAAGTGGTAACCAATAAGGAATAAATAATGATTAAATATATTAGGAGGATAAGCATACAGGCAGTGGTTTAAATCAGTGAAATTATTACCCATAAGAGAAGCAAATAAAAGAGAATGTCTAAAATTGACAAATCAAAAAGTTGTTGTAAAAGCATATTATTTAAAGAAAGAGTGCTAGAAGTAACAAGTGGGAAGGAATGGAGCAAGAGACCATTGCTGATTATCATAATAATGCATTATTTTGGTGTTGAAAAAAGTCCTGTTCTATCTACATATACAAGGTTTATTAAAACACAATCCATGACCAAAAGAAATTTAGAATATATTAGATGACAATAATACAAATCAATTTTAATATAAGACAGAGTATTCAGAAATTATAGTAAGCCATTAATGGCTCTTTTTTGGCCTAAAAAATGAGCAGGAAATCTTCAGGAATATATATAATTAGTGTTCTCTCATAATTCACTTGTGTATGTATGAAACCTAAGATCTCTTAATCTCACAATCTCTTAAAATATCTTGATTCCTGTTCCAATTAAAAAGTAGGGTAACATTGCCATTCTCAGTTGAAGAGTACTGTATTTCAATTAAGCATAATGATATTACACTCCTAAAAAATCCAAAACTACTTATCATAACCTAGAAAGCTCTATCTAAATGATCTGGCTTCACCTCCCTCTCAGTACAATGTTCCTTCTCACTCACTATTAAATGACCACATTGACCGACATTCTTCCCCAAACATGCAAGGCTTATTTCTACTTAAGGATTCATTCCTAAATCTTCATACAAATAAATGAAACTTATCTTACTGGTATATTCCTGCATTCCATAACCATTGCCATAGTACTAACAAAGTTAACATTATATTGTTATCTACAAGATATGCTGGTCTGAAACATTGTTAGTATCAAAGAAATTACTCAAGATATGACATTTGTATAAAATGTTCTCATTTACACTTCACAACAACCTCCACTGTGTAGGAAGCAAAAAGGTATTTTCATTCTATGATTAAGCAAAGTGAGACTTAGAGTGAGACTTACAGAGGTTAAATAACTTAGCCAATACCATGTGGCTAATAAATGGAGAAACTGGGTGGGATTCTAACTCACCAGTTTTGAAAAACAGTCTAGTATCCTTATCAATTGTTGAAGATAACACAGTGAAACCTTTTACTTTTGGAAGGGAAAAAATTTTAAGATTCTGGTCTCCAGTATTGAATTGCTGTGGAACATTAGGCAACCATGAATTCTCCCTTATCTTTAGCTCCAAGTTAAAAGAAATGACTATGACATTTGCCAATGATCAATATTTGGAAAATGCTTAAATGTCTTCAGATTAAAAACTTGTGATGTTACTTACAAATGCTATGTCCTTGTGTATTCATTCATTTATCCAACAGATGAGTAATGAGAACCTACCATGTTCCAGGCACTCTTACAGGTTCTCTGACTACAGCGCCGAACAAGACACACAAGGTCTCTGTTTCCTTGGCTCTTTACTTCTAATGGGAGTAAGTCTCTCTACAACACATTTAGGTGATGTGAATTTTAGTTAATATTGACACTACAGTACAAATATGTGCCAAAAACCCAAAGTTCTCCATAGAAAGGTATTTAAACCTTTCCTTCCAATAGATTATTCAATTTTTAAAGTAATAATTAAATAATGATAATTTATTTGTCTCTGGTAAAAACCCAGTAGGAAATATTAAACCACTATATATTTAATTTTATTCAACTAATGCATTTATAAATAGTTTATAAGATTTATCCTACAAATTCTCACAGGCTTGTTCCTAGCCATGTACTATGCAGCAGACACATCCACTGCATTCTCATCAGTCCTCACATCTACCGAGATGTTAACTATGGATGAATTATCTGATTTATACATACTAACGGAGCATCACCATTCTTCATTTGCCTGTTTATGCACATCGGATGAGGCATCTACTACGGATCATTTGCCTATACAACTATACACCAGCAAACCCCCTAAACACACCACCCCACATTAAACCAGAGTGATATTTCCTATTCGCATACGCGATTCTACGCTCAATCCCCAATAAACTAGGAGGAGTGTTAGCATTAATTTTATCTATCCTCGTACTAGCACTTATCCCACTACTACATACATCAAAACAACAAACTATAATATTCCAACCCCTAAGTCAAACTATCTTCTGACTTCTAGTAGCTGACCTATTAGTCCTAACTTGAATCGGAGGACAACCCGTAGAACATCCTTTCATTTTAATCGGACAAGAAGCCTCCATTCTCTACTTCACACTAATTTTAGCAGCAATGCCAATCACAGGTATCATCGAAAATAATCTCATAAAATGAAGAGTCTTTGTAGTATATCTCAATACCCTGGTCTTGTAAACCAGCAAAGGAACTAACCCTCCCCAAGACTCAGAAAGAAGACAATAGCCCTACCATCAGCACCCAAAGCTGAAATTCTTCATAAACTACTTCCTGTAGTATAATTAAAGTCCGACAAACATTATATAGTATATGCTATGTATAATCATGCATTAATGGTTTGCCCAATGCATATAAGCAAATACATCATATTATTATAGTACATAGGACATACTACGTTCAATCGTGCATTAATGGTTTAGCTCATGCACATAAGCAGGTACATCATATTATTACAGTACATAGGACATATTATGTTTAATCATGTATTAATGATTTAGTCCACGCATATAAGCAAGTACATAATATCCTTAGAGTACATAGTACATATCATTATTGATCGGACATAGCACATCAAGTCAAATCATTTCCAGTCAACATGCGTATTCCTACCACTGAAGGCCGCCTAACCACCATGCCGTGTGAAATCACCAACCCGCCCACAATCATGTCCCTCTTCTCGCTCTGGGCCCATTGAGATTGGGGGTAGCTATGTTGAAACTATATCTGGCATCTGGTTCTTACTTCAGCGTCATACCACTCTAACCACTCACTCGTTCCTCTTAAATAGGACATCTCAATGGATTCATGACTAATCAGCCCATGCCTAACATAACCGTGCTGTCATGCCTTTGGTATCTTCTAATTTTCGGGGTGCAAGGTTCAACTGGGTCACCGACCTTCGAGCAGGTGGATAACTTGTAGATAGACATTCATTGAATATTATTGGTCGTACATATTAACCTTTAAGTGTTATTCAGTCAATGGTTACAGGACATAGAGAATTTCACAACAGCATTTTGAGTTGAGCCTATAGATCACAATCACAGACGTCAACAAATACCAAAGTAATTAATTTAAATGTATAATTTTAGGTTTGATATAACAAATCCCCCTTTACCCCCCCAAAGCCCTTATGTACTAAACATCTTGTCAAACCCCAAAAGCAAGGATATATACACAAAGGCGCTATAAGCACAAAGTATTACGTAAGCATGTAGACCTGTACAACTACCAACACAGCTTTCTGCCTACCCGTAAAATACTTAGATGCTTGGACATATATGGCTGGAAAGCCGCATGGTGGCTGTATCGTAATTTCTGTAGCCACAAATAAAAACAATATACTATAAATACAAATATCAATTAATTCTTATAAGTGCTCATAGCACAAACTATTTGCCCCCTATGTATTAGGAAATTAAAGTTAATGTAGCTTAAAATCAAAGCAAAGCATTGAAAATGCTTAGATGAGTTTACAAACTCCATAAACACATAGGTTTGGTCCCAGCCTTTTTATTAATTTTCAATAGAATTACACATGCAAGTATCCGCCCCCAGTGAAAATGCCCTTCAAGTTATTACAAGACCTAAAGGAGCTGGTATCAAGCACGCCAATAAGGCAGCTAATGACACCTTGCTAAGCCACACCCCCACGGGAGACAGCAGTGATAAAAATTAGGCCATAAACGAAAGTTCGACTTAGCCATATTGTATTGGGTTGGTAAATTTCGTGCCAGCCACCACGGTCATACGATTAACCCTAGTTAATAAAAAAATCGGCATAAAACGTGCTAAGATGAACTCTATCCAAATAAAGTTAAGCCTTAACCAAGCTGTAGAAAGCCATGGTTATCGTAAAAATAAATTACGAAGGTAGCTTTAATCACAATCGACACACGATAGCTAAGACCCAAACTGGGATTAGATACCCCACTATGCTTAGCCCTAAATTTAAATAATTCATCGAACAAAATTATTCGCCAGAGCACTACTAGCAATAGCTTAAAACTCAAAGGACTTGGCGGTGCTTTATACCCCTCTAGAGGAGCCTGTTCTATAATCGATAAACCCCGATAAACCTCACCAATTTTTGCTAATACAGCCTATATACTGCCATCTTCAGCAAACCCTAAAAAGGAAATATAGTAAGCAAGATTATAAAAATATAAATACGTTAGGTCAAGGTGTAGCCTATGAATTGGAAAGAAATGGGCTACATTTTCTAAAAACAGAACACAAATGAACACCCTCATGAAAATGAGGGCTAAAGGAGGATTTAGTAGTAAACTGAGAATAGAAAGCTCAGCTGAACTCGACCCTAAAGCACGCACACACTGCCTGTCACCCTCTTCAAATCCTTAAATACAGCTAAACATATTAGATAGATACTAAAGCATGAGGAGACAAGTCGTAACAAGGTAAGCATACTGGAAAGTGTGCTTGGATAATCAAAGTGTAGCTTAAATAAAGCATCTGGCCTACACCCAGAAGATCTCAGTAATATGTTCACTTTGAACAAACTCTAGCCCAACCAACACTTAACATAAAACTAAACAAAAATACAACAACTAAAGCATTTACTATATTACAGTATAGGTGATAGAAATTACACAGTGGCGCCATAGAAAAAGTACCGTAAGGGAAAGATGAAAGATGCATTTACAGTACAAAACAGCAAAGATTACCCCTTATACCTTTTGCATAATGAACTAACTAGAAATACTCCGACAAAGAGAACTTAAGCCAGAAACCCCGAAACCAGATGAGCTACCTATGAGCAGTTTAAAGAACCCACTCATCTATGTGGCAAAATAGTGAGAAGATTTGTAGGTAGAGGTGAAAAGCCTAACAAGCCTGGTGATAGCTGGTTGTCCAAAAAATGAATCTAAGTTCAACTTGAAATATACCTAAAAGCCTAAAAACTATAATGTAACTTTCAAGTATACTCTAAAAAGGTACAGCTTTTTAGAAACAGAATTAAAACTTTCTACTAAAATTATTTTCAGTGCTTACAATCTACTAGGAACTATTTAAAGAATATAAATTTTGAAGAAAATATTTTATCCCTAATTGTGAGATAATTTAGAAACTGTACGCTACTTATGACTAATGTGTATAATCTAATTGTTCTTTCTGGACTTGTTTCCAATCAATGTTCATGGTTTCTTACATATATATTCCAATTTCTTTCCCCTTATTTCTTCTACCATCTTTCTATACAAATATATATCCAAGATTCAACTTATCCAGGAAGCATTTGATGCTGACTCTTTTATTGATCTCTTTTGAGCTCCAGCCACACTTAAACTATTGATTAATTATATATTGCTTCATAGTTTTATTTCCTGTTAATTTAATTTTAATTCCAACTAGTTTGCAAGCCTATAGGGAGTATAGAGGAAATTATTTATACTGCTTCCATATCCTCCTTACAATAGAGTTCCAAAATAGAGTCTAGTTCTAGAATCACCCTGATCTCCTAGTATAACATATATTTTCACCTATTAAAGGGAAAATAACAGTGACTACAAGCTCCTAGACACTTCGTGGATAACATTAGGTATTATATATGTACTGTGCATATTAGCACAATAAATACTTAATAAATAGTGATATGTTAATTATTATTGACTTTATGAGTATAAATAAATATTTGTGAACTAATTAATCAGGTCAATCTCTCTCAGTAATTAATGGAAATTTGTCTTCTGCAATTATATTTGATGATACCAGAAATTCCTTTTCCTTTTACCTCTTTATTAAAACATAATCACAAATTCCAAATTTCAAATCAGTAAACTGCCTAACCTGGAAATATCAGTAACTCTTTTACTAAAGATTATGAAGCAATCAACAATATCCTACTTTCTGTAGATGGTCACTTAATTGAATTCACAAAGAAGACATAAAAATGACATCTGTAGTATTATAATGTAACCAGTAGCAAGCTGGGAACTGTCTCACAATTTATTCTGACTCTTCAGTAAAGTTTCCTTTGAGGTTGTCAACCTAAAAACTTATTAGCCCTAATGTAGTTAAGATAAATGAAGTGTCAGGAAAGGTTTTGTGACAAGGACGAAGGCCTATTTGGCTGGTACATTTTCTCTATCTGCCAATTTAAAGAATCTTCAAACTTCCAAAAACACTACTCTTTTAGTATTGTGAGCACTGTAAAAGTAGTCAACTTTTTTATAGAATAGTTACAAATCAAATTGAAATCTCTAAAGTGCTCTTGCTGTTTGTTAGCCAAATCTGGTATATCTTCTAATATTTTCTTCCTGCTCCTTGCCACTTACATTGCTTCTAAGACTAAAAACTTTTCGGACCAAAAGTCCCAGTGGCCTCTCTTGTGGATTTTTCATAATCCAAAGGTGTTTAGCAATGTGATGTGGTTAATTTCTGTCACAAAATCATATTAACATAACATCAACATGAATGTAATATGAAAATAATCACATGAATAGCTAAAAGATGTGATGACAATGACACATTAAAACTGTATATATAAAAAGACAAGGCAATAATCTAAGGTGCCACTGTTTTATACACAAAGACCAAGATTCCAGAATTCAGAATGACTCTACAAATACCAAAATAGTTGGAAAATGTATCTTCACCCAAGGCTTCAACTTCCTTTATGAACGTACTCTATTTCTCTGCTATCTAGGACATGATTCCACTCTCACCAAGGTATCACTATGGCAAAAGGGAAATTCAACTGTGACACCCACATCTGGCATTACTGAACCCAAGAAAAAAAAGTTAGACCAAAGTAAAGAGTCTTTTCTCACTCAAATCAAACGGCTTCTCTAAACCCATCTTTAGCATGTCATGGCACTTAGCCACTTAGTTTTCAAAATAGTGACCTTTTGAGAGACAAAACACAAAGCCACCTTGGATAAACAAAATTACATTTACTCTACCCATGGGAAATAGTAAAACAAAGAGTAAACATGGAAATACAATACCCTCTCTTAAGCATGGCCAAGAGGCTATTTTAATTCCATTAACATTATCAACTTCATTTAAATTAAATTTTTGGGTTTGTATTTGTGTTATATTAGGACTAGGAACATGTTGAATAAAACTAGTAATACACACACATTAGGTGTGAGATTGTTTCAGAAAATGTCGGGAATTTATCATTACTGTCATGACATGGATTATATATTTTTGTTGTTTATTTTTTTAATTGCTTCCTTCCATCCCCTAATTTCATTGTTCCAGTCCTCACTTCTAACTCAAACACAAACACATACATTTACAAAATGAAACGATGCTAAGAAACCATTCATGTTAGGAGGATATGTTTTCTTAAGGGCTCCTACTTTATAGTAGACATAGATATAGCTTACATGTAAATGATTAAACTTTACACCATTTCAGGTTTTGTCAATTTATTTCACACATCAATAGGATATTTATTTTGTAACCTTGATAGCCAGAAAAATACAAGGAATAACAACAAAAATAGAACAAGACACAGATATTTCTAATTATAATCCACTGAAATGTTATCAGCTGCAAATATTTCATCTTGAAAATAAAAACATCTTGTGGGTCTCTTGCTAACTAGCTGTCCTCAAAAGAGCCCTGATCTCAACACACAGAACTGCATCCTGTTCTTAGCCATGCTGTGTCATTGTCACTGACCCTCTCTACCTTACGTCAAGTGAGGACTGCTATTCTTTCCCTCTTGTTTATCTCAAAAGCATATTCCCTGAGAATGGAAGGCATGCAGTATGAAAGGAACAGCCAAACAGGACCTCACCTCCCAGGATCCAGAGAGCAGACGGCTAGCCCCAAAGAGCCATGCTTTTCCATTCTTGTTTTAGGGAAAATATTTTGTACGTTTTCTTGTTTAGCATTTAATATCTATTGTTTATATGCATTTTCACCACTGCCAAGGATCCCCTCTGTGTATCTTTTCAAATTAATTCAAACCAATGACACCATATTAACATTTATCACTTTGCTCAAACTCTATCTTGCTGCAAAGTTGGAACTTACTAAAGATTTTAAGTTCCAACCAAATATTGAAGCAGCTGCTCCCTGAAATTTAAGGGAATGTTAAAATTGTGTTTTAGAGAATGAACATTGAAGGTATTCAACTTTCTACCTCTGTTTATCGTCCATATCTCAACTCACTTTTCGTAGCTTTTTATGTAAATGAAGATACTACATATTTTTGGAGTAGTAAGATTGCTAATGAAATAGCCTCTAGTGCAGACTAGGACCCACTAACTGGGTCTGGTATAGAGTTTGCTGTGGGGTATGGTACCGGTGAAGGTGAAGGAGGAAAGGGGCGTCAAACAAATAATAAAAACATAAATAATAGAATTTACTGCACTCAAAACTATGTATAAAACTACTCCATATGTTACAATTACTTGGGAAGTGATTAGACAAGATGACTTTGCAAAAAGTTAATGACACTGTAGATTTTAAGACAATATTATATTTGCAATTCAATACAAGTTTCCTTATTTCATTCACACATTGAGAGTTTACCATTACAAAGCAATGTGATCTAGTCCTTTAATCCAGAGACCTATGATAGAAATGTTGTAACAGTTCAGAGGAGAAAGAGAATATGTCCTCAAAACAACACCAGATTTATCTATTTCATGTATTAGAAGTTGCTAAAATTAAACTCTTAATGCTGTATCTCTTTTATAAAAAGTTTCATGTTTTTATATCATTTACTATGTTGGACTAGTGGCCCTTTAAAGTGAGCTTTTGGAAGGTGTTGATTATATCTTCTCTCTACTGTGTAAATTCTCCTAAGAACTTAGTGAATTCTATGGGTCCTCAATAATGACTTTCAAATAAAGATTATAATGTATTGAACCAAATAGAGGGGCATCAAATGCTTTTGGGAGCATCTAGAAGTGATTCAGCATGCCCATGCATATGAATTCCATAGTAAAAAAAGGGGAAGCTGGCCTTAAAAACAAGAACTACAGATTAAAGGAAAAAAATTTAGTAAGAACAAGATGGTTTAAAATAGTTGACACAAACATGAAATGAGTTTTGCTTGGATTCTAAATTTGCAGTGAATTTTCAACCCATCCTACTTCAAAATTCCCCTTTATAAAATGTACAATTATGCTGAATGTCTCAGTATTCCAAAGACACTCAAATAGCCACCACTACCAGCCACCTTAAAAAAAATGGTTTTAAATATATACATAAATTTGGTACTCAAAGTTCAGTACCAATACCACTTCATAGAACCAGGCACCTCGGTTTCAACCTACAACTTCCAAATTGTTTCCGTTTCTACACCACTGCAACTAGCAATCCTGCCAGACTGCACAAAACCATCCAGTGGTTTTGTCTGATGTGGAAAAAAGTCTATGAGGGACTAGGAGGTGCCACCAAATTCATGCCAGGATAAAGAGCTCGGTCAGTTGGGCTAGAAACTGGTGCCTTAACCCACTGCATCACCTTATTTTCATTCTCTCTTTTGAATAAAAGTGATTTTTCCCATGGTAATTTTGTATTTACCACTCAAAAGTACTGCTTTGTATAAAATAATGGTAGTGTACCTGAAGGAATCATTCTGGTAAATTTTTGAAAAAGCTCACTCTTAAAATGTTAAATCTTTGGCTTCAGAGTGATAAATAGGGCACTGTAGTTGGCTGAAGAGAACATAAAGGAGATCTGAGTTCTAGTCCTATGCTAACAGTAACTAGGTATAGTCCTTTTGGCAAGTCATCTCAGTCTGCCGTAATTATCCCATACTGGCTCTCTCAACTTCACGGCATTGCCAGGAGAGCCAGATCAGACATTCTATATGAACACAAAAGTACTTAATGAATTTAATAAACTAATCAATCAAAATTAATAAAATAACCTCTTTTCATTTTTTTAACCCAGAGAGAATTCTGTCAATGAATATTATTTGTCCTCCAAAAAAACTATTCAAGGCTCAGTACTTTTCTGAGACTGTTTCCTAGAACAAATCAAATTATAAAGCTAGAAAAATAAACACTGCTCAAAATCATATTCTATAGTTATTATACTAAGTCAATAATGGGAAATAGAGCTTGAAGAGTACTCCACGTGGTTTGGTTGAAATTACCATAATAATAGGAATTACTGGGTTCAGTTCTTGCAATCACCTATTTCTCTTCTCTCTTGCTAACCTTTTGTTGACTTGAGAGGAGATTTCTTCCTTCCGTTAGGGGAGAGACAAATAGAACTTAGTCTACAATTTTCACTCCAGGAGAGTCATTCATAACGGTGATTTAAAACCCAAATAGAGATATCCTATTTCATTAGAGAACTTTTTTAAAAGGAAAGTTTTAAATATCACTAAATAACAATAACTTGCTTCTGAAAGTCTGGCATCAAAGAATGTAGGAGAAATATGTAACAAACCCCAGTTTATCTAAAATCCAAGAGGTAAAATTAAAACAACTAGCATTTTTCCATAGTATTGTATAATATCTGGGAAACACAGAGATATATCCAAGATAATGTAAGAGCCTGTCAGGGTTTCTGATTCATCATATACTAAATTATATTCAAAGTAATTTTCATATTAAGTATTTACTATAGTCTAGTTCTGTAAATACATACTAATCCATAGATAGAAATATTATAATATAATTTCCATGTAAATAAAATACCTAATTCTCCATCTTTGGGGAGAAAAAAATAGAGAATACTATGGTATGATACTGATACAATTTCAACATAAGCTGGTTTTCCTATTTTTCTACTTTTCAGTCAATATATTAAGATACTAAGATGGTTTAATCTATGGCCAACAGGTTGTAACAAGAGTTTCAACCATTTTTTGTGCTAGGAAAATTACATATCTCTTATGTGTAGACTGCAAGTAATGTTATTTTTGCAAATTTTGAAGTTACCATTAGCAAAGTAGAAAATTTTAGCACTAACACAAATATTTAAAATCCTTATCCTTTCCCCCTGAAATGATACTTTCTGGTATAAAACACAAAGTTTACTGTTAATTCATTTCAGACCAATACTTATTCTTCTCTTTGGCAATGAGTGTTTCAACATCTTGAAAATGTATTTGAGCTTATAGTACTTTTATTGACTTCTTTCATCAAATTTAAATGGGAGTTAATACATAATCCATTAAATGAAAATAATTTTTGTTGTTTAGTGGACTTCTATGCTATATAACATTCAATTAAGGGTAAGGGACTTAAATAATCTTTAAGGAAAGCTACCTGTCAAAGAACACAATATTCATGGTAAGAAAATTATCTTTGGGGCTTATAATTTCAAATCAAAATAAATTATCAGCTACTCAAAAATAATGACTTCCTATGTCAAACAGAAATGTTAACATCATGAAAAGTTTGTACCGAATTATGAACCATTTAAAAATCACCCCAGGATATTTCAACTTGATCTAAGCCTAACTTAAAATTCTCAGAGTCAACTGAGAGCTACCTTCATGATCTATTTTGAATTTAGAAAAACTGAAGTTTCAAAAATCACATGAAGATATGAAAAAGACTCTGATGTTCTGAACTCCTGTCACCTTGCCAAACACAGGTCACCATCTAAAAAGCCAACCTCTCTATGTCTAGAAGGGGCATAAATATCCTCATTCTGACTATAGGATATGGTTCTCTCTCTACAAATATTGATGTGAAAGGCTTTTGGCTAAGTACAAGGACTATTTTTCCCTGGAGAAACTGCAGCTGTGAGAGTTGACCTCAGCCTTTTAAGACCAAAAGATTCTGTCTGGGAAAAATGACTTACTGATTATCATAGTTAGCCAGAATAAAAGGCTTCAGTCTTCAGAGCTTCTTTACTGAATAACTGTTCTCTTTTAGTATTCCTAATATATCATGGAGTACCGCCGTGCTGCACAACTACAGAGAATAACATTCATAAAGAATACAATATGAGATGCTCCCTGGAGTTTTGAAACTTAGACAGTCCTGGTATTGCCATCATCATTAAAGCTTTCTTGCTTCCTTGTTAAGATGATGGAATCCTGACTTACTTTAACACACTCTACTTATTGAAGATACGCTGCCCAAATCAGACCACCCTACCAGTTTATAGCTCTTACCAACCTGATAAAGACCTGCATCTCTTATAACCTACGACACCTACGTCTGTCTTTTAAAAACTGGGTTTGCCTGCTTGACAAGGCAGAAACAGAGAAATTCTGCTTAACTTCTACTGAAATCAAAACAATTGATTGTCCATGGGCAATAGTACAATGTGGTAGAAAAACCCCTGGAGTCATATAATTTGTTATATGCCTCAAATCACTCACCTATAGATTAGGGACAATAATATAACTGTCTTGACCATTCCATTGAATTATTATAATTGCCAGATTATCATCTGGTGCCAAAATGCTCCATAAATTGAAATACAGTGTGCAAACATTATGTTGAATATAGGCAAATTTGTAAGAAAAAGTCTTCTCAATATTAAAGGAACACAGCAATGTTAAATAAAATAGCAGTTTGGTACAGAATTTTTAAGGATCTATTTGTTCAAAGTACCAAATTTAGAGTGCCTTTTTTTACATAGATCATATTTTTTATGTAAAATTAGTTCATATCTGAATTAGTTGACCATGCAATGTAAATTCTTTCAACAAGGTGAAATAAAGATTATTGGATTATAATACACAACAGTGTCTTTGCTGGCTAATTTTTTCACTTAGGTACAGACTTTTTAGCACTTTAGAGATTTAATACATCTATCATTTCAAGAGAATGAGCACTCTTACATAACCAAAAGCTAGCAGATTAGTTTCTGTTTTGAACTTTATACTTATCAGTGAAACCAAAAATTTCACTTCTGATGCCATAGGCACCAAATGGCCAACTAAAAAACTAAATTTAAAAACTAAAATCATTTCTTCCTGGTTTAAACAAGATCATTTCATCAGATCTCAGATATACTTGCTTCTAAAATTAATCCGAAGAAAACATAACTAACCTGGTAAATTCAGTGTCCAAAGGGACAAAGGAATAAAGAACCTTTTAGTGTTACGTAGTGGTAGAAATGAAGATTATTGTTCCCACAACCCTGCATCAATTAGTTTAAATTGTTTGCTAATGGTAATGGTAAAAAGTTTGACAAGCCCTATAAAAGTGCCATCTCTATCATTTCTATTCTGATTATGTCTTAAAATAGCCAAAGAGGAAGGATAAAGAGTGAGAGCGGGAAGAAGAAAATACTTAATATAGAAATTCTACCAAAATCTACCGATGATTTTTGAATCCAGCCAAGACCAAGAGCTCATGAGGCAGGAAGTTAGTCACAATGCCTCTGGAAGCTGGGAAAAATAATGCTTCAGCCACTGCAGATTTTTTTGGCCTTATGGATTTACACTCCAAAAACTGTAACTCTGCTATCTATGTAAGATGTATGAGACTCTCATATAACTAGTGTGTCTGTTATAATATTTTAGTTTCATCAAAACCCATGCTCCTTAAGCTATCATCTTACTGATCCCATATTCTCACAAACTGGTGATAGATTTAAAGTTCGGATTATTCTAAGTGTTGAATCAGTAAAATCTAAATTCAATCCATCTGACTGCTGTTCTTGCAGTCAATACAAGCTCCAGAGGATACCTCCCTTCCTTTGCCCTCCACCATGTTCAGTAGTAGAGCTGCTCTGTTCTATAAATACTGTTGCTTCTGGATAACTTTCAAGGAAAGGCCAAAAGAAAATAAATTATAGTGGTCTATCCAAAAGGCAGGCAAGGCATGGATAACAACCAAGACAGATTCCCTCCTTTCTAAACTTCCATTCCAAGAAAAAGAAGGGGAACTCTTTTAATATAGGCCAGTTCATTTATGAGCCAGGACAAGGGAATGGAGAATTATGCATGATATCAGAATCCTTCATAATATTAAAAAGATAATCATGACGCTGAACTAAAATGAATATTTCCATGAACAGATTGGATTAAAAACTAAAAAAACTGAATGACTTATTCACCATTCTTATTTAGTATTCAGCATGTGCAAAATGGTGTTACAAATAGGTGATTTCACAGGATTAACTTTATATTTGTGGAGGTGGGGGAGACTCAGGTGAAGCTTCCATATTGATCTTAAAAAAAAAAGAAAAAAACCCTTCCCTTGAGATGGAATAAGTCACTTTTAATAGTCCAACACCAGAGTCTTAAATGAGAACATATATCAGTAGATCTTGCACTTACTGTGGGTAATATTCCTAAATAGTGTAAAACTGAAACTTATAAGTTAAATATTATTTACAACTTTAAATATGATTTTTCCACAGTACATTGTTAAATTATGTTTGGAGCATTATGTTTGAAGCTGTCAGTTCTCTCTGGGACTCACTCTCAGATGTACAGATCACTTTGCCCAAGATCATACCCACTCCTGAGGCAGCTACATCAAATGGCTAGTCAATGTAGGTATACAAAGACCCAACCTTCAACCTGGAACAGCTCCAAACAGACTCCCTATGGGATTGGCTGAGGCCTTCATTCTGACAACACCACAGCCCTGTTTCCCCTTCAGCCCAGTCCTGCTTCCTTCCTTTCCCCACACAGGTATAAATCCCAAAAGTTCTCACTAACAAACATCTGAATATGAATCCTGCTTCCTGGGGAACCAACCCAAAACTTCTGTAGATAAATCAAACAGCATTGTATGCATAAATCAAAGAAGACTACATATATAGCCAATCACATAACATTCTATTTAAGATCATACTAAATCATATCCTACTGAACAAAATTCTTTTTCTTAATTGAGGCTTTATTTCTACTTTTTTTTTGGTTCTTTTTTTTTATTTTGATATTGTTAATGTACAATTACTTGAACAACATTATGGTTACTAGACTCCCCCTATTATCAAGTTCCCCCGCCAACATACCCCATTAAAGTCACTGTCCATCAGTGTAGTAAAACACTATAGAATCATTACTGTCTTCTCTGCATATACTGCCTTCCCCATGTCCCCACCTGCCTGCATTATGTGTGCTAATCGTAATGCCCCATTTTCCCCCTTATCCCTCCCTTCCCACCCATCCTCCCCAGTCCCTTTCCTTTTGGCAACTGTTAGTCCATTCTTGGGTTCTGTGAGTCTGCTGCTGTTTTGTTCCTTAAGTTTTTGCTTTGTTGTTATACTCCACAGATGAGTGAAATCATTTGATACTTCTCTTTCTCCACCTGGCTTATTTCACTGAGCATAATACCCTCTAACTCCATCCATGTTGTTGCAAATGGTAGGATTTGTTTACTTCTTATGGCTGAACAATATTCCACTGTGTATATGTACCACATCTTCTTTATCCATTCATCTACTGATGGACACTTAGGTTGCTTCCATTTCTTGGCTATTGTATTTCTAGTTTTTAAAAGCTATCAAAGGATGAACATCTATCCTCATTAGTCATGAAACTCAGAAGGTTGACAGGGCTATATTTGAAAGGAAAGATTTTATAAACATAACATATACGGTCACTTAAATTTTTAGAGTTGGTCCTCATATGTCTACTATGCATTCTTATTCTAATTTCACATTTCCCTGTAACAAATATGGTTATCAGAAATCAACTTGTCTATGTTTAAGAGTATAAACTCCTTTTGCTTATTTAAGTTATCATTCACCAATAACAGGATTTTTTTGTATCCTGATGTTATTCAATGCATATCTGCTTTTGGACTGCAAAGACCAACTCAATTGGCCTGGAATGTATCAGCCTTGAATGGTTTTCATTTGTCACTTCACCATGTCACTCAATACCCATTTCAAGCCTCTTTTCATTGTCTTCCTCTATTGCAGAGACAAGAAAATTAAAATACTTCAGGCATATAACACAGTTCTAGACAATGAGATGCAGACAGAAGTCCTTGGTGAGAACTGCCCTTCTTTGTGGGGAGCATCAGGAAGCCTCACAAAGATGAGGTTTTGTATTCTTCTTGCTGCCTGTAAAGCAAATGTAATGCCTGGAAATGCAGCAGCCATATTGGGTCTGAAGTGACAAAAAAGAGAATTAAAGCCACATACTAAATATAGCAGAATGGAAATATAGAGGGAGCCACTACATCTGCCCTTGGACTGGATACCTCCAGACTTCTTGTTACAGAAGAAAAACAGTGACTTGAGCCAGTAAAAGATTTACTCAGTTTTAGTTTTCCACCATACTCATTATTTAAGAACAAGAGCCATGTCTATGTGCTAAGAGAAAAAACTTCTAACATTATATAAAGAATTTATCACCAAGTTTTTACATGGGACATCAAAAAACATTATCTTTACATGTCTCCCTGAATTAGACTATGCACTGAGAAAGATAGAGGACTGAATTATTTTCACTAACTCCTAGTATAATAATGAATAAAAGGAAGGAAGAAAGACAGAGGGAAAGAAATTGACCTAATAAACTGAAAAGAGACAAAGAGCTATAAACTGGGTCTTTGGGAGTTGTATTACTTACTTTAGAAACTTAATTTGACATAACATAAGGACTATCCTAGAAGGATGGATGGCTAACACGTCCTTTCGGATCACCCTTTCTAAAACTGCAAGAGCAGGGTTGCTAAGAAATGTCAGTTGTGCAGGTGTTCTGTGTTGCTGACAAAACAAAAATCTGTTATGGATACTAGGAAAAGCTAATGTTTGGTTAGGAAAATTCAAGCCTGATGCTTTGAATTTGTTAAGAAAATTCAAGTTTTCTCTAGTTGAAAAGCCACCCCACTTACGCAATGATAAACCATAGAAGTTCTTACAGGAAAAGCCAGAGGTCCCCCTTGGGAAGCAATTTTGTACCTTTTCAGATAAAATTAATTTCATATCATATTTCTAGAACATTGTTTTCTTTGAGTAGTCTAATTCCTTAATGAAGCCAATAAAAGTTTGATTTTCTGCCTTTGTTTCATTTGTTTTAAGTTAAGCAACCAAATATCCATTTCAGCACTAAGAGGGGACTTTTACTTACATACAGAATACTACTTCCACCAGCTATGGCACAGTCATTTCATAATCTGAATTGACCTTAGACTGTAAAATAATTAAAGCAAACTACCTTTCAAATCTGAAAATCCATTCTAAATATGCCAAAATATGTATAAATAAGATAAATTGTTATTTTATAGCCCATATGTTATAGTCTTACATAGAGATGGCTAGAGCAGGGTACATCATGTACTCTATTATTCCAAACTAAATAATAGGTTGAACAATATGAAGCTGTTATTTGACCTACAAAAATGGCCATTTCATATGGTTCAAACTGAGAAGTACAGAAATTTGGAAAGAAAAACTACCTATTTTTTTGCTAAGCATTCAATTCTTCCTTATGTTTCTTAACTAGCTGAGCCATTAATCACTGTTACGCTTCATTTTCAAAAATAAAATACATACTACAGTCTGAATAAAGCAAATGTGAACTATGATTATAGCCAACTCAGATTTAATAGAAAACAATAATACATCAAGAAAGTTTAAGCACCCATTTAAATAGACTTATTAAATCTTGAGTGAATATTAAAATCTTTTTGCATTTTTTATCAAATTAGTAACTAAATAAGGATATTAAGCACTAAAAATTAGGTATATTATTAACTAGCTATACAAATATGAACTATCTGTTTCTTTTCAGCCTAAAAATTTCCACACTGGCACATTATCTCTTGCTCTGATTATTTCTGCAACAAAAGAGCAATTCTAGAAATCACCTGAACCAGCAAAACTACGGAGTCACTCAAATTTCACAGTTGATAAGAGAACTAACTTCTTAGGGAAATAAAGACTGCTCTTTACTCATATGTTCAAAGTGAGAGTTTTGCATGGAAACCAAATGAACAGTGCATACTCTTCTGGTAAAAGGTAATTATATTCAAAGCTCAATGAGTCTAATAGTCTATATTTTCACTTTAAAAAGTAATAAAAAGTTGTGGCTTAGGCACCAGGAGTTCCAAAAAATCGTATATTCATATGCACTTAAAACAGTTTTACTTTCCAAATTCTGTCAAGTATTTAGTAGCCTTGCTCACCAATTTCCAAAACTTACCAGTCAAAAAGGAAAAAAAAAAGAGGGTTATTCTGCCACAGAGGACTTACACACACAAATATGCCAGAAGGCAAGCTACAAAAACAGATTAAGAGGAAAGGGAACGGTTTAAAATGAGATATGACTTCAATCTAATTTCAGTCATTTAAAAAAATTTAATTTGTCAGTTAAGACAATAGGATTAATACAAGTTCTTAAATGGCACCTGTTTGGAGAGAGTGACACAGATAAGCTATTTACTTTTTTCTCCCTTTTTAATTTCCTTTTATTACAGCAGGTCCTCAAGAGCATCTGCTATTTGAGCATCTGCTGTTACCACATGTTCTGTAACCGCTGCTTGCTTTGCCTCCTTTGTGATCCCCATATTCTTCCCATTTCACATTACTAAACTGTCACTATATTCTGACCTCTGATATTCTAGAAAAGTAAGCAATGGGATTTTAGATTGCCAAACATGCTGGAAGCTATTACTATCATTAACTACTTCCTAAAAGCGCCTGCAGAGCACACCAGAGAGCTATCCCTGCACAATCCAACAAGACGGTTTAGTCCACAACAAAATCCCATTTAAGAATGATGATTGTAAGAAAATAAAATAACAACAAATACACAGGTACGAAAAAATTTAACAAACTGTGCTTTCTACATATATGTATATATACCATTCCCCTTCCTTCTTTTGCGGAGTATTTCCTTGAATACAGAGTGAATCCAAGTCCTCTAACCTTTGGAATACAGATAAATCTCTCCAGCGATTGAACCCTGTCTTTATTGCATTTCAGTAGCAGAGAGAGATATACACCTGATTGCAGCCCAAATAACCTCTAGGTATGTCAGCACTGCCAGAATCAGCTTAGAGCCCTTATGATACATACAGAGATCAACACATGGTATAAGAGGAATTACTGTTGTTCCCTCTTCTTTGCTGTATAAATTGTGAGATTTTTGTAGTCTCTAGCTACCTATATGCCTATATTCCACTATTCTTAGCTAGTAACAAACCAGTTTGCTTTCTTTTCTACATGGTGGTGAAGAGGACTTCATTGGTATGACTTTCATGTCCTCAATACCTGACAAACTGGTGCCTCGCTCTCTCTCCCCTTCACACCCCCCGTACACACATTCTTACATAGATGTATCTTGGAAATAATAAAAGGATCACACATAGGTACCTGTGTGTGTTTATATCCATAATTGTATTTAATATTGCATGCGTGCAATAAATATTAATATATACACTTGCCTTTTCACTTAAGGTTAAATCATGAGCATCTTTTACACTTACTTTTTGAATTTCTAATATATGTACTATATTATTCAGCAGTGTGCTGGAGTCTGCTCTTACTGGCTTATGAAGGCCAATAATATACATCTCTTCCCATATCCACAATCAGTGACTCCATGCCCATAGCTTGAAATCAGCCATTATCAGAGTATTTACACTATGGAAATCTAAAAATGCTATGAATCAAAGCTTTCTTTTTTCTCCAGAGAGCTGTTTCACCAGCACACCCCTGGCCATACCATACAAGCTCTGCACCTTGTTTTATTTTGTTTTCTAATTCAGCTACATATCTGGCAAATTATTCCACATCAGTACACATAGATCTAATAATGATCATTTTACGGTACCATTCAATACATATAGGAAATACAACTCATCACTTCTGAAATATCCTTAATTTGATAAGCAAAATTATTTTGATTTATTTTTTAACTTCCTTTACTACTAGTGAAATAGAATATTTTCCATGCATTTTTAAATGATAGAGTAAAGAAAGAAGCAAACGTGCTAGCTTTATTATGAGGGTTAGAAAGGCAAATGTTATTGTGTTAAAGATTAAATTTGCCTAAGCCAGGCAGAGAAAGACAAGTACAAAATGATTTTCCTCATTTGTGGAGTATAACAGTGAAGAAAAACTGAGGTTCCAAGAAGGGACTAGAGGGTTACCAGAGCAAAGAGGGTGGAGCAGGTGGGGAGGGAGGGAGAAGGGGATGGAGGGGCATCACGATTAGCACACATAATGTAGGGGTGGGACACGAGGAAGGCAGTACAGCACAGAGAAGACAAGTAGTGACTCTATAGCATCTTACTAGGCTGATGGACAGTGACTGCAATGGGCTGTGGGAGAAACTAGATAATATGGGAGAATGTAGTAACCACATTGCTGCTCATGTGAAACCTTCATAAGATTGTATGTCAATGATACCTTAATTAAAATAAATAAATAAATAAAGATTAAATTTGCCTGTAAGCTTCCATGTAGTCAAATCAAAGTGGTAAATAGAGAGGTTTTGTTGCTGATAAAAGAAAGTGTATAAATCCTTTGAAAAATACAAATTTTGCTAAGAGAAATTGTTCACGATGAAAAGTTTTTTTAAAAGTTATCATAGTAAACTTCAGGTAACAGATGATACCTTTGACAGAAGCTTAGTACAGTAAAGGCTCACGTAATGAAGGCCATTCTAGGGGAGCCAAACTTATTTTCAAATAAATGTTTATTAAATGTCTGCAAGGAGTCAGACTAACATGATCCAGATATGGTACTATATCATACTCCTAAGAATACACTTTTATATACCTGGAGGAGTGTATAACTAGCACTTCCCTTGGACTATTTTTCTTGAAAATCACTTATTTCAGCTAGACTTTTTGTTTTTTGGTACACAGATATTCCATGTTTCTAACTGAAGGAAAATCCATAATTCCTGCATTTTCTAATACTATAAAGAGCCAGAAAAGTACTTTCACCTAGATGGTAAGCCAGGAGTATCTGCATGCAAAGCTAAGATTTTTCTCAAGAAGAAGCTTTGGAACTAATGATTAAAGCTTCTAAAAAGGTTTTAGAGAAGTTATTAGTTGTCGTCTACCTTGGCCATGTAAAAAGTCTCAGTATTGCCTTTATGAGATATCTGATTTGAGCCACACAGTTTCCAGAAATAGCTGAACTCTGAACGGACTCATTTGAAATTGGATATATGTATTTTGGGTCATGACAGTCATGTTCAATTTTAATTTTTATATATTGATATTGAGCCATCAGGTTGCATCCTTGCAAAAAAACACTTTGAAGACATCCCATTATACTTATAATAATATCCAGTTTTCTTGCTGTTACTCACAAATAGAACTGACTATACAATTTGCAGGGTGCAATGCTAAATGATAGTGCTGGATCCCATGTTCAAAAATTAAGACTTTCCACATGCTGACAGCAGACCACTAAACAAAGCACCAAACCCTTCTAAGAGTGGGGCTCTGACCTTTGTTTGATTTCCAATCTCATTTCAAACCTCTTTTTTTCCTCCCACACTGATGTCGCCTCACTTCAGACCCACCAGTCTCCCTCCTGTCTCAGTGCATATGCTATTGCTAGGCCATAATTCTTACCTTTGCCCTTCGTAAGTAACTTCCTCTCATACTTCAGGTGTCTGTGTAAATGTCACTCCTTAGAGAGGCCTCTCCTGACCACTCTCTCTAAATATGTCCCCTACTGTTCCCTTTCACTGTATCTTGTTTTTTCCTGTATAGAATGAATGACAATTAGTACATTCTTAGTTTGTTTACTGCCTGGTTTTCCTTCTTACAATATAAGTTTTAGGAGTACAGATTGCCTGGATGCTTTGTTCATTAATATAACCTAGTGCCTTGCACAGTTTCTGGCATAAAATAAATACCAATAAATCCTGAGGACAGTAATGACTACAAGGTAAAGTCAGACAGCTTGTCTGACTAACCTTGAACCTCAGCTCTGCCTTTTTCTACCTGGATAATCTTGGATAAATCTCCTAGAGCCTCAGTTTCTCAACTGTAAAGTGAGGATAATAACAGTTTAAACTATAAAACTGCTCTGAAGTTTAAATGAATTAATATGTATAAAGTGCTTAGCAGCAGAGCACTCGTTCATAGTCCAGACTCAGTAAATGAATTAAGCATTATTTTATTATTATATTGTTATTTACATATTTATTATTTCTTACATTATTTATTATTTGTGTTATCTTTTTATATGAAGACTGACAATTTCTCAAAAAGAATTCTGATGCCCAATAAATTTTAAAAGCAGGACAGAAGGATGCTTGTTCTTTCTGTTTGCTATGTCATATATATCAATTATTGATATTTTACAAAGAAAGGGGCAAATACAGCCAATTTTATAAATCTGAGAAGATAGGGTTATAGGAACTTAAAAATTACCAAGAGGAATAATGTAGTATGTGAAATATCTCATAGTATAAGCACTGTCCAAATGTAAGGTTCAATGTGGTCATTACAATTTACCACTACTCATTTTGACCGAGCATGGAGGAAGGACTAAGAATTATGGGACAGTGATGACCGTTAGGGTAAGAGAAAAGAGAAGATGTTCATGGCAAACAAACTTCAGCTTATTTTATCAGAACCTCTCCAGACTAATATTTGAACATTTTAACAATATAAGCTCTGTATTTTACTAGTTAAACTATAATTGTACCAGGGCTGAATGCTCTATAAGGAATTAGAGCAATGGTTTCTCAGTTACATCTTTAGATATTTTTCTTCTCATTGAATTCCAACCCATATATTATTACATCATATCTGACATTGAAAATATCCCATTTTTCTTTTAAAAAAATGTTCCTTCTGAAATTTAGGTAATGAGCACATGTATTCTATTTTTGCATGTAACTGAAATTTTAAATTTAAACATCCTCCTTTATTGGCTGTTTAGTTGCATCCAGTTTTCTTATATTATAGATAATGTGGCAACCAAACAATATCCTTGCACACAAATCTTTGATTACATCTGTTTACATCCTTAAAAAGGATTCCTAGAAATGTACTTGATGGATCAAAAGGTATATAAACATTTCAGGCTGTTCACAAATGCCTTTCAGTAATATTATACTAATTTATACTACTATAGGGGATATGAGGGCCTAAGACACAGTACCTCAGCAAGCATTGACTATTAGCTTCTTTAATCAACATCTTTAAAACCAATGACTATTAACCATTTTCTCTTGATGAGTAAAAAATGACTATTGGGAAACAAATATGATTTTATTGGATTTGTTATGGAAGGAAGAACAATAATGCAAGCCAGTTAACATTTTAGGTTTTTGGAAATTGTACAATTTCAAAATTATCTCATGTTGGCTTCCCATGGTACGTGAAATTCAATCAGGAGAGTCATCCTTTGGTTCAAAACGTGAGGCAGTATGTTTGATAATCAACATTTATTGAACTCAGCATAGGTGATCTATTTATTTTAGCAAAATATTAGTGCTAAGAAACAAAACCTATACTACTAATCTGAATTTTAGCGTAAAAGCTAGGAAACTAATATGCTTTAAATGAAGTAAGTATGAATATAGATTTTTGTTTCCCTTAAACACAAAAACATGAATATACTTCATTTAAAGCATACTCACAAAATATTACTTCATTTAAAGCTTTTTCAAAATAAGAAATAAAATGACCTCAGGTTAACTAATTTCTTCATTCCTCAGTCATTTTATTACTATAACTAGGTGCTCAGTATCACATTTTAAAATTTTTATAATTCTATATCCAGCATAGGACTAGAATTTCATACTTTACATATGTTACAATGTGTCTTTTAAATCAAAGGTTTAAAGTGTCTGACAGGTTGACAGTAAGGTCATTGTAACTTCAGATTCATGGTTAGGTCAAGCCAACCTGATGTCTGATGATGGAACAGGGCACTGAACTGCATGGATAAGTTTCTCACTCTCCGAGCTGGGAATCATCAGCAGTTTTACAGTGGTGACATTTATGGTCTCAGAGGGGAATGAAGAAGGAGATCATCAATAACATATTTGATGTGCACTTCATGTGGATTAAACTCACAGATTACCCCATCAGTTTTCCATAGTGAGGTTCACTGCTTAAACTTTTGGACCAAAAATTAACAGTGTAGATAACCATATGCTACTGCATACAAGAGTATTCAGTTAACGGAACAACAGGGAACTTAAACAACACAGCATTCTCCTGCCTTGGGATACCTATCTAAAGTATGAGACCAAGGAAGAAAATGAGTAAATGACAGAATTTGTGCAATAAATGTCAAACTATTATACTAAATATAACATGCAACCCAGCCCTTATTATTTCCCCAATGGCCACACTTCTGCAGACCCACTGCATATAGGGTTCTCCTAAATCTACCTTCTTACTGCGTTATGTGAGGTAAATTACTTAATTTCTCTGAACCGCAATCTCCTCATCTGTAAAAGGGTAAAAAATAACGTCAATCTATTAAGGTTGCTATAAGGATTCAATCTGATACTGCAAGGACTCTCATCCTGATAGTCCACAAATTTCTCCTGGTCAGAGGTTTTTATTTTGATGACTATCTTTTTATAAATAATTAAGATAAGTATGGTAAAAGTAAATGTATAAAGTGAATGAACGTCCTAAAACAGAGAACTACTATATAGTGTCAGTGCCTGCCTTGGCATTTCTGATCTGGATCACACTGTCCCCAATAGTACCATTTTAATTGCTGTAGCCTAATAAGAAATCAACAGAGGAATACTTACATAAAAAATGTTGTTGTGCCCAGTGAGGGCCAAATAAGGTCACAATGCTATATAAATTAAGGTTTCTAAGAGTTTTAAAAGAGAAAAATGATGGGTGAAGTCATCACACAGTGGTACAGGCAGGCGCACTGAACTGGGAGAAACCTGCATCCTACTCATTTTGAGAAAGCAGTTTGGTTTCAGTATCAGTTTTTGCCTTCATAGTAATGATGATATAACTTTTACTGGTTTTGTACTCTCCTAGTTGTTAAACTTAAAATATATTTTGGTTTTATGATTCTGTAAGAGCAGCAAACATAAGGAACTTATACTTTTATATTTATACATATTTAAATAACAATGATAATTTAAAAATTAGATTAATACTGAAGGGTTGGGGACCATATTTTTTTCTTTAAAGGGAGTCTGTGCATTTCTTTTTTTTTGAAACTGAGATAATATATACATAGGGATTAGCCCAAGATAGTTCTCAGTAAAATTTAGTCCCCATCCCTTCCCCTGTACATATTTATTATTACATAGGTAGCTGCATCTGGCTAGGTTTGTTCATTTTTTCCAGGCAATAGTTAATAGTTGGGGGGAAGGGAATGGTAGTCTGATGGGCATGATTTGATTTCAGTTTTCAGGCTTTTTACAGCAGGAATTAACCAATAGGCAGAGATTGGCAGAGTAGTGATTACTTTTGTGGTGTCACTTGAGTGAAAGAGTCACCTTTAGTGGCCATTCTTGGAACTTTATCATTAGAAATATATTCCTTTGTCTTAATGAAGAGAAGAAATGTAAGTGTTTGAAAGAGTTCTCAAAGCTTGGAATCATAAAGTGTCTTAGAAACAGAAGTAATTAGGCCCAAACAGATTACATAGTAATTCTAGTCCTCTCAATTCTGAAAGTAGAGATAGGAAGTAATTGAAAACAATTTTACTCACTTACTTATAACCTGTCTCATTGCACAAAGAATTTGATACAAGCAAATAACAAAGCCATAGAAATTTGACAATTTCATCATAGACCAGGTCTATTGCAGAGAGAGATACCACTTGGTGGTGTGACTTGCTTAGTCAAGCATTTTTAAACTGTTTGGATTGGTCAGAATGCCTCCTGACTAAACAGTTCAAAGAGAAACTCATCTCTAGGTGAAAGGCAAGAGGGAAAAATAAGTAAGGAAGGCATTGATAGAGTAGACTGCCAGAGATTTAGTGAGCTGGTGAAAACTAGGATAGATTAGAAGATTAATTAGTCCAATCACAGTGCTAAAAGACAGAAGCAAAGGGGGCTTTCAAAGCAAGACATAAACAAAGCAATGGTTAATACACTAGTATGCCAGGCCACTGTTTTCATGAATAACAGTATAATCTCATAGTCATTCGGGTCATTGAAAATAAATGTATATGGTTTCTTCTCTAATTCTACATGTTCTAAAAGAAAGGATAATAGTTTGGGTCTTTTTTTCTTATTTACACACCTCAATACCCAAAAATAATAGAAACAAGTTAGGACATTATCAGTAAACTCGTCGCTGTTTTTGTTTATCCTTACCACACCTTTTCCTCTAAGCTTTGTTACACCAGTTGCCAAAATCAAAGAGAGAAAGAATCATAGATACCAGAGGTGACTACATCATCTTGCTCACTTTGATGCCTCTATTAAATTATCTTCATGTCTTTATGAGATATAGTTTTAAGTTTCTCAAAGTAAAAAATCTCCTACTAGTTTATTAAATAATGAAATTATGCCTTAGTAGTTCTGGTTTGGTTTTGTTACTTTTTAAAATTCTGGTACCCACTAGATATTTTCAGTTTCCTGAAACATTTATTTGAAAATTTCAAATTTACATACAGTTGCAAAAATGAAAATAACACAACAAATATTTATATACTTCCTAATCAGACTCCCCTATTGTTAACATTTTATGCTATTTTATTATTTGCAGCTGTGGTCTCTAACTACACAAATTTTTTCTGAACCACTTGATGGCAAATTACATATATCATGATCCTTTACCCCTAAGATTTCAGCGTGTATTTCCTAAGAAATCCACTTAGGGTTATTCTCTTGTATAACCACAGAGAATATCAATTGCACAAATTTACACTGATAAAATAATTATATCTAATCTACTGTTCATACTCTAATTTTGTCAGTTGGCCTAATAGTGTCCTTCATTGTATTTATTTTTTCTCCTCCAGTAAAGCAGTCTAAAGTTAAGTATTATACTTAGTTGTCAGGTCCCTTCAGTCTCTTTTGATGTGACCATTTCTAAAGCCTTTGTTTTTTATGACACCAACATCCTTAAAGGACATAGTCTTCCCTCTTTTCTTTAAATAAAAGATTCCTCCAGGCAGAGAAAGACAAGTACCAAATGACTTCACTCATTTGCGGAGTATAAAGACAAAACAAAACTGAAGGAACAAAATTGCAGCGGACTCACAGACTCTGAGAAGGTACTAGTGGTTACCGAAGGGGAGGAGTGAGGAAGGGTGGGTGGGGAGGACAAAGCGGGTTAAAGGACAGTATATTCGCAATCACAATATAGGTAGATCATGGGGAAGGCAGTACAGCATGGAAAAGACAAGTAATGACTCCATAGCATCTTACTACGCTGACAGATAGTGACTGTAATGGGGTGGAGGGTGAGGACTTGATAATCTTTGGGTGAATGTTGAAACCACAGTGTTGTTCATGTGAAGCCTTCATAAGATTGTATATCAGTGATACATTAATAAAAAAATAAAAGATTACTCATTTTGCATGTGCCTGATGTGATGAGGAGGAATTCAGGCATCTTGACCAGAATATCACAGAGACATACCAAAAGACATACCAAGTCTATCTGTCCTTCATTAATTCTGTAAACTTTTAAATCTCATCAGCTGTTGCCTGATTTCTCCACTGCATAATTACTGAGATTTCTTTCCTCTCTTGCAACTTAATAAACAGCCTGACACTTGAAGTCAATCAAATATCCTGCTCCTCATCAAAATTTCTGCCAAGATATAGCTAGCACCCATACATGATCCTCCCTGATCTGATCTTTATAATGATGATTTTCCAACTCCAGATCTCTATATTTACCAATCAGCCCTTCAGCATTCTACTAAATACAAGAATCTCTCTTTCTGTCCTTTTTAAGGATTCATCAACTACTAGTTTTTCAATAGTTTATAATTTATTACTGTACTTAATTACACTGGGGCTCAGTTCCTTCCAGGTTGATCGATGCAAACTCCTTCAACTGGGCTTTTAGGTTGTTGTTACACGATATGATCATTTTTTTAGACAAAGACCTTAACCTAGTCCTACAATCAGACATTTCTCTGAGGAGTTTCTAGGTTCTCCTATTATTTCCAAAGTTAGAATATTTTTAATTTTTATAATTTGAAGATCACTTTATCAGGTTCTAAAGCATTGGGGAACCCAACAATATAAAACTGCCTAATGATTTAAAATTTAAAAACAACAAACCTCCAACTGTTCAAAAATTTAAAGTAAAAGCCTTAATTTCAACTAACTTTAGAACCATCCAAGACATGATAATCATGAAATTCAAAAATAGTACATATTACATTTCTTTCTAACTTATCTAGAATCTCAGGATGTGAGTAGATACTCCCTGCCATCTCTGCCAAATTTTCTCAACATTTTAAATTGGCAATGCTTTTCTTTTATCTGTTAAAAATTGATTTTCAAAATGTTCTCATATATCTATCATTTTATAGTCATTCATTTAAAGCCAGTCTTGAAAATAATTTCAAACATTAAAGTTATAAAGCATTTAACAAACTGTTCTTTCTCCAAAAGGACAAATAGATACTAAGATAAAAAGAATGTCTTCTTTATTACTTTCTTGGCTTAAAATGTTACATTTATGGATAGTTGGTAATTAGCAAGATTGCTTAAGGAAGTTTGTAGAAAAATATCATTTCAAACTCCCTTTGAATAGCCCAGATGAATATAGTTGCAAAAACTCTCAATAAATACTCAAAAAAAGCAAACAAAAAGCCCCAGCACATTAGAAGAATCATACACTTCATCAAGCAGGATTCATCCCTAAGATACAAGGATGGTTCAACATATACATACCAATAAATATGATGCATCATATTAATAAAATGAAAGATAAAAATCATAAAAACATCTCAGTAGATACAGAAAAAGCATTTGACAAAATTCAACATTCTTTTATTATAAAACTCTCAATAAAGTAGGTATAGAAGGAACCTCACCATATACAATCAATGGTGAAAAGTTGAAGCTTTTCCTCTAAGATCAGGAACAAGACAAGGGTGTCCACTCTTATTACTCCTGTTCAACACAGTGCTAGAAGTTCCAGACCAATCAGGCAAGAAAAAGAAATAAAAGGCATCCAAATCAGAAAGAAAGAAGTAAAATTTTTTCTGCAGATGACATGATCTTGTATACAGAAAATCCTAAAGAGACCACCAAAAATGGTTAGAATGAATAAACTGATTCAGTAAAGTACAGGAAACAGGATGAACATACAAAAATCAGTTTCATTTCTATACACTAATAATGAACTATATGAAAAAAGTAAATAAAATGTAAAAATGTAAAAAAAATTTACAAACAATCTCATTTAAAGATCTGTACACTGCAAACTATAAGACATTTATGAATGAAATTGAAGACACAAATAACTGGAAAGATATCCCAATTCATGGGTCAGAAGAGTTAAATTTCTTAAAATAATCCACACATGTTCAGTAAACTATTCTTTGGCAAGAAAGCCAAAAAAGTCAATATGGAAAGGACAGTGTGTTCAATAAAAGGTGTTGGGAAAACTTGATATTCTTATGCAGAAGAATTACATTGGACCCAATCTTACACCAATGACAAAAATTAACTTAAGTGGAAGATGTAAAACTTGAAATCATAAAACTCCTAGAAGAAAACAATAAGGAAAATTCCTTGACATTGGTCTTCACAATGATTTTTTGGATATGACATCAAAAGCATAGCAACAAAAGCAAAATTAACAGTAGGACTACATCAAACTAAAAAAGTTCCCATTTAGCAAAAGAGCAATCAACAGAATAAAAAGGCAACCTAAAGAATGGAAAAAAAAATTTGTAAACCATGTGTCTGACAAGGGATACTATTCAAAATACATAGGGAACTCATATAACTCAAGAGCAAAATTATTTCAATTTTTAAAATGGGCAGAGAAACTAAATAGACATTTTTCAAAAGAGGACATCCAAATGGCAAACAGGCACATGAAAGATGTTCCATCTCACGAATTATCAGGGAAATTCAATTCAAAATCACAATGAGATAGCACCCCAAAACTGTCAGAATAGCTATTATCAAAAAGCCAAGAGATAACAAGTGCTGGCAAGGATGTAGAGAAAAGGGAACCCTTGTACCCTGTTGGTGGGATGTAAATTGATAAAACCACTATGGAGGGTCCTCAAAAAGGGAAAAGTAAAACTGCCACATGAGCCATGTGTTTCATATGGAAACACAAAAGACCCCAAATAGTTAAAGCAATCCTGAGAAAGAAGAACAAAGCTGGGTGGATTACACTCCCTGACTTCAAGCTATACTACAATGCTATAGTAATCAAAACAGAATGGCACTGGTACAAGAACAGACCCATAGATCAATGGCACAGAATAGAGAGCCCAGATATAAACTCACACATATATGGTAAATTAATATACAACAAAGGAGCCATGAATATACAATGGAGAAAAGACAGCCTCTTCAATAACTGGGGCTGGGAAAAATGAACAGTTAAATGCAAGAGAATGAAACTGGATTACTGTCTAATTCCATATGCAAAAGTAAACTCAAAATGGAAAAAAGGCCTGAATATAAGACATGAAACCATAAAACTCTTAGAAGAAAACACAGAAAAAATATCTTGAAAATAAATATAAGCAGTTTTTCCCTGGACACATCTCCTTGGGCAAGGGAAACAAAAAAAATGAACAAGTGGGGCTACATCAAACTAAAAAGTTTCTGTACAGAAAAGGACACCATCAGTAGAACCAAAAGGCAACTTACACTATGGGAGAATATATTTTTTAATCTGATAAGGGGTTAAAATCCAAAATATATAAAGAGTTCATATGCCTCAACACCAAAAAAACAAACAAACAAATAACCTAATTAAAAAATGGGTGGAGGACTGAACAGACACTTCTCCAAAGAAGAAATTCAGATGGCCAACTGGCACATGAAAAGATGCTCCACATGCTAATCAGCAGGGAAATGCAAATCACAACCACAGTGAGATTTCAACTCACACCAGTCAGACTGGCCACTATCCAAAAGGCAAGAAAGAGCAAGTTAGTGAGGATGTGGAGAAAAGGGAATCCTCCTGCACTGTTGGTGGGAATGTTAATTGGTGCAGCCACTGAGGCAAGCAATATGGAGCTTCCTCAAAAAACTAAAAATAATGATACCATTCAACCCAGCAATTCCACTTCTAAGAATTTACCCAAGAAAGCAAAATGTCTGATTCAAAAGACATATGCACCCTTATGTTTACTGCTGTATTATTTACAACAGCCAAGATATGGAAACAACCTAAGTGTCCATCAGTAGATGAATGGATAAAGAAGATGTGGTACATATACACAATGGAACATTATTTAGCCATAAGAAGAAAAGAAATCCTGTCGTTTGCAACAACATGGATGGAGCTAGAGGGTATTGTGCTCAGTGAAAAAAGTCAAGTGGAGAAAGACAAATACCATATGATTTCACTTATTTGTAGAATATAAAAACGAAGCAAAACAGAAAGAACAAAACAGCAGTAGATACACAGACACAGAAGGGACTGCTGGTTACCATGGGAGTGGGGTAGGGGTAGGTGGCACAGGAAGGTTGGGAGGGGGCAGGAAACTATGTGAGGCAACTATCGCACTAGTGGGTATATATCTGAAGGAAATCAAATCACTATTTCAAAGAAATATCTGCAGCCCCACGTTCATTGCAGCATTATTTACAATAGCCAAGACATGGAAACAACCTAAGTGTCCATCAGTGGGTAAATAGATAATGTCAGAATGTCATTCACACACACACACACACACACACACACACACACACACACACACACACATATATACATACAGAATATTATTCAGCCATAAAAAAAGAAGTAATCCCACCATTTGCAACAACATGGATGGGCCTTGAGGACATTGTGGTATGTGAAAGGAATTACACATAGAAAGACAAATACAAATACTATATAACCTCACTTATATGTGGAGTCTAAGAAAAAAAAGACTACTAGAAACAGAGAGTAGATTGGTGGTTGTCAGAGGCCAGGGGTTGGAGAGTAGCAAGAGGGAGTGGAGAGATTCAGAGAGGGAAGTTAAGGTGGTCAAACAGCAATGTCTAGTTTCAAGATGAGTAAGTTCTAAATCTAATGCACAGCATGATGACTATAATTGACTGTATTATAAACTTGAAAGTTGCTAAGAAAGCAGATGTTAAAAATTCTCTCCACACATACAAAAAAGGTAACTATGTGGGGTATAACAGATGTGTTAAACATTACTGTAGTAATCATTTTACAATATATACAAATATCAAATTGTCACATTGTATACCCTAATCTTACACAGTGTTATATGCCAATTACATAAATCTGGGGGTGGGGATACAAGGGAAGAAACAGAATAAGAGTAGGAATGAGCTTCATTTAGTATGGGTAAATTACCCAAGTAATTAATACCTGAATTATTAGAAGGGGTTTCAAAATCCTTTGTGATTTCTCATGTGTCACATGAGAAATGTGACAATAACTCATGTTCTTTAATACTGAATAACTGTCACTACCTATGGACACCAGCCACTGGCTGTAGAGGAATGCTGACATATCAGGGTGCCCATTTCCATCCCAGAAGCCATCCTTGTCAGCTTCCTGAACATACAGATTATTTCTCAAAGACTGATAAACATCAAAGTCCCCATGTAGTCATTCAACAAATATTTATTCAACAAATATTACCTACTGTAGGTAAAAAATTACCTACAGTAGAGATGAATCAACAACAAATACCACCCATAGAGAGATGACAATTAAGAAGATGACATGCATGTAACTACAGTATAGTATACAAGTGATAAATTTCATTAGAGGAGTGTATAAAAAGGTGCCATAGAAAATAAGAATGAACATCTTCACTATCTGTCAGAACACAAATTGTTTTCCAAATAAGAGTTTCTAGAGTTTTAATGCATGTCAGTGGCAATGCAACTTTTTAATATGTGCTTTCCAAACCAATGTTTAGTAACATATCTTTTGATAAGTATGACTCCAAGGAAAATTGGGAGGTTTTTCTCATTACATGTGTTTAATAGTCTTTCTAAAATGAGGCTGATTTCAGATTTAAAAAGGGTATAAAGAGAGTAGTTCTATAACTTTATTTCTTCTTTGTTCATATGTAGCAGGAAAATTGTCTAGTGACAAAAGAAAAGAAGTAAATCATTTCATATTGTGGCACTAGAGAGGTCAGGTTAACAAGGAGTAGGCACTATATGTGAAATGACAGGATTTATTACCATTTGTGTGGCAGATTGTTTTTTCCAAAGATGGTCATAATAATATCTCCCATCTACCTGTGACTTTGATATTTCTTTCAAGAGGTGGGATATATGTTTTTCCTCGTGAATCTTGGCAGGCTCTGACCTCAGAGGCAAGGTCATAAAAGGCATCATGCCTTCTACTCATTTCTCTTGGGACACTGGCTTTTGGACTCTCCATGTTATCAGGCTGGCTGTCTTTAGGCCAGCATGCTGTGAGAAAACCCAAACTAGACCATATGGACAAATCACATGAAGAGAGAAAGATGTGCAGTCCGCCCAGCTGCGTCAGCCCCCTTAATCAGTCTGACCACAGTCCAACTGCAAAGGCATTAGAGACCGCGCCAGCAATGCTCCGCTGACCTGAATTCCTGACCCAGAGATTCTGAGATAAAAATGATGACAAATAATAAAAATGATTATCGTTATTTTAAGCCACTAAATTCTGGGAGGATTTGTTATGCAGCAGTAGATAACTGGAACATGCCAGCATTCCAGTCAGTGAATACTGAAAATACCAGGGACTAGGATGAAAAGGAATGTCAAATAAGGAATTAAGGGTATCCTGAATGTTTATTGTAATTCTCATTCAAGTTTCCACAGGGTTCTCAGTTATCTTCAAAGTTCATTCAGTAACATCAATAAAATACAAAATCCAAAGCAAAAAAACCATGAAGCATATGTGGTAAAGCTAACTTTGGTCTGCTGAAGAGAGTTACCAGTCCCATTCAGTAGAGCTATGATTAAAATAATTGGGCCTATCTACAAAGTTCCAGAGTTTTAGCCTCTGATTTACACATTCTAATCCAATAAAATCATATATACTGAGTATATCACTTAATAATTTACATAGTGTTTTCATGTACATGATCTCATTTGATCTTATAAATAATCCTGTGAAGTAGTAGAGCCTCATAGAGAGAAAACTGAGACTCAGAAAAGTCACACAAATTGCTCAAGATTAAAGAACTGGGGGGAAAAGCACTTAGTCCAAGCAAGTAAAAGACAAGGTCCATTCCCCTGTCCTGGGAGCCAAGACCTAACTTAAATGCGTGGCACATACGTGATACATTAGATGCTAGCTGCCACTACCATGTGGTGCGCACTGTAAGTGTGCCAATCCCCAAGGAATGAAAACTCAGGTGTATATTAAATAGTATGCTCTTAAGTGTTAAACTCTTTGCCTTTAAAATACCGTCCTATGAAAAACTTGTATTTTTACTATTCTCTGGATAATCACTGAAGGCTAGTCCAAGGACTAGTCTCAGGAGCCTTGTAATTTTTTAAATGTTAAACAAAGTAGGTGCTATTTCAAAGTCCAAAGATCTGATTTAATGAATGCCAAGCATCTCAAATCCACAGGAAAATTTTTTTTTAACAAAACACTGTTGGATATCTTCTGAAGGGGAAAGTTGACATGGACCAAATGGAATTGTCACTGAGCAACAAGTACAGGGCATCAGGATAAGAGGTTTGTTGCCTTTATCATTGTTGTTCAGTGCACCCAAACATTAAATATTTATAGGAAAAACAGCTTTTTTTTATTCTTTACTGTGTTCTTTGCCACTAACCACGAACCACCACTCCCCAACCGTTGGAATATTTCCATCTCCTTTTAACAACTTCCCATTAAACCTCATGAACCATATCCTGTACTTAATGGGCTGTTAATATTTTAAAGCTTCTGTAGTTCTACCGGAAATCCCTGGTCTCTTTTGCAACATTGAAAAGATATACCCAAAAAATTCTTCTCAACTGATGGTACAGAGAAGCCATACAACTTACATTTTAACAGTTAAACAATAACTTGTACTACTAGAGCAGACACAATCTCAATTACAGCAGACAAGTAAGTATAGCAGACAGTGATTATGATAGCTATATATCAGAAACAAGTATTGTTGGAAACATAGACAGTTCAGTGGCTGCAAGTCACATTCTCATCATATTCGCCCACCATAGGCACAAGGGACTTGCTTAATCACTAGAATGGCACTTCAGTGCTTAATAAAAAAACAAATACAGTTAAGGTAATATGTCAACAGAGCTTAACCTGATTATTTATTTTCCTTTAAAAAATGTACAGAGAAAAAAATAATAATGATAGAATAATTTGAGGTAAACAAATTTATCTGAAGAAAACAAACTAGAATTCTAAAAAAGCATTTTGTCCCTCCATCTTCCCCTGCCACCCACCACCTTTTTAGAAAGTTTATAAGTAGCCCATGTGATGTCAGTTCTAGTTTCTATGCCCCTGTTTTTATGCATGTATACAGCCATTTTAATAAGGCTTGCCAAAATTTGGAATGAGATAGCAGTCTTTATCTAAGTAAAACATTTGAGGTCAGAAAAGGAAGCATAGTGATAAAACTTAGAGGGCTTAAAATGTCTTGATCATGAGATAAGAAAGAAAACTACACAACTATCTGATTGCAACAGACATTTCCTATCCTAGCCACCCAGTTTCTCCCCTGGTCGGTCACTCCTCGCTTATTCCACCTTGTCAGTACAGTCAGCCTCTCTCCTCCTCCCCTTTCCAGTGCTCCAGCCTCCTGTTCAACAATTAGCTATCTCACAGCAGAAAGTTGTCAACTTTATATATATGTAAACAATAGGTAGGATATGAGCCTCCCTTAAATCTTAACTGGTGCTTTTTTATCTTAATGCTCCACAGTCACTCTTGACATTTAACTTCAGTTTTGTTTTTCTTTTGTTTTGTTTTATTGTTTAACCCCCGACAGCTTTCCTCTACTTATTTTTCTTCTCTATTAGGTCCATCCAAGATTTATGGTATTTTCTTCTTGAATATTACATATATTAATATGAGTTTTATGTATATATACATATGTATATATATATGAATTATATATACATATTAAATGTATGTATGTGCAAATCATACCATCTATGCTATTGCAATTTTTAAGAAGCTTTAGTATTTTCCTATACATTTGATGAACACACTACCTACTAATTACATAATTCATCTCTGGGAAATCATTTGGACAATTCCTTTGTCAGAAGCTCCCTGTACAAGTTCAAAAGACTATTTTGGTTCCATAAGGTCATATATACCTTATCTCATAACATCTAAATACTCAGACTAGATTCCACTTCCTTGAATTAGCATTTCTGAAAAACTTTCTGAAAAAATTCTTTTTTTTCCTAGTTGCTTTGGCAGTAAAATGAAAAACTGGGCAAGGCAATTTCTAAGAACCCTTCTAATACTAAATTCCTATAAAAAGATGTCTAAAATAATGAAGATAGTACTTCCAAAGAAAGAAAGACTGAGGCAGATGAATATACTGTATCTTCAAAGTCCAGCTGCATTAGGGGTCAAATTCTTAATGAACTTTTCAGTAACATTGCCAGCACTTCAACTGTACAGGTGAGCTGCAAGATGAAGAGGGATTTCTAGAAGTATCAGACTGTTAGGCTATGGATAACCTAGAAGAACCCCAACTATATAATCCCATAATTTATAAGACTTCTTTTTCCTACTTATAGGATTCTCATAAAAATGTTCTCCACTAATTAAAAACTTTCAAGTTAGTTTTTAAAGTGTTTCCAACACACCAAATTTTTTACTTCTCACCACCATAATCCCCAGCCTTGACCAATTAATTTGTTCTAATATACTTAAACAGAAAGAATAGAATAATATCTTTTCTCATAGGATAATTTTAATCTCCCGCTTCTACTCTCACAGGAACTTAATTTTCTCCGTATGGAAGGAATATTTAACAGTAATGTGCATAAAAAAAACTCATAAAAAGTAAGAGAGTAAAAATACATGCTGTTTTATTGATTTTTTAAAGGTACCATGTCTGTGCATTAGAGCAGAGTTCACCAGGTACCATAAACACATATTCCATCCTCTGTGAAAACATAAAATAATTTCTCAGCAGCCCACATTCAAATATCATTTGGGAACTCAAACACAATTAAGTAAATCAACCTTTATTTTATTCTTCTCTGAGACAATTCAATTCTTCATCTTTCCTCCTCTTTTAGAACAGGTGTTTTTTATATAAGAATTCATTGCCCAGATCTATCTTACGTTTTATGGTAGTTATCACAATACCTAACAAAATGATTTGCACAGAGAAGATATTGCCTTTCCAGGTCTTTCTCCCTCATTCCTCCCCTCCTCTCTCCTCCTTTTCCATCCTTCCTCCCTCCCTTTCTCTGTCTCCACTATTATTTGTCATAGCTATCAATGATCTCAATACCAACTTAAATCATCCTAATACCCTGGACCACTCATTTACTTGACAACCTTATTACCAATAGTCTTCTTTCCTGTGTCTCAGATAACTACTCCCATGGTCCAAGACTTTGTCATCACTAATTTTAAGTATTCCACTCTGACCACTGTCTTCTGCCCCAACTTCTTACCCCTTTTCACTGTCCTCACCATCTTCATGTGATTACTTCCCTTTTTACCAGAGAGACACCACGGTTAAGCAACCATCACTTTCTTACGTATACCTTTATGTCCTTTCCTTTCAATGTACCCACTTGCAGAAACCCCATTCTTAGGGAAATCCAAATTTCCACCTATGCTATACCTGCACCCAACCAGCTGAGTCTGACTGAAGAAAAAACATAACCATCTTGACTGATTTCACTTTAAATTCAAGAACTAGCCTCAAGTAAGCCCTTAGCAACTCCCAGCAACGCTACTACATTTCACTAGTCACTCTTTCTTTCATCAATGATTATTTCACACTTCCCTCTCCTTAAATCTTCAATAACTCTTCCTCCTTATTTACTTTCAGTTGTTTCCTATTTCATTGAAAACTTTGAAATGATCCCACCCCCAACAGGGCCAACTATACGGGATGCATACTGTGCCTTTTCTCCTCTTACAATGAATACATTCTCCAGGATGCCACCCAAGGACATTGTCTCCCCCTGAGTACTGGATCCCATTCCTTTAAGCCTTCACAACAGCATTGGTATTGCAGATTTCCCCTCTCTCTCCTATACTATCAATTTTTGCCTGTCTTTGATTAGTCTCACTATTACACAATATATGTAATATTTCTCCATCTTAAGAAGCAAAACAAGATAAAAACAAAAACCTCCATGGACTCCATGATTCCTCCAGCTACTGCCTGGACTTTTCTTGTCTGATTATAGCAAAAGTCATTGAAAAGAACTTTGTATATTCACCATCTCCACTTCTTTTCTTTTTTTTTAAACATGAGCCCATTCCAACCAGGCTTTCATCTCACCCTACCACTGAAACAACTCTTTTCAAGATCACCAGTATCCTCCATCTTCCCTAATGGAATGGTGATTTCTAGAGCCTCATTTTATTCAGTCAGGAGCATTTGGTATAGTTGACCATGCTCTCCTCCTTCAAACACCTCCCTCACTTGTCTTCCAGAACATCGTACTAGTTTTCCTTCTACCTCACTGGCTATTTTTCTCAGTCTCCTTTGATTTTTTTCCTCTTCTCTCTGATTTCTAAACAGCTGACCACTTCTTTTCTCTCACGCATTTACTCTGCTGGGTGATCTAATGCACTTCAATGACTGTAAGTACCATCTACATGAGATGTTTCTCAAATTTTCTTCCTCTAGCATGCTTCCTCATCTCTTATAAAAAAAAAAACTCCATTCAACCAATTAGTCAGTCAAAAACTTAAAGAGTTTTCATTTACTCTTCTATTTCTCTCATACCCTTATTCAGCACATTGGCAAAAATCTGTTAACTCTGCCTTCTAAGTATGTATTTACGTGACTCCATTGCTACAACACTGGTCCAAGCTCCTATCATGTTTGACTGAAAATGATGAATAACTTGTAACTGGTAACTCTTGCTTTCACTCTTATTCTTCTACAGTATGTTATCCATCTAAATGCCAAATGATCTTGTAAATGCCTTTCTCTCTCACTCAGAGTAAAATACTGTCTTTATCAAGGCCTCCACGGTCATACATGATCTGGTCCTTGAACTTTTCTGACCTTCTGCCTCTCTCCCCATCATTTACTCAGCTCCTGCCACACTGGCCCCTTGGTTTTTCCTTGAATATGTTTAACTTGCTCCTGCCTCAAAGCCTCTATTATTCCTATTCTCTTGACCAGAACGCCCTTCTCACAACATCCACCTGGCTTATTCCATCACTTGGGTTGAGTCTCTACAATTAAATGTCACCATAAGAGAAGCTTCCTCACCATACCATGTAAAATAACAATTCACATACACACACCTAACACACACTATGACTCTCCAGACTCTAATTACATCACTCATTTATCGCTACTAACTTATTCTTTATTCATTTATCTTCTTTTTCTGATAAAAATATAAGCTCTTCAAAAGAGAACAGGAATTTTGTTCACTGATGTATGTCAGCCTTTAGAATGTATAATACATAAGTGATGAATAAAAATAAAACATTCTCCCTATTTTAAAATCACTGCTCAAGAATCTTCAATGATATTGCCAATTATATCCAGATGTGGTATACCAAGACATGAAAAAATTCTAATAAACTTTCATATTTTACCATTGATATCAGTAACTCATTAACTAACTGAGAATGTATTTGACATAGTTTTTTTTAACATAAGCAGTGTAAGTTCCTTGAAGTCTTTGACTGTATGAAAATCAGTCTAGAGAAAGAAAACATAGTATTTATGATTTCAGAAAATTAGTTACAACTCCACTTGATTGAATTTATCATATTCTTTCCTAAAAACATATTTATGCTTGGGAGAAAAGAAGACAGACAACACTGGGAGTAAGGAAACAGTGAGAAAGGGCACCAAAAAAAGAACTTAGGAGCCCTAGTGACAAACTTGGCCAAGTCACAAGTGCTCAAGTCCTAGATACTGCAGATAAACAACTATGCAACATGTCTGTGCATTATGAAAAATAACATTTATTCTCATATAAATTATTACATACAAACATTGTACCAAGTTGAATAAATTTATTAAGTAAAATTTATTCATTAAGTTGAATAAATTATGGATACAAGTTACAGCTAACATTAGTTGCCAGCTTTCTTTTCCTTACATCAGGTACTAAATGTTTCTGCTCCCTCAACCCCCACCAAATTCATATACTGATGCCCTAACCCCAACGTGATGGTATTTGGAGGTTGGGCCTTAGGGACATAATTAGCTTTAGATGATGTCATGAGAGTGGTTCTCCATGATGGGATTGGTGGCCTTAAAAGAAAAGGAAGAGACTAGAACTTGTGCTCTTTCTTTCTCTCTGTGCCAAGTGAGGAAACAGCAAAAAGGCAGCCATCTGCAAGCTAGGACAACAGTTTTTATCAGGGAACAGAACTAGCCAGCACCTTAGTCTTGAACTTCCTAGGTTCCTAGGAGGAATACATTTCTGTTGTTTAAGCGTCCCAGTCTATGGTACTTTGTCATTGTAGCCTGAGCTAAGATAACTTAAGAAAAAAAATGTTTAAAAGCTAAATTTCTATAAATAACTCTAAACTAATAGAATTCTATTACCTTTTTCGTCAACACTTTCTTCCCAATACAGCAACCTCCCACCTTTTGCTGCCAGTTCTTCCTCACAGTCTATCTGGTCTCTGTGCTTCTCAAATTAAAATATTAATAACCACAATAGCTTTGTAGGTTGCCTTAAGGTAGGCAAAACCATAAGACAAATATGGTGCATCCTCAGATTGTTTCAATGTTATTCTAAGTAGGGGTATATTGGGTAAGAGGAAAGAAGAAAAAACAATTTAAATGGTAACGGAAAATATTTATATTAAAATAAACATGGATATATTATGGAGTAACATTTACATAGAAGTCTCAAAAGAAATTATTTGTGAAAAGTTGTCATGACTAAATTTCTAGATTCCCGTATAGGTCACTTTACTATCCCCTTAAAATAGGGAAAAAGGGAATTAGAGATGTCTACTATGTACCCAGTTCCTAAGTCTCCAACCAAGTCAATTAATCCCACTAGGGCACTAAATATTAATAATAGCTATCATTTATTGAGTATTAATTCACATTAGGCACCGTTACAAGATAGTTACAGGAATTATTTAGTCTTCACAATCAATCTATGGAGTAGGTCATTATTATAATCCCCATTTTATAGGTGAGCTTCACAAGTTAAGCACAAAGAAGTAAAGTAGCTTCCCAAGGACACACAGGAAAGTGATAAAAGCAAAGAAGATCTTTCATGTAATAAATGATTAAGATGCGATATATTCTAGAAGAATGTGTATCTTAAAAAGCAAAAACACAATACCAAAAGCTAAAAGCCTTTCATAACCAAGAAATTAAACTGAAATAGAATGACAAACACTAATGCACATTCTCACCTATCAATAAAGTTGGTCCTTGGAAGATTGAATTAAGATTGTAAAGTCATATATAAGTCCTTTTTGTGCAAGCACATGTATACATACATATTATCTGAGTGTATACATGATTTTATATTATAAAACAATGTCCTATACATAATTTAAGGTAATAATCTTATTACTTTCACCTTGACAGTACGTTGTAAGATACTTATATGTTACACATTCATAGGCATACATTACCAATAATATATCCCTGCACAAATAATATTGGAGAGGAGGGCATTTTGTATACATCTGCCTTAGCCAAAAGGTTATAGGTGATTCATATTGGAGATACATGATAGTTCAATTATGGGAATATTATAGGTCAAAAAACAAACAGAAGGGGGCGGAGCCAAGATGGCAGAATGAGTAGAGCAGTGGAAATCTCCTCCCAAAAACATACATATTTTTGAAAATTCAACAAATACAATTATCCCTAAAAGAGAGACCAGAAGATACAGGACAACAGCCAGGCTACATCTACACCTGCAAGAACCCAGTGCCTTGCAAAGGGGGTAAGATACAAGTCACAGCCTGGTGGGACCCGAGCACCCCTCACCTCAGCTCCTGGCGGGAGGAGAGGAGTCGGAGCAGGGAGGAAGAGAGAGGCCAAGACTGCTAAACACCCAGCCCTAGCCATCCGCACTGCAGCACAGACACACAGTGCGTGCAATGCTGGATACTAGGGAAACGGGACAGTAAAACCTGCAAGTGGGTCCCTGCAGCCAGCGCCCCTGGGAAAAGAAAAGCGAGTGCTTTTTGAAAGTCTTGAAGAGAAAGGCATCCCACAGCTGGATGGAAGCTTCCAGGGACACATAGCCCAGGAGCTGGGAATCCCGGGGAACTCTGAGCACCCTAACCCCCTGGATGGCAGTGCAACTCAGAAGCCCCTCATGGTGATAACACCCTTCTGCCCATTTCCCCTCTGACATCGCTCAGCCATAGTGGAGAAGCAGCCTGAGGCAGAAGGGCAAAGCTTCTTCTACAACCACCGAGCAACAATTAGAAACCCAATCTGTGTGCAGCTGCCCAGCACAAGCTGCTAGGGGTCGCTGTTCTCACAAAAGAGGAAGGCCACAAACCAGCAAGAAGGGACATTGTCCCAGCCAACACAGACACCACCTCCACACAAATACCTCTATCACCATGAAAAGACAAAAGAACTTGATACAGACCAGACTAACCGAGACATCCTCCCCTGACAAGGAATCTGGGGAGATAGACCTAACCGATCTCCCTGAAAAACAATTCAAAATAAAGGTCATAACCATGCTGATAGAGCTGCAGAGAAATATGCAAGAGCTAAGGGATGACATCCAGAAGGTGATTACAGAAATGAAACAATCTCTGGAAAGATTTATAAGCAGAATGGATAAGATGCAAGAGGCCATTGATGGAATAGAAACCAGAGAACAGGAACGCACAGAAGCTGACGCAGAGAGAGATAAAAGGATCTCCAGGAATTAATCAATATTAAGAGAACTGTGTGACCAATCCAAATGGAAAAATATTCACATTATAGGGGTACCAGAGGAAGAAGAGAGGAAAAAGGAATAGAAGGTGTCTTTGAAGAAACGATTGCTGAAAACTTTCCCAAACTGGGGGAGGAAATAATAGTTCAGACCATGGAAATACACAGAACTCACAACAGAAGGGACCCAAGGAGGACAACACCAAGACACATAATAATTAAAATGGCAAAGATAAAGGACAAAGACAGAGTTTTAAAGGAAGCTAGAGAGAGGAATATGGTCACCTACAAAGGAAAACCCATCAGGTTATCATCAGATTTCTCAACAGAAACCTTACAGGCCAGAAGAGAATGGCATGATATATTTAATGCAATGAAACAGAAGAGCCTTGAACCAAGAATACTGTATCCAGCATGATTATCATTTAAATATGAAGGAGGGATTAAACAATTCCCAGACAAGCAAAAGCTGAGGGAAATTTCCTCCCACAAACCACCTCTACAGGGTATTTTAGAGGGACTGCTCTAGATGGGAGCACTCCTAAGGCTAAACAGATGTAATAAGAGAAAATAAAATCACACCAAAGAAAGCAGACCAACCAAATACTAACTAAAGGCAAAATATAAAATTAAAATACCCACAAAAGCAGTTAAAGGAAACACAAAAGAGCACAGAATAAAACGCCCAACATATAAAGAATGGAGGAGGAGGAATAAGAAGGGAGAGAAATAAAGGATCACCAGACAGTGTCTGTAATAGCTCAAAAAGTGAGTTAAGTTAGAAAGTAAGATACTAAAGAAGCTAACCTTGAACCTTTGGTAACCACAAATCTAAAGCCTGCAATGGCAATAAGTACATATCTTTCAATAATCACCCTAAATGTAAATGGACTGAATGCACCAATCAAAAGACACAGAGTAATAGAATGGATAAAAAAGCAAGACCCATCTATATGCTGCTTACAAGAGACCCACCTCAAACCCAAAGACATGCACAGACTAAAAGTCAAGGGATGGAAAAAGATATTCCATGCAAACAACAGGGAGAAAAAAGCAGGGGTTGCAGTACTAATATCACACAAAATAGACTTCAAAACAAAGAAAGTAACAAGAGATAAGGAAAGACATTACATAATGATAAAGGGCTCAGTCCAACAAGAGGATATAGCCATTCTAAATGTATATGCACCCAACACAGGAGCACCAGCATATGTGAAACAAATACTAACAGAACTAAAGGAGGAATTATAATGCAATGCATTCATTTTAGGAGACTTCAACACACCACTCACCCAAAAGGATAGATCCACTGGGCAGAATATAAGTAAGGACACAGAGGCACTGAACAACACACTAGAACAGATGGACCTAATAGACATCTATAGAACTCTACCCAAAAGAAACAGGACACACATTCTTCTCAGGTGCACATGGAACATTTTCCAGTATATACTACATACTAGGCCACAAAAAGAGCCTCAGTAAATTCAAAGAGATTGAAATCCTACCAACCAACTTTTCAGACCATAAAGGAATAAAAGTAGAAATAAATAGTACAAAGAAAGCAAAAAGGCCCACAAACACATGGAGGCTTAACAGCATGCTCCTAAATAATCAATGGATCAACGACCAAATTAAAATGGATATCCAGCAATATATGGAAACAAATGACAACAACAACACAAAGCCCCAAATTCTGTGGGACGTAGCAAAAGTAGTCTTAAGAGGAAAGTATATAGCAATCCAGGCATATTTAAAAAGGGAAGAACAATCCCAAATGAATAGTCTAACGTCACAATTATCGAAATTGGAAAAAGAACAAATGAGGCCTAAAATCAGCAGAAAGAGGAACATAATAAAGATCAGAGAAGAAATAAATAAAAGTGAGAAGAATAAAACAAAAGAAGAAATCAATGAAACCAAGAGCTACTTCTTCGAGAAAATAAACAAAATAGATAAGCCTCTAGCAAGACTTACTAAGAGAAAAAGAGAATCTACACACATCAACAGAATCAGAAATGAGAAATGAAAAATTATGATGGACCTCACAGAAATACAAAGAATTATTAGAGAATGCTATGAAAATCTATATGCTAACAAGCTGGAAAACCTAGAAGAAATGCACAACTTCTTAGAAAAATACAACCTTCCAAGACTGACCAACGAAGAAACACAAAATCTAAACAAACCTATTACCAGCAAAGAAATTGAAGCGGTAATCAAAAAACTACCCAGGAACAAAGCCCCCGGGCCAGATGGATTTACCTCGGAATTTTATCAGACATACAGACAAGACATAATACTCATTCTCCTCAAAGATTTCCAAAAAATAGAAGAGGAGAGAATACTTCCAAACTCATTCTATGAAGCCAACATTTCCCTAATACCAAAACCAGGCAAAGACCCTACCAAAAAAGAAAATTACAGACCAATATCCCTGAAGAACATAGATGTAAAAACACTCAACAAAATATTAGCAAACCAAATTCAAAAATACATCAAAGGGATCAAATACCATGACCAAGTGGAATTCATCCCAGGGATGCAAGGACAGTACAACATTCAAAAATCCATCAACAACATCCACCACATAAACAAAAAGAAAACAAAAACCAAATGATCATCTCCATAGATGCTGAAAAAGCTTTTGACAGAATTCAATATCCATTCATGATAAAAACTCTCAGAAAAATGGATATACAGGGCAAGTACCTCAACATAATAAAGGCCATATATGATAAACCCACAGCCAACATCATACTGAACAGTGAGAAGCTGAAAGTTTTTCCTCTGAGATTGGGAACAAGACAGGGATGCCCACTCTCCCCACTGTTATTTAACATAGTACTGGAGGTCCTACCCATGGCAATTAGACAAAACAAAGGAATACAACCAATCCAAGTTCGTAAAGAAGAAGTTAAACTGTCACTATTTGCAGATGACATGATACTGTACATAAAAAACCCTAAAGACTCCACTCCAAAACTACTAGAACTGATATCGGAATTCAGCAAAGTTGCAGGATACAAAATTAACACACAGAAATATGTGGCTTTCCTATACACTAACAATGAATTAATAGAGAGAGAAATCAGGAAAACAATTCCATTCACAATTGCATCAAAAAGAATAAATAACCAAGGAAGTGAAAGACCTATACCCTGAAAACTACAAGACACTCTTAAGAGAAATTAAAGGAGACACGAGCAAATGGAAACTCATCTCATGCTCCTGGCTAGGAAGAATTAATATCGTCAAAATGGCCATCCTGCCCAAAGCAATATACAGATCTGATGCAGTCCCTATCAAATTACCAACAACATTCTTCAATGAACTGGAACAAATAGTTCAAAAATTCATATGGAAACACCAAAGACTCCAATTAGCCAAAGCAATACTGAAAAAGAAGAATAAAGTGGGGGGGAACTTGCTCCCCAACTTCAAGCTCTACTACAAAGCCACAGTAGTCAAGACAATTTGGTACTGGCACAAGAACAGACCCACAGACCAGTGGAACAGATTAGAGACTCCAGACATTAACCCAAACATATATGGTCAATTAATATTTGATAAAGGAGCCATGGACATACAATGGGGAAATGACAGTCTCTTCAACAGATGGTGCTGGCAAAACTGGACAGCTACATGTAACAGAATGAAACTGGACCACTGTCTAACCCCATACACAAAAGTAAATTCATAATGGATCAAAGACCTGAATGTAAGTCATGAAACCATAAAACTCTCAGAAAAAAACATAGGCAAAAAATCTCTTAGACATAAACATGAGTGACCTCTTCTTGAACATATCTCCCTGGGCAAGGAAAACAACAGCAAAAATGAACAAGTGGGACTATATTAAGCTGAAAAGCTTCTGTACAGCAAAAGACACCATCAATAAAACAAAAAGGTACCCTACAGTATGGGAGAATATATTCATAAATGACAGATCTGATAAAGGCTTGATATCCAAAATATATGAAGAGCTCACCCACCTCAACAAACAAAAAAACAAATAATCCACTTAAAAAATGGGCAGAGGAGCTGAACAGACAGTTCTCCAAAGAAGAAATTCAGATGGCCAACAGATGCATGAAAAGATGCTTCACATCGCTAGTTATCAGAGAAATGCAAATTAAAACCACAATGAGATATCACCTCACACCAGTAAGGTAGGCTACCATCCAAAAGACAGTCAACAACAAATGTTGGTGAGGTTGTGGAGAAAGGGGAACCCTCCTACACTGCTGGTGGGAATGTAAATTAGTTCAACCACTTTGGAAAGCAGTATGGAGGTTCCTCAAAATGTTCAAAATAGACTTACCATTTGAGCCAGGAAATCCACTCATAGGAATTTACCTTAAGAATGTAGCACTCCAGTTTGAAAAAGACAGATGCACCCCTATGTTTATCGCAGCACTATTTACAATAGCCAAGAAATGGAAGCAACCTAAGTATTCATCAGTAGATGAATGGATAAAGAAGATGTGGTACATATACACAATGGCATATTATTCAGCCATAGAAGAAAACAAATCCTACCATTTGCAACAACATGGATGGAGGTAGAGGGTATTATGCCCAGTGAAATAAGCCACACAGAGAAAGACAAGTATCAAATGATTTCACTCATATGTGGAGTATAAGAATAAAGAAAAACTGAAGGAACAAAATAGCAGCAGAATCACAGAACCCAAGAATGGACTAACAGTTACCAAAAGGAAAGGGACTGGGGAGGATGGGTGGGAAGGGAGGGATAAGGGCGGGGAAAAAGCAAGGAGGCATTATGATTAGCATATATAGTGCATGGGGGGCACGGGGAGGGCTGTGCAACACAGAGAAGACAAATAGTGATTCCACAGCATCTTACTATGCTGATGGACAGTGACTGTAATGGGGTGTTGGGGGGGTGGACTTGGTGAAGGGGGAAGCCTAGTAAACATAATGTTCTTCATGTAATTGTAGATTAATGATAACAAAATTTGAAAAAACAGAACAAATTGCTTAGGCAATATATATATTTTTATATCAAATAAAATTAATTAAATTAATAACATGATAGAAAACAGCAATGGAAGTCATTGAAGTCTGTGAGTAATTCAAAATAATACAAAGAATTTTTCTGAAAATCCAACTAACAACTGCAAATGTTTAATATTAGGTACAAGTCCCTAATCATGTGTATCTTGGTACTTTCTACTATACAGCTTAATATTATAAATATCAAGTTTTAGCAAACCTTTATAACTTGCTTAGTGGTTTGCTAATAAACAGCCCTAACCTGCATATCAGAAATCAAAGTTCATGGAACTGCATTTACTTCTGGATGGCACCCACAGAAGAACTTGTCTTCTTGATCAATTTGCAGCCTCTCGAAATGACCTTATAAGACCTAGCAACAGGCCTCCATATCTTCTTAAAGAATCACTAGCTACAACCACAGACAGACTCAGTGGGACAGCCTCTCGTATAACAATGATTTCTCTAAAGGAACTCTGTGGTAAGCCTCTATTTTTCTAAGTCTCTTTATACTTTCAAGAAAGTGAATAAATGAAAACTTGGCATGGTATCTATGCAAGATTGCAAACCTTAACATAAGCTGTCAGTCACAGTTTTCCCAGGCAATTTTCTTCAGTAAGTCAATGTATTACTCAGGTTTTCTAGAAACATTTCCAATAACTAACACTGCAGGGATTTTTTTTTTTAAGTAAACATTTTTCACTTTTATCTGTAAATTTCCATTTTTAAAAGATTAACATTTAAAATGAGGCAGAATATAAATGATATTATTAATCATTCCTAATTGGCCAGTTAAATTATATAACACAGTATTCCTCTCAATCCCCAAAGAATGTTTTCATCTTGTCTTCCATTTCTAATCCCACAAGAAAAACTGCATTTGTGACTTGATGCCAAAAGGTGAATGTCATTTTACAATACAAGTATATCCTTTTTTTAACACATCAGGATAATAAAATTAATAAGGGACCAATAAAAATACACACTCTACAAGTTCAGTGTTCATTCAAGATAGCTATTCTACTGGTGTTTTAGATTAATCTTATTCCTTCTCTAAACAATTGCAATTTCCCTTTGCCTACACTATACCAGGAATCTAATATTATAATTAAATCAATTGATATATACTAAATACTTAACTATGAAAAACAAATCAAACTATGAACTTTCCCCTAGGGAGGGAATGCTAAAACATTTATGTAAATAACTGTAATAATAGATGGAAAGTAACAAAGGTGCTGTGAGGATAAAGATAAAGCCATATGAGAGACAAGATTATTTTTAGTTTCTTGAGGGTTAAAAGAGAGATATTTTTAAAAGATTTCTTGGGCTTCTGAGCTAAACCATAAAGAACAGATAGAATTTAGAGATGATTCAAAATAGGGGAAGACTAGCCCACATGCATGAACACTTTCAAATAAAGGCAAGAATTGTGAAAATGAGTTTTGTAAACAAGAACAAAAAACATCCTTTGCCCCTACCTCACCTCATATAAAAAAATTAATTTGCAATGGATCAAAGATCTAAACATAAGAGCTAAAGCTATAACAAGTTTAGAAGAAAACAGAGAATTAAATTTCTGTAACCTTGTATTAAGCAATGATTTCTTAGATATGATACTAAAAACACAAGCAAAGAAAAAGTGCATTGGAATTCACTAAAATTTCTAACTTTTGGCCTTCAAAAAAACACTACGAAAAAAGTGAAAAGAGAATTCAGAGAATAGGAAAAAGAAATCTACAAATCATATATTTGGTAAGAGTCCAGTATATAGAATATATAAAGAACTATTATAAAAATTTATTGTGAAACCAAATTGACCATCCTCAAGCCTTTAAGACTATTGGGATTCTGGGAAGCTCAGAGTGTATCCTACTTGATCCAGACCTTCTTGGGCTTGATGTTGATGCATTTCCACACTTCAGCTATGGCACAGTCTGTTTTGATGTAGAACATGGTGGTAAGGGCCAGGGTGCAGAGCATATATTAACCACACCCATTCTCTTCTTCTCTAGCGTTCCTGTGGAGTGTCAGGCTCTGGACCTGATGGTGGACAGCCAGTTTATTCACCTTTCCCAGGCACTGGATGCTGTTGCCATGGAGATAGAGGACACACAGTTTGAAGAATGTTGTCAGGACAGGATCAATGGAAGTCAGGTCATTGAAGGACAGATTGATCCAGGCCAGGTTCTCCAGATGCCCCAATAGCTGTGAAACTACATGGTTGAAGACCCTCAGTTGAGGACTTTGTTCAGCAATAGAGACTGGACCTGTGACTACCCAAACTTTGAGTGCCTTAGTGGTCATAGGTCTGTCCTTGGCTTCTTACTTACCAGATCTTGGATGATATGGATGCTTCGGAAGGAGTAATCAAGAGGGGTATCCTGGTTTGAAGTGTTCATATAGTCATGTTTGCTCATAGCTCAGGCCATCATTTGTCAGGTATAAGCATGGGCCCTGGGAGCCCATATTCGGCCTGTCACTGGTGCCTGAAACTCCATCATTAGGGATTCATTCTTTTGGGTTCAAGATTGTTTCCTGTTAAAATGGAAATAGCCCCCACAGCTGCTTCCCCTCCAGCCTCAGTGTCCCAGTACTTCAGAGTTACTCAGCACCTCCACAGTAACTCTCTACCCTTCTAACTTTATCTACACTATACGTAACATTTTATATTGCCTTCAGAGAGAACTTCTTTTTTCATTCCTTCTTTTTTTATTAAACTGAGATAGAATTCATATGTCATAAAATTCACCTTTTAAAAATATGCAATTCAGTTGTTTTAATATATTCACAAAGAGGCGCAATCATCACCACTACCTAATGCCAGAACATTATCCCCCAAAGAAACATGTACTCACTAGCTCATTCCCTATTTCTCCCCAGCCCTAGGCAACCACTAATCTGTGTACTGTTTCTAAGTTTTGCTTATTCTGGACATTTCACATAAATGAAACTATATAACATATAGTCTTTGTGTTTGGCTTTTTACATAGTGTCATGTTTTCAATGTTCTTCGGCACTATAGTATTAATCAGTACTTCATGCCTTTTTATGACTGAATAATAATGCATTGAATGGATATACCACATTTTAGTTTCCATTCATCAATTGATGGACTTTTGGGGTGTTTCCCCTTCGGGGCTATTATGAATAATGTTGTCATTAATATTAGTGCACAGTTTTGTGTCAAGATATATTTTCAATTCTCTTGGGTATATAACCAGAAATGGTATTACTGGGTCATATGGTAGCTCTCCATTTAACATTTGAAGAATTGCCAAATTGTTTTCCAAAATGGTTGTACCATTTTACATTCATATCAGCAACATATGAGAGTTTCAATTTCCCCACATCTTTACCAACACTTGGTATTTTCTGTCATTTTTACTCTAGCCATCCTACTGGGCATGGAGAGGTATCCTATTATAGTTTTATTTGCTTTCCCTCAACAACTAATGATGGTGACCATCTTTTCATGTGTTTATTGTCCATTTGTATATCTTCTATCGAGAAATGTGTACTCAATTTGTACCCAGTTCTTAACTGAATTCTAGTCTAAAGTTTGAATGTTGTTTAAGTGGCAAAATAGTGCTACTGAAGACAATAATGGTAAATAAGAAAAATTACAGGAGGAAAAATATCAATAAGCTATTATTAAAACAAAAAACCCCAAGTAAGTATTAAATAAATTGGGTTACTTAATGGATTAAAGATAGAATATTCTGTTTAGGTTCATCGATTTTCATTAATAGTAATAAGGCAAAATTGTATAACATTCAACTACAATTTGGATAAAACGCAACTACAATGTAGTAGTTGGTAACTCTTCTTCAATATTAAATAATAATTATATTCCCTTTTAATACCTGTAACTTGACATTTTAGACTTAAATCTTGATAACCTCATTTGATTTTTATTTTCTCGTAAAGCAATCTCCAAAGAATATTTCAAACAAAGTTAAAATTAACAACCCCAAAAATATGTTATTTCTGATGATAATGATGGTTAAGACTGTCTAGTGGAAGTTAAAAATTGCATTTTAATATCAGATATTGGACAGTGGTCATTAATGCATTTTACATAAAACGTAAGTGCCTTAGAAATTAATTGCTCCTCTTTCCCCCAAAGTAACCCCATCCTTTCTGGCCCTCTTATCAGGTCATCTCCTAGATCCCATTCATCCAACTCAGCAGCCCCACTACTCCTCTGACAAAAATTCTTACACATACATTTTCCATGTCTCTGACTTTCCTCCCTCCTTATCCTACAAATGTTAAACTTTTATGGACCTTGTTCTCCCAACCCTTTTCCTTAATAATTTTTGAAGTACTATCAGAGCCTTACTAGGATTCAAAATTATTTGTTTTATTCTCCTATTGATCCTTTATTAGAAAATCTCTAATTTTTTTAAATGTACATTTGCATTCTGAATATATTCACCATTCCAAATTAAAAACCAATCTTTCAAAAAAAATTAAAAGTCAAAGTGCAACATATGAAATCTCAAAGCATCTTCTTCATATCAATTACTATTGTTTACCATTCCTGTCATAAAATCACTTCCTTAGATAATTCCCAGAAATTGAAAATAAAGATCAAAATTTTCCTTTAAAAGCAGCTAAAATTAAAATTCTTAGACAAATGTAAGCTTTCACTTTAGAGCTGTATGTTAAATATAAATTAAGAGCTGGCATTTTCTCCTATGTGTAGGAAGCATTGAAGACTTTAGCAATAAAATTAGAAAATACTATCTTTAATCATAATTGTAATAAATATTCCAAAAGTAATTCTCAACTTTTCACTCATTAAAAAAGCCCTCTAAGTTTTTGGACATTAAACTGTGACATACTAGAAAAGAAAAGTATTTAGTTCACTTGTCATTACTAAATTTCAAAGATAATTATGCAAAGGCAATTCTTTGGTCAGATGCAAATTCATATTATATATCTATGAGCATTAATAATAATTGATTTTACAATTGTGAATGGAAAGATGACTTTGAACTCTCTCATTCTAATAAGTCAATATGAATAGCACAAGATACATGAATGTCAAAAAATATAAATTTTTATATTTCACTCCTCAACACTGGCTTGATATCAATGTCTAAATTTATTACATTTTTTTTTAAATGTCTGTATCCTTAAACATTCTCAGAAGGATATGAATCATTTGATATTCATTTGTTTTCTTTCCAAAATTGATCACTGGCAGCTAACAATTACATACACATGTATAAAAAAAGAAAAGTAGAAAATTAAAGCTATGAAAAAGACAGTATAATAATTACAGGTTCCTTTCATGGGCCAGTCAATCCTACAGAAACAATGAAAGCATTTAATAGTGATTTCTGAGAAATCAGAGCACATTGCAAGAAACACATAGTAGGTACAAGATTTGCTATAGCAGCAACACAGATAATTTAATGAGCCATAGACTAATGAGTCTATATTTGTGGGTGATACTTTACTCAAAATTAGTGGAAATTTCCACCATAAGAAGCTATGTTAAGAAAAATCTGCCTTAAGAAGCTACTACAAAAGTGAAATTCAATGAACTAGGAGAAAGAGAAATCAGGAAAACAATTCCATTTACAATTGCATCAAAAAAAAATAAAATACCTAGGAATAAACCTAACCAAGGAAGTAAAAGACCTGTACTCTGAAAACTATAAGACATTCATGAGAGAAATTAAAGACAACACAAATAAATGAAAAATCTATCCAATGCTCATGGATAGGAAGAATTAATATTGTCAAAATGGCAATCCTACCTAAAGCAATTTACAGATTCAATGCACTCCCTATCAAAATACCAATAGCATTTTTCAGTGAACTAGAGCAAATAATCCTAAAATTCATATGGAACCAAAGAAGACCCTGAACAGCCAAAACCATCCTGAGAAAGAAAAACAAAGCTGGGGGTGTTATATTCCCTGACTTCAAGCTATACTACAAAGCTACAGTACTCAAAACAGTGTGGTGCTAGCACAAGACCAGACCCAAAGATCAATGGAAGAGAATAGAGAGCGCAGATATAAACCTACACATATATAGTCAATAAATTTATGATAAAGGAGCCATGAATATATTCAGTGGGGAAAAGACAGTCTCTTCAATAATTGATGTTGGGAACAGTGAACAGCTACATTCAAAAGAATGAAACTGGATCACTTTCTAACTCCATACACAAAAGTAAACATGAGACAGATTAAAGATCTAAATGTAAAACATGAAACCATAAAACTTATATTAGAAAACAGGCAATAATCTGTTGAACATAATCATGAGCAATTTCCCTGGAAACATCTCCTTGGGCAAGGGAGACAAAATTAAAATCAACAATTGGGACTACATCAAAGAAGAAATACAGATGATTAACAAGTACATAAAAAGATGTTCCACATTGTTAATAATCAGGGAAGTGCAAATCAAAACCAAAACAAGATATCACCTCATACCAGTTAGAATGGCCGCCATGCAAAAGACAGGAAATAACAAGTGCTAGTGAGAATGTGGAGAAAAAGGAACCCTCCTATGCTGTTGGTGGGAATATAAATTGGTGCAGCCAGGATGGAGGTTCCTCAGAAAAACTAAAACATAGAAATACCATATGACCCAGTAATTCTATTTCTAGGAATTCACCCAAAGAAAACAAAATCCCTGATTTGAAAAGATATATGAACTCCTATGTTTATTGCTGGATTATTTACTATAGACAAGATAGGGAAGCAACCAAAGTGTCCATCAATAGATGAATGGATAAAGAATTTGTGGTACATATACACAATAGAGTATTATTCAGCCATAAGAAAAGAAAGAAATGCTGCCATTTGTGACAACATGGATGGCTCTAGATGGTATTATGTTAAGTGAAATAAGCCAGGCAGAGAGAGACAAATACTGTATATGATTTCATGTATTTGTGGAATCTAAAAACAAAATAAAATGAACAAAATAGCATTGACACTGAGCAATGACTAGTGTTTATCATGGGGGAGGGTTTGCAGTGGGTGGGTTAGAAGGGAAGGGGAATAAAAGGGATAAAAATTCTCAATCCTAATATATAAGTTGGTCATGTGGATGACAGCCAATGATTCTGTAACATCTTTCTATGTTGAGACAGTAACTCTACTAGTGGGGATGAGAATTTAATAATACGGGTAATGGCTGAACCACTGTGATGTATATTTGAAACCAATATAAGACTGTATATCAATAATCTTCAATTAAAAATGAAATAAATAGCATCTATAGAAAGATACATAAAAATTACTATTTTTTTTAAAAAGTCTCATCATTGTTTTTCTTTCTTTCCATAAAAATGTCCTTCTCACACACACAAAACAATCAAATATTACAGAAGGATATAAGTGACAGTTGCCTATAATTCTATCCCAACCTAACTTCTGCATTAGTTTGAAATATTATAAATTTCTTTAAACTTTGTATCTGTGTTTGCACACAAAATCAAAGGTTGTGTGTCTTTTGACTGTAAGATAACTACATTTAAAAATATTCTGTATTAACAGAATACTTTTCTTGTTCAGAATAGGTAAGTCCTCTATATACATACTCCAAACTCAAATTAAATTATCAACTAATTAGATCAAGATAAACATAAATCAAACTGTTTTCTGCAAAAGCATTCTAAACCCAACTTTCGGTGTCTTTTACTTAAAAAGGAAAGGCTTGTATCAGTTTTAACTCATTATAATTCTTATTTCTAGAAACTGAGAATATAACATTTTTATTTCCAGGACAGATTTCAGCATAGCTAGTTTAAAAGCAAACAAAAGTTGAAAGGTATGTTCCCCTTCATAAAGTTAAGGTTACATTGTTCACCTGATAACAGCAATTACAAGCAAAAGCATGTATAAAATCTATTGTTTAACATAAAATACTTCTTGGTTTTTTTGTTGTTGTTGTTACAGCAAAACTAATCTCAAATTCATACTAGCATGAAAATCACCAAAAGAATGCTAATGCATTCGAAGTTATATACCCTTTTGGACTCATGCCCAATTTTAATCACAAAAATACAGAATCTGACACTATGAGTGTCATTTTTACCTAGTATTTATTTTACATTTTAATAGCTGTCACTTTAAAAAATTTGAATTTAAAAGCCCATTATTCAGAACCATTCTACATTTTACATCTAAGAAACAGTACCAACAATCAACAAATTTACCTAACACATCAAACATAAATTAACTGTTAATCTTAATTTATTCTTTCCTAAATATCAAGATAGCAAGATAACATTTGTAAGAACTAAGTAGTTTATCAGGAATCACTTCATCACAGGGTTTAGCTGAAACAATATAAAACAAGAGGCAAATTTGTTTTCCGGCTGTGATTGCTTTTTCTTTTCTTTTCTTTTTAAAGCATAGCTTACTTTGATTTCCCCCGTTCATGTCCAACCCTCTTCCCCTAAGTGTAATCAAGCAAGGAAGATTCCACTTTGAAGTAGAGATCATGAAAAAAGAATAAATAAATCAAAGCTTTTCTGAAACCCTCTTTTCCCCAAATGATGTACTACAGAACTCATGAAGAAGGCAATTAAACAGGCAGTTTTAGTTGGAAAATCAAATTTATGTATAAAGACTAAGTGTACTCAATATCATTTACTTATGAACCAAATTTGTTGTTTTCAAATTAGGCATTTATTTGAAAAAACTAGCTTATCAAATTGTCAATGGATGCTTGGAAAATAGGTGCATAAAGTTAACAAAGACTCTTGATCTTACGCTATCAAAATTCTTGTAATAATATGTAAATGGTTATACATTTAATAGTGCTAAAAGACTATAGTTGGGGCAGGGGGCATTTCCATTACAGTTTCATTTCAGATTAAAGCTCTGAGAACAGCTTTCTATAGATGACTCTGTATAGTTTGAGACATAGTAATGGATCAAAGAAACATTAAGATTGCATCTATAAGCAAAATGGCCTCTTTTCTAATTTTAAAAATGATATTAACTCATTATCTCCAAAATTTTATCAATTCAACATGTAAATCAATGTAAAAAAATAAGTAATGAACCATACAGTACATTCTTTTACTTCATTAATTCTTTGAAATTCAGTGTGTGTTTTACACTTAAATTACATCTCTATTCAGACAAGCCACATTTCAAGTGCTCAGTAAACAGATGTGGCCATTGACTACCATATGGTCAGCTTAGCTATCTATATACATTCCTAGAATTGAAATTGCCTAGAAGAGCATGTGCTTACATTTTTCTGGATGCTGCTAAATTGCTTTAAAAAATAAAAGATATTGTAAAAAATTTTAACAATTACCATACAGTAAAATTAACTTTTTGTGCACAGTTCTATGAATTTTAACACATGTACAAAAGTGTAACCACTACCACAAACAGCTCCATCACTCCAAAAAAAAAAAAAACAATTCCCTTCTGCTATCTCTTTATACAAATACCATCTCCCTAGTCCTATGCCTTGGAGACCACTGAGATCAGTGGTCATACTATAGTTTTGTTTTTTTTATAGAAATGTCATGTAAATGTAATTATACAGCACATAACCTTTAAGACTTGCTTCAGCATAATGTCTTTGAGATTCATCCAAATTGCTGCACATTCAATAGCTCTTTCCTTTGCACTGCTAAGAAGCATTCTCCTGTTGAAGAACATTTGGGTTCTTTCCACTTTTCAGTGGTTATGACTAGAACTTCTATAAACATTCACATACAGATTTTTGTGATTTCCCTATGAGAAATACTCTGGAGTGTGATTGTTGGGTCATTGGTAAGTGTACATTTAACTACAAGAAATGGCTAAACTGTTTTTTAGAGTAGCTGTACCATTTGAACTCCTACCAGCAGTGTATGAGAAGACCAGGTGCCCCTCGGCCCAGTCAGCATTTGGTATTGTCAGTTTTTTGTTAGCCATTGTAATAGATGTGTAGAGCTATCTTATTGTGGTTTTGATTATCTTTTCCCTGAAGCTAGTGATGTTGAATACCTTTTATTCAACATTGGATGCTTACTGGATATTGGCCTATTTAGAAAGAAAGAAAACAGTTCATGCACACCCAACAATCACAAGCCAATTCTATAGAAAGATAGTAAAACTTATGGTCTCAATGAATTACCACTTGTTTCATTGACTTGACTTAATTTGACTTCTTAACAATGTAATTTGTCTTATTCAATGGACTCTTTATCTATTCCTGGGATATAATTTAGATTCTCTCTAAAACTCAGTCCTTTTTGAATTTAATCCCTCTGAAGGCTTTTCTACTCCCTTTGTTGCAGCTGTTCTCGTGATGGTATGCAAACTTTACTTTTTGAACATTAGATCTGTAATTTCTCCTATCTAATGGATCTTCCTACCCTAACATCTCCCTTCACTCTCACATTTTAAAGCTGAGCTTTCTCAATTTTTCCATACCTATAGATGCAAAAATCATTTTAATCCCACAAGTTGAAACATGGCATTATTTTTTACTACTCTTTCTTGGTTTTCCTACAGAATAGCCCAGAATTGGCTGTGACATTTCTGCTTAACATTTATTTCCCATTCTCTAATTCTACAGCGTATTTTTGCTATTAGATGCTTCCTAACTGGTCTCTGTCCCTAGTCCAATTTAGCCATTATAAATTATCTTCCTAAAACATTAGTATCTTATTTTTAAGCAAAAAGTAAATAAACAAACCTAAAAGAGGAATGGCAAGTTTACTATATGAGTTCAATTAGTACATCAAGATTAATCTACTTTTTATTTTATTTAGGGGAACTGGCCACATGAAGAAAATGAAAGTGAATATAAAATATTAAAAACAAAAAATGGAATAAGGTATTTTAAAGGCAAGGAAAAAGAAACTGTCAAAAATGGTTAGGCAGACTTTAAAACAAACTTCTAAAAGAACTTCTAAAAGAAAAAAGTATAATTTTAAAACAAAAACTCAATGAACAAATTAAACAGCAGATTAATCAGAACTGAAGAGAGAATTAGGAACTTGGAAATATGAAAAAAATTACCCAGACTGAAACAGAGAGTGACCAGTAGAAGAAAATTATGAAAAAAAGAAAAAGAGAGAGAGAGAGAGTGAAAGGGAGGCTGAGAAGATCCAAAATACATCTGAGACCCAAGAAAGAATAGAAAGAGTTGAAGAGAACCTTCAAATCTAATTTCTGAGAAACATCCAGCACTGATGAAAGAGATGAATCCACATATACAAAAGGCATATTCTATACTAAGCAGGACAAATAGCTAGGAATACATACCTTAAAAGAAATTCAGAATGGCAAAGCTACAGAGAAGAACTTGAAAGCAGCCAGAAAGATAGATCACATATACAATGACAAGCACATTACACTCACACATCTTAACAGAACAATGGGAATCAAAAGAGAGTAAAATATTATTTTCAAAATGTTGTGAGGAAAGTAACTATCAGCCTACCATTATGAACCCAGCAAAACTGTCTTTCAAGAACTAGGACAAAATAAAGATACTTCCAGATCACCAAAAGATAAAGTAAGCAGACTTCCTCTAAAGAAACTTCTAAAAGATGTACTTCAGGAAAAAACAAATGATCCTTAATATGCAAGAAAGTACAGTGAATAAAGAAATTGGTACTTACATAAACAAACAAAAACAACTGTTATTTACATAAAAGTTGCAATAATGATGATGGTGCTAGTAGTGATGGTAGTGTTACTTTGTGTAATTAAAAAGAAATCAGAAATAAAATGCAGAATAATAATACCATAGAAGTCAAGAGGAGTGATCATAGTTATATGTTTTAATGTGTTTGATTTGTTCAGGAAAGAATAATACTGATTAGCTTTACTGTGTTAAGTATGCTTACTAAAGTTTCAGGAATAATCATCAAAAGAATAAAAATGAAATATACAGCTTCCGTACAAATAGAAGGGGGTGGGAAGAAATAATAAAAACAAATGAACAAACAATTCCATCAATGAATTGTGGTAACTGAATTGTATACCTTAAACAGGTGCAGTGAATGGTCTGTAGATTGTATCTAAATAAAATTGTTACCAAAAAAATTCAATACAAAAAAATAAGAGAACTATGTTTTAGTTTCCTCTCCAAATATATTGACTCCTAAAACTGGGAGTGACTACAATTAAGTGGAAAACATAGCTGGTTTACAAAAAGCCCAAAAGTCACAGTGGTAGAAAGGAGAGCATACTGAAAATGCAAATATATGTAAGGTATACAAACAAACCAAAGTTTAGGATAAGAGTAGAGAGCCAAATTCCAGCTAAATGTAGGCATAAGTCAAAACGCCAGTATAACTCAGAACAATATTTGAAAAAAATTTACTTTAAAGTTATACTTCTAGAAAAAAAGGGTGTATTTTGAAAGTAAGAAAACTAAACTAATCAAAATTCTAATTACGAAGTTATTACATAAAGTTTTATTAAAACTTCTCTTGCTTTAATTATTTATGAAAAAGGAGAAGTAATATGAGGCTCAGTTCAAAAGCAGAAAAACCATTATTTGAAAGTTTCAACTGTTGCCTCTGTTCCCACTAGATTCACTAAGCATATACTGAGAAAGTGTTACTATTTTTAGTTACCCTTCATTTAATAAACATCAGATCCATGAATATAATCATTCTTCTGTAACTCAACAGTAAAGTAAAAGACAAATGCCAAAGGAGGAAAACTGGAGCAGATATAAAGGACTTCATGGAGTACTTACTTACTAAGCATCAAAATGACCCCTTAATTTAATGTTGCACCCAAGTTAGGTAGGTAATATGCTTACTTTTTTCTGGAAACTATTAAACAATTTATTTTACATTTTTAAATTTCCTGATGACTCTGCTACGCAACAAAGTACTTTGCTATCTGGCAATCCTGATGACTTCCTAGATAGTTTACTTGGTAGAAGTCCAGTGGACACGCTCAGTCTATATTGAAATGACCCTTGTACAAAAAACAGGAAATTGAAGTTTTCTTCCTAACTAGATGAAGGATCACAACCAAAACGCTAAAGAAAAAAACTGAGGAAATGAGGGACTGCCACTGGAAGGAATAGGGTCAATGGGACAAGAGAAAGACAAAGTGAATATGAGATCAAAAATAAATTTACTATATAAATAATATTATTTACCATCATACTATGAATAATTAACCAAAATTAACCATTCCTAATTAACAGGACAACATTAAAGTGAAATCATTAAATTACAGACATTTTAAAAGAAAGTCAATGAAATGGAAAGATAGCAATACATCTGACATAGAAAAAATGTACAATAATTCTATTTGAATACTCATGAGTTTACAAATAAAATTAGAAACTATTACTATGTATTTCAATTATGTCTGATTTTATAGGTGGTATATTAAGAAAGTAGGTGTTCTAACAACTGTCACTCAACAATCAAGGTGTTACCACAGTATATTCCATGAAATCACAAAATTATACATACTAATTCATCTTAAATTTAACAAAATTTTTAAATCCCATTCCACATATTTCATCAATATCAGTTGATAACTTCAACTATTACTATAATAGCTGACTTCAGCTATCATTATCAACATTAGTTCTTTATTTCTAAATGAATGCATACTTAATTTAAATAGGTAACCTAACATTATCTTTGCGAAAAGGAAATGGATAATTAAGAATTAACCACTTTTGAAAGGGCTTAGACATGAGGGGGAAAACAGGGATTGGCTCAAAGTCTGTATATAAAAGATTAGGTACTCCCGCAAGACCAGGAAAGAGCGCTTCTCCAAACCCCTGGCCTCCGGTTTTGTTCTCTGAAGAAATGAAACTAGAGAGGCTCAGTTTTGGGTACACCTAACCCAATGGAAGGCAAGTGCAAAGCCTAAGGCTGAAAACAGGGACAACAGGTTTAGTTGGAATACTCCCACTTGCTCCCCTATCCTGCTTTCAGACACTTGCAAAAAGGCATCAAGCTGTTGGGTTCTTCTCTGGAGAAAGTGAAGAGTCTCATGGAAAAGACCCATAGACACTGACATTTTTGCTTTCTCTCCAGGAAAAAGGCCACCAACACCAAATCACCCTAAGGGAAACTCCCCATCAACAAGCTCAAACCTGTGTAAATAAGGTCCCAATTAGTATTTTTTCAATATGAACGATAGACAAAGAGGCTCAAAGAAAAAACAACAGTGAACAGGAAGAACGAGTGTGTATGCCTGCCCTGGTAGCAAATATTCCCATCCAAGCCAACTCCTTCCCACCTCTTTTACTCACTAATGTTTATTATTTGCACATGCTGTTTCCTTTGCCTAAAACATACGCCACTGTCATTCTCCACCTCCAGTGTGGCTAACTCCTTTCTCTCAACTTACTCATAATCTATTTTTCTCTCTGGACGGAAAGCTAAGAGCTTAGACATTTATCTGTCTTATTCACTGTTTTGTGATCTCAACAACTTATACAGAGTAAGCACTCAAATGTTTCTTGAATGTCTCAGTGAATGAAAAAATGCAGCTTTAAAGTATTTCTTGGAAAAGATAATAATTTCCATACACCTCAAAATTATTCTTAATAGTTTTTCTACTCCTTTTTCTAGTCTTTCCACTGCAGCCCTAGAAAGATCTATATGAATCTCTGAGTCTTTGCAATATCCTTCATTTTCAGTAAAATGGAGTAACTATTTATTTTTTTAAGGAACTTTTGAAAAGTTACTGTACCATCTTAAGTGTATCTTTCAGGCCGTCAAACCCATTTGGAAAGTTAAACCCAGAACTCCAGAGAAATGAACTGGTAAGTACAACCCCTAACTACTTCATAACATACCTTCACAAGAACTATAACTCATCTTCTTCCCTCTTAATCGTGTTGTTAAGTATGTATGTTTTATTATTAAATTAGTTCATGATGTATGTAAACTAATCATTAGGAGAGAGTACCAAAGACAGGGGAAATTAGCAAACAAAAAATATCAATGTAAAGCAAGAAAACAGAAGAAATGCTTGAAAATTCTGTAAGAGCTAATTCTAGTATTTATTAACTTCTCTATATCAAGTCACTCATTTATTGATATTACTTTCCTAATTGAAACCATTTTTGCTTTTTGTGTAACTGGCAAAAATAATGTCATTGCCCTGTAGAGAAAACCTGAAATGAGAAAAGCTGTAAAAAGAGCAGGTTTAAAGGAAAGATTGGGAATTTGGTTTTGGATATATTGAGTTTGAGACCCATGGAGATGTCATTTAGGCAATTCAATATACAAACACTGAGTTTAGGGAAGGAGTCAGGGCTCCCGATGTATATATGGATATAAATGCCTAAAACTGTATAGATGCACTTAATTGCAGCTGGTACTTAAAATCATCAAAATAACTGAGGTCACTAAAAGTAAATATAAGTTGAGAAGAGACTGTAAGAGAAGTGGTTAAAATACTCAAACATTTCTTTTCTATTGCAGAGAGACTTCTCAGAATTATTCCTGACATTTCCTTAACATTGGCCTTTTATTAAGAAGCTGAAAATTTATGAAATGAGAAAGATATTTTGTAGGGATGTTAATTTTTTATAAATTGGGGTTGGGGGGGTATAGATAGGAAGGATATAACCAGCTTAGTAAATATAGTCCTAAAATAGTCCAATGTGAAAATTTAACCCCAAAAGTGGAATAACTTCAAATAAATGTCTCTAAATGGAGTGTTTCCCTTCTTTTTATCACAAATTTCCTTTCTCTCTTCCTTACCCTTTTACCTCACTCACCAAGAACTCACCTCTCAACATCAGAACTCAAAGATTTTGGCCTAGCATCCAGTTCTTTGGGGTAACTTAAAAAGGAAAGTGAATTGCTAATTCAAATGGTTCTAAAAGCCTTTCTGAACTGGAAAGAAAAGAGGCATTGAATTTTTTTCACCCATTTTTCACTACTTTGCATATATTAGCACTTAATCACATACACACACAATCTATCATCCACATTCCTACCAGGGACATTTTCAAATCTGATCATGTCAGTTTTCCACATGAATTTCTCCAATGTACTCTCTTACAGGAAAATAAAAACTAAATTTCTTTTTTTTTTACCAGTTTGGTTGATTTTTAAACATAAGAAAAATCAGTTTCAGAAAAATCCAATTTTCAAAATGGAATTAAGTATTCTACTAGAGGCCTAACCAATGTTCAGTATAAAAGGATTCCCATATCATGCTTAATGGACAGCATCAGAAGACTAGTTAGATCCATCTCCCACCCAAAAACTATCTGCTGTTATATTTTTGAATACTTTCGTTTGCTGATGAGGTTATCCCTTAGATAGAGCTGCAAAAATAGAATGCACTTTGGGATCCACTTAATTAAACTTCATTTAACAGTGCTCCTCCATTGTAATATATTTTTTATTCAGGCCATAAACATATATTCTTAAAGGCTTCTAACCATTTACTAGACCTAAAATCATAGAGATTGGAAAGAAACAAAGTATCAAACAAAAATACAAGCCCATCCAAAACAGCAAATCTGGAATTTTCTTTACAAGAAAGATCAAGGGGTGGTGATCTCCTTCATTTAGCTCCCTCCTTCTTTATATACTCCCACCCTCAATCTTGAGGCTTTATTTGCAGAGCAGTAACCCTGTTTTGCTAAATTTGTATGTTTAGTTAGCTAGTTTGGAAGTTACAGAGATTGGAGATGAGTGATACAGAAGTTAATGTACTACTAAGCAACCCATAGACTTTGCCTCCACTAACCAAAACTAGAAAACTGAAGAATATTTGTTTTTTTCTCTATACTGAACAACTATAAAATGTAGTAGGAACTTTAACTTTTAATAGCCCTTGTAACTATGAAATTATCTGGTTTATTTTTTACCTGTTTATTCTCAGCTACCATATATTAGAATGCAAGCTCAATGAAAGCAGCAAATTTGTCTAGTTCATCCCAGACCCCAGCATCTAAGATAATGTCCTGCACATACTAGAAATCTAATAAGTTTTTTAATAATGAAGGATAATATATTATTACATGTAAGATTTTATTTTTCTTTTTCATTAATATATTTCAGTATGCCTTTATTACTTATTTGAACTTTAAGTAAGTACACTTAGAGGTTTGTACCAACTGTTCAATTTTTACTAACAACTAATCTTAATTTATTTAATTTAGTTTACAGTTAAATTTTTTAAATGCTTTAATACTAAATTCAAAGATATACCTGTTATTAAAAAGGCTAAGTTACAAATATAGTCATGAAACGTTTTCATAGTTAGCAGAAAACATTCCACTTACATAATACTCTTGTTAATTGGCTGCAAATCACCTGCTGGTTGACACTTGACACATAATATACAGCCTTTCAGTATCATATTTTTACTCATTTATTGGTTTATAGGAACTCTTTTAAGTCCCACAGAGTCTACCTGATGCTTTTTAATTACAGAAAAAGGTATTATATTTAAATAATATTAATGTTAAGATTTAAAGCCACCCCCCAAAATCACCTAGAGAATTCAGTTAAGAAATAAATTCATTATTTCCTTATTCTAACTCAAGCATTTCTGAAAATAAGCCAAACCAATTACAAAAATGTTATAGAAGTAAGAGACAAGACACAAGAAATGACTAATTAATGACACTTTAATTTTAATAGATCTGCACAGAATATAACTGAAAGAATTTCAAGAGTTTATTATTTCTCTGGAAAAATCAATATATTCCTCCTGACAAAATATTACTTTGGTATCATTCCTGAATAGTATGTATAAACTGAATTTAATCCTTAGGAGACATCAGAAAAACCCAAATTAAGGTACATTTCATGAAAAGCTGTCATGTGCAGTGACTGTAATGAGATATGTGGGGGGGACTTGATAATGGGGGAAGTCTAGTAACCATAATGTTCTTCAAGCAATTGTACATTAATGATATAAAAAAAAACTGTCTTATGTTCTTTAAAAATGTCAAAGCCAAGTTAAAGAAAAACTGAGGAAGTGTTTCAGATAAAAGAGACTCTTGAACAAGGTACCACAAATAATGCAGTGTGTGATATTAGATTAGATACAGGCCTGAGGCGGAAAATAGTTACCAAGAATATTATTAGATAAACTAAATTATTAAATATTAGTACTATGTCAATGTTAAATGTCTTGATTTTGACAATTGTGGTTATGTAAGAGAATGTCCTTGTTCTTAGAAAGTACAAACTGAAGTATTTCAGGGGTAGAGGGGATTGACTGATATGTCTCCAGTTATATTCAAATGGAATACAAACATTTTTATATGTTTGCCAGGAACTTCCACTTCCAGCCAAGATGGAATAATAGTTATCAAATCTACCCATCCTCCAAAAACCATTTTAAAAATAAACAAAATATATAAAATATCATTGCAATACAGCAGACAACAGGAATGAAAGACAGTGATCCTTGAGAAACAGCAATCCAAGTGAGCTCTGTGAGTATCCAGCTTAACGCCTTGAGAATTGCCAGGTCATAGAAGAGTGGGAAAATGTCAGGAGAGCCCAACGGACTCTCTGACTTGAAAAGACAGAGCCAAAAAATATGGGAGATACCTAGTTAGAATTTACAGGCCCACATATAGGAGAAGAAAGAGCTACACAAAAAGGGAATTCTGGAAACTTGCAGGGGAAATTCTTAACAACTTGGCTAAGTACTTATCAGCACACAGGTGTAAGGAAAGTACCCAAAACCAGGAAAACAGTCACCCAAAAGGATTGAAGATAATACAGCTCATCACTTACACAGCATTAGACAAAGGGCCTATTCCCACCTAGTTCAACTGGAAAACCCCAAGATTCACAGAGTTTTGCATAAAGGAATTTAGAAAGAATTTGCCTCAGTATTGGGGACTAATTAGCCCTAGACTGAACATGGTCCTATTCCTCATAGCAAATCTTTAAACCCTGGAAATTTACAGTATTTATAGAAACACAAAAACTTCAGTTCCTAACAAAGTAAATTAATACAATAATATTATATGGTACAGTTATGTATGGTATGCAAAGAAATGGGAAAATGCAACACATAATAAAGATAAGTTAGTCGATTGAAACTGATGTAGAACTGAAACAGATATTAAAATTAGCAGTCAAGATCTTTAAAATAGTTTTTATATTTTCCAGTTTTAATATTTCCAAAGAGATGTGGAAGATTTTTAAAAATTTAGCTACCACAAATGAAAAAAATTATACTTCATGAGACAAAAATACAAATCAGGTGGAACTAATGACAAGTTAGACATTGTAGGAGAAGAAATCAGTGAACTCAAAGACATAGCAATAGAAACTACCCAGAATGAAAAACAGAGAAAAGATAATTAAAAATAATAAACAGAACATCAGTGAGTGGTGGGACAACTCCAAGCAACCACATGTATGTGCAGTTGGAGTCACCAAGAAAGAAGGGCAAAACCAAAAATATATTTGAAGAAATAATTACTAAAATTTCCAAAATTGGATGAAAACAGATATAAGTAACACAACAACACCAAAGAAGAAAACTATTCCAAAACACATTATAATAAAATTTTAAAATCAGTAAGGATATAGAAGAGTTGAAAACCATGATCACCCAAATTAACTTAATTAATAATTTTAGAACATTTCATTCAACAATAGCCAACACACATTCTTTTCAAGTGCACCTGGAACATAATATCATGAAAGACCATATTCTGGGCCATAAAAGAAATATCAGTAACTTGAAAAGCATTTGAGCAAAGTAAATTCTCAGATTGCAGTGGAATTAAATTAAAAATAAATAATAAAATTATCTCTGAGGGGAAAAATACAAATATTCAGAACTAAATAACACAATTCTAAATATGCATGGGTCCAAAAAATAAAAGGAAATTAGAAAGAATTTTGGACTGTTAAACAACATATACAAATTTGTAGGAGGTGTTAAGCTGTATCTAGGGGGAAATTTTATACATGACACACCTATATCAGAAAAAGCAGAAAGGTCACAAATCAATGGCTGCACGTTCTACCTTAAGAACCTTCAAAAAGAAGAGCAAAGTAAACCCAAAGCAAGTGTAGGCGTGGGAACAGTAAAAATTATGGTAGAAACAAAAGAAACAGAAAACCACTGAAACTAAATTTGAGAAGATCATTAGAATTCTAGCCAAACTAACTAGGAAAAAGAGAACAAAAATCAATGATATCAGAAAGAGATACAGTGAATTATATATTCTATAGATATTAAAAGGATAAGAAGAAAATACTATAACAAGTATGTCAATATAATCTAAGTTATAACTTAGATGAAATACATTTCTTCAAAGATTCAAACTACCAAAGTACACTTACTAAGATAACCTTAATAGCCTTATATGTCTTAAGCAATTTGAATGGGCTATTAAAAATCACCTCACAAAGAAAACTCCAGGTCCATATGGCTTCCCTTGGTGAATATAAAAACATTTGCAGAAGAAATAATACCAATTCTGCACAAACTTTTCTGAAAATTTAAAAATGAGGAGATACTTTCTAACTCATTCTAAATGAGGTCAACATTACCCTAATACCAAAGCCAAAGACATTATAAGAAAACTGAACACAATCCTTCATTAAAAAAGATGTTAAAAAGTTAACAAAATTTTGGCAAATCATACCTAATGATATATTAAAAGGATAACACATTATGACCAAATTGATTTTATGTCAGAAATGCCAGGTTGGTATAACATTTTAAGTCAATCAATTCAATATGCAGAAACAGCATTTGACAAAATTCAATGTCCTTTCCTGATTAAAAACTCTAGGCAAACTAGGAATAGAAGAGAAAACTTTGTGAACCTGATAAAGGGCAGCTACAAAAAGCCTACAGTGAACATCACACATAAAGGTGAAAGATGGGATGTTTTTCCATCAAGATCAGGAACACAACAAGGGATGTCTGCTGTCACCATGTTTGTTCTGCATTGTACTACAGGTTCTAGCCAATGAAATAAGGCAAGAAAAAGAAATAAAAGCCACTCGTGATTAAAAGGAAGAACTAAACTATTTTTAATTTCAGAAAACATGATTATCTTTATAGAAAATTCATTGGAATCTTTTAAAAAGCTACTAAAGCTAATAAATGAATTTAGTATAAAACCAACTGTATTCTTATATACTAGGGATAAATGATTATAAATAAAAATTTTAAAACACTCCTTGTGAGATGGTACAACATTCGAAAATTCATCAACATCATCCACCACATCAACAAAAAGAAAGACAAAAACCACATGATCATCTCCATAGATGCTGAAAAAGCATTTGACAAAATTCAACATCCATTCATGATAAAAACTCTCAGCAAAATGGGAACAGAGGGCAAGTACCTCAACATAATAAAGGCTATATATGATAAACCCACAGCCAGCATTATACTGAACAGCGAGAAGCTGAAAGCATTTCCTCTGAGATCGGGAACCAGACAGGGATGCCCACTCTCCCCACTGTTATTTAACATAGTACTGGAGGTCCTAGCCACGGCTATCAGACAAAACAAAGAAATACAAGGAATCCAGATTGGTAAAGAAGAAGTTAAACTGTCACTATTTGCAGATGATATGATACTGTACATAAAAAACCCTAAAGACTCCACTCCAAAACTACTAGAACTGATATCGGAATACAGCAAAGTTGCAGGATACAAAATTAACACACAGAAATCTGTAGCTTTACTGTACACTAACAACGAATCAATAGAAAGAGAAATCAGGAAAACAATTCCATTCACCATTGCATCAAAAAGAATAAAATACCTAGGAATAAACCTGACCAAAGAAGTGAAAGACTTATACTCTGAAAACTACAAGTCACTCTTAAGAGAAATTAAAGGGGACACTAATAAATGGAAACTCATCCCATGCTCATGGCTAGGAAGAATTAATATCGTCAAAATGGCCATCCTGCCCAAAGCAATATACAGATTTGATGCAATCCCTCTCAAATTACCAGCAACATTCTTCAATGAATTGGAACAAATAATTCAAAAATTCATATGGAAACACCAAAGACCCCAAATAGCCAAAGCAATCCTGAAAAAGAAGAATAAAGTAGGGGGGATCTCACTCCCCAACTTCAAGCTCTACTACAAAGCCATAGTAATCAAGACAATTTGGTACTGGCACAAGAACAGAGCCACAGACCAGTGGAACAGATTAGAGACCCCAGAAATTAACCCAAACATATATGGTCAATTAATATTTGATAAAGGAGCCATGGACATACAATGGCAAAATGAGAGTCTCTTCAACAGATGGTGCTGGCAAAACTGGACAGCTACATGTAGGAGAATGAAACTGGACCATTGTCTAACCCCATATACAAAGGTAAACTCAAAATGGACCAAAGACCTGAATGTAAGTCATGAAACCATTAAACTCTTGGAAAAAAACATAGGCAAAAACCTCTTAGACATAAACATGAGTGATCTCTTCTTGAACATATCTCCCCGGGCAAGGAAAACAACAGCAAAAATGAGCAAGTGGGACTACATTAAGCTGAAAAGCTTCTGTACAGCGAAAGACACCATCAATAGAACAAAAAAGAACCCTACAGTATGGGAGAATATATTTGAAAATGACAGATCCGATAAAGGCTTGACGTCCAGAATATATAAAGAGATCACAAGCCTCAACAAACAAAAACAAATAACCCAATTAAAAAATGGACAGAGGAACTGAACAGACAGTTCTCCAAAAAAGAAATACAGATGGCCAAGAGACACATGAAAAGATGCTCCACAGCGCTAATTATCAGAGAAATGCAAATTAAAACTACAATGAGGTATCACCTCACACCAGTAAGGATAGCTGCCATCCAAAAGACAAACAACAACAAATGTTGGCGAGGCTGTGGAGAAAGGGGAACCCTCCTACACTGCTGGTGGGAATGTAAATTAGTTCAACCATTGTGGAAAGCAGTATGGAGGTGCATCAAAATGCTCAAAACAGACCTACCATTTGACCCAGGAATTCCACTCCTAGGAATTTACCCTAAGAACGCAGCAATCAAGTTTTAGAAAGACAGATGCACTCCTATGTTTATCGCAGCACTATTTACAATAGCCAAGAATTGGAAGCAACCTAAATGTCCATCGGTAGATGAATGGATAAAGAAGATGTGGTACATATACACAATGGAATACTACTCAGCCATAAGAAGTGGAAAAATCCAACCATTTGCAGCAACATGGATGGAGCTGGAGAGTATTATGCTCAGTGAAATAAGCCAAGCAGAGAAAGAGAAATACCAAATGATTTCACTCATCTGAGGAGTATAGGAACAAAGGAAAAACTGAAGGAACAAAACAGCAGTGGAATTACAGAACCCAAAAATGGACTAACAGGTACCAAAGGGAAAGGAACGGGGGAGGATGGGTGGGCAGGGAGGGATAAGGGGGGGGAAGAAGAAGAGGGGTATTAAGATTAGCATGCATGGGGGGGAGGGAGAAAGGGGAGGGTGGGCTGCACAACACAGAGAGGACAAGTAGTGACTCTACAACATTTTGCTAAGCTGATGGACAGTAACCGTAATGTGGTTGTTAGGGGGGACCTGATATAGTGGAGAGCATAGTAAACATAGTATTCTTTATGTAAGTGTAGATTAAAAATTAAAAAAAAAAAAAAAAAGAAAGAAAGAAAGAAAGAAAAGGGGGATTACTCCTTAACAGGATAAAACTATTGGTAAATCAAGGATCAACGCATGCTTTAAATATCCTTAATGTTGATCACTTAAAGGGTGTCAGATGATCAGCTATGGAGGTACTCTTTTCTGATAATATTCCTTTCTCTTAATTAAAAAAAAAAAAAAAAAGCAGTTACTGTGTGCTGACCTCCAATGAGTTCTGCACAGTGGTATAGAGGGCATGTCAAAGTGTGGGCAAAGGGTCTGTTTGTTTCTATGCAGAAGATCAAGGCCTAGCTTGGATACCCAGAAAATGAACTAAGATACGATATGAGGAGGAGCTTCCGGCATCAGCACTCTCTGGAGGACTTGTGCCGGGGGATGATCATCAAAAAGCCTCCACAAGGATCCGGACGATGCTGCGGTTGTGGCTGCATCCAGCCCACCGTCTGCTGGACTTGCCATAGGAATGAGGAGGGAGATGTCTAGGCTGGCATGTGTATACAGTGAGACAACGAATTTGACCGGATCTGTACTGTTGGAACTCAACCAGGAGTTGGGAGGGGTGCAAGTTGTAGCACTCCAAAATCTCATGACTATAGACTATCTATGGTTAAAAGAACATATGGGATGTGAACAGATCCCAGAAATGGGCTGCTTTAATTTGTCTGATGGTTCAAGTACAGTTGGACAATATCCATCATATCATAGATAAATTTTCACAAATGCCTAGGGTGCCTAAATGGTTTTCTTGGCTTCACTGGAGATGGATGGTAATTATAGATTTGCTTTGTTTATGTCACCATATTCCTATTATGTTAATATGTGTGTGCAAATTAGTTAGTAGTTTAAAACCTATACATACTTAAGGTACTATACAAGAAGATATGTCAAAGAAATAATCAATCCTCCCATGTTTCCTTCATATGCTACATCTATAGCTTTTCTTCTTCCTTCCTAATTACAAGCCTTAAATAGAATTCGTGCCTCATATCGAATTTACCGAGTATCATAATTCCTCCAGGTGGTAAAGATACCTCGAGACAAGTGCTGGGCATAGAAGCCACAGGGCATAAATCTGCAAAGAAGTAAAAAGCTAACCTTTGCAAACAATATGGCTTCTCTCTCACTTACCAACTTTACATTTCCCTGTATGGCCCCGGAAGATGACTGGTTAGCCAGAGACGGGTAAGATTCCTCAAGGGAGGAACAACCTAAGACAGGCACAGTCGCAGGGGGGCCATCAGGTGAGAATTTGGGGATCAACAGAGGTGAGGCTCAGAACCTCACCCGCCCCTGCTTTGAGAGAAATCTTCTGCATCCGTGGATGTCTTGCTGCCCTTGTCTAGCCTGGATTAATACTTAGTCCATAGGCACACACCTGATCATCTGATCATCTACATTTGCCTTCTTACAGCTCTAAACTATGTTTTCTACCTTTATCTTGCATCTACCTACCACTTCAGCATTTTATTAAAAATAAAAATAATAATAATAATAGGAGAAATGTGGGATCAACATATAAATCAAGTACAAAAATCAAACGAATATTCATATTTGACCTGATTGTTTATAGGTCATAATGCATGATCAAAACCGAACGTTTCTGTGATGAATGCCCTTGTACTGTTCACCATGTAAGAATTTATTCACTATGTAAGAATTTGTTCACCATGTAAGAACTTGTTCGTTATGCTTCAGAAGATTGGAGACTGACGAAAATTAGGCTTGAGATGGATTAATGATTGTACATTGAGCGTTGACCCCCCTATACTGAATTTTATTGTTGTTAACAACCATTTGATCAATAAATATGAGAGATGCCCTCTCAAAAAAAAAAAAAACAGTCCTTGTGATAACATGGGGAAAAAATGACAAAAAAAATGTGAAAACATTGAAAACTGCAAAATACTGCTGAGAGAAATTAAAGAAGACCTAAATAAATGGAGAGAGATATCTTGCTTTTAAATAGGATGCATCTGCATAGTTAAAATGTCAATTTTCTAGGTCCAGACCAAACTCAAGAAGAGGGAATTACACAAAATCATGAACAGCAGAAGGCAGAGATCATCGGGGGCCATTTAGAGGTTTGCCTACTATTATTAAATATCTCCACATTACGTTTTGTTCAACTCCCTTGTAATTCCTCTAAAGGGACTCTGGAGCCACAGTACCTGGGTCACCAAATTAACATGTGATTTTGCCAATCATCTCACTTCCCTATGTCTCAGTTTCCTCATCTATAAAATAGAGATAAGAGAACCTATCTCATATAGTTATTGTGATGTTAAAATGATTAAATATCTGGAAAGCACCTAAGTATTTGGTACATAGTAAGTGCATAAATACATCCAAGAAACCAATACAAACACTAAATTTGCTATTCCCTAATGTTAAGTATTTATTACAACATGTCCTTCTTTGATTTAACTATTAATAATGCCAATTACAAATAAAACAGTTTTAGTTAAGGTGTGTACAAAGATAGTTTACTAAATTGCATGTATTTTTTCAACCTTAGGCACTGAGGAAAAAGTATCTTCTTATTCCCATTTTTAATAAATTTTAACAAGTGAATATTGGTAATGCATGGGATGACCATAATCTTGATTTACCTGGTCCTAGTTAGTGCCTATTGTCTAGACATAATGATCAATGACACCCTCTTTCACTCATAAATGTGATTTCCAACAAAAAAGCATTCCAAGATTGCACAAGAAATTAAGGTCACTCGAGTTTTTCATAATCCTGGATTGGAATGAAAACTGAACCTAGAAGAACATATCTGGATAAGTAATCAACAAACCTGGGACAAAGCAAAAAGAAACTGAAGAAAGAAAGAGATAGGCAGTGGGGATGGGTAGGAATGATAGAGCCAGAGTGGCCAAAGTCAATAATAAATGCTTCAAAATGCTTAAATAACCAACACCCATTCATTTACAATTTGAATTCAAGATTCCTCTACTACCTATAAACCAAGCATATTCTTAAAGGTTAGTAAGAGCTCATAAAAAAATGTAACTGGCATTTCCTTAAGGATTAAAGAAATCCATAAATGAATAGCAAATAAACATTCATCTGCCATATTTAATTTCCCTTTCTGCTACCTGTTTTAATATGTAATCATAAAGCCAATATATAATTCTGATAGATACATATTTTAAAATACAAGAAAACTTGTTTAAATCCACACATTACAGACCAAGTTTTAGCAAAAAAAAATTCTTATAACTATTTTTAATCTGCCACCTGAAAACATTAGTTAACTTTGGAAATTCCAATCCCTTTAAAAACAGCAGCATCAAAGCAAATAGTCATGATCCTTTAAGAGGATAAGTATTCTCATTTTAATTAAAGAATAAATTATTTGACTTGGTATGCAACTTCACATCTGTATTTTGAGATCTATTTATATTTACTGTTCATTTCATTAATGAAAAAATGAAAAGTAGAATTTTTGAATAGCTTATTAACAGAGGCATTCTTAAAATATCTGTAACTTTCATTTTCAGGAATTTAGGCTACTAAGAGGAATGAAGTTCTGGTGTGTGCTGCAACATAAATTAAACTTGAAAACACTGCAAAGTAAAAAAAAAAAAGCTAATCATCAAATACTACATATTGCAAGATTCCTTCATATGAAAAGTTCAGAATAGGCAAAGATATAGAGACAAAAAGTAGACTAGTGGTTGTATAAGTCTGGGGCTGGAGTTGGCAGGATGAAGGGAATGGGGATGACTTTCTTTGGGAAAGATGGAAATGTCCTAAAATTAATTATGGTGATGGCTGCACAAGCCAGTGAGTATATTAAAAACCACTGACTTGTGTATTTTTAAATGGGAAAATTGTATGGTCTGTGAATTATATCTCAATAAATGTACTACCAAAAAAGAACTTAGGTTATAATTCCTATCTGAAATATATACTGTTGAAATATTAATATATTAAAGATGGAAGATGTGATTCTAATGCTTGATAGGAGAGAAAATCCATAAAGGTATGCATTAGTCTATTCATGTTAATTGCTCAACATTGATTCAAGTACATTCTATATCACTAAATTACTACCAACTTTTAGAGTATAAACAGATTTCTTGAAATTTTTTACTATAAAATAAATTTAGAAACTGGCTTCATTTTAAATTTGTGGTGGGTATTTCCTAACTTCATGTGTAAATATATAAATAATTAAAAAATAATCTATCAAATTATACATTTTATCCCTAAGTAGCTATTAATTTAGTTTCTCAATATAAAGTTTAATAAGGATAATCTGAAAGCTTTGTAGCAAGTGTAACTTTTAAAGTATATATACACAACCCACTTTTATCTTCTTAAATTCTGTTTCTAGAGTTTCAAGTACAAAATAGTAATCATTTCTTGACCTAGGTATATAGTGTCATATTCCATTATTTTTAAAATGGTTCATAAGTGGCAAGCTGAGTTAAGTGAACACTAGTAATTGTCAAATAATTATACTAGATCTAGTCTATAGAAGCAATCAATGTTATTACTACTGATATTTTAAAAACAGATCACAAAAATGAAATAGCCACTTCATTATTCTACCATTAATGTTTGTTTATTTCAAAAGTTCATATTTCCAAAAATTTATACATTATAGCACTAACTCTGGTATTCAAAGCTAAGGTGTCAGGAAGTTGAACAATATCAGAAGTAACTGTATATCACCTTAGAAAGTGACATGAAACTGCTCTTTGATATGGCATAATATTAAGATTTGATAAAGATGGGAAAGCAACATCAGCAATATGGTTAAGGAGGAGATACAAACCCTCATCCCCCAATTAAAAACAATAATTAAACACCTATCCACAAATGAAAACAGCCCTGAGAGGACTCAAGAGTCCAATTACAAACCTACAGCAACAGAGTGGAGCAAAAAATGGAGAATAGCCACACAAAAAGGATGACTAAAAGATCGGCTTAGCAGAGATCCCTGGAGGCAATTGGGAAGAAAGAGGAAGACTATCAGTATCAGCAACATAGTGGTACCATCAGGTCCTCAGAGCAGGAGCCTGCTCTGTGGAGTCCTCTGCAGTCCTCTCCTGTGCTGCCAAGAACCATAACAGCTCTAATGAGAACTGCAGACTCCTCACAGCTTTCACAGTGAAGGAACCTACAGTGTTGGCAGGGCCCCAGCAGTCTGCTCCACAGAAGTTACCTTTCACCACCAAGGTAACTAATAGCTATCACTGCCATAGACCTCGAGGAAGGAGCTGCTGCTATGCCCACCCCAAGAAGGAGCTGCTCTTGTGTTGCCCTGGGATCAAGGCTCCCAGCACCCTGCAACCCTGAGTATATCCCAGACTCCAGAGCCACAGTTGCTCTACCTGCTCCTACACTGCAGACCCTGGATCCAGGGCTTTTGTGTGCACCTATGCTCCAGACTCCAGCACTGAGGATGCTTCACACATGACCACATCTCAAGAACCACAGCCAACACCACTGCAGGCTAGTCAGCCTTCTGGACCCAAATGCCACTGTTGCTCTTTGTGTGTCTGTACTTCAGACTTTCATCTTTGTGGCCACTTTGCATATACTTGCATTCCCCACATCACTGCCACTGCAGGCCAGGCAGAGCACCAGACTCCAGAGCTGCTGTTACTCTGCAAGCACAAGCACCAGTCTCTGGCTCCATGACTGCTCCAAAGGTACACACACAGACATCAGTGCTACCAGCATTGATGTAGGTGCCTACAAGCTGGAACCAATACCAAGAGGAATCCCTTCCACTGTGACATCCTTCATTAGAGAAAAAGAAATGAGGTGGCCCCAGCATCTTTCACTGCTGCTGCAAACAACTGCAGCCTTGGCCATTGAGGACCCTTGCAATTTTACCAACACTAACTCCAGCTGACATGGGTGCAATGAAGACTGTACTGCTGGGCCTTCCTCAGAGCTAGAAACATCATTCCAACCCAGCCAGTGCCCTTGTACCACTCACTAATGAAGATCTTTCTCCGCCAAAATCAGACCATAAAATCTGGAAGAGGTGACTATTCCATCAAATGCACAGACATCAGTGCAAAACTACAGAAACATGAAAAATCAAGGAAACATGATACTACCAAATGAACACAATAATATACCCATCACTGGCTGCAAAGAAATGGAAAATCTGCAAATTGACAAAGAATTCTAAATACTCATTTTAAGAAAGCTCAGCAAGCTATAAGAGAACACAAATCTACAAAATAATATGAGAAAAAGAGTACATGAATAAAATAAGTTCAAAAGATACAAATTATATTAAAAAACCAAACAGAAATTCTGGAGCTGAAGAATAAAATGAATGAAATGAAAAATGCAATGGAGAGCATGAAGAGCAGATATGATCAAAACAAAGAATCTGTGAACTCAAAGACAAGTTATTTGAAATTACCCACTAAGAGAAGAAAAACAAAAAATAATGAAAAACAGTAAAGAAAGCCAACCTAAAATATGAGACACCATCAAATAAAATAACATTAGCATTATAGGAGTCCCAGAAAAAGAAGGGAGACAAGAGAGAAAGGGGCAGAAAGCTTATTTTAAAAAATAATGGCCAGGAACTTTCCATATGGGGGAAGAGATATGGACTTTCATGTACATGAAGCTCACAGGTGGCCAAATAGTTTCAACACAGAGAAGTCTCCCCTAGACACACTACAATAAAGCTGTCAAAAATCAAATACAAAGAGAGTTTTGAAAGCATCAAGAGAAAAAACTCATTTCACACAAGGGAACCACTACAGACTATCAGCAGATTTATCAGCAGAAACTTCAGAGGCTAGAAGAAAGTGGGATGATAAATTCAAAGTTCTGGAAGAAAAAAATCTGCTAACCAAAAATATCATACCCAGCAAAGCTAACCTTCAAAAATGAAGGAGAAACAAAGACTTTCTTAGACAACAAAGTCTAAAGGAGTTCATCACCACTAGAAATGCTTTACAAGAAACGCTAAAGAGAATTCTCTGTGCAGAAAGGAAACCTGCTAATTACTAACATGAAAATAAATGAAAGTATAAAACTCATGGGTAAAGGTAATTATATTATGAAATTCTTAATACTCTAATACTATAATGGTGGAGTGTAAATCACTTTAATGTAGTATAAAGGCTAAGAGACAAAAGTATTAAAAATAACTATAGCTACAATAATTTAAGGGATACATAGTATTAAAAGATACAAATTGTGACATCAAAAACATAAAGTGGGGGGAGTGAAAGGGTAGAGTTTTTGTATGATATTGAAGTTAAATTGTTATCAGTTAAAAATAGACTGTTTTAGCTATCATATGTTTTATGTAAGTCTCATGGTGACCACAAAACAAAAACATATAGTAAATACACAGAATATAGAGAAAGGAATCAAAGCACATCACTACAAAAAAATCACCAAATCACAAAGAAAGACAGCATGAGAGGAAGAAAGTAAAAAAAGGAACTACAATACAGGCTGAAAACAATTCATAAGATGGCACTAGTAAGTCCTTACCTATCAATAATTACTTCATATATAAATGTATTAAATTTTATAATCAAAAGACAGAGTGGCCAAGAGGATGAAAAAAGAAAAAAAGACCTAAATATATGGTGACTATAAGAGACACACTTCAGCTTTAAGGAAACATAGACTTAAACTAAAGTGATGGAAAAGATATTCTATGCAAATAGAAACCAAAATAGAAAGTAGCTAAACTTATATCAGACAAAATAGACTGTAAGTCAAAAGCTGAAACAAGAGACAAAGAAAGTCATTATATGATCATAAAAGGATTGCTTCACCAAGAGGATATAACAATTGTAAGTATATATGTACCCCCAAATAAGAATACCTTAACATATTAAGCAAGTATTAGCAGTTCTGAAGGCAGAAATAGGCAGCAATGCAATAATAGTAGGGAACTTCAATACCCTACTTTCAATACCTCACTTTCAATAAATACATAGCTCAGACAGAAATATTGGACTTGGCTACACTTTAGATCAAACAAACCTAACCAATACATACAGAACATTCCATTCAACAGAAGCAGAACACACATTCTTCTCAACCACATACAGAACATTCACCAGGATAGATCATATGACAGGTCACAAAACTAGTCTTAAAAATTTAAGAATGAGATAGTATCAAGTCTGTTCTCTGAACACAATGGCATGAAACTAGAAATCAACAACAGAAAAAAAGTAAATTTCATAGACACATGGAAATTAAACAACATACTGCTGAATAATCAAAAGATTATTCAGTCAAAGAAGAAATCAAAAGATAACTAAAAACTATCTTGAGACAAATAAAAATGGAAAAACAATGTGCCAAAACTTATGGGATCCAGTAGAAGCAGCTCTAAGAGGGAATTCTATAGCAATAAACACCCACATTAAGTAAAAGGATGTACCTACACAACCTAACTTTACACCATCCCAGAAATAGAAGAACTAAGTCAAAATTAGAAGGAAGGAACTAACAAAGATCAAAACAGAAATAAATAAAATAGAGGACAGAAAACATATAGAAAAGATGAACAAAACTAAGAGCTGGTTTTAGAAAAAAATTAACAAAATTGACAAACATTAGCTAGACTGAGAAAAAGAGAGAAAAGACTCACATAAACAAAAGAGGAGACATTACAACTAATACCACAAAAATATAAAGGATCATAAAAGACTACAAAAAAGTGAATTGAATACACCAACAAATTACATAACCTAAACAAATAAATTCCCAGAAATATATATCCTATCAACTGAATCATGAAAAAATAGAAAATATAAATAGACATATGCCTACAAACAATAAGGAGAATGAATCAATATCAAAAACCTCCCAACAGCTTTCTTTCTTGCTCCTGGGCCATCTTGGCAGCTGTTCTCAGTTGGGTACCATCCCACACCTCACACAAGAAGACATTGGCCTCAAAGAGGATAAAAAGCTACTGGAGTCAATCAACTCCAGGCTCCAAGTCATCATGAAAAGTGAAAAGTACATGTTGGGACACAAAGAAGATTCTGAAAATGATCAGACAAAAGCAAAACTGGTCATCCTTGCCAACAACTGCCTAGCCCTGAGGAAAGCAGAAACAGAGCACCATGCTCTGTTGGCCAAAAGCAGGTCCATCCTAGTGTGGCCATAGCACTGAACTGGGCACAGCCTGCGGGAAATACTAGAGTGTGCACACTGGCTATTACGGATCCAGGTGAATCTGATACCATTAGAAGCATGCCAGAGTAGACATTTGAAAAGTCATTCATCAAACTTTTTTTTTTAATAAAACTGTCTAGAGCTTGTTTTAAAAACAAAACAAACAACAACAACAAAAAATCCTCCCAAAAGAGAAAAATTCAGGACCTCACAGCTTTGCTGGTGACTCCCGCCAAACTTGTAAGGAGAATAATACCAATCCTTCTCAAACTCTTCCAAATACTGAACTTATATTAAGTTCCAAACTCATATTAAGAGGACAACATTACTCTGAGGATACTACAAGGAACAAAATTACAGACCAACATACCTGGTAAACAGAGATGTAAAAGTTCTCAGCAAAAATCACAAACTTAATGCAAAGCACATTAAAAGGATCATATACCATCATCAAGTAGGATTCATCCTAGGATGCAAAGGTGGTTCAACATTCATGAATTAATAAATGTGATATACCACATGAATGGAATGAAGGATAAAAATTGTATGATCACCTCAATAGCTACAGAAAAGTATTCAACAAAACTCAATAGCGTTTCATGATAAAAATTCTCAAAAAATTTGGAATGGATGGAATGTACTTCAACATAACAAAGGCCGTATTTGACAAGCCCACAGCAAACATTACATTCGAAAGCTTGAAATGTTTCCCTTTAGATCAGGAATAAGACAAGGATGCCCACTCACACCAATTCTACTCAACATAGTCCTGGAAGTCCTAGACAGAGCAATTAGGTAAGAAAAAGAAATTAAAGGTAACAAAATTAGAAAGGAGGAAGTAAAATTTTCTGTTTGGGGATGTGTGTGTATATATATATATGTATATGGAGAATAATACCGATCCTTCTCTAACTCTTATATATATATATATATATATATATATATATATATATATACACACACATATATATATACATATATATATATATAAAGACCCCACCCCAAAACTGTTAAAACTAACACATAAATTCAGCAAAGTTATAGTATACAAATCAACAAACAAAATCAGTTGCATTTCTATATACTAATATGAATTATCTAAAAGATAATTAAGAAAACAACCCATTTACAATAGCATCAAAAACAATAAAATACTTAGGAATAACTTTAACCAAGGAGGTGAAAGATCTGTTAACTAGAAACTATAAAACACTAATGAAAGAAATTGAAGAAGACACAAATAAATGGAAAGGTATCTCTTGTTTTTGGATTAGAAGAACTAAGTTGTTAAAATGTCCATACCACCCAAAGCAATCTACAGATTCAATGCAATATTTATTAAAATTTCAATGGCATTTTTCACAGAAATAGAAAAAAAGTAATACTAAAACTCATATGGACCACAGAAGATCCCCAATAGACAAAGCTATCTTGAGAAAGAAGAACAAAGCTGGAAGTATCATACTGCCTGATGTCAAACTATACTACAAAGCTAAAGTAATAAAACAGTATGGTACTGGCAATGAAAACAGACATATAGACCAATGGAACATAATAGGGAGTCCAGAAATAAACCTATGCATATATCATCAACTAATCTTTGACTAGGGAGCCAAAAACACACAATGGGAAAAGGATAGTCTCTGAAATAAATGGTGTTGGGCAAACTGAATGTACATATGCCAAAGTAAGAAATTATTTTATACTACTAACAAAAACTAACTAAAAATGGATTAAAGACTTAAATGTAGGACCTGAAACTGTAAAAAGCCTTGAACAAACATGGGGGAAAAGTTTCTTGATATTAGGCTTAGCAATGATTTTTTGGATGTGACACCAAAAGCACAGGCAAAACAAGAAAAAATAAGTGAAACTACATCAAACTAAAAAGCTTCTGCACAGTATAGGAAATAATCAAAAATGAAAAGACAGTCAAATAGGCAAAAATATTTGCAAACCATATATCTGATAAGGTATTAATATCTATATGTAAATAACTTTTACAATGCAATAGTAAAAAGAAATTGATTCAAAATGGGCAAAAATGGACTTAAAGAGACATTTTCCAAAGACATAAAAATGGACAACAGGTGCATGAAAAGGTGCTCAACGTCAAAAATCAACAGGGAAATGCAAATCAAAACCACAATGAGATAGCGCTTCAAACCTTTTAGGATAACTATTATCAAAAAGACAAGAGACAGCAAATATTAGCAATGATGTGAAGAAAAGGGAACCTTTGTGCACTGTTGGTGGGAATGTAAATTTGAACAACCATTATAGAAAACAGTACAGACTTTCATCAAAAACTTAGAAGTAGAACTACCATATGATTCAGAAATCCCACTTCTGGGTATATATCCAAAGGAAGCAAAAATAGTAAATTAGTATGTCAAAGAGATATCTGCACTCCAATGTCCACTGCAGCATAATTCAAAATAGCTAATATATGGAAACAATTTAAATGTCCATCAATGGATGAATAGTAAAGAAAAAGTGGTGTGTGTACATACACACACACACACAATGGAATATTTACAATCATAACAAAGAAGGAAATCCTGTCATTTGCAACAATATGGATAAAATGTGGATGCATTATGCCAAATGAAATAAGCCAGACAAAGACACTGTATGATCTCAGTTATATGTGGAAGCTAAAAAAAAAGTTGAAGTCATCAAAACCAAGCATAGAATGACAGTTGCCCAGAGTTGTGTAGTATGGGAAATGGGAAGATTTAGTCAAAGGGTACAAACTTTTAGTTATAAAATGTTCTGAGGATCTAATGTACAGGGTAGTGACCATAGTTAATAATGTTGCATATATATTTGAAATTGGCTAAATTAGATTTTAAGCATTCTTACAAAAAAAAGAAAAAAAAAACTATGAGGTGATTATGATAATCAGCTCACAATGTGTATGTGTATATATATATATGTTTTATATATATATATATATAACATATATATATATCAAATCATCCAATTATATACTTTTAATATATACAATTTTGTTTCTCATTAACAGCTCAATTTTTCTTAAAAAATTAGATAAAACTAACTGGTATATAACAGATGTTCACTGTATTTGACATATGTATGCTTACATACAAAAATGAACATAGCTATATAAAAATTAAAACATGTATATACAAATACAGGTTTTTAATATGCTCTTTGGTGTTAACTCTATTTTTTTCTCTAATTTTTCTGTCTAGCTGCCGTGATGAGATAGCTTTGTACAGCAGTTTCTTTTAATTCCTATCAATATCACTTGCTAAGTGATATTGAAATATCACTTGCTAAGAGGAGATAACATTTGGAGTTTTTATACTTGTTTTCAGAATTAACTATTATTGCCTAAGTAACTGAAGTTCCAAATGGTTTTCTGCTTCTAACATTTAAATCCCTGGACAAAATTTGGCCTAGCAGAGATAAACATATCCATTAGTTTTTCCTCTGGAATTCTCAATAAATGCATTATATATTCTCCCTCATGATCTGACATTTCAAGCAAACAGAAATCACGATCTTACCTCTAAATGGTAGAGTCACAACCCTCAACATGTTAATGAGTTAACATGAAGCAATTTTCAACAATAATATAAAATCAATCTATGAAATTCCCATAATTATTTTTACTAAAAGTAGCAGTATGATTTCAACGTATGTTCAATTTCACAAATCAAAAATATGCAAGAGAGAATCAAGCCCCAACAAAAGAAAAACCAAATATTTAAGATGAGAGCCATCTCATTTAGTTAAGTCACTCTGTGATCCTAAGAACTCAAAGATAATTATGGACTTTTAAACAAGCTAAAAGTTACTTTGAGACTTTAGTAACAATTCAAAAAGGCACTATATACTGTCTCAAAAAGGCATTTTTCTAACTTCCATTATATAACCAATCTAAAATGATAGGAGATATGAACTCTTTGAAGTACTGTCCTATTAAATCCTAAGATCATTTCCAGTGCTAGTCTGGTCATTAGGAAACAAATTTAAAAGAAAAATATATGTTCAAGCCTCAGACATCAAAAAAGACACTCAAAGTGGCTTATAGAAACAAGGAAGAGTCCTGCAGAGGATCAGAAAAATATCTGGGGCAATTCTGAGAACAAATCAGACAGCCAAATGTCATAGCCAGTGCAAAGAAAGAGTGGCTAACTGCCCAGATGTATTTCACTATTCAAATACTTAGATATGTGCACTCTTGACATAACTACTGTCATTTGATGCAAAGGTTAAAAATCAAATACAGATGCAATAATGAAAATGTAAAACATCAAGAAATCACTGGGCATTGCCTTTTTGGGGAGAGTAGGGCAATTAAATATAAATACAGAAGCCAGTGTAAATATCAATGTAAAATTTTGTTAACCATATATAACAGACATTTTCCTTTAGAAATTTCATTGACACTAATCATATCCATATATATTTTTACACAGAAGTCTCTATATTTGCACAATTCCTAGTATATTTTTAACTCCTCAAATGTTTTTGGGAATCAGTCCAGACCACAAGACTCTGAGGAACTGCAGAATTGATCAGACTGACATGTCAACACATGTGAATATAGAACCATACAATGTTGTTTTTATTTGGTAAGCATGTCATAAGCAACATTTTCTAGTTTACAGTGCCAGGGAGATGAACTCAGTTAAAGTAAGTGTAACTACAAACTAACAAACAACGAAAACCCTCAGACCCTTTAACTCTACAACTCAGCTAACAGTGACATATTTTACAAAACGAGAATCACATTATCTACTGGGTCACAAGATTCTTATCCCATATGCTGTAATCTAAGTACTACCTCCATAGGGTCTATCACAGAGCCAATGGGTACACCAGGGATGAAGTGTATGTTAAATACTGTTTTGCAAATTAAAAGAAATAATCAAGATACAAAGGCTATTGCAATTAACCAAGATAATGCTTCATTTTGCTTATTGCTTATTATCTTTGTTTTCATTTTTAAACACAGATAAGAGGCCAAAGACAAATTTATCTTAAAATGATTTAAGCATGCTTCTAATCAATTGCAATCGGAATATACAAAAAAACTAAGACAATAAAGTACAATCAAAGAAAACAAATTCCCAGAGGTTGAGCCCTGCTCTTTCACTTATTAGCTGAGTGACTTTGAGCAACCTAAGTTTTGAACCAGTCTCGTCATTTCCTACCTGGGAAGAAGAATAAAGACTATCTACTTCACAAAACTATTGCAGACTAAGAAATAAAATGGCTCTAAACAGTTTTGTAAAACTGGAAAGAAGTGAATGAATTCACTGGGTTATCATTAAACAATGACTTTGCCTGAGAGACAGTTGTTCAATATAGACTATAATAAATTTTGCCTCTTTATATTTACAGCCCTTAATTAAAATGTCTTTAATTAAACATTCATCAAAGTAAATTGTGTAGCCACCACTCTCCTCCCTTTTAAAAATCTGGAGGTTTTATAACAAAGAGTGATGACTCATTTTTATTTTTAAAATAGATTTCTCTCATACTTTTAAATCTTGCTTTATCTTGCTTTTAGTATGTATTTTTTCAATTAACAAAATGTATACCTGCCTCCAATTAAACTTTAGGAATACATCTTAGTAGAAGAAAAGATATTTATTAAATTTCTAGGTCAACTCCAAATCTTTTCTTTTTTTCTTACTTGGTTCATTTGATGCAAACACAGGAACAGTGCAATACAGTCTTTCTCAGCATGAATAACAAATTACCATTTTGCTTTCTCTGTACTCATTACCTGAATGAAACTTTAGACAGAACCAAATACAGTTACAACATCAAACACAACAATCAAAGGTAAAATACTTGCAACAAACCATACCTAGTAATAAGAACCGCATTATCGTGGTGGGCAATCCCATTTTCTGGAATGGTGTTTCCATCACTTTGGTGGGAGAGAATGGATTTCTGCCACTTACAGAAGCTATCGAGGGACTTGTCTGCATGGTGGTTTATCTCCAAGTTTGGCTGCAATACAACATGCATACCAGAAATGTTCCAAACAAATTACTAAGGTCAGTTGTTAAAACTTTTGAAGACTAAAGTGGGACTATAATTAGAAGCAGTGGTTTCTAGGAATAATGTCTTGCCAATTTTTATCATGGTAATATCTGACTTAGAATTAATTTGGTGTGTTATTGAACAGACATTCTTTCTAGTTTCAGCTTTAATGATAATGTGAATGTGTGTGATTATCAGCATACAAAACCAACCAAAACCACTATTATGAGGTCTGCCATGCAAATGCTCATCTTTATACTAACACCTATAACTAATATACATACACAAGTTTAACATAAGTCTGGTAAACTATCTAATTTGCTTAAAATATGCTTAGTGATAAAAATCATATTCAATTAGAGCTTCCAAAGAGAAGCAATAATAAAATATATTATTTTATAATACATAATTCTATAGTTTGTCTGTTAAGAGTTTTAGATTTATAAACTAACTCATTCTTACCTGATCTTCTGTGAGAACAATTAGGCGGGCCACTATAATATTCACAACATTTCCTAGGCTGGAATCATGGTAAAGTTTGGCAACCTGACCTCCAGAAAATAAGAAAAGATACAAAGTCAGACAAAAATCATAGGATGATTAATAATTTTTTAAAGAGTGGTAAAACATTTTTCATGAATTTAACCAATGTGTATATAAAGAGCCCATATCACTTAGAACTCTAGCTTCAAGATGCCTTGGTAAAAAGTCTGGTATGCTGGTCTATCTCAAGAATATTTTCTCCTAAAAACAAACTACAACCTAAGAATTAAGAGGGTGAGCTAATGTTTCAAATTAAAGAAAATCTCCTAAACAGGATTGAACACAACCCATTCAAAAAGTCAATTCTGAAAATGAACAATAAGGTCACTTTTAAGTTTATTTTTTATGGAACTGAAACATTGATAGAATAGTCTCATTTTAGACAAATAAATTCTTAAAATCATTATTCAGAGTAAAAATTCACTTCAGTCAAAAACCACAACAAACATTAAGTTAAAATATTATATAGAGGGATCAAACTTACAATATTCATCACACTCAAAATGTAATGTTCAATGTCTTTGCGGCCGTGGTAGGCCACCATCATTTTGTCTGCCACGACTAATGTCTCCACAAAGCGCTCAGTGCTTACTGATCTCTTCAGTCTGTGGCGGACATGTGTGCCATTAATCGGTAGTGAAGAAGGAAAAGCAGATGTGTCATTCAGCCACCAAGGCTTGTCACTTTTTATGAGGTCTATAATAAAAACAATTAACAGTTCATATAGGTTCAGTAATTAAACTTACTTATTTATAGATCTTTCATATAGACATCCTTCTTATTATAAGTTCTCAAAGTGAGGGGAGGGGAAGAGGACATACAATAGTAAGAAAATTACTCTTTAAATTTTTCAAAATAATCAACTATTTGAAAAAAATAGACAATAATGTTAACTACTCATGAAAAGAAATATGAATTATTTAATAAAAAACAATTTTCAAATAATTATTTCCTATTATTCCAATGAGTATATCATACTACTTTTAAATTTAGAATATATACTTTAAAAAATCATTTAAAGTTGTTCAAAAAGCATCTATAGTATTAGCTTTCTAAATAGCCTAAGGCAGTGCTGATGATGAATATTAATGTTGCAAAAATCGATTCCTAAGATGCTTTTGAGCATTTATTTTAAAACAGCAATTTTAATAAAACTTTGATTAAATTATCTTAATTAGAGTAATTCTTCTACTCTAGAAATCTCAATTCTAAAAGGCTGTGAATTGTTTTTTTCACTTAGTTTTGTAGTCTACAACTATTTTTACTGACATAATGCCCAAAGTATTCCTTTTCCAAGACCTAGAAGTAAATGGCATTAGAATGAAAGTTGAAAGATCATGGTTCCAGCATGGCTTGCTTTAAACCACATTTCAGTGTTTGGTTGATAGTTCAATCCTTCCTTTTCTAGACATTTGGTCCTTCAGTACAGAGGAAACCTTTAAGTATGATGGCATTTGTAAATACCTGCCTCATTTATATTTACCTTCATTTAATAAACTTAAGCAGGTACAGGCCTTTGACATACCTCACTTTCATATTGAACAGGAAATCTTTCGAACCTCTCCTTACAGAAAAATTTAGTGTGGAAAAATTAGATTAATTTATATAACATACTTAACAGAAAGCACTATTCTCTATTTTACTAACTTATTTGGCCTTTCCATTTTAAAAATTACTTTGGTAGAAGGTATAAATTTTAAGAAATAAGAAATGGAAATGTCCATAATAAATATCAGTTGAATACTTTGAAACGCATGGAAATTAAATAAGTGTCTTTACTCTTAAAAGGTCAAGTGGGGCAGAGACATACTACTTATTTCAATAGTATATCCCCAAGACAGGCGGTAAGTATTTCCTAGGTCCAGTTGTAGCAGACGGACCCCTAAGGTGGCCCCATGACCTCTGCCTGTTGATGTTCACAGTCTGTGTGGTTTTCTCCCCTTTAGTATGGGTGGAACCTATGACTTGCTTTTAACTAATGGAATACAGCAAAAAATGATGGAATGTACATGGTTACATGTATATGACTACATAATTTGTTACATCATATTGTAGCATCTCTCTTACTAAAACCTTTCTCTTCCTGGCCTTGGAAGCAAGCAACCAAGTTGGTGAACCACAGGTGGCAAGGAACTGCAGGGACCTCTGGCAGAAAGCCAGCCCAGAACTAAAGCTTTCAATCTGACAACATTAAGGAACCATGGGAGTGGGAAAGTAGATTCTTCCCCACTGAAGACTCCAGATGAGAACCCAGCCCTGGCTGAGGCTAAGTAGGTAACTCCACATACAGACTTCTGGTCCCCAAAAACCTGAGATCATAAAAATGTATTGCATAAGCCATTGGTTTTGCAGTAATAGTTATGAAAGAGCCAAAATCTTTTCTCCATTAACCTAACTCCAATTTCTCCTGCTCAGTCTTCTGTAATCACAAAACCACTCATGTATTTAAATCATGCCTAGTCTTCCCTTCCTCTGGCTGAACAGCTTAAATGCCTAGATATAGGATTTAATTTTCATTATTTTGATCATTTTCACTTTTCTGATCCATTCAATTTTTCCTTATTTTTACTTGAAATATTGTAAAAACAATTAGATATGACTGGGTAAAATAAACACTTAGCAATGGTGTTTCTCATTTGATAGCATTTAGTATAATTAGCTACTGATATTTATGATCATTTTCATGAACTTCAACCTTCTGGCTTTTTAATTATTACTCTGCTTGACTATAATTCAATCAGGCATATGTATATATAATGTCTTTGATGGACATTTATAAATGAAAAGAGATAGTTTCTATGCCCAAAGATTTTGAATCTGATATATATGTAATACAAACAGACACACAGAATGACTAAAAGAAGTAACACCTTCAGCTTCATTTTAAAGATTAATTAATCCACCATGATTAGATCATTACAAAACAGTATCTACACCTCCTTATTGTTAACCTTAATGATCTGTAACTAACATCTTTTTTAGTCTAAAATAGAATACACAGTTGACTTGTTTTGTCTCAAAATTAAGGTTAAAAGTTCTCAGGACATATGCTTTGCTCAGTTTAATTTCAGACAGAGTGTAGAATGTTAAAGAACACATTCTTACATATATGTATGTAAGAATAGAGAACTTTCCACCAAAACCAAATACATGGATCTCTGTCATCTGAAGTAAGATTTTAAGTTTTTGATCAATCTCTTAATATTTTTTAGTATATACAGCCATTCAAGATTATCCGAATGACCTGTTTTTTTGTCTGTTTGTTTTTATTTTGGTATCATTAATGTATAAGTAGATGAGCAACATTATGGTTACTAGACTGCCTCCATTATCAAGTCCCCACCACATACCCCATTACAGTCACTGTCCATCAACGTAGTAAGATGCTATAGAATCATTACTTGTCTTCTCTGTGTTGTACTGCCTTCCCCATGTCCACCACCCTACTTTGTGTGTGCTAATCATAATGCCTCCTTTTTCCCTTTCTCCCTCCCTTCCCACCCATCCTCCCCACTGCCTTTCCCTTCAGTAACTGTTAGTCCATTCTTGGGTTCTGTGATTCTGCTGCTGTTTTGTTCCTTCCATTTTTCCTTTGTTCTTATATTCCACATATGAGTGAAATCATTTGGTACTTATCTTTCTCCACCTGGCTTATTTCACTGAGCATAATACCCTCTAGCTCCATCCATGTTGTTGCAAATGGTAGGATTTGTTTTCTTCTTATGGCTGAATAATATTCCATTGTGTCTATGTACCACATCTTCTTTATCCATTCTTCTACTGATGGACCCTTAGGTTGCTTCCATTTCTTGGCTATTGCATATAGTGCTGCAATAAACAGAAGTGCATATGTCTTTTCAAACTGGGCTCCTGAATTCTAAGGGTAAATTCCTAGGAGTGGAATTCTTGGATCAAATGGTATTTCTATTTTGAGTTTTTTGAGGAACCGCCATACTGCTTTCCACAATGGTTGAACTAATTTACATTCCTACCAGCAGTGTAGGAGGGTTCTCCTTTCTCCACATCCTTGCCAACATTTGTTATTGTTTGTCTTGTGGATGGTGGCAATCCTTACTGGTGTGAGGTGATATCTCATTATGGTTTTAATTTGCATTTCTCTGATGATTAGCAATGTGGAGCATCTTTTCATGTGCCTGCTGGCCATCTGAATTTCTTCTTTGGAGAAGTGTCTGTTCAGATCCTCTGCCCATTTTTTTAATTGGATTGTTTGCTTTTAATTTGTGGAGGGGCATGAGCTCTTTATATATTTTGGATGTCAACCCTTTATCAGATATGTCATTTATGAATATATTCTCTCATACTGTAAGATGCCTTTTTGTTCTGTTGATGGTGTCCTTTGCTGTACAGAAGCTTTTCAGCTTGATACAGTCCCACTTGTTCATTTTTACTTTTGTTTCCTTTGCCCAGGGAGATACGTTCATGAAGAAGTTGCTCGTGTTTATGTCCAAGATATTTTTGCCCATGATTTTTTCTAAGACTTTTATGGTTTCATGACTTCATTCAGGTCTTTGATCCATTTCGAATTTACTTTTGGGTATGGGGTTAGACAATGACCCTGTTTCATTCTCTTACACGTAGCTGTCCAGTTTTGCCAACATCAGCTGTTGAAGAGACTGTCATTTCCCCATTGCATATCCATGGCTCCTTTATCATATATTAATTAACCATAAATGTTTGGGTTAACATCTGGACCCTCTATTCAGTTCCACTGGTCTGTGAGTCTGTTCTTGTATGAGTACCAAACTGTCTTAATTACTGTGGCTTTGTAGTAGAGCTTGAAGTTGGGAAGTGAGGTCACCCCTGCTTTCTTCTTCCTTCTCAGGATTGCTTTGGCTATTCGGGGTCTTTGGTGGTTCCATATGAATTTTAAAACTATTTGTTCCAGTTCATTGAAGAATGCTGTTAGTGTTTTCCCAGGGATTGCATTGAATCTGTAGATTGCTTTAGGCATGATGGCCATTTTGACAATATTAATTCTTCCAAGCCACGAGCATGGGATGAGTTTCCATTTGTTAGTGCCCTCTTTAATTTCTCTTAAGTGTCTTATAGTTTCCAAGTTTATTCCTAGGTATTTTATTCTTTTGGATGCAGTTATGAATGGAATTGTTTTCCTGATTTCTCTTTCTGCTAGTACATTGTTAGTGTATAGGAAAGCAACAGACCTCTGTGTATTAATTTTGTACCCTGCAACTTTGCTGAATTCAGATATTAGTTCTAGTAGTTTTGGAGTGGAGTCTTTAGGGATTTTTTATGTACAATATCATGTCATCAGCAAATAGTGACAGTTTGACTTCTTCCTTACCAATCTGGATGCCTTTTATTGCTTTCTGTTGTATGATTGCCATGGCTAGGACCTCGAGAACTATGTTGAATAAAAGTGGGGAGAGTGGCCATCCCTGTCTTGTTTCTAATCTTAGGTGGAAAGCTTTCAGCTTCTCACTGTTAAGTATAATGTTGGCTGTGGATTTTATCATATACGGCCTTTATTATGTTGAGGTACTTGCCCTATATACCCATTTTGTTGAGAGTTTTTATCAAGAATGGATGTTGAATTTTGTCAAATGCTTTTTCAGCATCTATGGAGATGATCATGTGGGTTTTGTCCTTTTTGTTGATGTGGTGGATGATGTTGATGGATTTTTTAATGTTGTACCATCCTTGCATCCCTGAGATGAATCCCACTTGATCATGGTGTATGATCCTCTTGATGTATTTTTGAGTTTGGTTTCCTAATATCTTGTTGAGTATTTTTGCTTCTATATTCATCAAGGATATTGGTCTGTAATTTTCTTTTTTTTTTTTTGTGGTGTCTTTGCCTAGTTTTGGTATAAGAGTGATGCTGGCTTCATAGAATGAGTTTGGAAGTATTCCCTCCTCTTCTATTTTTTGGAAAACTTTAAGGAGAATGGGCATTACGTCTTCTCTAAATGTCTGGTAAAATTCTGCAGTGAATCAATCTGGCCCAGGGAATTTGTTCATGGGTAGTTTTTTGATTACTGATTCATTTTCATTGCTGGTAATTGGTCTGTTTAGATTTTCTGTTTCTTCCTTGGTCAGTCTTGGAAGGTTGTATTTTTCTAGAAAGTTGTCCATTTCTTCTATGTTATCCAGCTTGTTAGCATATAGATTTTCATAGTATTCTCTAATAATTCTTTGTATTTCTGTGGTGTCTGTCATGATTTTTCCTTTCTCATTTCTGATTCTCTTTATGTGTGTAGATTCTCTTTTACTCTTAATAAGTCTGGCTAGGGGTTTATCTATTTTGTTTATTTTTTCAAAGAACCAGCCCTTGGTTTCATTAATTTTTTCTACTGTTCTTTTCTTCTCAATTTTATTTATTTCTTCTTTGATCTTTATTATGTCGCTCCTTCTGCTGACATTGGGCCTCATTTGTTCTTTCTCCAGTTTCAATAATTGTCACTTTATTCATTTGGGATTGTTCTTCCTTTAAATAGACTTAGATTGCTATATACTTTCCTCTTAGAACTGCCTTCACTGCGTCCCACAGAAGTTGGGGCTTTGTGTTGTTGTTTTCATTTGTCTCCATATATTGCTCAATCTCTGTTTTAATTTGGGCATTGATCCATTGATTATTTAGGAGCATGTTGTTCAGCCTCCATGTGTTTTTGAGGCTTTTTGTTTTCTTTATACAATTTAGTTCTAGTTATATACCTTTGTGGTCTGAGAAGTTGGTTAGTAGAATGTCAATCTTTTTGAATTTACTGAGGCTCTTTTTGTGGTCTAGTATGTGGTCTATTCTTGAAAATGTTCCATGTGCACTTCAGAAGAATGTGTATCCTGCTGCTTTTGGTGTAGAGTTCTGTAGATGTCTGTTAGGTCTATCTGTTCTAGTGTGTTGTTCAGTGCCTCTGTGTCCTTACTTATTTTCTATCTGGTGGATCTGTCCTTTGGAGTGAGTGGTGTGTTGAAGTCTCCTAAAATGAATGCATTGCACTCTATTTCCTCCTTTGATTCTATTAGTATTTGTTTCACATATGACGGTGCTCCTGTGTTGGGTTCATATATATTTATAATGGTTATATCCTCTTGTTGGGCTGACCCCTTTATCATTATGTAATGTCCTTCTTTATCTCTTGTTACTTTCTTTGTTTTGAAGTCTATTTTTTGTCTGATACAAGTACTGCAACACCTGCTTTTTTCTCCCTATTGTTTGCATGAAATATCTTTTTCCATCCTTTCACTTTTAGTCTGTGTATGTCTTTGGGTTTGAGGTGAGTCTCTTGTAAGTAGCATATAGATTGGTCTTGCTTTTTCATTCATTCTATTACTCTGCATCTTTTGATTGGTGCATTCAGTCCATTTACATTTAGGGTGATTATTGATAGATATGTACTTACTGCCATTGCAGGCTTTGGATTTGTGCTTACCAAAGGTTCAAGGGTAGCTTCTTTACTATCTAACCATCTAACTTTAACTCCCTTATTTTGCTATTATAAACACAATCTGATGATTCTTTATTTCTCTCCCTTCTTCTTCTTCTTCCTCCTCCACTCTTTATATGTGGGTGTTTTATTCTGTACTCTTTTTGTTTCCCTTGAGTGCTTTTGTGGATAGCTGATTTTCTTTTTTGCCTTTAGTTAGTATTTTATTTTTTGCCTTAAGTCTGCTTTCTTTGCTGTGATTTTATTTTCTCTGGTGACATCTATTTAGCCTTAGGAATACTTCCAGCTAGATCAGTCCCTTTAAAATACCCTGTAGTGGTGGTTTGTGGGAGGTAAACGCCCTCATCTTTTGCCTATCTGGAAATTGTTTAATCCCTCCTCCAAATTTAAATAATAATCTTGCTGGATATAGTATTCTTGGTTCAAGACCCTTCTGTTTCATTGCATTAAATATATCATGTCATTCTCTTCTGGCCTATAAGGTTTCTGTTGAGAAATCTGATGATAGCCTGATGGGTTTTCCTTTGTAGATGAATTTTTTTCTCTCTCTGGCTGCTTTTAATACCCTGTCTTTGTCTTTGATCTTTGCCATTTTAATTATTATATGTCTTGGTGTTGCCCTCCTTGGGTCCCTCGTGTTGGGAGATCTGTGGGCTTAACATAGTCTGAGAGACTATTTCCTTTCCCAGCTTGGGGACATTTACAGCAATTATTTCTTCAAGACACTTTCTATCCCTTTTTCTCTTTCTTCTTCTTCTGGTATCCCTAGAATGCGAATATTGTTCCGTTTGGATGGTCACACAGTTCTCTTAATATTCTTTCATTCCTAGAGATTCAATGACCTGTTTTGTTTTTCATTCTAGCACTTACTACTTCTTGACAGTTGACCATCATTTATTTATTTGTTTGACTGCTTATTTAGTTAACTGTCTCTCCTCCCTGGAATATAAGCTTCATAGAAGCAGTAACTTTTCACACTTTATTTTACTGCTACACCCTTGCACCTAGAATAGCCTTGCACACACTTGCTAAATGGATATTTAATAACTACTTAAGAAGATAATGCAGATTTACAGACAGAAAATATATCAATCCATCCACCTATCTCTGGATGGTGGTGTAAGAGTGACTTCATTTTCTTTTTTTTTCTTTTCATCCTGTATTCTCTAAATTTTCTACAAAAAGATATTTTTCATAAAAATTGCTAAATTGATAGCTTAAATCTAATTAGAATGGGAAAATTCATATCTGAATGAGATAATTACACCCACTGTCAAAAGGGTTTTCATGTCTTATATTTAGACGTAAACTTGAGTTCCCAGTAATAGGTTAACTGGCAATGTATGCATATGAATTAATGCACATCTCACTTGAACTATGCTGTTGAAACAGTACCACAGTTAAGATCAGTAGTTCTTAACCAGACATTATCCCAACTTATTAAACACAAAATTCTTTTTTTCTGATGTAGTGACAATCCCATGGAATTACTACTATGTTCCCATTATTTAGAAGCCAGTGAGGTATTTGAAAGTATGTAATTCTGCCAGATTTAGGAGACAGACTTGAATAATGACAGAAAGACAAACCTGGAGACAGGAAGAACAGTTAGAAAGTCATTAGAGTGGTCTAGGAAGGAGATAATGAGGGTCTGAACTAAATGGATTGGTGTTAGGGGTAGTAGAAATAGCTAGTAAATGGAATAAATTAAAAACAAAGACCATTTAGGAAGTAGTCTCAGGACTCCAGGAGGACAGATTAGAGAAGAAAATCTTCCCAAAACAGGGCAGAATTTCATGACGGCACTAAGAGTGAATTTGGAGAACTGCTTGACTTATGGCTAAACCACTGGAAAATAAGGATCTGCCTAAGTAAGACCAGTTAAGAATAAGATAGGTGCTTCAGAAAAGGATAATCTGAATATCAAATATCAAAAGATAAGAGATACCTTTTAGAATATGATGAAATCTAAATATTTTTGCAAAAGTGATCTTTATGATCATGAAGTGAAGGATGTCATGTTATGAAAAAAATATGGGCAAATTACATCATAATAAACAACTAAATATATTTGAATCCTAGTTTTTAAAGAATTTATATTGTACTTTCATAAACTTTATTAAATATAAGATAAAATTAACTATTTCTGTAATGTTTAGTTTCATTATTTAATACAAAAACCAATCAGACCTTTTTTTCTTCATTATTTACTGAAAAATTTTATTTCATGTTTTAAGTGGACTCACTTTAAGTGGGCTTTTCTAGTACCAATTATTCTTGACCAACAAGGAGCTGCCATAATGAAAAGCCTCAGAGGTTACTCATGAAGAGACTATGCAGAATAAGAACAGTCAGTTGAGGAAAGAATTCCAAAGAACACTTGAAGCCCAAGAGAAGGAGCCCTGAAGGATATATGGAGAAGAAACGGAAGGATGATGCATTCACTGATTCTCAGAGCAACCCCGTCCATTTTTTACAATTTACTTTTTGGTGAACTTTTCTTTATATGTGGGTGAAATCTACCTCTGAAATACTCTGCCCCTCATTCCAGCTACTGGAACAGAATAGAACAAATCTAATCTTTTTTAAAAAATATAGTAGCTCTTTAAATGCTAGAAACAGTCATCCTAATAATAATGAAAGCTCCAATTTGACCGAGTAATAATGTGTGCTGAGAGGAGTACAAGAGAGGTTGGGCAATTTGTCCAAAGCTAACCCAAAGCCCAGGTTCTCTCCGCTATGCTATATCCTCTATTCCTCTACGTTTTCTAATCTTTAAATTAAACAGCCTCCTTACTCCCTACCTCTAATCTTGCTCTTTCCTAATTCAGTCTCTAAATAGCTGCCAGCGTAATTTTTTCTGAAACCCAAATCTGATCAATTGATTCCTACTGCTTAACGTAAACAGGTTTCTAACACGCTTAGGCTACACAAACTCCTTAATACGGTTTAGAAGCCCTTTGTGATGTGGCCCTTTCTTCTCTTTCCAATTTCATCTCCCACAGCAACTCCCCCAAACCTCTATGAATCTCATCCCTCTCTCTCCAACCCACATGCTAATATCTAGTTGTATTTACTATCATTTCCTGGAATGTGATATTTTTTTTATTCAGAAGCTTTGTAAATGCTGTTTCCTCTGTATGGAACACTCTACCCACCCTGCTCCCTCCACTTTTGCTCAGCTACCTTCTCTTATCCCTCAGGCCTCAGTAAGAAGTCACTTGCTCCATGAAGCCTTCTTTGACACCCAAGTCTAGGTTTGCTGTCCCTTATGTATTTCTATAGTACCCTATCTATTACTATCTTTCAACACTGTCTTAAGACTCCTCAGGTCTTATTCAAGTATCTAGATTTCTGCCACCAGCAAAAAAAATATCACGCTAACCAAATAGCACAGAGTACAATGGAACACCTGTGCATGAAGGCTTTTACTATTACCTGGATAAAATAAGGTAGGTTTATTGCCCCCTGCAAAGAAATGAAATTTTTAAGACTTATATTTTAAGGACTTCTCAAAGAGCTTCTAAAATTGACTTAAAACTATTGATAGAGACATCTTTTAAGCAGACTTTGAGCATTATCATTCTAATTTCATTCAAATGTCTTTAAATATCATTAAAATTCCTATTCAGTTTTATTATAACCTTACCATATGTGCCAGAAGAAAGAAAGCAGCAAATACAATACAACTTCTGAAAGCCACAAACTCACTCACCTGAAACCCCACAGTGAGAGTGATCATACAGATGCTGCTGCTGAAGGGTAGACTTTTTGTAAATAACATGAGGATGACCACTTTCATAACTAAAATGTTTGGAATCTTCTGTGGTATTCTTTAATGGTTCAATAAAGTATTCTTCATCTTCTGTAGCAATAACACCATGCTAAAAGTAAAGGAAATAAAGAATTTACCAAGAAGAATAATAGTACTAGTAATTATTATTACCAACAGTTTGAAAATAAATTAATACCTCTCTAAAAAGGAGATTAAAACACATTTAAAAGAAATTTAGTGAATTGTCTGTACTCAGCAGAACATTACGTTTTTCTATTCCTTTAAAATGAAGTTTAAATACCTTCACATGCTATGGCCTTTACAAACCTGACACATACATTATTTCCTCCAATCTTCCCAACAACTCTATGCAGTAGCAGATACCTCTGTGTGTTCACTAAGACTTACTTCTTTCCAAATTGTGCATGCAACTACATCCTCTGTGTTTAGGTATAGCTTTATAATGGAGTTTTGGCCAATAGAAAATGGGCAGAGTGCTATATATCATCTTTAGGCCCAGAAAGCCCTCCAGTGGAATTCATCACTGTCCCTAAAAAGACCTAGGGGAGGTGAAAGCCAAAAGGAAGGAATCTGGGTCCCTGAGTGACCTCATGGAACGTTATCCAACACAGACATTGATATAAGGAAAAAATAAACTTCCATTGTGATAAACTACTGACATTTTAAGGTTTATGTTACACTAATTAATGTGTCCTTAATTAATAAACATCCCATATATCCCCATTTTGCAGATGAAGTGACAAGCTCAGAGGTTAAGAATTTGCCCGATATGATAGAGGGGGAAGTGAAGGAGCTGGAGTTCACCCAAAGCTCTGTTCTTAGTCACAGTGTTATATTGCCTTATACCTATTTACTTAGCCAAGTTCTGTTTGGCTCAGTCATAATTCCTCTTTAAAACATTCTCTAGCCCAACTGGAGTAGTTTCACCCTTCTCTGAGCTTCAATGGAGCTATTTATTGGTATCATTTATTTTTAGTTAATTCTACACTGCTTTGCTTTCTCAAGTCTTGGAGCTGTATTTAAATTTGGTGTGACTTTCCAACTGCATGTTCTATCTTCCCAGCTATACTATTTGCTTTGGTAAGGCAAAGGATTATGTCTCATATTTCTCTGTATCAGTTACAGCCACAGAAAGTGTCTCATATGTAGTATGTACAGCAAGTTTGCTGATTCAAAGAAATGACACAGTAAAAGTTATCTGCATCAGATAATATCTGCATCCTTCTCTAATAGTGTTTTCCTAAGTATCGCACATGTGAAGACGTTCTTAATCCAACTAATTTAACACTGGATAAAACATAAACTCTCTGGGTGTATTTCCTCAGCTGGAAAAACGAAAGGGTTGATGTAAATTCGTGTTTTTAAAACAGCACCCCGGGGAGCCCTAAGGGTTCCACGGAAGTGCCCTCAGGGGACTGCCCGAGACAACAAAGGGAGACCTACATGGCTTGGATTCCTGAGTTTAGGAATCAGCTGTGCTTTTATTAACCTATATATTAAGTTTCCATATAACATTTCATTTGAGAAAAGGGCTTTGCTGCTTTAGAAAGAAAAAAAGCTGAAAAGGCTTTGGTCTAGATAATCTCTAAGGTCCCTTTGACTCTAAACCTCTCTGATTCTGTTTAGGGAAATTCATGTTAAATACCACATGCCTGGAAAGAAAGATAAGACATCATCAGAGCTGCTCTAATTTATAAATGAAGTTGACAGCCACCTACACGAAATGAGCTAGGGAATGCAAAAAACAAAAAAGAAGCTCTTAGTTACTTCATATTTTTTTCACCATTGTTTGTTTTACTTTAAGGATATTAGTCCCCAAATTAAAAGCAAATAGTGACAGGAATAAAACAATATGCCATTAACAAACTCTAATTCCTGAGCATGAATTACTTCACCAGGAAGATGAACAATGTGACAGCAAACTGGGGATGATTCTTGCAGAAAAGAAGGCATGTATAAGAAGTTTTGACAAGAACAAAATGCAGAAAGTGAAGTCCAGAGTACTGCACAGAAAGGCAGAGAACTAAGGTTAGTCATGCTGGACTATGGGCAGAAGATTGCTGAGCAGTCCCGGACATGAAACTCTAGTTGCTGGGGAAGGATAGAGTCAGAAGCCTGGTAAGTAAACAGAATCTCTAATTTCAAGTATGGAAAGACCCAGGAAAAAAATCCAGAGATCTTATGTGTTGGGTAGTCTGTAAAATGTTTACACACAGTACCTTATTTAATCTTAATAGTTCTTTGAAGTAAGTACTACTATAAGTAACAAACTCATTCAATTGAGTTTGGAGCCTAGACTCTTAGCCATTACACTAAAATTCCCTTATCCTTGCAGGTTGTTTCTGACTTTATTTATTCATTCACCAATTACATTTCAAGTGCCTATCACATGGCAGGTTCTAGGTAGTGAGAATACAATAGTGAACAGAACAAAGTTCTGGCTTTCTTACGGAGCTTACATCCTGGTGGGAGGAGGTAGAAGAAGGTAATTCATTCATTAGATGAATGATCAATCATGGAGTAATAAATGTGAAGAAGAAAAAGAATGCAGTATAAGAGGACAGGGAGTTATCAGAAGTGAGGGAATTACACAAACTAGATGGTTGGGGACATCCTCTTTAATAAGGTGATTATTTGAACAGAAACCCAAATAAGTGAAGGAGCAAGCCGAACAAGGTATCTTGAAAAAGAGCAGATTAGATAGTGGGAGTAGCAAATGCAAACGCAGTGGGCTAAGAGCATACATGCATTATCTGAGAAACAATAGGGAGCTACTGCATCTAGAGAGACAAAAGGAGAAAATGATTATGAACTGGAAAGGTATTGAAGGCCAGATGATGGAAGACCTGAATTAAGCGGGAATTGCAGAAATCTGTGCATCCCTAGCAAGAGTCATGCTTTCCCTTCCCTCAGCATCCCCAGTCATCTCTCCACTGTCTGCCCCAGGACCTTCCAGATTAATCTCATAATGTTCCCTTTCCTCTCATGTCAGTTCCTAGAAGAAGCCCAAGACCCACCCCTTCAATTCTATTCCCCATGTGGTTATGTATATCATGTCTTCTGATCTCATCACCTATTTCCCCCCTTCACCCTTTAAAAAATTTCTACTGTGCCATCTCAAACTCAAGATCAACAGTCATCAAATCTCCTATAACCTCAGCCTCTTCTGTGAATGTTCTCTTCATCTTGCTCAGACAAAAACCTGAATCTCCCTAAATGATACTCTTCCCTCTAGTCCTCTGGAATCCTGGCTGCTTTCTCTCCTACACGCCTCCTATGGGACCTAGAGGTAGGGCAAGTGTCCTTGTGACTCAAGGCCATTTCCAACAATTCTCCCTCTCCCCACTTCACCTACAAAAAAAAAAAAAAAAAAGCAAAAAACAAGAAACAAGAAACAAAAAATACCCACCAGTCCAAATCTCCACACCCTTACCTTTCCCCTCTGCTAGTTGCAGTTGTCTACTACTGACCCAGAGTCACTTTCCTCATTCCTTAAAGATTTTAGCCTCTGGATCACTGTCGGTCTCTGAAATACCATTCCTGAAATAACTATTGATTTCAGTATCTTTTTATACCATCGTTTCTTAAAATGCACATGTGTGTACTGGTGGCCTGGATCCCTTTAGAAGTCTAGGGATGAGGCCAAGATTGGTTGAATAATATTTTAAATGCAGAGAAAAATATATAAGACTATAAATAAAATCCAATTGTAACAAAATACTGTTATCAAAATACTTTTAGGTGTAGTACAGAAAACATATGACTCTTTGAAACACTTTACATAAGAAGATCTATAGTGGATCTAATGACTACCATAATCTCACAATAATGATGAATATAAATAATATTATCAAGAACCTGGAAAAAAAGCCCTATATAACATGACATGAAAATATCTGTAATTTCCACTGGGGACAAAGTCATAGCTACTGACTGCTATTACTTTATTGGTTTATTACCTAAATTCACAATTGAAGGAAATGTTCAATTTCAGCTAAGAATTGGTAAAGATAAAGATGTATTGTTTCCCCTTTCCAGTTCACAAACCCCCTGAATTCCATCCCCCAGGTTAGGAACTACTGACATAGACAGTTTCTTCAGTACCTGTATCTTGTCCTTCGCCTTACTGTAGACATTCAGACTAACAGTCAAACCCTAGACTCAACATCTGCAACACTATCATAATCTCAATTCCAAGTATCCCATTCTTCTGTCTTTCTAGTACTTTCCCTCTAGTATCCCAGTTCCAAGAAAGACCTTTTATGCCCACCAAGACCCACTGATCCTGTTGCTTTTTCATTGTCCTCCACCCACTTGATGTCTTTACTTCCCTTCTAACCCATGTTCAATTCCTTTGTTTTTTTTTCGCCTTTCATGGAATTTATTTGGCTAAACCACACCCTGATTAAATTCAGTTTTACTCTTCTGGGTCTGCACTCTCGCAGCTTTATTTAGCCAGAGAGAACTACACCAAGATGCTGCCTATTCTCACTTTACATTCATCATCACAATCTCACCTGTCCTCTTAATGCTTCATGAAAATTATACTATATGTCTCTAGTTCATTCAATATCCCACTCTCCTGGATAAATAATCTGTACTTTCACTTCTCTTCTTAAACCCATAATACTTCATTTTTCCATCTTCATTCCAAAAGACATTACACAACCTCCTACAAACTCCTACAACCACAAATGCCCACCTACCAGCATCTCATGTCTATATAATACAATTTTATTTCCTATTATCATGGATGAACTGTCTATTCTCCTAGCTAAAGATAATTATTCTATTTATGCAGATGATTTCATCCCTTCTCACCTACCAAGGACATCACTACAGAAATTTCCTTTCTCTCTACATAATCATTCCCATCTCTATCAAAAACAAAAACAAAACTTCTCTGACCCTTAATTCTGCCTGCAGCAACTCATCATTTCTTGCTTTTACAAAAGTCTTTAAAATAACTGTCTACATACACTTTCTTTTCTCCCATTCCTTCTTAAACCTCTCCAATCAGGTTTTTGCTTCTTTTCCAAACCACACCATGACTTCACCAAAACTGTTCTTATCAAGGTCAACAATAACCTCCTCATTGATAAATTCAATGATCAGTTTTCAGTTCTCTTTATTTTGACTCAGCAGCATTTTTCTCTTGAAATACTTATTTATCTTGGCTTTTAGGATATTTGCCTGATTTTCTTTCAACTTTCTTCCTCCACTGTTCTTTGCTGCTTCCTCCATATCTTTCTGATCTCCTGACCCCAAAGGCTCAGTCCTTAAACCTTTTCTTTATTCTATTTATACTCCCCCACTAAGCAATTTCATATAATCTCCTGGCTTTAACTGTCACCTATATATTGATGACTCCCAAATTTATAACTCCATAAATCTCCTCTCTCCTCAGCTCCAGACTTGCACATCCAACATCCTATTATAACATCTCAAGTTTAACATGCCCCCTGTACTTGTTAACACTTCCCCCAGCCTATTCCTCCTACTGCTTTTCCATCTCAGTTAATGCCTAAGTCTTTCTCAAATGATGGCTGTTATATTCTACTAGGTGTTCAGGCCTCGAGTCATCATTGATTTTATCCCATGTCCTCTAAAACCCACTATTTGGCCCCCAGTTCTCTTTTTAAGTTCCCCTTCCATTACTCTTCTCCTCTTTCATTCAGTTCTAGCCACCATAATCTTCTAGCCAAGGTAAGGTGTTCTTCACTCTCATATCAGACCTTTATACTTAAAGATCTCCACATGGAAATCTTACATATAGACATCAGCATTCTCTTCCTCATTTCCATTAAGGTGCTTACTCAATATTGATTCTGCCTTAGAAATTATCATTATTGTGATTTTTGTTAAATATTTTATTAACTATTATCCATGACTTTTATTATCCATATTTTATTAACTATAATTTTTATTCATTCATCACATTGCATATCTCCTCCAGTAGAATGCAAGCTCTATGATAACAGGAATTTTTATTTTGTTCACTGGTGTACTCATAGCACCTAGAAGAGCACCCATTATGTGATGAATGGATGACTGAATAATGGAAAAAGAAAGGCAGCTGTGGGCATAAAAAAAAGCCTATGGGCATCACTGGTCTTTTCCAACTAGGTATATAGTCTTTAGTATCCTTAGAGAGATTAAAGAAAATAATTTTTCCTGATATAAGAACAAAATATAAAGAAAGCAACAATCAAAAAAGAAAGATCTTTTGAAATTAGAAATATGACTGCTGTAATTTTTTAATCAATTGAAGGAAAAGAAGGCAAAGAAATTTCATAGAACAAAAAAGAAAAAGATGGGAGAAAGGGAGATAACAGAAGCAGAGAACCAATTACAGAAGGTAGGATGGGGAGAACAAGAAGAGAAAATCATCAAAGAAATAATTTTTTAAATTTCTCTAAGCTAAAGAAGAGTCTTTAAATTGACAGCACCCATCAAATACCAAGTAGTGTTAAGGAAAAAAGACCCAAAGCTTACCACATTATTATAAAATTGTTGGAACAGGAAAAATCAAAAGAAGACATCATTTTTATTGAGGAAAAAATTTTAAGAAAAAAAGCAAAGAACAAAAAGCAGACTTCTATCTGCCACCCCAAATTAATCAATGCTGTATTTTTAGATCTTTAAATATTTTCCTAAGATATGAAAACATACAGACAAATGTGATGCCCCAGATTTCCCTTTCCAAATTGCACCATCCATAGTTCTAAAGGAAAATGATTTTGAACCTAGAATTCCACATATAGATAAATTATTAACCAAACATGAGGGTATCATAAAGTCACTTTCAAACAGGCAAGGATTCAGAAGTTTTAGGAAACTAAAATGTGACTTTATTCTGAACTACTGGTATACTACAATGTTAGGAATTTTTTTCCTTTGGATGGTGCAAGGGTTAACACTGAAACTATGGATAAGGAAATACAATTAGAAAACACTACTCATCTCTACATTGAAAACTATTGTATACAGAACAATTAAAAACCAATTTGGTTAAAAGAGGCCTTCAAAAAGTGGGATTTAATAATATATATTCATATATTCCTTTTGATTAAAAATGTAACATGACAGAAAAAAATGAAGGCGAAGGTTACTAAGACAGGGAGGGAAAAGTGTGATCAGAAACAGGATATTTATATAGTCTCAAATCAACTGCTCACAAATTCTTTATTAACTGCCAAGGGGACAAATCTGGCAGACCACACTTTAAGTCATCAGAATGAGTCAACATGGACCATGTAGTTTCAACAGAAGCAAAGTAAAACAGAAAAGTGTTAACAAATAGAAGGAAAGAGAATAAGAGATAAAAAGTTTCAGTGAGGATGAAGAATAGATGGATAATACTCTGCTATCCCCTTACGTGTAGAAAAGTTTCCATTTTCATCCTTATTCTCACTTTCGACTCATCAAACATCTTTCACGCTTTCAGTCACTTATGTTAACAACCCTCAAATTACTTGTTTCCAATCACAATGAGGTATCACCTCACACCAGTTAGAATGGCCAGAAAGAAAGAACAAGTGTTGGTGAGGATGTGAAGAGAAGGGAACCCTCCTATACTGTTGGTGGGAAAGTCAGTTGATGCAGCCACTATGGAAAGCAGCATGGAGGTTCCACAAAAAACTAAAAACAGAAATACCAATTGATCCAGTAATTCCACTTTCATGAATTTACCTGAAAAAAACAAAATCTCTGATTTGAAATTATATATATATATATATATATGCACCCCTATGTTTATTACGCCAAGATGTAGAAGCAACCTAAGTGTCCATCAACAGATGAATGGATAAAGAAGATGTGGTACCTATGCACAATGGACTATTATTCAGCCATAAAAAGAAGGAAATCCTGCCACTTGCAACAACATGGATGGACCTACAGGGAATTATGCTGAGCAAAATAAACCAAATGGAGGACAAATACCATATGATTTCATGTATTTGTGGAATCTAACAATAAAACAAAACAAAATAAACAAAATAGCAGTAGACTCACTGACACTAAGAAGCTACTGGTGTCATGGGAGAGGACAGATTGGGGTGTGTGGGTGGAGAGGGTGAGAGGGATAAAGGGACACAAAAAGTCTCAGTCATAATATAAGTTGCACGGGACAGTAACACAACATGGAGATAACAGTCAAAGACTGTAACATCTTCCTATGTTGACAGATAGTAGCTGCACTAGAGGGGGTGAGGGGTGAGGATTTAATAATATGAGTAACTGTTGGACCACAGTGTTGAATATTTGAAACCAATGTATGATTGGATACCAATGATACTTCAGTAAAAAATAATAATAATAATCACCTTAACTTGCTAGGCCTCACTATACCACCACAGATAAAGATATATTTTGTGAGAATGCATGTATACAGCCTAAGTGATAGCATTCATAAACTATAATGAAAGAGATAGAAACCAAAAAAATAAATAAATTACTTGTTTCCAGACTTAAATTCTTTTCTAAATTTCAGTCATATTTCCCAAATGCCAACTAGACATCTTAAACCCATATTTATGCAGACTCTTCACATTTATTCTATCAAAAATCACTCTCTTCATCTTCCTCTCTAATCCAGCATTCCACTGGCATTTCTCTTTCTTAGCTAGTAAAATTCATATATATAACCATCATCCAAAAGAGAAACCTCAGATATCTTCAATTACTCTCTCTCCTTCACCCCATACCCCGTTCAGTTCTATTTCAATGTTTTAAAATATTGTCAAATATCTACCATGTTATCTACTATATATACTATATATCTTAGTAGATGCCAGGAAAGAAAAAAATTATTGACACAAATCCTCTAATTTTCTCACCAAAACATGATTCAAATTAAGTCTACCTTGTCCATTCCCAGTGCCATAGCCTTTGTATAGGCCTTCATTACCTCCTGCATGTTCTAACTAATCTCCATATCCCCAGTCACTCCTCTTCCCTCAAATCTCACAATGGAATTCATTTTTCTTTTTTTAAATCTCAAATTTGTTCATTTCACCACCCTCTTAAAGCTATCAATAACATAATTAATGTAAAAGCCAAACTTAAAACTCTTGGTCAATGACTACAGTGTTTTTCTATCATATTTAATAGCAAGTGTCACTTTAACATATGAAAGGTTTTAAAATACAGATTTTTTTGATAATTTATTTTTATTCAGAAAGATAAAGACTTACAATACCATTTATAGAGAAAGTAATTTGCATTTTATGTACTCAATGTCTCTATTTATAAAATCAAACCCAAATCTTAAAATCTAAGTTTTGACCATTAACAGTTACAGAAAATGGACTATCTGAGCAAATTCTTATATCCACCTATAGTGAAAATTTTTCTCCACTGTGTGGTTCTTGATACTCCTTTCAAATTTAGAACATACTTAAATCCAACTCTAATTATATAGGTTTTTTATATTGAAGTAGGAATGAGGATATGGATATGAGAGAATAAGGTAGAAAAATGGTTTCTGAAAATGTGACTTGAACATGAAAACATATGTACTCTTTTATACAAATAAGGCTTTAATGGAACATCTATATTAGCCTGAACAGGATAAAAGCAGTACAAGAAGTGTGGGACTATACTCTGTTCTGCAACCATTAGTATATGCAACCTTGAACTATATATTTACCATTAGACTAGAATGGACTCAAATGCCCAGCATAGACCTACACTCCTGAAATCCATTTTCTAAGTAAAGTAAGATTTATTGTCATTCTTCAGATAAATGTGGGGAAAAATGATTTCATGAAGACATTAGTATAAAAGATTTTGCTTCAAGAACTTATAACAAGTAGGTTATACATAACTTTAAGCTGTGTTGCCTATTAGAAGAAGATACTACAGAAAGAAGCCTAAAGAGGCAGTGTTGTGGTTCCCTTCGGTAATATACACATACCCTGAACTCTTCCCCAATGACTGAGTTTTGTTTATGCATAAAAAAAAGTTAACTTGAATAGAAAAACTTAAATCTAAAAGGAAACCTAAGGTTTCATTCATTCTCCTACTATATCAAAATCACTCTCTTCATCTTCCTCTCCAATTCAGCATTCCACTGGCACACTCTTTAACTAGTAAAATTCATACACACCCTCACCCAAAAGAGAAACCTCAGCCATCTTCAATTGTTTTCTCTCCTTCATTCCCATTCAATTCTATTTCAGTGTTTTAAAAGAGTACCAAATATCTACTATGTACTTCTAATACAGTGTTTTTAAAATTGTTCTTACTTTGAAAAGTCAATGCAAAAATTATCAAAAAGGCAAAGGAAGCAGAAATTTTTAAAAATTTAGACTGTTACCTTCCCTACTTAAACCACCCGTATATATGTATTTTTTTTTCTGAGGAAAGACATTTACATTGTGAACTTATTTCCCCATTAGAAATTTAAAGTTATAACATCTACTTACCAAACCAATACAGTTGCTTAAAGCCACTTTAGTTGTACTATGTTGATCTTGCAAGTATCCTGTATAATGGCAGTTGTCTAAAAAATCATGTTTCCACTGGGGTCCATCTTTCCCCCAATATTCTACTGTAAAGTGTTTGGACACAAAATCTGTGTTGAGAGTCAAGTTTAGGTGAAAGTGCTTTCCATAGGCTGAAAGTTTAAAGAATAACTTAGATACTGCCTGCTGTGGATCGATAGGGTCCATACTCCGTCTTCTTCTGGAGTGTTTATCATTTTTCACAGTAAAGCTGAGAAAAGCTCCATTTTGATCAACCCTTATTGGAATAGTTAGCTGGTAATGTTCTAGATAATTCAGGAATTCCTCTTTGTAATCACAAGGCAGAGAATCCAGAAAAAAACACACAAAAGAAAAGAAGGTTTAACAGAACAAAGAAGTAGCAGTGTAAAAAACAACTATATCAGTTAAAATATGCATCATTATATGTGAGACATGGACAAAAAAATGTTTTATCAAGCAAAAATGAAAGTAAAAGTTTAAAAATCTAAAGATGAATTAAGTTACAATCATTTCATTCCTCAAAACATTATTTTAAAATTATTTTTGAAAGACTTTTCTTCTTTAAATTTAATTTTAAAAACATGGTTCTGAGAGCAAAATTCTATAGGAAATATAAATATTTTACATTGAAACAAAAATCAGTGAAAAGTACACATTTGTAAAACAATAGAATTTAGCTCAGATAAAGTATGTTTGTGAAAGTTATACAGAGTTTATATAGAATATCTATAGCCTTATAGAAACTTCTTTTTTAAATCATCAGTTGGAATGTAAAATACTGCAGCTACTTTGGGAAACAGTGGAACTACATCTGACCCAGCAATTCTAAAAGCAAATATCCACACAAAAGCCCATACATGAATGTTCATAGCAGCATTATTCATAATAGCCTAAAAGGAGAAATAACCATAAATGTCCATCAGCTGATGAATAGATAAATAAAATGTGGTATATTCACACAATGGACTATTATTCTGCAATAAAAAGGAATGCTGTTACATGTATGTACTGATACATGCTGTTACATGAATAAACTGAATAATAATCACCTTCATAATCAAAGTTATCATCTAACATTATAAAAACATTATGTTAAAGGCAAGGGACCAGTCAAAAGTCCACATATTATATGATTCCATTTATATGAAATATCCAGAATGGGCAAATCTCTAGAGACAGAAGTAGGTTAGAAGTTGCCTAGAGATGGGGTGGAGGGCATCTTGGAGGGAATTTGGGAGTGACTGCTAATGGGCACAGGGTTTCTTTTTGGGGCAATTAACATGTTTTAAAACTGTGGTAATGGTTGTACAACCCTGTAAAAATACTGTGGACCCCTGAATTGTATATTTTAAATGGGTAAATTATATGGTATGTATATTATATCTCAATAAAACTGTTAAAAAATCATCAGATTGGCAAAAATTTCAGAGGACTATTAAATATAGTTTCCTCACTTAGGTGTACTAAATATTAGCAATCTATCTTCTTAACCACATATTCCTTTAGTTAGGCTTACCACTAATGGAAACGAAATGTCTGCCCATCGTCTCACTGTTTATACATGGAACTCATCCACAAATATAAACTCCCATGAAACCATGACCAAATGGAAATAAATTGAAAGACATAATTTCACTTCTTATAAATAAGAGTTCATACTAAATTCTATGGCTTTGTTGGTCTACTTTGAGAGCCACACCTTGTACATATGGACTTCTGAACATAAACCTCAATCTACAACTTGAAAATCTGGCTCATCAGCATCAAAAAATGATGTTACTTTACATTCATGGGAGGGGAATCCAAAAGATATGCTTTCAATAATTCCATAAGGAGTGGACTGATAGATGGAAAACAAAATGACATTCACTCCTGGGATCTCTATTAGGATCTTTTTTATTATGTAAAGCTCAATTCCATGTACTAAAATTATAGGGACCTATGGACTTAGTTTGAAAAAGTGAACTTCTTACAACTTTTACTCTTTTATCCAGGTTCTAGACCTTAGATCAGAATTCTTTAGTTTGGAAAAACATTTTTTCACCAAGGACCCATATTAGAAGGATCTTGTATCAGAATTTGGTTTCTTGCTCTTTTATAGTATAAAATCTTAGATTCCTTTTGAACATGACCTTGCCTGTAAACCATAGCAATGAATGAGCCTACTGAAGTTTAGGATTTAGAGGAAGAAAAGAAGCCTGGGTCTGTCATCTAAGAAAGACCAGTCAACTCTAAAACCCACTGGATGTCAAATACTAGTAGTGTGGATTAAACAGACTTTTAGCGCCTTTAACATTTACGAAACTAGCACTGAATTGACAATATAGACCTCCCCTCTTATCACTACTTATACCAAAGAAAATGTTCACCCAAGGCAAATATTCAGAATCTTTTTTTCTGATTAATAGCAATAATTTCTGTCAGTTTCAAAAGCAGGAATCATACCTTGTGAACTGTATGAAAGCCTATGGTCACTACGAAATTCCGATGAAGCCATGAAGAGGCTCAAAATCCAGGTCAACGTCTTCCACAAAATTTCCATAATTTAGAAAACTGGATGATTTTTTGGAGGGCTACCTATGTGCTAGAGAGTCAATACCATACCAAAATCGAAGCATAACAATTCTATTTCTTTAAAACTTCTTGCAAATTAGTTATTAGATGTTCCACTGTTTAGCAGGTACTTTTTTCCAACATCCCATACTTTCTTCTAAATGTGGATTCATTTTCTCAATCCAAAATGAAAAAAAAATGATGGAAATTTTTTCATAAGCAAAGCATTAGGCTGATTAGCTACTGAAGTATGGCCATTTTTTAACCTAGAAAAAAAAATATTTAAGTTAACTGAAAAGTATCCTGAATGGGCCGATTTATATTGCTGAAAGCTTATCAAAGGATGCTGTACTACAAAATAACTTAATATAGTTAAGTTAGACCATTGTTGTTCTTTGTAGTCTAAATAAACATTCACAAGACTAAACACAGAATTAAAACCTAAATGGTTAGCAGGTTAGTGCCAGAGCTACTTAATAATCAGAAGGAATATGAAGAGGAATCATAAACATTTTTTAAACTTTGAACATAACAATGTGTGGGTACAGTGACTACACTCCTTTTAAAAAAATTAAACATAGACCAACTTCACAAAGTTCATTTCATCTAAGTGATAAACAGCACTTTATGTAAGTGATACCATTCCTTAACATGCTTTTTAGCATGCTCATATCCAGAGACTGATTTGGTGTTTTATGAGGCACCTATCATTTTTTTCTTATAGAGTAGACCTACACATACAGTGATACTTAGCAGCTGTCTGTGAACACTTAGCAGCAGAAACTAAACTTCAATGAAGTTGAACCATATTTACTGCCACCCTTGATGTATAAGACTTAGAAGTCTTATATGGCTTATAAAGCAAACATATAAGACAACTTCAGCTACCTAGAACATAACTAAAAAGAAAATATTCATTTTCTGAAAAGAAGAGAATATTTAAAAATTCATTTCAGGTCAAAACAGATTCTCTATCATATCTCATGTACTTTCCCTTTGACTTACCACCTCACTCAGAGTTCATGAATTCACATTGTATATAGAACAGTAGTATATTTGGCTTTCTGATTTCCCACCACATACCACTTTAGAAGAAAATAACAGAGGGACTAGAAACTAGCTCACTAACAGCACAAAGTGACAAAAAGGGGGAAAAACTGAAGAGTAGCTTCAAAAGCCTAAAGTAGTACAGTTTGGGATAGAGACAAATGGTCCTACAGTTTAACAGTTCCTAGTGTGAATATGCCTATGTTATAGCTCAATATCACATATTCAAAATACTATGTCCAAATCAGGATAAAATAAATCACTTTTAATAAGATAACAAATTGTTAAGATAGAGAAGTACACAAAAAATACTAAAAAAAGATTTTTCCCCAAGTCCCTAATACATGGGATTATCACATAATTAATGCTTACATATCTGTTGGTTGAAAAAGATGAATGAGTAAATGAATATATAAGTAGCGGTTAAAGTAAATTAACTTTAGGCATATAAAAGGATATTTGTAGTTAACTGGAAAATTAACTTATGTGGAATACTTCATTCCCTGTGGTGCTAGAAATATTGGTTATTACAGCATATAAAACAACCACAACCATTTAAAACTCCTCATGTCTGTCTCTACAAGTTATTAAACTGCTAAACCCTAGAAAAATTAATTTGTTAATCAACAAATATTGTTTAAAATGATGTTATAACAACATGGGATACAGAAAAGATTAATAAGACACAATCCATGCCCTTCAGGAGCTCACAATTTAAGTAACAAAGAATTGAAGGTAGACTGACAGATAACATATAAAGTGATGAAAGGTGTTGCAGGAGGTCAGATGAGGAAGATGACTTGTGAGTCAGAGAATGATGGGTCAGGGAGAGTTTATGAAAAACGTAGACTTTGAGATAGGCTCTGTATGATAAGCAGAAGTTCACAGGTCAGTTTACCAGGGCAATCATTGCAAATTAAAGAAATAAGTTCCATGGAGTCTAAATGGCAAAAAGACATGGAAAATATTAGTAGTAATAGTAATAATAAATTTGGTTCCTATGCAGAAGACTAACAGGTAATATTGGAAAGGTATCTTCCCATGAAATATTAAAGTGTAATTGTTGCTTCATGAACAATTCACTCTTTGGTGTTTTTTTAGATGACTTGAGTGTTTTGCATAATAATGTCTGACACTGAGTCCCACATTACACTTTAAAGTAATCTTCCTTTAAAGAGAAATATATAATTAATACATATGAGTCAATTTTCTATTTGTGGTGATAGATTTGAATGAATCATTCATCCATTTTTTTCCTATTTTCCTGGGCTCTGAAACTCATAACAAACTTATAATACAGTTAGCTAGATTTACAGAACCCACTGTTTCCCCCTTTAGAAATTTCCTGCTCTTCACAATTTTGTAACCTCCACTCTTACCATCACTAGCACTGTCCTGAAAACACCCTATTTAAGTAAGCTAACACTGAGAGAAAACGTACTCTGTAACTACTTGGCCAAAAATAGACTAACATTTGATTTAAGGACTTGTAGTAAAAAGGGCATTGGTACATAGTAGAAAGAGCAGGAGCTTTGAAGTTAAACAAACCAGAGCTACAATATTGGTTCCACTACTAACTAAGGTATCAGGCACCTGGGCACTTCATAAATTTAGTTTCATTCTCCTTTCTCACTCACGCCCTCACTCTCCACTTCTGTTCAAGCCTCCAGGGCCAGTGAAGAAACTTAGTAGTAAGTAAATGGTTAGGCTCAAGCTCAACTAAAATCAACAACAGTCAACATACCTAACCCCTCCTAGTCCCCTACACAATAAAAAGAAATGGGTTAATCTACTTTAATACCTGCTACAGAAGTTAATCCGGACATCATAAAGAAATATGTACGGGCACTAACTTTTCCACATACAGTTTCCAAAATCCAGACTAACATTAAAATATTACATGATTGTCCAGAAATCATAACACATTAACTCTTTACATCATAAAGCAGAAGATTATTATGTGGTAGAAAGCACAAAGGCTTTGAGTCCTGGCTTGACTCCAAGTTACTTAACCTCTCTGGATTTGTTCCTTACCTACAAAACCATGATAATGATATCTACCTTACAAAGACTTGTTGAGAGATTAAATTACATTACACATGATGTATAGTGTCTGCACACTTCACTTTAATGGCTAAATAAATATTAGCCCCTGCTCCTCCTTATCTTACTCATCACTTTTCAAAGACCTTCCTTCAAAAATGGTTTATTGTTCCTCCTGCCCTCAAAAATGTGGAATAGTTGGACATGATGATGGAATCAATCAACGAAGTTGTATTGTCTTTTAGACTAAACAGTAAAGAATTTAGGTCATGATAACTAGGTTGACTATCATGATAACCATTTTAAATTTGAAAAAAGAATCGAAACTTCCATCTTACTCTGACTTCACATATGTTTTTTTTTCCCTAATACAAATGCATCAGCTATTACAGCTGAGGGGTCATTTACCTGCTTCCATGCATCAAAGCTACACTAGCTAAGAACAAAGAAGATCAGACAACTTGTACTACAGTGACTCCGCCAGCAGTCTGCCCTGGCTGAAGGGGTGCTTGCTTGTCTTGTCCTCTAAAGTCTCTACTTCCCACTCAAGTGGTCTGGGAATAGTCAAGGTAATAATTTCCTCCCATGAACTATTACTATGGAGTTGAAGAGCATGTATAACACCCTTCCCAACTTCCTTCATCCATCTTAACTATGGTTATTTATTTTACGGCTGATTTGTACTTTCCAGAGGAGGCAGCAACACTATACTCCCTCCAGGTATTTAATTTTTGTATGTGGGAATTAACTTTTCACTTCACTTTTTATTTATTCTCTCAACAAATTCTTACTGTCACCTACTATAGGACACCTACCATGTCCTACTATATGCTGTCCTACTATAAGGACACCACTAGGCTCAAAGGGCAAAAGGTTTCCAGATCATTTATAAATTTTTGTGAGATTGGTTTTCAAGGAAAGATGTGATTAAACACACTCAAAAACTATCTCTCAAGAAGAGCAAATGAGCCAAAAGTGAAAATACATCATTCCATAAAAATCAAATCCTAAATTACATATAGTCCCAAACTGTTTTTTCCAGATAGCAAGACAAATATACTTAATCTGTATTGTAACCTCTCTCCTGAAAAACAGAAAGGCCTTTTCCTCCTGAAGTTAGCTCAGAATGTTGATAATCAACTATGTCTATTGGTAGAACCAAGAGAGCTATCCACCTCTTCCCCTCTTCTTCCCCCAAAGAATGTGCTATTAACTCTCTTAATATGCTAACTCTTTTTATTCTCTCACAAAGTCACACACAGGGTAACATTTGGCACAGAGGCCCATCCTAAAGCACTAGTAGCTACTAGTGGTTGCTAAGGAAATAAAGAGGAAGTGGTAAGAGTAGACAAGAGTAGAAATTAATCTTACACACATTGGCCCAGACATGAAAAGTATTAAAATATTTTAGGTCTTGGGGTTAGAGCTTTTTCCCCCCTTGAGAATCACAACATATTAACACCACAACATAGATTTCATTTGCTGCCATTTGTGGCAAATAGATGAATTTGATTTGTTTGAAATCAATGTATTTGTTTCTATATGCTATTCTACAAAAATCCAAAGCACCAAGGATCACATTTAGTGCTGAATTCATACAAACCAGAACTGCAGCTACCTCTTTGGTGAAACACAGGAAAACAATTAACTCCAAAATTAATTTTCTCAATTTCCTTCATCTACACCAGTTCTATTTACATTTCTGTCCCTGTCATGAATTTAGAGAACTGTCATTCCCACATCTAAGTTTCACTCAGACAAAATAAGCTAAAAAAGAAAGAAAGAAAGAAAAGAGAAAATTAGCCCTAGAAATTTGAATAGAAGAATATATTGAAAATCACACTCCAGGGTCTTTCTGAAAGTTCCAAGCAATGGTTGAGTTTCCCCTTTCCTCCAGACCTGCACACCCTCCACCACCACCACCCCCACCCCATCCCACTTCGCCCAGACACAGGGTGACAGTCTGAGCTGCCCTGGCTGAGTTGATCCTAAAGTTAACATTCAGCAGCCCATTTCCAGACAGCAGCGCTAAATCTATTTGGATAAAACGCGTGTGACCCAGACGGTTGGCATTTGGCCCAAACGCGTTGCACCGGCAGCTCAAATAAAAACAAGAGTAAGAAACTCACTCTCTTGTTCCCTTCTCAGTGCGCTTTCTCACTCTCGCTCTCTTTGCCTCTTGTACAAGGAAAGAAATTACCAAAGACAGTAATTGTAGTAAACTTATCAAAAGGCAGTTTTCCAATAACTCCTCCAGTACTCAACCTCCTATCATCCTTGAACTTTGATCCCATATGCCATATATACAGACATACGCCGATATTCAAGGCTCCGGAGGCTTAGGAGTCTAGCACGTCCCAAGTGGCCAAAAGTAAATCAAAAACACGTTTCCATCTCTTTGATTAGCCTATTAAGAGCTTAACATATCCTAGAGCATCGGGGCTATAGCTAACACATTAATTCTGCCCTCTGAGCCCAGGCATAAAATATGCACTTGTCTGACTACTTAAGACATTGACATGAAACTATAAAATGCAGGTTTTTCTTTAAGAAAACTGGAAATCAGCTTAAAATACACATCATTATTACCTTCCCGATCACTACTTGGTGGTTAGTTAAAAGACCACAATAATCATAATCAAGTCATACTTCACAAAACATGTCTATTTGTATAATAAACGTATATTTTTTGCATAATAAAATACTTGCAAGACCCAGAATTCTCCAACCCCCGACTAGAGTTAAAAAGATTTCTATCTGTAAAATGAGTTCAGTCAAGCTCACTCATTGCCATTTAAAAAAAACACACACACACACAGAAAAAAAAGTTTTCTACGCGTTATTCGGAAGACAAGCAAAGCACAAGTTTTAATTTTTAAAAAAACGGTTTCATTGAATATTGTGAAGTCTTCCTTACCGTTTTCATCTTCAAATTCTGATAAAAAGTAAGTTTCAAACAATAGAGATTGCACTGGACGACTCACGTACTCCCTCTCCTCTCTAAGTTTTTTTTGCTGCCCCTCTTTGCAAAGCCACAGCAGTCAGTTAGTTATTCTGCAGCCAGAATAAAACCCTATAGTCTGGTTAACCCGGGCCTTAGAGAACGGACTTTCCGATTTGGCAGCAAAAGAAATGCCTTCAATAATACATCCAGGCTATCATCCTGAGATGCTGTCTTTGCAAACCCTCTTTCTCTCTCGCCCCCCCCCCCTCTCCAAAAAAAAAGGAAAGGAAAAAGAGAAAGGAAGGGGAAAAAAAGACTTATTGGGGTGGAAGTGGTGCCCTCTCTTCCTGGACAGCTTAGTGCCTTTGCTATGCAAATAACATGTGAAGAGCATCAAAAGGTATCAGGAGAAAAGAAGACAAGAGGAGCAGGAAGGGCAGCAAAGTTTTGTTGAAGTAGCCCTAGATCTCACTACCGGCCCCCAGCCAAGTTGAATTGCAGCAGGAGAAAATTTTGGCAGCTTTTCCTCGGAGGCAGAGCACACTGACGTCAGTGTGCAGATGTGCCGGGCTGCGTCGGGTGCGCATGTGTCCTGGGTCGTCACGTGGAGGGGGAGGGGAGGTAGAGGTACAATCGGGGTAACCGACTACCAGCCATTCAGAAGGGTTTAGACAATGTCAACTTTTTCACCCTGTGAATGAGGGAAATTCTGGCCCTTCTAACCTCAATCCCCTGCCCCACTCCGCCCCCTGTCCTCCTCCTTCTCTAACCTCTTTTATAAATTCTAGCCTGGTTTGTGATCAGTTTCTTGTAAAAAGGAAGACGGAGGGAGAGGATGAATGACTAGATGAACTAATGTCACTGTTAATTTAAGATCTCTGGTGTTCTCCGTGTATTCCTTTTTTTAAGCCCACACAACAAAAATATTATAAGTTGCATATAAAGTATCTTTGAGGAAACTTACAGCAACTTAAATCAGTGGCAGATTTCAGAACTCAGTAACTACATGTGCACAAAACGCCTGTGTTTTTGAATATACCTCAATAAGTAAAATTGCCACCAAAAGGGAGAGTATACTAAAGAAAACTAGGACCAGCACATTTTCCATCTGATTACCGACTTACCGACTTCAGGTTACGTGGGGCTTTAAAAGGAAAAAAAAAAAGAAGAAGAAGAAGTGGGGGAGGAGGGAAACGGGGAAGAGAGAAGCTTGCATTATTTCCAGATGAGGGTGAGACTGGATGCTGTTTTAAAGTGCAACCGGGAAAAGCTACAAGTGGAGTGCATTTTTTTAAGTCAGTACATTGAATGAAACTTCGGTGACTGCCCAAATGAAAATAAATCCCATGTCGGATCCCAAAAGGGGGGGCGAGCAAGAGCCCTGCTGCCATCTCAAGATAAACAAACAAAAACCTCAAAACTGGTTTTTCAAGCTTTGCAATACAAATTCCCCCACCACCCTCCCACCACCACCACCACCACCACCATCAGCAGCAGCAGCAGCTGCCAGTCCATAGTTTAAGGATAAAACACCGCTACAACGTAGCACTTTCACTTTCCTTTGCTGGGAGAAAGCCACTGGTATTAAACTGCGGGGGAAATGCCCAAATATGTTTCCCATGTCCTAAGCAAGCAAACAAAATCTGGTACACAAATCGGAAACAGGAAAAAATGTGAAAATAGCTCAGGATAAATGTTGCCTTTCAGCTGTGTAATCTGCTGCATCATTTATCTGTCTCTACCACTGAGTGTAGGGTAGGGAAAAGTTTAAGTTACCGCGGTTGGGGGATGGGGGGGAGGGCAGGGGGGAGGCGGGAATTGAAGCCTTGAAATTTCAGTCCGTAGTTAACGCCAAGTCAATTTCCGATGGCCAAAACCAGAAAAGGGAATTGGACCGGAGGGAAGGGGATGGGGAGGAGGACCTTTCTGAATACTGGCTCTTAAGTTCCAAGCTTCTGCTAACATTATTGCTCATCTGACTTTTTTTTCTTCCTACACCGGAGGTAGTAGGTGTAATTCTTCTGGTGAATACATGAATAGTTGGCTAAAAGAAGGCATGAATCAGACTAAGAACGTCCAAGAATACAGTTATTTCCATTCTTTTTGGAAGGTTGAAAGGGTAAAGCATGTGTCCACAGTCAATAGTCCTCATCTTGACCTTAATCAGTAGTAGTTGGCTCTATGCCATTTAAAACGTAGAAATACACCCTGTGGTTGGCACTGACATTTTTAAATAAATACAATTCATATGGAAATTATATGTATATGTTTTTGCATTAAAATACATGAGATGGAGAATTTCCTAGCAAAAACTGTAAACACCAAATATAGACAAGTGGGCATAGAGCTGTTTTTGCACCAAACCACCCTTAAATAGTTGCAAACCTTATCCTTCATTTTTCAAAAAGTGGTAGTAGATAGACACAGCCAGCACAGAAAACTAAAGTAAAGGTATAAGTATAGCTATCTGAAAGTTTTTACTCTCAATTAAGATAAAACTGCCCTAGGAAATAAGCCTTAGAGTGAGAAGCGGGCTTCAGATAATTACTTATTCAAAGAGTGCCATCATGCGTTTAAACAGAGTAATGACAATTTTCCAACATTCCTTTTCTCCTCCAAACGACTGTAAGAAAAACTGAAAAATTATTAGCATGAGAAACGAAGTATCAATTTAACTTTACACAGATTGTATGTGTACACTGTAATTGCATTACAGGAAAATTCAAACACACACAGAAGTAGAAAAATAGTAATGTACTCCATTGTGTCCATCATCCAGTTTCGACAAGTTACAAAACGACTGATTTTTTTCCCCACTATTTGCTCCACCTTACTGGATTATCTCGAAACCAATTCCAAATAACATTTCATCGCATCCATTAAATATTCACCTATATTTCTAAAATACAAAGACTGAAAAAATAGGCGCTATTAAACCACTAATGCTCTTGAAACATTAATAATTCTTTAATTTCAGCAAATATTAGATATCCTCAATTGCAAATAAAGGCCTTTAAAAAAACCTCTGTCTTAGGATCAGGATCCATATATTACATTAGGTTAATCTATCACTTATGTTTCTTTCTTTAAAACTTTTTACTGAAGTAGAATATTCATCTAGAAAACTACGTAAACATGGAACTTGATGAAAAGTGTTCAATCTAATGAATTTTCACAAAGTGAACCTGCCAGTGTAACTATGTAAAGAACTCTTCTACTGTATTGGTTCCCTGTTATTACTTCTTTATCTTGTAATGTACATGTTATATTAATATCTTGTCATATTAATACTGTAAATAGCATTTCCCTTAGCATGGAAGTGTTTTAGTGCAATACCCATACATTATTTATTAACTGAATTATATGAGACAAATTTAAGTTAAACCCTGAGTGACTATAAGTTGCAGTAGACATTAAAAAAATTTTTTATGATGAAAACTTTATTCTTTGAAAAATTTTCCCTCCAGCGTTCCTTTTTTTCTGTTTAATTAAGAAATGAAGATTATAAGGCACAATAGAGTTGTTAGCAAAACCCCTACCCATCTAAAATAAAGCTCTGCTTTTAGAAGCCTAATAAACCTAAGTGAACAGGGCTCTTTCAGGAAATCAGGTGGAATAAATAGAAATTTGGGAGCAAAAGGAATTTGTATGTACGTATGCATGCATGCATGTGTCTATGTATTTCAGAGACTGAAAAACAGGAACATCAGCGGAAGAGTTTGAGAGCCAAAGAATAAGGACTGGGGAACTTTCACAAATAAGAATATACTTCTAACTTGCAATTCTAAATATATTATCATGTAAATTTAATTTTTGATAGTTAAAAATCAAGGCATTTCTTAAAATTCAACTGTTTGCTTATATTTTCAGAAAAATAAGTTGAGGAATTCTGATTTTATTCTTGCTTGGAATTATTAAATTATAGAAGGTGACTCTCTCTTAAGATGATGAATTTTGAATTCTACCTTCCAGACAAAAAACCAGAATCAACATGTTAGAACCAAATTCCATACACTTTCTCCAATACATTTTATTCTTTCAACGAGATTAGACTTAAATTTGATAAATAGTGAAAATAAATGTTTTCTAGCTTTCTGAAAGATTATTGTAGGATTTCTTAAATAAGGTGCAGAGGCTCAAAGCAAAGAGGAAAATACTGGTAAGTTTAACTTCATAAAAGTAAATTTAAAAAATCATTAAATGGTAAAAAATAAGCCAGAGATTAGGAGCTAGAATTTACATGTACAACTGAAACATAATAAATATTGAGACTATTGAAAGAACTCTCCCAAGTCTATAAGAGACAGGCCAAAAAATTCAAAATAGGAAAAAGCATAAATAGGAAAGTCACTGGAGAAAAAAGCTAATGACCAATAAAAGAAGAACAATGTGTCCCATCATTCTGGCAATCTTAGAAGTGTAAATGTTTCTCTCTCATCAGAGGGCCAAAAATGTTAGAATTTGGTAACAAATATTAGGGAGGATTGGGAAAACTGGACATATGATACACTGTTGATGGAAGTATAAATTAAGTGCTAACACCATGGAGAGCAATTTGGCAATATCTAACAAAGGGGAAGATGTTCATAATCTTTGACTTGGCCATTCTACTTTTAAGTATATAACCTTAAGACATTCTTGCACATGAGAATTCCCACTAATAATTTTGGCAACACTATTGTAGCAGTGAATAACTGGAAGCAACCTAAATAATTATCAGTGGGGAAATAAATAAATTGTAATCTATTCTTACACTTTACTGCTATATAAATACTAAATGATGGACTAAATCTATACTGCATCAACCCAGATAAATTATATAACATTAAGTTGAAATGCTGCAATAGGATACACTATGATTCAAACTGGAATAGGTGTATATAATATCATTTATGTAAATTTTTTATAGCACACAAAATTTATCTTAAATTTACAAAAGTATGCATAGGAAGAACAGATAGTAGCTCGAAGATCGCAGTTAGCTGAGGGAGAAAGAATAGAAAATGGGATTAAGGAAAGGCACAAAATGAGCATCAACTAAATTTGTAATATTTTGTTTGAAAAACAAAACAACCTGACTTGTTATCATAAAATGTTAACATTTGCTAATTTAAGCTAATGAGGGCACATGGGTATCTATTATTTTAATCCCTGTATAGTTGGAATAATTTACAATTTTACAAAAACAACAACAAAGTTATTGTTATTTGTTACAACACGTTATCTTGCAATTTTAGAAAGACTTTTATACTTTAAGTTTGCAATTAGCAATATAATGATATTACAGGTGAGCAAAACTAACTGAAATTAGATTGAGCTCATAATTTCAGTCTACATAAAATTTTCAACCATGTATAGTGGCAAATGTTTCATTTTAATGTCTCTTTCCTTTTTCACTTTTTATAAGAGTATGAAATCAAAAGCAGGAAGGAAAAAAAACTTGAGAAGATGGGTATAATCAATGATTTATAAATACACTATACAAATAATAACTAATACTCAAAAGGGAGGAAAAAATGAAGTCAGAGCGTATCAATCAGCTAACAGCGGACCCTGATATGCTAATGACAATTGCTTACTCTTTTGCCTTGTGCAAAGGGCTAAGAAGTGTGAAAATATAAGGTAAAGTTCCTTTCCTTGAGAAATTTACAAATTGGAAAACAAGATTAAAGTGTGGTAAGGAGTAAGTCCAGGGAGGGAAATCCAAGAGCAAAATACCTCTAAAAACCAAAATCAGTCAAAGGGAGAAATAAAGTGTAAAATACATTTATTGCTTACAGACTGCAGTCGGGGGCCGGTTCCTCTTCTGCTCCAGAAGAAGCTACCCAGCAAGCAAGCCAGCCCCTCCGTTTAAACTCTCAGTTTCAGACACGCCCTCAGTTGCCCAGGTAATTATCCATTGACATGGAAATTAACTTCTCTCCACCCCTGAGGAAATGCAAATGAACTAAAGCCAGGCAAGATACTCTGGAAATCTTACAATTTTACCCTCCAGAAATCTCACTTTACAATCTACTCTTTTCCCTTCTTCCGCAAGAGTCCCTGAGGGAGAAAATTGGAGCACTGTGACCAGACTAACGACATACCAATAGCAACAGCAATAAAATTATGACAATCCTTAAACCGGAGAATTCAGCTAGGTTCAAAGTCTTATACAGATTAAGTCCATACCTCGTCCATTCCACAGGCAGGCAGTAGCTGAGGATTCAGAGCACTCATCATGTGGCAGCTGCAGCCAGGGGGCGCATTCAGGCCACAAGGACTGTAGGAGAAAATAACCTTAAGGGCAGTAAGATACATGTTTTAATGATACCAGCATAGGCAAATCTTGTCCATCAGGTAGGATACATGCAAGAGAATGGTCTTGTGATAAAACAGTGGCAGGAATGGGATCTTGTCCTGGTCTAGTATACCAGACTTTCACCCGCTTCCCTGTGGGAGTTACAGATGGGTCGATATATAGGGCTACGGGAAGTACATGCACTGGCCATAAAGATAAAATAAAACTTCCCCACAAGATGCTCTTGCCTCCTGGATGTTTGGGGTACACTACCGTGACCTTTGGGGGCCATTCAGTTGTTACTCCAGAAATACACATGAGGCCAGCTTCTAGGCCTTTCCCTCAAGGTGCCAGAAGGGCCAGCCATCACTGGTCCATGTGTTGAAATGTCCAGGGCCAGGGCCATTCAACAGTGTATCCAGGGCTTAATGCAGTAGGGGCTGGCAGCAGTATTTGCTCTGCTGGCCATATCCTGGCTTCAATAGCTCTTCTTTGGCTTTGACGTACAATTGTATAGGAGAGGAAGCAAGGTGTGTGAGGATATCCACAGGGCTCAAAGCTCCTTTTATGTGGCTTCTCATTCAAACACCGCAGCAGTGTCCATAGGCGAACTGACCAACCCCGTAGACTGTTGGTGTCTGACTTCAGGACAGATTTCAACAAACGGTTGTACCTCTCTATCATGCCTTTCCCAGTAGGATTATACAGTACATCAAATTTCCTCTTTATTCCTAATTGCTGCACCCATTTTCGTAATGCATGTCCAGTAAAGTGGGGACCTTGATCACTCTCACTCACCTGCAGCTGGCCATAGGCTGAAAGAGATACTCCAGGCCCCTCTTGGTGGTTTACTAATCTGCATGACATGCACAAAGAGTAACCAATAGTCCAGTAGCCATGTCCACACAAGTCATGGCATACCGATAACCTTCTGATATGGGCAGAGGCCCAATATAGTCTATTTGACACCTGACAAGGGGTATTGGCCCCCTTACTATTGTCCCATGTTGCTGTGGGACTCAGTGTAAGTCCCTCTTAGAGCACATAAGGCACTCCTTCCAAGCTTTGCTGACTTCTTCAAAGGTCAGTGGCAAGCCCCACCTACAGGCTACAGCCCACATTGTTTTTTGCCCTGTGTGCAGCCGTTGGGCCACATCAGAGGCAGGCTTTCCTTCTAGCCAGCACACCTGGGCCAATGTGTCTGCTTCATTATTTCCTGGGGAAGCCAAAGGCAAATGGCCAGTCACATGACATACAGTAACAATTTGAGTCTGACCAGAGGACCATAGGTCTTGCCACAATTCTTGCCCCCAAAGGGGCCAGTGACCAACCATTCAGTTGGCATGATACCATGTCAGTAGCCACAGAGTCAAGCCCGGATAGATGGCCCAGCTGTCAGTGAAGACAACTATGGGGGAAGACTCCTGGGTGATCACGAGCCATACTGCCCACAGCTCAACCCATTAGCTGGTCTTCCCCTCTCCATCCTCCATCCATATTGTCTCAGTCTTAGGATGGAAAGCCACAGCCCTCTACTTTGGGGACTGCCCAGGACTGGAGCCGTCTGTGAACCAAGCATCTTCAGGTATAGGGGCTTTTCCCTCCTGATAAGGAGTCTCGGCTACCAAGGGCTGAAAAGCAAGTTCTTCCTGCTTTCCACTGGCATAGGTCACTGGTCCCAATAAGCATTGGAGTTCTCCTCTTAAGGGGCTAGTAGAAAGAGAACTGCACTGCTGTAAATATGTGCCCCATTTGCCAGTGTAGATATCTGTGCCACGGCACTCCATGACCTTTGGGTCCAGTGTCGCACCCACCCTGCGAAGGGCTAGGTGGTTATTTCCTTGTTTGGAGCTGTTGAGCAATGGGTTCTGTAGCCAGCAAGGCGTAGCACACAGCAGCCAGTTGCTTCTCTATGAAGGTGTACTGGACCTCTGCTCCTTTCCACAGTTTTGACCAGAATCCAATAGGTTGGCATGTCCATTCAAGCTGCTGCCAAAGACCCCATCCATAACCATCTTCGGTTACATGAACATCTAGTTCACAGGGCCTTGATGAATCCATTACATTCCAAGCTTGTATGGCCTTGACTGCCTGCTTGTCAGCAATAAAAGCAGCTGCACATGACTCATCCCAGTCCCACCTGATGCCCTTTCATATCAATCAGCATAAGGGCTTCAGAATTTGTGCCAAGTGCAGGATAAACACTCTCCAGTAGCCCAAAAGACTATATTACAAAAACACTTGTAATACTGCCACAGTGGCAGGGGTGGGAAAAGCCTGGACCTTGTCTATAACTGCTTTAGGAACAACTTTAGTTTTACCTGACCAGATAACATCCAAGACTTTCACAGACAAACATATCCCTAAACCTTGCTGCTGTTCACAGCCCATCCTTTTTCCTGTAGACGTTGTAACAGTCTAGGAACTGCCCCTTCTAAATCGGAAAGAGAATCAGACATGAGCATAATATCAATGTAGTGATACAACTGCACCATTTGTGGTTTCTTCCATGTCGCCAAGTCCTGGGCTACAAGTCCATGACAGATGGTGGGACTGTGGAAATATCCCTGTGGAAGGACAGTGAATGAGCACTGTCAGCCTTCTCACGTGAAGGCGAACTCTTCCTGGCTTTCCTGTGTTATGTCAATAGAGAAGAAAGTATTAGAAAGGTCTATTAGAATGATACATTCCCAGCTCATGGCTGAGGGTGTCCAGAATGTCTGCTATAGAGGGGACAGCAGCATGCAAAGGGGGTGTGACTTTATTAAATTCCCTGTAGTCTACAGTCATGCCAGGAGCTGTCTAGCTTTCTCACTGGCCCCAATGGGGAATTAAAAGGACTATGAGTGGGCTTTATGATGCCCACCTTCTCCATCTCCTGTAGAGTTTCTCCAGTTTCCTTGTGCCCCCTCAGGCAATTTATACTGCTTAGTATTTGTCACCCACTGAGGTACAGGCAGAGCTACAGGTGGGTGCTTAGCATGTCCCCTCAGAACTGCCTTTACCACACATACCCTCAGTCTGAACTCACCTGCAGTGGTCTGTAACCACAGGCCCTACAGGATATCTACCCCCAAAATATAATCTGAAATGGGAGAAATGTATACAGTATACTCCTTTGGGGGTAAACGCCCTATCCCCCATGGGATTTGGGCTTTCTTCACTCTAATTGCCTTACCCCCATAGCCATCTATCACAGCAGGGATCCCAGGAAAATGCTTAGGGTTGCCACAAATCAGAGAACACTCAGCTCCTATGTTCACCAGCACGAGGACACGTTGTACATTCCCAGGGGACCAATGAATTATTAATTCTACATGTGGCCTCTGGTCCCCACCATGTCCCCCAAAGTGGGGACTTTGACCACCCCCCTCAATTAAACCACAATGCCCAATTGTCCTCCTGTGGGGATGAGGGCCCAGGCGAATGCTGAGTACTGTCTCCCATGAAGTTTTGCAGGGACACAGGCCTGGCATGAAGCCTTGACTCTGGTTTCCGTGTCCTGGACCTCAGTGGTTGGAACTGCTGCTCTAGCTTTAATTGGTGTCACAGTTCTAACAAGATTCTACTGGGCTGCCCATCAAGCTTTTCTTTCACTACCCCGGCCTTTATTAAATCAACCCACATCTGGGTCCTCGAGACCTTCACAGGGCTTTTTGCACCTCTCCTTTCAGTCATGGCCTGTACTTCCCTCCATGCCTTCATTGTTTCAACCTCCCCCAGATCTGCTAAATTACAAGTAGCCTCCGTTATGGGCTGCCCGAGGTGGGGGGCAAGAGTATTCACTAGGGACCCAAAGCCAGATGTGGGAGCCGTATGCAGCATCAGGTTTCTCATTCCTATAATGAACACCTCCTCATCAGGGCCCTGGGGGTCCATATTATAGATGATGTTTTTCATACCCAATTCCCACAGTACCTGTTGGAGCTTTGCATACGTTTTCTGACTTCTGGGAAAATATGGTAAATCACCCTGATCAGGACAAACTATCCTGATGGCAGCTGTCAGTCATTCCAGGAATGTCTGATTCCCTGACTACTGGGAAAATATGGTAAATCACCCTGATTAGGCCAAACTATCCTGATGGCAGCTGTCAGTCATTCCAGGAATGTCTGATTCCCTGAGGCGTGATGGGCATTTTGCAACCGCTGCTGGAGGGAAGGGTGAGGCGTCAGAGAAGCCATTCTATTCATCTCAGTACCCGACAATGTTTTCCACCCCCATATCCCAGAGACATAAAAGCCATGTAGGTAGAGATTCCAATGGCTTCTGCCTATACCAGATGCTCATGTCCACCAGCTCATCCTGGGTATGGGGGCGGAGCATGGTGTGTTCCACAACCTGGGGAGGGGGCTGCTCCTCTCCCTGAGGAGCCCATGGTTGTTTCATTTTTATTTTATTAATTACAGCTGGGCAGGCTTTAGAACAGGAGAAGATAGTACCTCTGGTGGTGGCCTGGGTAGATCTGCCAATGGCCATGCCTCCTCCTCTTCTCCCTCGGGCTTCTCCACCAATGGCTCCTCCTCCACCATTTCCAGAGCTGAAGGCACTACTCTTTCCTCCCCCTCCCCCACGGCCTCCTGCAATGCAGCTTTTCTTGCTGTCACTCCACTCATCACCGCTGCTAAGGAATCTTCTAGAAGCATGACCTTCCTTTTCAGTTACTGTCTCTCTTCTTCAACAGCATCCCAGAGGTTATTGCCCAGCTCCTCCAAGTGATGCTGAAGTATGTTCTCCTGCCAAAATCCCTTGATAATCCTCTCTTTCTCCTGTATAATTTTACACTATCTCAATGAAAAGAGACCCTACAATGCCAGCCACTACACGGCCCCCTAAAGTCTCCAAGCAGTCTTCCAACTCACAGAGGGCTAATTCTGCAGCTTCCGGTGTGGTTCTAGGGAAGGCCCCACTCCTTTAAGAGGTACTTTACCTTAGACCAATTCCCCACTAGGGGTTCCTGACTTGGAAGCCCCACAGCTGGAGGGATAATAACAGGTGAAGTGGCACCCTCTGCTGCTGCATCCACTGAGGCCTCCCCACCATCCAAAAGCCTTCCCAAAGGTTGCACCCATTTTGACAGATTTTGGATTAAGAGGCACCCTGCTGACTGCCACTAGATGTAAGTCAGGGGGGAGGAAATCCTGGAGCAAAATACCTCTAAAAACCGAAATCAGTCAAAGGGAGAAATAAAGTTTAAAATCGTTTATTGCTTACAAACTGCAGTCTGGGGCCGTCTCTCTCCCCCTGCTCTGGAAGAGTAAAGCCAACAAGCAAGCCCCTCCCCTTAAACTCTCAGGTTCAGACACGCCCTCGGTTGCCCAGGTAATTACCCATTGGCGTGGAGATGAACTTCTCTTCAGCCCTGAGGATATGCAAATGCACTAAAGCCAAGCAAGATACTCTGGAAATGTTACAATTTTACCCACCTAAGGGAAAATGCAATAAGCTACATAATTTGGTGACATATATTGTAAGTGCCATGTGTTTCAGATAAGAGAACTTAGTGATCTCTAAATAATGATTTCTCTGACATCCATGCTGCCAAATCTGGTGGTCAATTTTGTAGGTTCTTACTTGGACTCCCAGCCATGTTCAACTCAACTTCTAGAAATGCTGTATTTTCTTCCCTCATATTTGTGATACTACATTCCTCTTAGTTTTCCTTTTACTCTAATGGTCCCTTCTCCTCTTCTCAGTCATTAAATATTAAAATGCCCAGCAGTCATTCCTGACACCCATTCAATTCTATCATCAACTAGTTTTTCCTTTGATTTAATATATCCTTTCCCATGGCTTTAAAGACTATCTAAATGCTAATGACTCTCTTATCAAAATGTCTGCTTAAATGTGTAATAGGCAACACAAACTTTATGTGACATACACAGAATTCAACCTCTTTTCTGTCATTTCCATCTAAGTGTAATCACAATTCACCAAGTCTCTAAACAAAATGCTTTCTCCGGTCCACTTTTCAGTTTTCTTAACGTGTTTTATATATAACATGCAAAGGTCTTAGCTGTATGTAGTGGCAGTATTCAGAAAAAGTGTGCTATTCCACCTTAGTTGGAAACTAGAATTCCACTGCTATGTCTGAATATTTGTGTCTGCCCCCATTCCAATTTATATGTTGAAATCCTCATGTGCATTGTCACAGTATTAGAAGGTAGACTTTTGGGAGATGCTTAGTTCATGAGGGTAGAACCTTCAGAAATGGGATTATGTTCTTATAAAAGAGACCCTGCTGAGATCCCTCACCCCTTCTACCATGTGAGGACTTAGTGAAAAGTCACCAGCTATGAACCAGGAAGAAGGACCTTGCCTGATCATGCTGGCACCCTGATTTCAGATTTCCAGTTTCCAGAACTGTGAGAAATAAATTTGTTTTATAAGTTTGTGGTACTTTGTTATAGAAGCCTGAATGGACTAAGACTCCCTCCTTTACTTTAAAAGTATTTTCAAGATACCTTTCTCTAAATGTGAAGTGTCTCTGAAGTTTTTTTACCAATATAATTTTTATTTGGAATGAATATCTTTATTGATTTTTGGCTCAATATATTTCATACTTGAATACTTTGTTGGACATAGACACTGTACATGAAGGGTCCCCACCAGTAAGATGGCAAACTTCCGGCTTCTCTTCGGGGTCCTCAGTTCCCGCCGGCGCCATCTGAAGCCCAATCACCTCTCGCCCCCCTCCCAATCCCAGCACCTAGCCAACAGCCACCAGCCCCGTAGAAGTGACACCTCAATGCCCCTTCCTATATAACCCAGCACCTTTCCCTAATAAAGCGGAACTCTCCGGTGAATTGCTGCTATGTGTCACTCCTTTCCTTTCATTGGTGCCGAAACCCGGGAGATGGGACACCCCAACTGGGCCCCGTCTTTCCCCCAACACCAGCAGCAGCTTGCCCTCGTCCTCTTTTTCCGGCGCTGGCTCCTCACACTCACCACTCCTCTCTGGCCTTTAGGTAAGTTTTCCGCCCGGAGTGGGCCACTCTTCCCCGAGCTATCGCAGTGCCATTGACCGTGATCGTCCAGCAAGGCCCTGATGCTCGGGGATGAGGAGGGAACTCTCCCCGCCTCAGGCCTTCACGGCTGCGGCGGACCCTCAGGCCCCTCCTCCGACAGTCATAAACACATTCACCGTCCCTTCCATCAGTGCTGAAACTTTTTAAGCAAAATTTCCCCGGGGTGGGCCACTCTTCCCCGAGCTATCACAGTGCCATGGACCGTGATCGTCCGGCAAGGCCCTGATGCTTGGAGATGAGGAGGGAACTCTCCCCGCCTCAGGCCTTCAGGCTGCAGTGGACCCTCAGGCCCCTCGTCCGACAGCAATAAATCCCTGCCTCAGGCCTTCACGGCTGCGGCAGTATCTCAGGCCCCCCCTCCAACAGCCATAAACAAGGTGACTCCTTTGCGGATGAGAACGCTCCCTTTCCCTGCCCCCTCCTCCTTCTGTTCCATCCTCCGAAATCTGTTCTGTCTGCCGAAAACGCCTAGCACTAGGTACCTCGTGACTCTGGCACTCTGCCTTCTTAGGGAAGTCTGGGTGACGACCCACACTTCCCAAGAAATTCCGACTCGTATACGAGTTTCCGCAGACCACCAAGGATCATCAGGGATGCCCTTTGTCTCCTTGCCGTCTGCCTCCGGTCCGAGGATCTCCGTCTTCCCCTGTTTGTCTCCTTCTCTGTCCTTTAGCCATAGGAGCCTCCTCATCCCTCCCTGAAAGTTCACCTCTTGAATGCCTGCTTAAGCATCTGGCTACCCCCTCCCTGAAGCCTGATATAAAACCAAAACTTCTCCATAAATATTGCTCCCAAGATTGGCCGACATACCCCCTAGACAATAACAACCAATGGCCTGCAGGGGGAACTCTTGATCCTAACATCATTCGCGATCTTTTTAACTACTGCCAGCGACTGAAAAAATGGAAGGAGATTCCCTATATCGAAGCTTTCCGCCTCCTCCTCCCCCAGCCCCCTCCCAAGTTCTCCTAGCCTGCAAGCCGCTGCCCCCGCAGAAGCCTCGCATTCACTCCCTTCCCCTTCTTCTCCTACAACAGCCCTTCTCCCTTCCTTCCCCACCATCTCCACCCCCATCTCACCTCCTCCAACTTCATTCCCTGCAGATTAAGCCTGAGCCTTTCAGCCCCCCTTTAACTAGGTCCCGGGGCCCTCCTCCGTCCTTGCCCTCATCACCTGTTTCTCACCTGTTAGGGACCGCCTTTGTCTTCTCACATGTTTGTAGAGAGAATGGGAAAGCACCTTCCCCCATGTCTGAACGCAGCATGGGAAAGCACAAGCTAGAGAACAACCAGTGCAGACCTTGGAAGTTATCTGTCCACAAAAACATATCTTGTCCTCGAAGATGAGCCAAGACTCTTCACTCTGAAAATAGGGAGACCTTGAAGATGTGTAGAAACACCGCCCCTGCTTCTAGCTATGCCCTTCCCCCCACTTGCCGATGTGGCAGGAATGGAGAACAAAGAACATTCTGTTTATGCATTTCATAAGCAATTAACTGGAGCCCTGCTGTACCTCAGTTAGTAGAGCATGGGACTCAACCTCAGTCATGAGTTCAAGCCTAACTATAAAGCAGCAGAGGCAAGCAGCTGGGCTGCAGGCTGGCAACATGTGGGTCTGATTCTATCTTTCTATATTTTCTTTGTCCCCCTTCTGCACTTCAGGACCTGCTCGACTAGGCACGGCTAGACCACGTCACTCCCCCACAGACTGAGCCAGAACCCTTCAGTCCCCCTCAGACTCAGTCCCAAGAGCCTCCCAAAATTATTGCCCCCCTCTGGGAGGTAGCAGGATCCGAAGGCAGCGTGCGCATTCACACCCCCAACTAGAGGAATGCCTAAGTTCCTTTTCCACTGATCCCATGACATACATCAGGGAGTTTCAATAGACCCTCCAGTCTTACAGCCTCACACATCATGACATTTTCATGCTCCTGGCCAATACTCTCCTCCCTGAAGAGCATAGATGAGTTTGAGACTTCGCCCAAACGCAGGCTATCGAAACCCACAGGACTGACCCCACCTATCCCCCTGGCCCCACTGCTGTCCCCAAACAAGACCCACACTGAGATTATAACACCATGAGACTCCGCTCTCGAGATATTTTTGCCTCCTGCTTAATAGCAGGTCTGAAAAAGGCAGCTTGTAAAGTAGTCAATTTTCAAAAGCTCCAAGACATAATTCAAAAGAGAGACGAAATCCCCTCCGAGTTCTTAGACAGACTCACTCAAGCCCTATTACACTATACCAGCCTGGACCCAGAAACACCTGAAGGAAGACATGTCCTTATGACATACTTCCTAGCTCAAAGCTACCCTGACATTAAAGCTAAACTCAAAAAGTTAGAACAGGGCCCAGCTACCCCACAGACTGAGAACCTAACAGTGGCCTTTAAAGTCTTCCATAAGCGGGAGGAGGAGAAAGAACGCCGTAAACAAAAGGCTGATCAGGCCAATTTCCAAATGTTGGCCCAGCTGATAAAACCACAACCTGGGCGCCCCTCTACAAACAAGCCCCCCCCAGGAGCTTGTTTCAAGTGTGGAAAAGAGGGACATTGGTCAAGGGCGTGCCCCTCCCCCAGATCTCCTACCACCCCATGCCCCAGATGCCACAAAAAGGGCCACTGGGGGTCTGATTGCCCAACCACCCGAAGGGGAGGCTGGGCGAACAACCCCCATCCTAAGCCCGCCGTAGTGGGGCTGGCAGAAGAAGATTGATGGGGCCTGGGGGCTTCTCGCCCGACCATTTCCATCAACAGGAGCCCAGGGTTACTTTAACAGTAGACGGTCGCCCCATCTCCTTCCTCCTAGACACAGGAGCCACCTTCTCAGTCTTGCGAGAATACCGGGGCCCTACCATGCCTGCCATTACTCCTATAGTCAGGGTAAGAGGTAAACAGATTTTCCCATTAAACCCCCCCCCTTTATGCACAATCCAAGACAATCCCATACCTTTCTCCCACTCCTTCCTGGTTATGCCCCAGTGTCCCATCCCTTTACTAAGATGGGACATCCTTTCCCTCTTCCACGTTTCCATAACTATATCCACTCCCACAGCCCCCAGTACTCCCTTTCTGATGGCCCTCATAGCCGACGACCCCCCTCTACCCAATGAAAGCTCCGGTTCTGCCCTCATACACCCTGTAAATCCCAAAGTTTGGGACATTACAAGCCCCTCCGTGGCCCTATGTCCCCCTGCCTCTATCAAATTACGTGACCCCTCTCAGTATATCTGTCAGGCCCAATACCCCCTAACCACTTCAGCCCTCATAGGCCTCCAAGCCATCATTCAAGATCTCTTAAACAAAAATTACCTCAGACCCACTCACTCCCCATTTAATACCCCCATATTAACTGTTAAAAAAACCAACAGATCTTTCCGCCTTGTCCAAGACCTTCGCCTCATCAACATGGCCGTTGTCCCTATCCATCCCTTAGTTCCAAATCCATACAGCCTTTTATCACAGATCCCTGCCTCGGCTTCCCAATTCTCAGTCCTAGATCTCAAGGACCCATTTTTCTATCCCTCTAAGCCCCTGCTCCCAAGATTTTTTCATCTTCACCTGGACGGACCCATACACAAGACATTCTGAACAACTCACTTGGACAGTTTTGCCACAAAGCTTCCGAGATAGTCCCCATATTTTTAGACAGGTCCTAGCTCAGGACCTCAAACATTTTCATCATGATCACTCCAAGTCCACCTTATTATAATACATGGACAATCTTCTACTCTGCAGTCTCTCGTGGGAACAGTCTCAACTTGACATTGCCTCCCTACTTAACCTTCTAGCGTCCAGAAGTTACCGAGTATCCCCCGTCAAAGCTCAAATCGAGTATCCCCCGTCAAAGCTCAAATCTCTTCCCCTCCTGTCACTTACCTCAGATTCCTTCTATCTCAACAAAGAAAGTCCATTACCTTTGAAAATGGCTCCTCTCTGACCTGTCCATTCCCAAAACCAAGACAGAAATCCTTTCCTTTCTAAGCCTGGCTAGATATTTTAGAGCATAGATCCCTAACTTCTCCCTGCTCCCTGTTGGCAAGACCCCTATACGACCTCAGCAAGAGCCCCCCCTAAAAAACCATTATCCTCCTCACCCCGACACTCCTTCATTAAGCTCTGTCAAGCCCTTGTGGAAGCCCCAGCTCTCCATCTTCCTGATTTGTCGAAGCCCTTCTCATTATACATTCATGAGAGGTCCAGTCAAGCTCTAGGAGTCCTAGGCCAATATTATGGCCCATCCTTTGCCCCAGTAGCTTCTCTCTCCAAGCAATTAGACCCCACAGTTCGGGGATGGGCCCCCTGCCTACGAGCATTAGCCGCTAGACAGCTCTTGCAAAAGGAAGCTCATAAACTGACATTCAGGGCGCCCCTTACCATTCTGTCCCCACATCACCTAAAAGATCTCTTAACCTACAAAAGTTTATAGACTCTCCCTCCCTCCAGACTCCTGACCTTACTGTCCTCTTTCCTCCAAAATCCCGTTCACCCCCTTTGCCATCCATACCCAAATCATGACTTTTTCCTCCTTTACTGCTCTCTTGCTTTTTTCCTCATTACTATTGTCTTCCCCACCACCCCAGCCTCCTTTGTATGGCGATTCAAAGTCAGACAGATTTACACACAGCATCAAACAAAAGTTACTGCCCTCATTGCCACAACAGACTGCCCTCTGAAAAGCTGCTCTGAGCCTTTATACCTCCACTTTCCTCCCTCCACTGAAGTGTTCACTAGCAGCTACCCTTATTCTCCCTACCTCTGCTTCCTCTATGACCAAAAACAAGCCTATTGCAGGTGATAGCCAGACACCTACAGGCAATGTCCCTACTGGTTTTGTGCCATTCACTACATAGGTAACTTCCAGTACCCACAGTATTACTCCTCCAACTGTTTCATGAAATATCCCAACGGCTCATTCTCCTTATCAATCCCAGATCCCTGGGACTCTCAATGAGCTGCCAGAGTCACAGCCTCAGTTTACTATGGGGGGTCCTCGACCCCCCACGGTACCCTTCATATCTCTCGAAAGTATGTTCCCTCTCATTCCCAGATCTCTCAAGTTGCATCAGATATCAGACATTCCGAAAAAGTCATTATCAAAACTCTTGACAGCGCCTCTTCATCTTCTTATCCCCGCCCCTCTTCTCATTTCTCCTATTCTTCGTTACAGCTCATTCAGGACACCACCATCTTTCTCAACCACACCCTTAACACAGCCAATTGTTTCTTGTGCGCATCACTACAGCGCCCACTGCTGGCCGCCGTGCCCCTTAATATTTCCAACTACTCCTTCCATGCAGAAAGACAACCCCTCTGCCCCCTGGCAGACATACCCCTATGGGAACCAGAATACGCAGATAATCTCACCATCCACCACTGTGTAGGCCCAACTCCACCCCCCTCCAGCGCACTTCACTGCCTCTCTATCTACACCCCTACCTCCGGCTCTAAGACTTTCACACAACCAGGACACTTCTTTTGGTGTAATGGCAGTCTTTTCAACTCAGTGCCTCTCAACTCCGATACACCCTGCATTCTCCTCACCCTAATCCCACAGTTTACACCATCCACCACTGTGTAGGCCCAACTCCACCCCCCTCCAGCGCACTTCACTGCCTCTCTATCTACACCCCTACCCCCAGCTCTAAGACTTCTATGCAACCGGGACACTTCTTTTAGTGTAATGGCAGTCTTCAACTCAGTGCCTCTCAACTCCGATACACCCTGCATTCTCCTCACCCTAATCCCACAGTTTACACTTTACAGCATGGCAGAATTTCTTGAGCTCCAACCTCCCTTGCCCTTGCGCACAAAAAGGGCTGCTTTCCTTCCCATCATGGTCGGTATCTCTGTAACCACCTCAGCCATTGGGGCAGGGTTTTCAGGAGAAGCCTTTAGTCACTCTCTATAGGCAGTTAAAGATCTCAACACCAACCTTGAGAGAGCCCTGACTCCACTGCCGATTCCCTAGCCTCTCTCCAAAGACAGGTCACTTCGCTACCTAAAGTCACCCTTCAAAACCGGCGGGCCCTAGATCTGCTTACAGCCGAGAAGGGCGGCACCTGTGTCTTCCTCTGGGAAGAGTGCTGCTATTACATCAACGAATCCGGCATTGTAGAAACTGACATTAACAAACTCACCGACCTTGCCTCCAGTCTCCACTCTGCTTCCAATTCCAACCCATTCTCTTCAATACTAACAAACCCCCTCCTAACCTGGCTCTGGCCCATCGCAGGCCCCATAATAATCATTCTTCTCGCCTGTCTCTTCTTACCCTGTATAATAAAGTTCATCAAATCCCAAGTCAGAAAAATCTCTAATCAAGCTTTCAACCAGTTTTTACTCAGGAACTACCAGCTTCTGGCCACAGAAGATCCCTCACCCTCACGTGACCTCCTCACCACACGCTGAGATGGACCCCTCTCTCCACTGGAAACTGTTCCTGGAAACAATGGCCGCAGACGCCTGGCTCCTGACACCCATATCCTCTTAGCACCATTAGAATCAACAGGTCCTCGACCTATAGTCACAAAGAACCTTCATTAATTTCCAACCTGAAGAAGTCCACATCTACTCATCCTTACTGTGGGGAATCCTATCAACCCTTTCCTCCCAATCCTCAAACCCTCACTCCCTTCTACGCCCCTGTTCAGCAAGAAGCAGTCAGAGAGAAAGCAACGTCCACAAACCCATAGAGGAGAAAGGGGGGAATGAAGGGTCCCCACCAGTAAGATGGCAAACTTCCGGCTTCTCTTCGGGGGTCCTCAGTTTCTGCCGGCGCCACCTGAAGCCCAATCACCTCTCGCCCCCCTCCCAATCCCAGCACCTAGCCAATAGCCACCAGCCCTGTAGAAGTGACACCTCAATCAATTTATGCCCCTTCCTATATAACCCTTTCCCTAATAAAGCGGAACTCTCCGGTGAATTGCTGCTATGTGTCGCTCCTTTCCTTTCAGTACATACTTCCTATTCTATGGGTTGCCTTCTAATTCTCTCTAAAGGTATCTTCCCTTTTTTATAGACAGAAATTCCTAATTTTAATATAATCCATTTTAGCTTATTTTATGTTTAGAGCTCTTTGTTTTCTATTAGTTTTTGTCTACTTGCTATACTTTTTTCTTTCAAAAAAGCAAAAAATAATTTCCTTATAACATGAAACTGTTCTGAAGCAAAAACAACCTTTTACCCTGTTGTCATTACACAAGAAGAATGCATATCATGCTCCACAGTCAAAATACTTTATACCCTAAGGTAAGCTGAAGAGAAAAATTCTATCTTCAAAAAAATCTTGAATACTTTCTATTCTATGGGTTGCCTTCTAATTCTCTCTAAAGGTATCTTCCCTTTTTTATAGATAGAATTCCTAATTTTAATATAATCCATTTTAGCTTATTTTATGTTTGGAGCTCTTTGTTTTCTATTAGTTTTTGTCTACTTGCTATACTTTTTTTCTTTCAAAAAAGCAAAAAACTGGTTTCCTTATAACATGAAACTGTTCTGAAGCAAAAACAACCTCTTACCCTGTTGTCATTATACAAGAAGAATGCATATCATGCTCCACAGTCAAAACAAACTCTTTATACCCTAAGGTAAGCCGAAGAGAGAAATTCTATCTCACTTCAAAAAATCTTGAATACTTCCTGTAAACTAACTTCCTACCAAATGTTTATTCCTTACTTCTGCAATACTGATGCCTAAAGATATGTCACAACTTATGTGCATATGATAACAGTGTGGAATGTTGCTATACAAACTTGGTAACCTAGCAGGGATTTTTCCTTTACAAAAAGTTTGCATTTCTTATATGAATAGCCAGATGTTCAGAAGTATATCCTTGCAACATCTTTTGAGAAACGCTTTTTCTTTCTAAATGTCTTTCTTTTTTAGTTGATATTAAACCTATCTATGTGCTCATGGATGTTTCTTTTATCCTCCATCTTCCTCTAGATTAATTTTTCTTTTTGTTGAAGTATGCCTGCTTAATAGTTCTTTTAGGGAGGGTGTGTGGTAGGAAAGGTTTTTAGCTTTGATATGTCAAAAGGTTAATTTTGTCCTCATTTTTGAGTAATAGTTTAGCTATTATGGAATTATGATTATGGAATTCTAGGCTGATGGTCTTTTTTTCCTATCAGCACTAATATCCATTACCATAGGTAAAAGATGTCGTTGCTATTTCTATGTTGGTAAAACTATCTTTTCTCTTTGATAACTGTGAAAATTGTTTCTCCTTGATATTTTACAGTTTCACCAAACTATTTCATGGTGGGGTTTTAGCTTTATTTGTCCTACACACTATTCATTGAACATGTTTTTCTGAAGATTTCTATTTTCTGCAGGCTGGAAAATTTTCAGCTATTATCTATTCAAATATTACCCATCATTCTCTCTTCTTTTCATCAGAAACTGCTGTAGGTTGAGGTATTCAATTTGTCCTGTGAATCTCTTATCTGCTGCTCATAATTTTTATCTGTTTATCTTTCAATTCATTATTTCAGTCTTTGACTCAATCCAGTCAAGTTTATCTTACTTGTAGAATTTGTGTTTACATTATATTTAATCAGATACAGGATTTGTAATTCATTCCTTTTCATAACCAGATTGTTCATTTGTTCCTACTGTTGTTACAATTCTTAGCCCTTTTTAGATGGAAGAAATTCATTTCTTCAAATGACCTCACAGTATACATTTTAAAGTCTTCATCAGACTGTTCCATAAAATTAATTTCATCATGAGTGACTGATCCATTTGATGATTTTTTTGGATGTTCCTACCAGCTAGGATGCCTTTCCATTTCAAGTACCATAAAAAACTTGTCTCAATTTACTTAAACCAGAAGGAAAATTTATTATCTTATATATCATATTCCCCCACAGAGCAACTGTAGGGCCAATTAACTCACTGGCTCATTGACATTATCATAATTTTTTCTTTTACTTCTGTGTCTCTGCCACACTAAATAGGCCAGATTTGTTCCATGTTAGCAATCCTTATGGCAACACAATGGCTAATTAGTTCCAAATGTTCCATGTCGACCAATAATTTTTTCATTAAAAAAAAAATTACCCAAAAGTTCCTCAGTAGACACATAGTACACCAAATATATTCCTAAATGAATCACTAAGAAGGGGATTCCGTGTTTGGTTTAGCTAAATACATGGCTGTGTAGACAAGACTGGATTACCCAAACAAAATTTAGTTGTTAGAAAGCAGGAAGAGCTTTGGCAAACAACAAAATCTGCCACCCTTGCTAACTTTGCAATAAATTCTTTCATTTAACATTTTGATTTGCATGACTACTTTACTAGGAAAAGTGTTGTTTATAGTTTGTCATTTTTATTCCCTTCCTCCCCATTTTGACACCCCCTCCAAAACCTAGGAGTTTGAAAACTGTTTCAGTCTGTCTCACCCCTAAATCCATAACCAGTTTTTTAAATAATGTTTTAACATTCCCATGGTAAAATTATCTATTACTATACAATAAAATAATTCAAAAGTTAATAGCTTAAAACAACAAACATTTCACACAGTTTCAGTGCGTCAGAAATTCAGAAACAGCTTAGCTGGACAGTTCTGTTTCAGTCTCTCATGAGGCTGCAGTCAAGATCAAGATTCTGGCTAGGGCTACAGTTATCTGAACACTGACTGTGGTTTACTTACACAGCTGACACGCTGGAGGTGGTTGCTGGCGGACCTCAGTGGCTCCCTGCTCACCTGGGCCTCAGCACAGGCTGTCTGAATGTCCTCATGACTCAGTTTCAGCCTTCTCCCATAGCTAGTGATCCAAATGAGATCACGATGGAATATGCAGTGTCTTCTGTGACCTGACCTTCAAAGCTGCACATTGTCACTTTCACCATATTCTATTGGTTTCAGAGAACAATGCTGACACTGCATGTGGACAGGGGGCTACTCAAGGACATGTGTACCAGGAGGCGAGGATCACTGATCTTGGAGACCGGCTATTTTGCTCATATAGGTAGCCTTAGGTATTTAACATATCCCCTCATGTCCTGATGATAAAGTTGTATTTGTGCCACTTTTGCCTCCCAATACCTACAACTTGATATAAGTCATGGTAATTTTTGTATAAACTCTCCTTTCACAAAAGTTTAATGGGAAGAGACACACTCAAGTCCTTAGCTTCAAACAGAGACCTTGATTCTTGCACTCTTTCTCATTTGGAGAAGTTTTCATACTAATTACCAGGAAAGAAGCAAATTCTCATGTTTACTAAGTACTTCTAAACCCAGAGTCAAATACGACTGGTCGATCACTGCCACTCACAACTGCTATTTCTTTTCTGATTTCTGGTCCATAATATGTTCCCCTAGTTTTTAAGCCCTTCCATATATTTTTCCTTATGTTTCCTCTGTTAAATTTTACACATTAATGCCACATGTTAGCAAGACAGAGTATACTAATGGGAGAACTCACTGTATCACTCTAAAGGCTTTTTTTTTAACTTTATATTTGAAACTAATATTAAAGTTGCAAAAGTAGTAGAGCTCTAATATATCCCTCATCTGGCTTCACTAATGTTAACATTTTATCAAACTGCACTAAAATTACTGAACACAGTAAACTAACACTGGTACCATACTATTAAGTAAATTGTAGACCCTACCGAAATGTCACCAGTTTTTCCTCTCTGGCTCTTCCCCATCCAGGAACCTAACAAATGTAAATTCTCTATCTGATAAAGGACTTGATTTCAGAATACACAGAACTCTCAAACTCTGTAAGATGAGAAGCAACCCAATTTTAAAATGGACCAACAAATTTCCATTGCTTTACAGACTTTTCTCCATTTCTTTGTTTGCCCTTTCTGATTTATTTTGTTTTGGTGTCTCCTCTGTACTGCAGTTGAGTTTTGCTTTGTGAGTTAGGGAGATTCTCATTGATATGATGACTGTATTTGGTCTCATATCTGTACTAGGAGAGATGTCCTCCTTAGGCATGAGCATTCCTACATGCTCTTTCTGAGTGCAAAAGTGAAGGCTTACCCACCTTTTAATACTGAGCCTCTTCTGGAACTAGTCACTTAGGCAACTAAGTATATCAAGAAACCATCATATCACCACGATTCTTATAAGTACTTGCTCCCAAACAGGAGGCCTGGCCATCCACTCTTGCTACAAAAGGTTCTGGGCATTCTTTGGCCCTGGCTTCCTTGGCTGTGGCAAATCCGCTGCACGCATAGCCTCTATCAAACCCCATCATATTGCTCCATGGAACTTGGGGACAAAGAAACCTAGCACAACAATGCCAGTGATCCTGTTTGCAGTGTGTAATAAACTGTTATGCTTTGATCCATTAAATCACATATACTTTCAGCAATTATTAGGGGTAATAAGTTTACTCCCTGTCACCTTATATATGAGATTGGGGATCTTCCCAGTCACTAACGTCTTTCTTTAATTCTATGAATTTTTTTATGTTTCTTTATAAAGTCTGTATTATTTGCTCTCTTATTTAAGTTTTTCTGGTCATTTGAATAGTCTGCATTTTTATTCTAGTGGTTAACTTTTTAACTAGTTATAACTATTAATTTTATTTAGAATTTTAGTACCTGGAGTATTAGTTTTGATATCCCTTAACGTATCTACTTAGTATTTATATGAAGATGAGTAATTCCTAGGAGTGGAATTACTAGGTCAAATGGTATTTTTATCTTTAGTCTTTTGAGGAACCTCCATACTGCTTTCTACAGTGGTTGCAACAATTTCCATTCCCACCAACAGTGAAGGAGAGTTCCTGTTTCTCCACATACTCATCAACATTTGTTATTTCCTTTCTGTTTGGATAGAGGCCACTCTAAATGGTGTGAGGTGAAATCTCTTTGTGGCTTTGATTTCCAGTTCTGTGATGATTAGTAATGTGGAGCATCTTTTCATGTGCCTGTTGACCATCTCTGTTTCTTCTTTAGAAAAATGTCTGTTCAGGCCTCTGCACAATTTTTTCACAGGGTTATTTGTTTTTTGGGTGTTCAGGCATATGGGTTTTTATAAATTTTGGATGTTAACCCCTTATCAGATGAATCAGTTACAAATATATTCTCCCACACTGTAGGATGCCTTTTTGTTTTGCTGATGGCATCCTTTGCTGTATGGAAGTTTTTAAATTTAATGTAGTCTCATTTGTTTATGTTTTATTTTGTTTCCATTGCCTGAGGAGTTATGTACAGGAAAGAATAATCTCATACTTTTGTTCAAGAGATTTTTTACCTGCTTTTTCTAAGAATTTTATGGTTTCATGACTTAAATTCAGGTCTTTGATCTATTTTGAGTTTACTTTGTGTATGGAGTTAGACAATAAACCAGTTTCATTCTCTTGCATGTAGCTGTCTAGTTTTGCTGATATGATTTGTTGAAGAGGTTGTCTGTTCCCCACTGCACATCCATGGCTCCTTTATTGTATATCAATTGGCCATGTATGTGAGGGTTTTTATCTGAGCTCTCTATTCTGTTCCATTACCTATGGGTCTGTTCTTATTCCAATACCAAATTGCTTTGATTACTGTGGCTTTGTAGTACAGCTTGAAGTTGGGGAGCGTAATCCCCCCAACTCTCTTCTTCTTTCTCAGGATTGCTTTGGCTATTAAGGGTCTTTTGTGGTTCCATATGAATTTTGGAACTATTCTAGGTCTCTGAAAAATGCTGTTGCATTTTTCTGTATTGCATTGAATCTGTAAATTGCTTTAGGTAGGATGACCATTTTGACAATATTAATTCTTCCTATCAATGAGCATGGGACAGATTTCCATTTTATGAATGCTTGAATTTCTTTTACAAGTGCTGTATAGTTTTCAGAGTACAGGTCTTTCACTTCCTTGGTTAGGTTTATTCCTGGGTATTTATTCTTCCTGATACAATTGCAAATGGGATTGTTTTTCCTGATTTCTTTTTCTGCTAGTATGTAGGCATGCAACAGATTTCTGTGTACTGATTTTGTATCCCACAATTTTGCTGAATTCAATTATTAGTTCTAATAGTTTTTGGTGGAGTCTTTAGGGTTTTCTGTGCATAATATCATGTCATCTGTGAATAGTGTGTTTGACTTCTTTATTATTTCAGATGCCTTTTATTTCTTTGTCTTGTCTGATTGCTGTGGCTAGGACCTCCAGTACTATATTGAATAGTGGTGAGAGTGGACATCCTTGTCTTGTTCCTGATCTTAGAGGAAAATCTTTCAGCTTTTTGCTATTAAGTATGATCCGCTGGTTATGGGTTTGTCATATGCGGCCTTTATTATGTTGAGGTTTGTACCCTATAAACCCACTTTGTTGAGAGTTTTATCATGAATGGATGTTGAATTTTGTCAAATGCTGTTTCAGCATCTATTTAGATGATTATATGGTTTTATCCTTGTTTTTGTTAATGTGGTATATGATACTGATTGATTTACAAATATTATACCATCCTTGAATCCCTGGAATGAATCCTATTTGGTCATAATGGATGATTTTTTTAATTCAGTTTGCTAATACTTTGTTGAAGATTTTTGCATCTATGTTCATCAGGGATATTGATCTATAATTTTCTGTTTGTAGTGCCTTTGCTTAGTTTTAGTATTAGAGTGATGCTGGCCTCACAGAATGAATCAGGAAGTATTCCCTCCTCTTCAACTTTTTAGAATACTTTAAGGATGGGTATTAGCTCCTCTTCAAGTGTATGGTAGAATTCAGCTGTGAAGCAATCTGGATGTGGAGTTTTCTTTGTTAGGAGTTCTTTTTGATCGCCAATTTGATTTTATTGGCGATAACTGGTCGGTTCAGATTTTCTATTTCTTCCTGGGTCAGTTGTGGAAGGTTGTATTTTTCTAGGAAGTTGTCCATTTCTTCTAGGTAGTCCAATTTATTGGCACATGATTTTTTATAGTATTCTCCAATAATTCTTTGTGTATCTGTAGTATCTGTTGTGATTATTCCTTCTTTGTTTCTGATTCTATTTATGTCTGTACCTTCTCTTTTTTTTTCTTGTTAAGTTTGGCTAGGGGGTTATCTATTTTGTTTATTTTCTCAAAAAAACCAGCTTCTGGTTTCACTGATTTTTTTTCTATTGTTTTATTCTTCTCAATTTTATTTATTTATGCTTTAATTTTTATTATGTCCCTCCTACTAAATTTGGGAATCATTTGTTCTTCTTTATCCAGTTTCTTTAATTGTGAGTTTAAACTGTTTTTTGGGATTGTTCTTGTTTCTTGAGGTGGGAATGTATTGCTATGTACTTCCCTCTTTGAACTGACTTTAAAGCATCCCACAGATTTTTGGGCTGCCGAGTTTTTGTTTTCATTTGTCTCCATGTATTGCTTGATTTCTGTTTTGATTTGTTTGTTATTCCATTGAATACTTACAGGCATGTTGTTTAGCCTCCATGTGTTTGTAGGCTTTTTTGTTTTCTTTATGTAACTTATTTCTAGTTTCATACCATTGTGGTTTGAGAAGCTGCTTGATATAATTTCAATCTTTTTTAATTTACTGAGGCTCTTTTTGTGGCCTAATATATTATCTATTCTGGAGAGTGTTCCATGGACACTTGAGAAAAATGTGTATCCTGCTGCTTTTGGGTAGAATGTCCCATAGATACCTGTTAAGTCCATCTGACCTAATACATTGTTCAATGCCTCTGTTTCCTTATTTATTTTTCATCTGGTTGATCTATTGATTTGAGTGGTGTGTTCAAGTCTTCTACAATGAATGTGTTGCAGTCTATTTCCCCCTTTAATTCTGTTAGTATTTGTTTTACATATACTTAGGTGCTCCTATGTTCGGTGCATATATATATGTATATATATATATTCATAATTATTATATCCTGTTGTTGGACTGACCCCTTTAATTAATGTCCTTGTTTCTTGCTACTTTCTTTGATTTCTATTTTGTCTAAGTACTGCTAATCCTGCTTTTTTCTCCCTATTATTTACATGAAGTATCTTTTTCTATCCCTTCACTTTCAGTGTGTATATGTCTTTGGGTCTGAAATGAGTCTCTTGTAGGTAGCACATACATGGGTCTTGTTTCTTTCTCCATTCTGTTATTCTATATCTTTTGACTGATGCATTCAGTCCATTTACACTTAAGGTAATTATTGATAGGTATGTACTTATTGCCATTTAATTAATTTCTCATTGTTTTTATAGCTCTTCTCTGTTCCTTTCTTCCTTTTATACTCTTGTTCTTCGATAGTTTTCTTTAGTGTTGTGATTAGATTTCTCTTTTAAAATTTTTTCATGTATCTATTGTAGGTTTAGTTTCATGTTTACCAAAGGTTGAAGGGTAGATTCCTTAATATATAACAGTCTATACTAAGTTGCTGATTACTTGATTTCCAACACAACCTTCTTCCTCTTACATACTTTATGTTTTAGATGTCACAATCTAGACTTTTTATTTATTTCTTGGCTTATTTTCTGTATAGTTGATTTTGCTTTTGTTTTCTTTTACTTTCAAACTTGCTTGGTAATTAACTGGTCTACTACCTTTATTGTGGGTTTACTTTCACTGATGAAACACATTTAGCCTTAGAAATATTTCCATCTAGAGCAGTCCCTTTAACATATCCTGTAAGGCTGGCTTAGTGGTGATAAATTCCTTCAACATTTGTTTACCTGGAAATTGTTTAATCCCTGTTTCAAATTTAAAAGGAAATCTCACCAGGTAGAGATGATTGCTGGCTGAAGGTCCTTTTGTTTCATTACTCAAATATTTCATGCCAAAACCTCTGGCCTGTGAAGTTTTGGTTGAGAAGTCTGCTGATAGCCTGATGGGGTTTCCCTTATAAGTAATCTGTTGTTCTCTCTCTCACTGTTTTCAATATTCTCTCCTTGAGAAGAAAGTGTATCCCCTTGCTTTTGAATGGAGAGTTCTGTAGATGTCCGTTAGGTCCATCTGTTCTAATATGTTGTTCAGTACCTCTGTCTCCTTACTTACGTTCTGTCTGGTTGATCTGTCTTTTGGAGTGAGTACTGTGTTGGAAGTCTCCTAAAATGAATGCATTGCATTCTATTTCCCCCTTTAATCCTGTTAGTATTTGTTTCACATACGTAGGTGATCCTGTCTTAGGTGCATAGATATTTAGAGTAGTTATATCCTCTTGTTGGACTGACCCCTTTATCATTACATAATGTCCGTCTTTGTCTCTTGTTACTTTCTTTGCTTTGAAGGCTATTTTGTCTGAATACAAGTACTGTAACTCCTGATATTTTTGCCCTATTATGTGCATGAAGTATCTTTTTCCATCCCTTTACTTTCAGTCTGTGTATGTCTTTGGGTTTGAAGTGAGTCTCTTGTAGTCAGCATATAGATGGGTCTTGTTTATTTATCCATTCAGTGACTCTATGTCTTTTGATTGGTTCATTGAGACCATTTACATTTACAGTGATTATCGATAGGTATGTACTTATTACCATTGCAGGCTTTAGATTCTTGTTTACCAAAGTTTCAAGGGTAATTCCATTACTATCTAACAGTCTAATTTAACTCATTTAATATGCTATTACAAACACAACCTAAAGGTTCTTTTCCTTTTCCTCCTTTTTGTTCCTCCACCATTCTTTATATATTAGGTATTATATTCTGTACTCTCTGTCTATCCCTTGATTGACTTTGGGGGTAGTTGATTAGATTTTGCATCTGCTTGGTAATTGATTTTCTACTTTCTTTGCTGTGGTTTTATTTCCCCTTGTGACAGCTATTTAGCCTTAGGAACACTTCCATCTATAGCAGTCCTTCAAAAATACACTGTAGATTTGTGGGAGCGAAATTCTCTCAGTTTTTGTTTATCTGGAAATTGTTTAATCCCACCTTCAAATGTAAATGATAATCTTGCCAGATTGGTGAGTTCAGTTTCATTTGGCCCTTTTCCTGGTGTTTGTGAGATTTTTTAAATTAATTGATTAATTAATTAATTTTTTTTGAGAGGGCATCTCTCATATTTATTGATCAAATGGTTAACAACAATAAAATTCTGTATAGGGGACTCAATGCACAGTCATTAATCAACCCCAAGCCTATATCTCAACAGTCTCCAATCTTCTGAAGCATAAGAAACAAGTTCCTACATGGTGAACAAAGTCTTACATAGTGAATAAGTTCTTATATGGCGAACAGGGCAAGGGCAGTCATATCACAAAAACTTTCAGTTTTGATCACGCATCATGAACTATAAACAATCAAGTCAGACATGATTATTCGTTTGATTTTTATACTTGATTTATATGTGAATCCCACATTTCTCCCTTATTATTATTATTTTTTTTTTAATAAAATGCTGAAGTGGTAGGTAGATGCAAGATAAAGGTAGAAAACATAATTTAGTGCTGTAAGAGGGCAAATGTAGATGATCAGGTCTGTGCCTATAGACTAAGTATTAATCCAAGCTAGACAAGGGCAACAAAACATCCACGGATGCAGAAGATTTCTCTCAAAACAGGGGAGGTGAGGTTCTAAGCCTCCCCTCTGTTGGTCCCCAATTTCTCTCCTGATGACCCCCCTGCAACTGTGCCTGTCTTAGGTTGTTCCTCCCGTGAGGAATCTTACCCGTCTCTGGCTAACCAGTCATCTTCTGGGGCCATACAGGGAAATGTAAAGTTGGTAAGTGAGAGAGAAGCAATATTCTTTGAAAAGGTTAGCTTTTTACTTCTTTGCAGATTTATACCCTGTGGCTTCTATGCCCAGCATTTGTCTTGAGGTATCTTTACCACTTGGAAGAATTATGATACTCAGTAATTTTCAATATGAGGCACTAATTCTACTAAAGGGTTGTAATTAGGAAGGAAGAAGAAAAGCTATAGAAGTAGCAGATGGAAGAAAACATGGGAGGATTGATTATTTCTTTGACATATGTTCTTGTAGAGTAACATAAGCATGTATAGGTTTTAAACTACTAATTAAATTGCGCACATACATTAACATAATAGGAATACAGCTACATACCAAAAGCAGACCTACCATTACCAGCCATATCCAGTGAAACCAAGAAAACCAGTTAGGTACCCTAGGCATTCGTGAAAACTTATCAATGATATGATGGATATTCTCTAACTGAATTTGAATAGTTTGAGAAAAATCAGACAGATTAAAACAACACATTCCTGGGAACTGTTCACAACCCATGTGTACTTTTAACAGTAGATAGTCTATAGTCGCACGATTTTGGAGCGATGCAACTTGCACTTCTCCTAATTCTTGGTTGAGTTCCAACAGCAGAGATCCAGTCAAATTTGTTGTTTTACTGTATGCACAGGCCAGCTTAGATATCTCCTTCTTCATTCCAATGGCAAGTCCAGGAACCAGTGGGATGACTGCAGCTACAACTGCAACAGCGCCACGATCTTTGTTGAAGTTTTTTGATGTTCATCTTCTGGAATGACTCTTCCAGAGGATGTTGATGTTGGAAGTTCTTCTTCATATCGTACCTTAATTCATTTTCTGCGTAGCCAAATTAGACTTTGATCCTCTGTATAAACACAAATAAACCCTTTGCCCACACTTTGATATGACCTTTATACCATTGTGAAAAACCTATTGGAGATCACCACACAGGAACTGCTTTTTTTTTTAAGAGAAAGGAATATTATCCGAAAAATGTACTTCCATAGCTGATCATCTGACACCCCTTAAATGATCAAAATTAAGGATATTTAAAGCATGCATTAATTGTTGTTTTGCAGCTAGTTTTATCCTATCAGGGAGTAATCCCCCTTTTCTTTCTTTTTTTTTTGTTATCATTAATCTACACTTACGTGAAGAATATTATGTTTACTAGGCTCTCCCTTATACCAGGTCCCCCCCACAAACTCCTTTACACTCACTGTCCATCAGCATAGCAAAATGCTGTAGAATCACTACTTGTCTTCTCTGTGTTGTACAGCCCTCCGCTTTCTCCCACGCCCCCATTATGCATGCTAATCATGATACTCCCTTTCTTCTTCCCCCCCTTATCCCTCCCTACCCACCCATCCTCCCCAGTCCCTTTCCCTTTGGTACCTGTTAGTCCATTCTTGGGTTCTGTGATTCTGCTGCTGTTTTGTTCCTTCAGTTTTTCCTTTGTTCTTATACTCCACAGATGAGTGAAATAATTTGGTATTTCTCTTTCTCCGCTTGACTTATTTCACTGAGCATAATACCCTCTAGCTCCATCCATGTTGTTGCAAATGGTAGGTTTTGTTTCCTTCTTATGGCTGAATAATGTTCCATTGTGTATATGTACCACATCTTCTTTATCCATTCATCTACAGATGGACACTTAGGTTGCTTCCAATTCTTGCCTATTGTAAATAGTGCTAAGATAAACATAGGGGTGCATCTGTCTTTTTCAAACTGGAGTGCTACATTCTTAAGGTAAATTCCTATGAGTGGAATTTCTGGCTCAAATGGTAAGTCTATTTTGAGCATTTTGAGAAACCTCCATACTGCTTTCCACAATGGTTGAACTAATTTACATTCCCACCAGCAGTGTAGGAGGGTTCCCTTTTCTCCACAACCTCATCAACATTCGTTGTTGTCTGTCTTTTGGATGGTAGCCATCCTTACTGGTGTGAGGTGATATCTCATTGTGGTTTTAATTTGCATTTCTCTGATAACTAGAGATGTGGAGCACCTTTTCATGTGACTTTTGGCCATCTGAATTTCTTTTTTGGAGAACTGTCTGTTCAGTTCCTCTGCCCATTTGTTAATTGGATTATTTGTTTTTTTGTTTGTTGAGGTGGGTGAGCTCTTTATATATTTTGGATATCAGACCTTTATCGGATCTGTCATTTATGAATATATTCTCCCATACTGTAGGGTACCTTTTTGTCTTATTGATGGTGTCTTTTGCTGTACAGAAGCTTTTCAGCTTAATATAGTCCCACTTGTTCATTTTTGCTGTTGTTTTCCTTGCCCAGGGAGATATGTTCAAGAAGAGGTCACTCATGTTTATGTCTAAGAGATTTTTGCCTATGTTTTTTTCTAAGAGTTTTATGTTTTCATGACTTATATTCAGGTCTTTGATCCATTATGAATTTACTTTTGTGTATGGGGTTAGACAGTGGTCCAGTTTCATTCTGTTACATGTAGCTGTCCAGTTTTGCCAGCACCATCTGTTGAAGAGACTGTCATTTCCCCATTGTATGTCCATGGCTCCTTTATCAAATATTAATTGACCATATATGTTTGGGTTAATGTCTGGAGTCTCTAATCTGTTCCACTGGTCTGTGGCTCTGTTCTTGTGCCAGTACCAAATTGTCTTGATTACTATGGCTTTGTAGTAGAGTTTGAAGTTGAGGAGTGAGATCCCCCCCACTTTATTCTTTTTTCTCAGGATTGCTTTGGCTATTCGGGGTCGTTGGTGTTTCCATATGAATTTTTGAACTATTTGTTCCAGTTCGTTGAAGAATGTTGCTGGTAATTTGATAGGGATTGCATAAAATCTGTATACTGCTTTGGGCAGGATGACCATTTTGACAATATTAATTCTTCCTAGCCAAGAGCATGGGATGAGTTTCCATCTGTTAGTGTCCCCTTTAATTTCTCTTGAGAGTGTCTTGTAGTTTTCAGGGTATAGGTCTTTCACTTCTTTGGTTAGGTTTATTCCTAGGTATTTATTCTTTTTGATGCAATTGTGAATGGAGTTGTTTTCCTGATTTCTCTTTCTATTGGTTCATTGTTACTGTATAGGAAAGCCACAGATTTCTGTGTGTTAATTTTGTATCCTGCAACTTTGCTGTATTCTGATATCAGTTCTAGTAGTTTTGGAGTGGAGTCTTTAGGGTTTTTTATGTACAATATCATGTCATCTGCAAATAGTGACAGTTTAACTTCTTCTTTACCAATCTGGATTCCTTGTATTTCTTTGTTTTGTCTAATTGCTATGGCTAGGACCTCCAGTACTATGTTAAATAACAGTGGGGAGAGTGGGCATCCCTGTCTTGTTCCCAATCTCAGAGGAAAAGCTTTCAGATTCTCACTGTTCAGTATGATGTTGGCTGTGGGTTTATCATATATGGCCTTTATTATGTTGAGGTACTTGCCCTCTATTCCTATTTTGCTGACAGTTTTTATCACGAATGGATGTTGAATTTTGTCAAATGCTTTTTCAGCATCTACGGAGATGATCATGTGGTTTTTGTCTTTCTTTTTGTTGATGTGGTGGATGATGTTGATGGATTTTCGAATGTTGTACCATCCTTGCATCCCTGGGATGAACCCCACTTGGTCATGGTGTATGATCCGTTTGATATATTTTTGAATTTGGTTTGCTAATATTTAATTGAGTATTTTTGCATCTACATTAATCAGGGATACTGGTCTGTAATTTTCTTTTTTGGTGGGGTCTTTGCCTGGTTTTGGTATTAGGGTGATGTTGGCTTCATAGAATGAGTTTGGGAGTATTCCCTCCTCTTCTATTTTTTGGAAAACTTTAAGGAGAATAGGTATTATGTCTTCTCTGTATGTCTGATAAAATTTCGAGGTAAATCCATCTGGCCCGGGGGTTTTGTTCTTGGGTAGTTTTTTGATTACCATTTCAATTTCGTTGCTGGTAATTGGTCTCTTTAGATTTTCTATTTCTTTCTGGGTCAGTCTTGGAAGGTTGTATTTTTCTAGGAAGTTGTCCATTTCTTCTAGGTTTTCCAGCTTGTTAGCATATAGGTTTTCATAGTAGTCTTTAATAATTCTTTGTATTTCTGTGGAGTCTGTCATGATTTTCCCATTCTCATTTCTGATTCTGTTGATGTGTGTTGATTCTCTTTTTCTCTTAATAAGTTTGGCTAGAGGCTTATCTATTTTGTTTATTTTCTCAAAGAACCAGCTCTTGGTTTCATTGATTTTTTCTATTGTTTTATTCTTCTCAATTTTGTTTATTTCTTCTCTGATCTTTATTATGTCCCTCCTTCTGCTGACTTTAGGCCTCATTTGTTCTTCTTTTTCCAGTTTCAATAATTGTGATGTTAGAGTATTCATTTGGGATTGTTCTTCCTTCTTTTAGTGGGCCTGGATCGCTATATACTTTCCTCTTAAGACTGCTTTCACTGCGTCCCGCAGAAGTTGGGGCTTTGTGTTGTTGTTGTCATTTATTTCCATTTATTCCTTGATCTCTATTTTAATTTGTTCGTTGATCCAGTGATTATTTAGGAGCATGTTGTTAAGCCTCCATGTGTCTGTGAGCCTTTTTGTTTTCTTTGTAGAATTTATTTCTACTTTTATACCTTTATGGTCTGAAAAGTTGGTTGGTAGAATTTCAATTTTTTGGAACTTACTGAGGCTCTTTTTGTGAGCTAGTATGTGGTCTATTCTGGAGAATGTTCCATGTGCACTTGAGAAGAATGTTTATCCTGTTGCTTTTGGATGTAGAGTTCTGTAGATGTCTATTAGGTCCATCTGTTCTAGTGTGTTGTTCAGTGCCTCTGTGTCCTTACTTATTTTCTGCCTAGTGGATCTATCCTTTGGGGTGAGTGGTGTGTTGAAGTCTCCTAAAATGAATGCATTGCATTCTATTTCCTCTTTCAGTTCAGTATTTGTTTCACATATGCTGATGCTCCTGTGTTGGGTGCATATATATTTAGAATGGTTATATCCTCTTGTTGGACTGAGCCCTTTATCATTATCTAATGTCCTTCTTTATCTCATGTTACTTTCTTTGTTTTGAAGTCTATTTTGTCTGATATTAGTACTGCAACCCCTGCTTTCTTCTCACTGTTGTTTGCCTGAAAAATGTTTTTTCATCCCTTGACTTTTAGTCTCTGCTTATCTTTGGGTTTGAGGTGAGTTTCCTGTAAGCAGCTTATAAATGGGTCTTGCTTTCTTATCCATTCTGTTACTCTGTGTCTTTTGATTGGTTCATTCAGTCCATTTCCATTTAGGGTGACTATTGATAGATATATACTTATTGCCATTGCAGGCTTTAGACTCGTGGTTACCAAAGGTTCAAGGTTAGCTTCTTTAGTATCTTACTGCCTAACTTAGCTCACTTATTGAGCTCTTACATACACTGTCTGGAGATTCTTTTCTTCTCTCCCTTCTTATTCCTCCTCCTCCATTCTTTATATGTTGGTTGTTTTATTCTGTGCTCTTTCGTGTTTCTTTTAACTGCTTTTACTGGGTAGTTGATATTATTTTTTGCCTTTAGTTAGTATTTGGTTGGTCTGCTTTCTTTGCTGTGATTTTATTTTCTCTGATGACATCTGTTTAGTCTTAGGAGCGCTCCCATCTAGAACAGTCCCTCTAAAATACCCTGTAGAGGTGGTTTGTGGGAAGCAAATTCCCTCAACTTTTGCTTGTCTGGGAATTGTTTAATCCCTCCTTCATATTTAAATGATAGTTGTGCTGGATACAGTATCCTTGGTTCAAGGCCCTTCTGTTTCATTGCATTAAATATATAATGCCATTCTCTTCTGGCCTGTAAGGTTTCTGTTGAGAAGTCTGATGATAGCCTGATGGGTTTTCCTTTATAGGTGACCTTTTTCTCTCTAGCTGCCTTTAAAACTCTTTCCTTGTCCTTGATCTTTGCCATTTTAATTATTATGTGTCTTTTTGTTGTCCTCCTTGGGTTCTTTCTGTTGGGAGTTCTGTGTATTTCCGTGGTCTGTTCGATTATTTCCTCCCCTAGTTTGGGGAAATTTTCAGCAATTATTTCTTCAAAGACACTTTCTATTCCTTTTTCTCTCTCTTCTTCTTTTGGTACCCCTATAATACAGATATTGTTCCTTTTGGATTGGTCACATAGTTCTCCTAATATTGTTTCATTCCTGGAGATCCTTTTATCTCTGTTTGTGTCAGCTTCTATGCGTTCCTATTCTCTGGTTTCTAGTCCATCAATGGCCTCTTGCATTTTATCCATTCTGCTTATAAATCCTTCCAGAGTTTGTTTCACTTCTGCAGTCTCCTTCCTGGCATCTGTGATCTCCCTCCAGACTTCATCCCCTAGCACTTGCATATTTGTCTGCATCTCCGTGAGCATGTTTATGATTTTTATTTTGAATTCTTTTTCAGGAAGACTGGTTAGGTCTGTCTCCTTCTCTGGTGTTGTCTCTGTGATCTTTGTCTGGCTGTAATTTTGCCTTTTCATGGTAATAGAGATAGTTTGCAGAGCTGGCACGAGTGATGGCTGGAAGAACGTCCCTTCTTTTTGGTTTGTAGCCTTCCTCTCCTGGGAGAACAGTGACCTCTAGTGGCTTGTTATGGGCAGCTGCGTGCAGAAAGGGCTTCTGATTCTTGCCCAGCTGCTATGGAGCTTATCTCCGCTGTTTTAGTGGGCGTGGCCTGCCTTGGGCTGCTGCTCCAATGTGGTGGAGCCGCGTTGGAGGCGGAATGGCTGGGAGGCCATTTATCTCTGTGAGGGGCCTCCATGCTCCCTGCTGCCCAGGTGGTTAGAGTGCCCAGAGATCCCCAGATTCCCTGCTGCTGAACTAAGTGTCCCAGGGCGCTTCCGTCCGGCTGTGTGGTCCCTGTTCCTTTAAGACTTCCAAAAAGCACTCGCTTTTCTTTGTCCCGGGTGCAACGTCTGCAGGGACCCGCTCACAGGTCTTACTGTCCTGTTCCCCTAGTTTCCAACACCCCATGCATGCACTGTGTCTGCGCTCTGGTGCGGATGGCTGGGGCTGGGTATTTAGCAGTCCTGGGATCCCTCCTCCTGCCTACTCTGACTCCTCTCCTCCTGCCGGGAGCTGGGGTGTGGCTCCTGCTGGGTGGGGCTTGTATCTTACCCCTTTCGTGAGGTGCTGGGTTCTCGCAGGTGTGGATGCGGTCTGGCTGTTGTCCTGTGTCTTCTGGTCTCTCTTTTAGGAAGAGTTTTCTTTGTTGTATTTTCAAAAATATATGTGGTTTTAGGAAGAGATTTCCACTGCTCTACTCACGCTGCCATCTTGGCTCCACCCCTGCTTGTGAGATTTTTTGACTGAACCAGGTTCCTTTGATGTTTCATATTTGTATGTGGCACCCTCTAGTGCCCAGAAGCTCTAGTCTCTGGAGCTGCTCAGCTCCTGGAGTGATGTTGAGGGTCACAAGGGAGCAGCGCTCGTGCCTGGGGGGAGGAAAGAGCTGTTTCCTGCTTCCCGGCTGCAGTGCCTGTCTCTACGGCCAGAACCACTGGGCCGAGCACACAGGTGTAAGCCTCTGTGCTTTGCTTCTGTAGCTGCTGTAGGCGAGGACTCCCTCTGGCTGGCCTGATGCCAGAGCAGGGACTGCTTGTTTGCAAGCTAGTGCCAGCATGCCTGGAGGAAGGTGCAGCAGGCTGTGTATCACAGTGGGAGGCCTTGGAGCTGAGTAACCAGCCAGGGGGATGGAGCACCTGAAACTCCTCAAAGTTCCCAACCAGCTGGGCAGAGCACACCCAGACAACCATGTCCACCTCTCCCTTCTCCTGCACAGCAAGCTCCATGCAACCCCCGCCTCTTCAGCAGCCCACTTGCTGCTAGGAAGCCTCTCAGACCACCCACCTTTCCTTTGTCACTGAGCAGCCAGATGTGATGTGGATCCCTGTCCTCCACAAATGGCTGGAATGTCAGTCTCTCCAAGTATTCCACCTGTCTTCGCTTTCCAACCCTACTAATCTCCAAATCACCATGCAATGCAAGTTTATGCTCCCAAAGCAGATCTCTAGGGCTGGGTATTCAGCAGTCCTAGTCTTCCACTCCCTTCTCACTCTGTTTCTCTTCCTCCCACCAGTGAGCTTGAGTGGGGGAAGGGCTTGGATCCCGCCAGATCAAGGCTTTGGTATGTTACCCTGTTTTGTGAGGTCTGCTCTGTTCTCCAGGTGTATGTAGTCTGGTGCAGCCTTCTTTGTTGTTGCTTTTTTAGGATTAATTGTATTAACTATATTTTCATATTATATGTGGTCTTGGGAGTTCTCTGTCTCACCTCTCATGCCGTCATTTTGAATCCCTTTGTCCAATACTGTCTCCTTATCATTAATCTTTGCCATTTTAATTATTATGTCTTGGTGTTGTCTCTGGGGTTCCTTTAGTTAGGAGCTCTCTGTGCTTCCATGACCTGGGTCTGTTTCTCCTTTGCCAGATTGAAGGAGTTTTCAATAGTTTTTTTGTCAAGTAGACTTTCTATATTTTTGTCTTTCTCTTTTCCTTCTAGTACCCCTATTATGCAAATATTATAACACAGCTCTTATCATTCTTTCATTCATAGAGATCCTTTTTTCTCTCTGCTCCTCAGCTTCCTTGTGTTCCTGTTCTCTAATACCTAGCTCATTAACTGTCTCCTGTACTTGAGCTAATCTACTCTTAAATTCCTTCATTGTGTGTTTCATTTCAGTTACTATAGTCTTCAGCTGAGTGGCTTTTTCAGTTTTTCTCTTTGTTGAAGTCCTCCTGGAGATCTTGAATATTTTTCTGTAAATCAGTGAGCATGCTTATGACTTTTCCTTTGAAATCTACCAGACTGGCAATGTGTTTCATTTAGCCTTCTTTGTTGTGTCTTGTCCTATAGTTTTGTTTGGAACATATTTTTCTGTCTTCTCGTTTTGTCAGGGTTTCTGTGTTTCTTCCTTTGTAGTAGATGGATCTTCTATGCCTCCTAGCCTATAGAGTAATAGCTTTATAAAGGAGTTGTCCTATTGTGCCCAGAAGCTCAAGACTTTTTCCTCTGCAGTGCCTGGTTCTATTTTATGGGAGCCCCAGCTATTGCTGGTATGCAATGGGCAAGGGCATGTTTCTGTTTGTCTTCCCTGTGGTCTGAGTTAGCTTCAACCAACTTTGTGATCTAAGCAGAAACTTCTGCTGGGATTGCTATAGGTGGGGCTGCTCTGTGCCTGCACTGTGGCTATGGCAGACATGCAGTGTTAATGAGGTGGGTAGGGGTCATCATGCAGCTTGAGGGCAAGGTGGGATGCACAGCATCAGGCTTGGACACCCATGGGGAGGCAAGAGCTCTCAGGACTGGCTACTTCAGGCACCTCCCCTGTTGGGCTGAAACAGGGCCAAGAAAGCTGGGACAGTCTCCCTCTGATTGCCAGGCAGCAAAGTCTGCTGCTGCTGCTGGGCTGAGTGGTTTGGTCACTGGCAGTGTACACAGGAGGTGGCTTGGGGATGAGTTACCAGCAAGGGGGATGGAATGTCTGGGGCTCCCAGGAGTTCCTGAACTTTGGGGCCAAGGGAGAGCTGCAGATGTATTACCTACCCTCCGTATCTCCTGAGGATAGAGCCCTGTTCAACCCTCACCCCTCTGGCACTCCTTCCACTGCTGGCAAGTCTTTCAAACTGCCTTGGGTTTCTAGACCAGCAGGGTGTGCTTGTCCTCCACAAGCAGCTGGAGTCTCAGCTTTCCAGAGTGTTCTAGCTGTCTCTGGTGTCCATCCCTGCTAATCACCAGAACTCAATGTAATGAAGACTCATGCTCCTAGAGATCTCCAGGGCCAGGTGTGCAGTGTTCCTGTGCTCCTATGCTCTCCCCACTCTGTTACTCTTTCTCCTGACTGTGGGCTGCAATGGGGGTAGGACTTGGGTCCCACCCAATTGTGACTCTGCCACTTTACCCTTTTCTGTGTGGTCTTTTCTTCCCCATGCACAGGTGGTCTGTTTTTCAGTCTTCAGGTCATTTTAAAATTTTGTTGTATTTGCTTTATTCATTTTTATGGGAGGAGATTTCTGCCGTGTCTTCCTACTCCACCATCTTTTTATTACATCAACCACTTGATATTTTAACTGTCTCCATAGTTTCCTTTTCCAGAATGTCATATAAGTGAAATCATACAAAATGTGGGCTTTTCAGATTGGCTTTTTCACTTAGTAATATGCTTTTAAGGTTCTGACAAATCTTATCATAACTTGATAACTCGTTTCTTCTCACAACTGAATAATATTCCATTATATGTCTATATTACAGTTTGTTTATGCCTTCACTTATGAAAGAACATATGGATTACTTCCGATTTTTAGCAATTATAATAAATGCTGTTTAACACATTGTGCATAGAATTTTGTGTGGACATGTTTTCAGCTCATTTGGGTAAATACCAAGGTGTGTAATTGGCAGCTTATAAAGTAAGAGTATGCTTAGTATTGTAAAAAACTGCCAAACTCTTCCAAAATGGCTGTATCATTCTGCATTTCCAGCAGCAATGAATGAGAGTTCTTGTGGCTCCACAACCTTGCCAGCATTTGATGATGTCAATGTTTTGGATTTGGGCTATTTTAATAGGTTTGGGTGGTATCTCACTGCTGTTTAATCTGCATTTCCCTGATGACATATAACGTGGAGATCTTTCCACCTTATTTGCCATCTGTATATCTTCTTTGGTGATGTGTCTGTTCAGGTATTTTGCCCTCTTTTCAATTGAGATATTTGTCATTTTTTAAGTTCTTTGCATATTTTGGTTAGTTCTATGTTGTCCTTATTACATGTTTTGCAATTATTTTCTCCCAGTCTTTAGCTTATTTTCACATTCTAACAGTGTCTTTACCAAAAGTTTTTAATTTTAATACAAACACCAACTTATCAGTTTTTTCTTTCCTAGATTGTAATTTTGGTGTTTATGTGAAAAGTCTTCATCAAACCCAAACTCAGACTAGCTTTTCCCTTTCTATCTTCTCGGAGTTTTACAGTTGTACATTTTATATTTAGGTCTATAATCCATTTTGAGTTAATTTTAGTTAAAAGTATAATGTGCAATATCAGTGTCTAGTTTTTTTTTCTTTTGGCATGTGCATGTACTGTTGTTCTAGTAACAGCTGAAAGAGACTAAGTTTTCTCCATTGTTTTTGTCCTTTGTCAAAGATCAGCCGACCGTATTTGTATGGGTCTATTTCTGAGTTCTCTATTCTGTTCCATTGACCTCTTTGCTTCGTCTTCCACCAATATCATGCTATCTTGGCTCATACAGCTTTATAGTAAGTCTTAAATTGATTAGTCCTACAATTCAGTTTTCAATGTGGCAGCTATTCTGTTTTTTATTGTTGTTTTGGCTTTCTGTATAAACTTTAGGATCGAATTGTTGATTTCCACAAAGTAACTTGCTGGAATTTTTGTGATTTCATTAAATCCATAAATCAATTTGGGAAGAACTGAGACTAACAATATAAAGTTTATATATCCATAAATATGGAATCTTTCCATTTATTTAGACCTTTGATTTCTAATTTTTGTAGGTTTCTTCATTCAAATATTGTACATATCTTGTACACTTCTTGTTAGACTTATACAAAGTATTTTTGTTGGTGCTTATGTCTTGATTTCCAGGTGTATAGTACAACTGGCTTTTGTTATATTAACTTTTTATCCTGCAACCTTGCCATAATAGGCTTTAGTTCCAAGAGATATTTGATTGATTCTTGGGATGTTGTGTTACTGCATTAGGTAGAACTTCTGGTACAATGTTGAAGAGCAGGGGTGAGGAGACACCCTTGCCTTGTTCCTACCTTACAAGGCAAGCATCTAGCTTCCCACCATTAAGCATGCTAGCTGTAAGTTTTTTGTACATGTTCTTTACCAAGTTAACAAAGCTCATTCCTATTCCTAGCTTGCTGAGAGGTTTTATCATGAAAGGATATTAGGTTTTGTCAAATGGCTTTGCTGTAATCGATTGGGGTGATCACATCATTTTTTTTTTTGCTTTAGTCTGTTACTGTGATAAATTGTTAATGTAGAACCAGTCTTGCAAACCTGGAATAAATGCCACTTGACTGTGGTGTATAATTTTTTTTAGTTATACACTGTTGAAGGTGAGACTCTTTTTGAGGATTTTACACCTATGCTCAGGGGAGACATTTGTCTATAGCTTTCCTTTCTTGTAATGTCTTTGTCTGGTTTTGATATCAGGGTAATGACCTCATCGGATGAGTTAGGAACTATTCTGCTTCTATTTTATGGAACAAATTGTACAGATTTGGCATCATTTCCTTCTTATATGTTTGTTAGAATTTGCCAGTGAAACCGTCTGGGTCTGATGCTTCCTGTTTTGGAAACATACTGATTATCGATTAAATTTCTTTAATAAAGGCTTACCCTGAGTAGCTATTTTTCCTTGTGTGAGTTTTGGTAGGTCATATCTTTCACAGAATTGGTCCATTTCACCTAAGTTATAATTTGTGGGTAATTGTTCACAATATTCTTTTCTTATCCTTTTAATATTTAGGATCTGTAGTGGTGGCTCTTTTCATTTCTGATATTAATTTTGGTTTTCTTTCTTTCTTGGTAAGCCTGGCTAGAGATATATCAATTTTATTGGTATTTTCAAATAGCCAACTTTTGGTTTCACTGATTTTTCTCTATTAATTGCCTGTTTTCATTTTCTTTGATTTCTACTCTGATTTTTATTTTTATCTTCTGCTCCCTTTGTATTTAATTTGCTCGTTTTTCTAGTTTCCTAGGGTGGGATGGAATCTTAAATTATTGAATTTAGATCTTTTTTCTAACATATTCAATGCTACAAATTTCCCTTTAAACTCTGCTTTTCTTGTACCTCATAGATTTTGATGAGTGCTATTTTCATTTATTTCAAAATATTAAAAAATTGATCTTGAGACTTGATTCAGATGTCATTGAGAAGTGGTTTAATCACCATATATTTCGGAATTTTTACAGGTGTCTTGTTATTGCTCTGTTGTTTAACTTCAGTGTCCATTCTAACGATCTACTTTGTAGTATTTTTTTTTCATGACCTAAAATGTATTAGTAAATGTTCCATATGAACTTGAACAGAATGTACATTTTGTTGTTACTGGAGAAGTATTCTATAAATGTCAATTAGATCTAGTTGATTGGTAGTGTTGTTCAGCTTAACTATATCCTTGCTGATTGCTGATTGCTCAATCTGTCAATTACTGAGAGAAATACTGAAGTCTCCAAATAGTGAAGTCACTATTTCTTCTTGCATTTCTATCAGTTTTTACCTCATATTGTGATAAAGTTAAGTGTATACACATTAAGGATTATTATGTCTTCTTAGAGAACTGACTGCTTTATCAACATGTAATGCCCCTCATGATCCTTGTCATTTTCCTTGCTGTGAAGTCTCATTGTAATATAGCTAAGTCCAAGTTTCTTTTAATTAATGTTAACATGGCATGTTTTTATCCCATTACTTTGAATTAATCTGAGTCTTTATATTTCAAATGGGTTTCTTGAAGAAAACAAGTTGACTCTTATTTGAGTAACTCTGACAGTCCTGTCTTAAATTAGTAAGTTTAGTCCATTCACATTTAATGTGATCATTGAAATAGCTGGATTAATATCTACCATATTGCTTATTGTTTTCTATTCATTGTCCTTGTACTTTTGTCTTTTCTATTTTTCAACCTTCTCTAGTTTCAATCAAGAATTTTATTACTTTCTATTTTTCAGCACTTTACACTTAAAAATTTTTAAGTGATTACCCTAGTTTGCAATATACAACTAACCTAACGTCACTTTCAAATAACATTATGCTGTATAACAGATAATGCAAATACTTTATACCAGAGTATCCAATTCCTCCCACTATCCCTTACAACATTGCTATCAGAGACTTCTTGTTTCCAGTGCTACAGGTTAAAACAGTTGTCTTCACAGTATGAAAAATAGCTGAACAAACTGAAAATCAACAACTCTTAGATCTTTAGATATATCAGAGAAGTGAGGTAAAAGGGTAATTCACTGCCCCAAATATTGGAAAGACAGACAGATACAGAACATCACAGCTTACCAGACCCAAAGCTCAGGAGCAAAATAATGGAGGGAGAACCAGGCTCCTTTTTATCTAGTATTTCACGTCTGGATTAACAAAAAAAACAAAGTAAATACCACCACAACAAAAAAAATCAGCTATGGCAGAGATTTTGGAATTATCAGACCAGAAATGTAAGACAATTATGATTAACATGCTATGAGCTGTAACAGAAAAAGTAAATAACATGCAATAACAGATGGGTAATATAGAGAGGTGAAAACTCTAAAAATCAAAAGTAAATGCTAATGATAAAAAATATCCTAACAGAAATGAAGAATTCCTTTTTAATGTGCTCAGAAAAAAAAGTAGGCATAGCTGAGGAAAGAATCAGTGTGCTTGAAAAATGTCAATAGAAACTTCCACTTTTCTGGAATGAAGAGGAGAAAAAAAACTGTGAAAAAGATAGGGTAGATATCTGAGAACTGTTGAAGGATTACAAAAGGTGTAAACATACACGTAATGTGAATACGAAAAGCAAAGAAAGAAAAGTACACAAGAAATATTTGAAGTAATAATGATGAGAGATGCCAAGTCACAGATCCAGAAAGCTGAGAAAATACCAAGGTATCCTGTTTTAAAGATTAAAACCCACCAACTGTGAATTCTGTAACCAGCAAAACTATCCTTCAAAAGTGAAGGGGAAAAAAAATAGACATTCACAGACAAACAAAAATTGAGGGACTTGGTGCCAGCAGCCTCACCTTCCAAGAAATGTTTTTTAAAAAAAGTTCCTCTGAGTGAAGAAAATTAAATAGGTCAGAAACTTGGATCTATATTAAGAGAGGAAGAATGTTAGAGAATGGATAAATGAAGGTAAAATAACATTGTTGTCAATCATTCCACTTACCTCTAAACTGTAATCAACTACATTATTTCTATTATTTGAATAAACTGTTCTCAGATTAGGAATAAAATATTTTTAGTACATTCACATCAAAGATTCATAGTACAATTAAAAGAGGACACAAAGTACAATTGAAAGAGGATACAGAGACCTAACTTTTTATATATGTGTTTTAACAAATAGCAGGAATAGAAAACCCCTCCAAAAAGACATTACTAAGACTCAAGATTCTTCTCTCTCCATCTCTGTAGTTGTAGGTACCCCAAATTAGCTACTACAAATATAATAGTAGAAACAAATTAAGTACTTCTAAGAGTCATAATGGCCAAACAGATATTAAGGGTCATTAACAAAAGCATTCAAGAGAATGTAAGCATTCTCCCTATCAGATTGTTAGTAAGTCTGGCCCAAATAAATTCCCAAGATTACATCACATATTCCTACTACTTCCCTTGCCTAGTTCCTACAAGTCCCATGAATATATTGATATGGCCTGGAGAAACTGCTTCTTACATTGTTTAAAATAGGGTACTTCCTGGGTTCAAAAATAATAATTACTACTCAGAAAAGTTAAGAAACAATTTTAAAATTAAATTAACCATCATTATATTTCCATGTGGTATTACTTTCAGGTATTTTGCATTATCATATAAAAATTAATACAAGCCAAATTATATTGTTATACTAAAGATGTGTATTGACATTAAACCTTGTAATGTTGAAATTTCATTTAAGCAGATATGCAGCAATCCACCATAATGTGAACTGGCTCTGTGATTATGATAAAACAAGAGTCACTAAAATGGATGTTATCACATTATAGCAGTCAAACAGTAGGAAAAAAATGTTAATGGACCATGAAAATAGCATGTATCAAACAATGGTTACCTCACTAGAAGAGGGAATCAGACTGGAAATGTGGAAAACTTTAGATTCATCTGTAATGTTTATAATAATTTTTCAAAAGATAATGCATTTATTTTTTGTATAATTGAAAATCAATTAAAAATTAAAATCTGAATGCCACAAAAAGGGAAATTCAACCCATGCAAGTTGGAAGACAACAAACTAAGAAAAATATTAAAAATAAGCCAATTGTATATAATTTTTCACTTTACTAATTGATGCTTCTGAACCATGTCATAAAATGTAATGATAATCATAAAGAATTTGGCATGTTGCATTCCGCAACTGGTAGTATATTGATACACTCATAATAATTTTTAGAAAAATAGTTTATCAGTAGATGTTGCAAGCATAAAGATTACATACCTTTAATGGTTTGATTAAAAAATACCAAAAAGGCAACAGAGAATTTCATTTGTAAATCTTATTTCAGTCATTATCATTAATCACTTCCTTTTATCAGAAAATAACTTGGGTTAAGATGTATAGAATTGAAAAATATAATTCTTGGTAAAGGCAACAAAGAACTATTGAAAATACTAACTCAAAAAGATATAAGCACCTCCATTTTCACTGCAGCATTATTTACAATAGCCAAGATATGAAAACAACCTAAGCGTCCATCAATGGATGAATGGATAACAAACACACATACACACAATGAAGTATCATTCACCCACACAAAAAAATGAAATTTGCTGTTTGGAACATGGATTGGCCTTGAGGATATTATGCTAAGTGAAATAAGTCAGAGAGAAAAAGACAAATACCACATGATCTCACTTATATGTGGAATCTAAAAACAACAACAAAACAAGCTGATAGATAAAGAAAACAGATTGGTGGTTGCCAGAGGTGGGTTTGGGGAATGGGCAAAATGGTGAAGGGAGTCAAAAGTACAAACTTCCAGTAATAAAATAAGTAAGACATAGAGATGCAAAGTATAGCAATGGTGATTAGTCAATAATATTGTACTGCATATTTGCAAGTTGCTGAGAATAGATCATAAGTTCTCATCACAAGAAAAAAAATTTGTAAATACGCATTGTGATGGATGTTGACTAGACTTATTGTGGTGACTTTGCAATATATATGAATACTGAATCATTGTTGTACACCTGAAACTAATGTTATATGACAATTATACTACAACAAAAAAAAATCTATTGAAATAACTGAATATATTAAAAAAACCATTTGTGATACAGTAATATATGTGCCTATTTATTAACACAGTAATAAGATAAAGTACTTGATTCAAAGTGTTGAAGTATATAAATGTTACTTATATTAACATAATAAAATCTATTGTGGAAAAAAAAGTAAACTAAAAATTTGCTAATAAACCAAAAGTAAACTAAAGAAAATAAGAGAATCAGAAAGGTTAATGGACATGTACACCCATATAAAACACAGAATAAGACTCAACAGGGCCATTTTCAACTGGGCTAAATTTTCAATCAAGTAGACATTTAATTTCTCTCAAATCAATCCATGCTTTTAGATCAACCAGTAAGAAAGTTAAGTATAATTTTTGATAGACTGAAACAAGTTTTTTTCATATATACATATATATATATATATTTGCTATCATTAATGTATAATTACATGAACAACATATGGTTACTAGACTCCCCCTATTATCAGATCGCACCACATACCCCATTATAGTCACTGTCCATCAGAGTAGTAAGATGCTATAGAATCACTACTTGTCTTCTCTGTGTCATACCACCTTCCCCATGTCCCCCGCTCCACATCATATGTGCTAATAATGCCCCTTTTCCCCCCTCTTTTCCCTCCCTTCCCACCCATCCTCTCCAGTCACTTTCCCTTTGGTAACTGTTAGTCCATTCTTGGGTTCTGTGGTTCTGCTGCTGTTCTGTTCCTTCAGTTTTTCCTTTGTTCCTCTACTCTACAGATGAGTGAAATCATTTGATACTTGTCTTTCTCTGCCTGGCTTATTTCACTGTGCATAATACCCTCTAGCTCCTTCCATGTTGTTGCAAACGGTAGACTTTATTTTCTTCTTATGGCTGAATAATATTCCATTGTGTATATGTACCACATCTTCTTTATACATTCATCTGCTGATGGCCATTTCGGTTGTTTCCATTTCGTGGCTATTGTTAAAACAAGTTATTTTTAAGATAAGCTAACATCACCATCTGCTGTGAGAAAGCTAGAATGTGGTATTACTTTCAGGTATTTTGCATTATCATATATAAAAGCCAGAGAAACAAAAAACAATTCTAAGCCTTTAATACATTTCAATGATTTTCAGTAGGAAGTGAAAATATATATACATATATAGGTCCTCTGATCTTGAAACATTTTCACCAATATACTCAAAAATCACAAAAGCTTCAGGGGCCACAAGTGTAGATGGAATACAAATCAAGACTAATTCTAGTATAATTTTACTTTGCTTATGATTGAGATCAAAAGTGAACAAATCATCTATGTAAGAAGCCTGGGTGAATGAATTAAAAGTGAAATGCAATTATTATAGCTTTCTTTAAAGCCTTATACAATATACTGTACTAAAAAGATTCTAACCAGTGGATTTATCAGTAAAATGTGAACATTGATAAATAAATCAAGTTGTTTTTTGCCTTAAAATCTTTCTACAATTTACAACATAGATGAGTTCAGGGACAACAGTGCTACCTGCTCTGTAGTATTGTCAGGCTTATCCTACAGAGCCACTTCTTCCTTCCCCAGTAACTTCAAGGTATAAAAAGCTGCTCATTCCTTTGACTCCCAACTGGAGTATTCTAGGAAGGCATTTTATGTCATCTTCATAAAGGAATTTACATTTGCTAAAATGTACAGCATTTTCTATAGAAGGGACATGGTAATCTTAGAATAATATTTGATTACTTTTAAAAACATGAAGTACTTAAGCAAAAAAACTTGAGACGATATACAGTAGAAAGCATTTTCAAATATAAAAGTATACACTATGCCCCCTCAGGAAACTAATGATACTAAATGGGTTTGGAATTCCCTAGTTTAGGTTGTATGTAATCCTAAATGAGTACTATAATATCTTCCTTTATCCATCCATGAAAAAGTCTACTAAAATATTATGCCACATCAACAAAAAAGCTAAAAAGCTAGAGAAATTTAGATGAGATAATTTTATTTACAGAAAGATCACAGATTAACAAAATTTTGTGAACTCAATTTTAAGAATGGTTTAATATATATATCACTTGTTATATAATACCTAATTAAAATAGTTTCATGCTACCTTTATCCATTAGTTTCTATATTTCAATTTTTATCAAGTCTAGAAATAAGGCATGGAATAGATTTACTAAATACTTTCAAACTATGCTTCCTTCTCCATCAGGTACTGTCAATTTCAAAACCATGTACAAATTAAATGGCTTTCCATTATAATTCATAAATTTAAAGGATGCAAATGGAACTCAAAATGCATAAAAGAAAACTGTCATAAATTTTAAAAAGAAAACTACACTAGCAATTTCATAAATTAAAAAATCATTGAAAGAATATTGCAGAAGGTACATTAAAAGTTTTATAATAATTAAGTGTAGAGTATGTTTTATTTGGATTATTGTCCATCCAGCTGAAAACACCAAAGCACTGACTGAATGTGTGAGGACCATTGTTAAATGAGTAATAGATGGCAGCATGTATCATTGTAAGGATAAGAAGAGGGACCATGTGCTTTGATTTGCAAATAATGTTCTTTATCCAAGTAATCCTCAGTGTTTCCATTGTCCTTGAATTGCAAGATTCTTAAGGACTGTTGTGAAGAAAAGACCATGCTTTACTGGTGAAAGGCTTCCAATCTTATTCGGGTTGGATCTTCTGGATGTCTCAAGGCAATTCCATTACGCAGGAGCAGTTCAATATAAGGTGGCCAAAAAGAATCACTAATTTTGACATATGGATCATGTGGAACATCAAATAATCTATTTACAAGAATCTAGGAAAAAAATATTCAAAAAGGAAGAAATTTATACAGTTATAATAAAACATCAATAAAGATTTTTTCCAAAGAACGTTTATATCCCTCACTTTGAATACTTTTTTATATCATACTTCTATATATTAAATGAATTTCTTTTTTAAAAGACTACAGATTACTGGTGAATGGAAAAATCTTTAAAATGAATCTCTGCATCCTAACTTTGAAAACTAGTTAGAAGGCCTTTACAATGGTCACACTTCCTTTAGGATTAATAAGTTCTTTAGGTTAGAAGTTTGATTATAACCATTTCTTATAAATAAAAATAAGAAACAAATCACTCAACAAAATATGCACAAAGTTCAAAAAACAGCATGTACTGTCATAATTTGGGGGGTAAAAGAAATCACCAACTCCACTCCCCTGTGGAAAAAACACCTATTCTGATAAATTTTCAAAGAAATAATTATATCAACATCATTTCTTTCAACTTCATCTTGAATGTCTGATTTCTCCTCTAAGAATACTGAAGGGTAACAACTACAAATTGAGAAATTTTAAGTATTTATAATAAATTATATAGGCTAACATTTCCCAAATTGTATTCCATGCAATTGATCTCCTTAAGAATGTTCTCATGAAAACAGTCTTGAAAAACAGGGCTCTATGGTCAAATAAGCTGGGGAAACATTGCTAATGTACACCTGTCTTTTCCAGATCCACTGGCATTAGAAAGGTTTTTTTCAAGAAACATATATTTACAATTCTTTGAACAATAATGTTCTATGAAACATAATGGAAATTGCCAAATGTACATCATTTACTACTCTACCTCCTCAGCTACCACACAGTGTCTTCACAAATTTCACAAACAGAATTCAGAAGGGTAAGAGAATCCTCAAGGGGCATATGACTAGTGGCAGATCATGAATGAGATTCCATATCTCTGAATTGCCAAAGCTTTAATTGAAAAGCTAAAGCTTTAATTGAAAGATATTATTTTAAAGAACATGGAAGGGAAAAAAGCATACTAGATACAATTATAAAGTGTTACAGAAATATAATTAAACTATGAAGATCTCATCTCACATTTCATAACATTATCTGTATCTCAATTCTTGAAATGAAATTTTCATCTATCATTAACTTCAGCTATTTCAAGTACCATGTCCTGGGGGGAAAAAGCTTTTGGCTTTCTTTCTTTTATGGTATGATGATAAAAGAATTAAATATTATTCCTATTTTGGGAATATGACTAAGGGTTAGACTCTAATTCGATGTTCTGTTAAAAAATGACAATACTCTTTCTAGTACTGTAGAGAAAAGTTACTAGTTTTATAGTAAAGATAAATGAACACAAATGTACTTAATAAAGATTCATTTATACCTTAAAACTAAAGCAGTATTTTTTTTTCTTTTTCAAGCCTGGGTATAACTGTCCACAAACATTAAGAGGTTATCTTCAAGACAAAACAACCACACAGAACATTTACCTCTAACATTTCATGCAGTGTTATCAGCTGTACAGTTGATTCTTGAGTGTTTTTCTTTGAAAGAAATGTGAATAACAAAGAATTAATATTTCAATTCTGCCAATGGCAGAATATTAGACTGTATTTATTACAGAATTTTAAAAACTAATATTTCTTAATTGCAATGGCACAATGTACACTAAAACCAAACATAATTAGGTGATTTCAAAAGAATTCTAAAAGTAAACAACTTGCTTGTACTAAACTATCAGGTTTATAAAAACAATTTAAGCAACCCCCAAGACAGTAAAATCTTTTGCAATTACAAGAAGATACAATTCAGACTATCTGTAATTATATAACAGATAAATTACATGTATTATATTTACTCATATAAAAGAAAGTCTACTATTTGAACCCCCCAATCAAAATATTCCAATCAAATGATATTTCAGACTCTATTGACACACCTTCAGGACAGGAAACTTGCTTCCCAGGGAGCCTGTTTATCTTTCTATATTTCTTTACAGTTTCTAATGTTACCTCGACTCATTGGCTCTTTTCCCGTGGAATGACAGAGAATAAACTCGTTCCAATTCCATCCAAGAGTTCCTCAAATATTTGAAGACAGGTTATGAGCCCCAAGTCTTCACCATATTAACTATCATTAGTTCTTTCAATTATTTTTTATAACCATAGACTTGTGACCCCTCAATATCATGGTTGTTCTCTGAATGTACTTTCATTTGTCTTTAACAAAAAAAAAAATCCAGTGTCCACAATGATTTAGGTGTGATGCAAATACCAAGGAAAAAAGGAAGACTCACTTCCATACTTGTAGTTGATAGAATTCTATTCATTAAGTTTAAGACTTCATTAGCTTCTGAACATCCATTTTGCCCCAATGACCTCTGTCTGAGCACACTATCCTCTAAAATGCCTAAATTTCTAAATTTCTTTCATACATCTACTTATGTCTCCTTCATTTTTTCTTATTTTGGTATCATTTATACTTACATGAGCAACATTGTGGTTACTAGATTCCCCCCATTATCAAGTCCCCACCATATACCCCATTACAGTCACTGTCCATCAGTGTAGTAAGATGCTATAGAACCATTACTGTCTTCTCTGTATATACTGCCTTCCCTGTGCCCCCCTAGTTATGTGTGCTAATTGTAATGCCCCTTTTTCCCCTTACCCCTCCCTCCTTCATTCTTTTTTGTGTCTTTCATTCTTTAATGTTTTCAACCCAAGACATTCTGTATACCTCCATCAAATATCATCTTATTTTATTTGACCAACTGAAAAATAGAGTCCTAATTCTGTCATCTGATATATTTACTATCTAGCCCTCTTATTAGTTCCCCATCATTTGTAAATTGTAAAGACCATGTCTTCTACCTCTTTACTCAAATTACTATTAAAAATGTTCAACAGGACAAGGCTCTAAGGGGAGGTGCTAGAAATCTCCTTCCAAGATAATACTAACCATATTCAACAGCTTGAGTTCAAACATTTAATTAATTTTAAAGTCACCTACTTTAGTAACAGCTAGTACCTTCCTGACACCAAAGATTACCATGTAATCTTATAAAGATCTAATAAACACCTCATAAGGTCTTACAGAAATACAAGCATATTAAAGAAATAGTAAAACAACCTTGACAAAATTAAATGTGATTCCTGAATAAAGATAGTAGATTAGTTCTCAAAATATCCTAACTTCTAATACCTTACTAAATGAGTGGTAAAAAAAAGATCATGATTCACTAGTGATGAAAACAAACAGAATTATAGAATTGATAAAGACATAAGCACCAAGGCACAGATTAAAATAGAGGGTTTGAGACAAAGCAAAAAAAGAGGAAAATGTAATGAAACAAAAGATTTTCAATATAGGGATATTATAAACAATATAAGGTATAATAAAATTTCCATGAAGTGAAATGTGACCTAAATCTACCCCTGAAAAAGTCATCTTCAAAGCAAAACTGATACAGAATGATCAACATTGTAGCATTTCCCTGTTTAAGTTTGTGAAGCTCAAAGATAGAGAACTCTTTAGGCATATAGTCAGAAGCAGCAAGACTTCTCTACAGGCTGGCCTCAGACTCCACACACATTTCACCTCAGAAGAATGGAGCAGTCCCTACCAAGTCTTGGTATTTTAGAAAATGTGCTGAAGATATCCTTTGAGTATAAAGGCAAAGTATTTTCAGCATTCAAGAATTTTAAAAATAAACACCAAAGCGTCCCGCCACGGGTCGCAGCAGCTCAGGTGGTGGGGGGAGCAGCAGTGGCCAGACAGCTCAGCTTTGCGAAGGCTCCTGGGGCACCATGGTTCACAGGCAGCTGGTGTGCATCCGCCAAGGATGCCCAAGGGGAAGATCAGCTCTGCGGAGATTCGCGAGGTTGTCAACTAAACCTACTCCAGCAAAAGTGAAAAGAAGCCAAAAAAAAGCGGTAGGAAAGGATAAATCTTCAGACAAGAAAGTGCAAACAAAAGGGAAAAGGGAGCAAAGGGAAAGCCGGCCGATGTGGCCAACCAGGAAACTCAAGGTTTACCTGCAGAAAATGGAGAACTAAAAATGAGGAGAGTCCAGCCTCTGATGAAGCAGGAGAAAATGAAGCCAAATTTGACTATAGCACGTACCGTGTCTTAGTGGTTCCTATCTCCCTTCTTGGACAATCCAGAGGAATATTTTTTCAAATATTTTATAAATACAAGTTTTTTAAATAGCTCTAGAAACACTTTTAAGAAGGGAATCTGACCTCATACCATTTTTTAAGAGTAAATGCTTTTTTTAAAGAGTTGAAATTATTTGCTGGTTGTTAATTTTTTTGGTACAACCGGAAAATAGTGGAATATTGAATACGGGAGGTTTTGATAAGTCTTCGGTGTCACCTTAACATTCCATAATGGGGGTAATTTTTACATCCTGTGTTATAAACATACTAAATGGCAATTTGGAGTCAGTCGTGCATTAATCTTGAACATTTTAAGTTACTTCTACTCCTGTGCTGTTTTTGGCAGATGTGTTCCCTAAAGAAAATCACTCCTTGATCTTGGCTCTCCCTGCCAGAATTTTGTACACTCTGTAGCATCTCTGGTCCTGGTAGTTCAGTTTTCCTAGTAACTTTGCTAATATGCTATGAAAGACTGAAAATGTGCATAATGTATATGATATGAAAATTGTGAATTAGTGGAACTTAAATGATGTAACAGCATATCGACATTTGAAGGTAATGGTACTTGATACCCTATATTAAGGAAAATTTGCCTCCACAGTTTAAGCTGGAAAGTCAGTGGAATAACTGTTTAGAAAAGAATCACAACTACATGATTTTTTTAGATATTCAGTACATATGTTAAGAATTGTGTGCAAATTGAAATGTCTGTGTACTGACCCTCAAAACAAATAAAATCTCAATTCTAAAAGAAAAAAATAAGTAAACACCCAGGAATAGTTCTTGAACAAATTACTTGTCAAGGAAATCCATCAAACCAAATGATGGACTAAACTTAAAATTAAACTCAAAATGAATGGTAAATGATGATAAGCATTGAATCCAATATAGAGTAGAATGAAGAAAAACATATACATGAATGACAGACAGTATGAGAACAGAATGTACATGCTATATACCTGCCATAGGAAAAATAAATAACACCGATTGGAATGAGGGTCTAAGAGAAAAAATATTAATTTTCTCATCTTTCATAGCAGGAAGTCAATGAGAAGTGCCTAAAATTGAAAGATGAAATTAAACTATTATAATATTTTATAACATTTTTCACGATTTGTTTTATTTTAGGCATCTCTCCAGAACTAAAATCACTTCTTCCATCAAATTTAAGTAAAATTACAGCTTATACTTATTTTATATTAGCATGTACAAAATTACATCAATCCAGACATCCATCAATCCATTCATATTTCTATACATGTTATGTATTTAGAAAAATGTCTCAAATGATGATCACCTAATATTAATGATCTGGTGAAGGGAATCTGGTTACTTCTTCCTTCTTTGTATACATCTTTGAACTATAAAATCCAGTGTTATGGAATGAATTGTGCCTTCCAAAATTCATATATTAAAGTCCTAACATACAGTAATTGGAGATAGAGCACTTAGAGAGGTAATTAAGTTTAAATGTGGTCTTAAAGGTGAGGCCCTAATCTGACTGGACTAGTATCTTTATAATAGGAGGAAGAGACCCAGAGAGCTTTGTCTACACTCACACAGAAGAAAAAGGCCATGTGAGGATACAGTAAGAAAGCAGCCATCCAGAGTCACGAAGGCCTCAGCAAAACCAAACCTAATAAATAGCACCTTGATCTTGGACTTCTAGCTTCCAGAAATATAAGAAAATGCCTTTTTTTTGGTTTAAGGTCATCTCATCAGTAGTATCTTGTTATGACAGCTCAAGCTTTCTAATATATCCAGTACTACTGCTTGAAAGGAAAAGAGAGAGAAAGCAACCTCATTTTCTAATATGTATCAATAGTTCATACACTTCATTTTTAAAAAGTGAGCTTATCCAGTATAACTTAATGAATCCATGATGGCTTCTGGTAATTAATGCTTCCTATTCAGAATGCCTCAAACCACTAGTTCTATTAGTGGAGAAATTTAATAGGTTAAAAAAAAAAAAAGTTGAAAAAGACTGGAATCAGAAAATAAGCCAGTTGAGTTATCATAGGATAGTGATCAGTATGAGGTAAGGAATCATGAACTTAATGATTAATTAATTTAATGATTCTGGTTAACAGAAAGCTGTCAACAATTTCAGAAATAAATAAGGGATATAAATAACAATGGATAAAACAGGAGATGTAGTCCATAACAAATGTAAAGCCTATTGATACCTACACAGAAGAAAGGGAAGAATAAAAAAATACATATTATAAGAAAACAAAGAGAACTTTTCACCTTTTTCTAGTAAACTTACAGTCATTCAATAAATATGAACTCAGGAGATACTATGATAGATATGCAAGATAGTAGAGATACAAAAATTAAACATAACAAGGAACTCACAGCTCATGTTGGACGAACAGTGAGATAGACATAAATGGTTACTATAATACCATGTGATAAATATTAATAGAATAACACCTAAACTTCACTACTTCAGACAAAAGATGATGTTTGAGTTGCATTATATAGGAATTTGCTATCCTCAACACATAGGAAGTGTTTTGTAAGCAGAGGAAATAAGAATGTATAAGGCACAAAAAACTGACAGGTCATTTATTCCATACTTGCTGCAGCTATAGTAGTATGGTTGAATGGATTCATGCAAGAGGTGGATAAAGAATGTTGGGAAAGGAGGTTAAAGACATAGACAAAGTCTAGAAAAAAGTTACTCTAAGGAGTTCCTAGACTTCATCACATAGGAAGGCATCAAAACTTTACATTGAAAAGTGATTCAACTACGTATCTTTAGAAAGATCATTCCAGTGCAAGTTTCAATGTTCATCCTACTTTCACAAGTTCTATGTATTTTTTAAAAGGAATTAAAGTGATTGTTTGCAGTCTTCCGTCACCCAATGAAATATCTACTTGCTTTTGTGGAAAAGGGTTATTCCAACTACTACTAAAAGAGTCAATAACTTAAATCAACTAACAGATTTCTTCTGATTTAAAAAGTTAATAAACATTAATCATGGAAAATTTGGAAAACAGTAAAAACAATATATCTCACCTATAATTCTAACACCCAGACATAAGCACTGTTACATATTTTGGTGCAAATTAGACTCATACAATTTAATCATTTGTATTTTATCCATTTAATAATAAAATCTGAGCATTTTATTAACTCTTTGGATAGTGCATTATTTTTAAAATCTGCATTTTGTTCATCACATGGATACAATATAAAAAATGTATTTAAGTAATATTATTTTATTGAACAACTAGGTTGCTTCCAATATTTCAATAAATGTGATGATGGAATATTTCCATACATATATCTATGGATATGTATCAAATTTACTATTAAAATAAAAAATTTATTGGAAAATGTACATTTGAACCTGTCTGAAATAATTTCATATATGAATACCTCCATGAATATCTTCTCTAGAACTTACCTTTTTCTTTTTAACATTTCTATCAGGCAGAGGAAAATGGTCTTCTAGAAATTCACCCAAGGTTATCAAAAGTTTCTCCTTATATTCTTTTATATCACACATTTTAGATTTCAGCTCTTTAAAGATTCTAATAGATTAAGAAAAATTAAAAGAAACACATCACTGATACAATACATAAGCATATTAACTAGTTAGTCATGAAGCTGATCAAAAACTTTGCTCAAACATTATTTGCTCAAACCAATTAAGTCCATGTTGAACATGTAGGGAAACTAAAATCAAGTCATTTATAAAAGACTATGTAACTAACAGTTTGCAAAAACTAGGACTCACAATTTCTGGTAAAATTTACCTTCTTTTCATGTATGTATCTCATATAACATAAAAAAGAAACTTTTTCATATTTTAACAACCTAGAACACAAAATTAATACCTGGATTCAGAAAATGTCACAACCTGATGTTTCAATTCATTGTGCAGTACATTAAGAGATTCCAATATCTGTTGTTGTTCATCCAACCACTGCTGCTCCCTTTAAACATGGAAAAATAAATAGTAGCCAAGAAACACATTAATGCCAACTCAAAAAAATAGATGATTAATGGTAATTATAATATCAATATACCTTTCTAAGTCTTCCTTTAACTTTTCATTCTTTGACTGAATAGTAGATAGCACCAATTCAAGATCATGTCTCAATTTTTGGAACTAAAACAGAATAATTCAAATTAATGGCTTAGTCTTTAATACTATAAACAATTTTATTTCTCAGTGATGGTAAAATTGACATATTGGTCTATGATATTCAGAAACCAATAGCAAAAAAAAAGTCTAGCAGACAGTCTTTGAAAGGAAAATATACAGCATGTAATAAATTCTTTATAATACTACATTTGTTAAATTCAAAAATAGAAGAGGTTTGGGGCAAAAAAATTTAATTTAATATTGAAAGGCAATTAAATGCTTAAGTTTTTGGTAATCAGGTAGATTAGGTCTCTCAGGAGACTATACAAAAACAGACCTAAATGAATAACATGCATTCTACAAATATTTATTTATCAATTATTGACTACCAGGCATTGTTGAGGAGTCAGAGGTATGAAGGGGAATCCAGACAAGTTCAGTGAATGGTAAGTATCATGAAAAAAAGTCAAAATAAGAGTACAGAAATGAGCAGGGATGTCTCTTTTAGGTCATATGATATGGAAAGACTTCTCTGATCAGGCCAACAGTTTTATCAACGGAGAAAGAAGGCAAGAAGTAATCATGTCACTATCTAGCAAGAGAATGTTCCAAGAAGAGGGACTTTTAAGTGCAAAGTTCCTGAGGCAGGAGTATATTTGACTGTTTGGCTATAGGGAATTACAATAAACTCTGGACCTTTTCTAGTATCTTTTTGTTTCTAGAAAGCATTAGTTAGTGTTCCATGCTCCAGACATCAAAGGTTTCCATTAGCTTTTTCAAATCTAAATCAGCAATACTTTAAAGATGTATATTATAAACCCTACAGAACCACAAAAACAATGAAGAGACAAAACTAAAAAGTGTAAATAAAATGGGTTTATTTTTTTAAATATACTACTAATTCAAGAAAATAAGAGAAGAAAACAGGACCAGAGAGAGGACAAACAGGAAAGAAAAATCAATTTTACAGATTTCAATGAAACCATAGTAATACAACATTAAATATGATCTAACAAGGGAATTAGCATACATAGAAAGGTAAAATTTGAAAATTTTGCAAATATTTGGATACTAAAAACACATTTCTAAATAATCCACATGTAAAAGAAGGAATCAACAGAAAAATAAGTAATTACGAACTTTCTGAAAATAAAAACAAAATCAAAATTTCAGGGATGAAGTAAAAACAGTACTCAGTTAAGAATTTACAGCACTAAAAGCCTACATCAGAAAAAAGAAAGCTGTCAAATTAATACCTCAGCTTCCACAATAAGAAACTACAAAAAAAAAAAAAACAACAAATAAAACCAAAAGTAAGCTGAGTAGAAAATAATGACAAAAACTTAAATCAGTCAAATAAAAAAACAGAAAGGAAAATGGGGGGAAAAAAAATCAATGAAATCCAAGGCTGATTCTTTGAGGTCAAAATTACAGACCCAAATTACAAATTGCCAAAAGGCACATATTACCAACATCAAGAATGAGAGGTGACATTACTACGAATTAAAATGGTAATGAATGAATGAGCAATTTTATGTCAATAAATTTGACAAGTAGTTAGATGGGACAAACTTTTTGAAAGACACAGCCTACCAAAGCTCATTCAGAAAAAAACAAAAAACCGGACTAGCCAAAAAGAAACTGAAATTGTAACTAAAAATTTTCCCACAAAGAAAACTCCAGGCCCAGATGGCTTTCGTTTGAATTCTAACATTTAAAGGAATAAATAATACTGATTTTATGCAACCTCTTTCAAGAGAGAATACTTCTCAACTCATTCTGAGACTGATATTGGCCAGATACCAAAGCCTGACAAAAATGTCATAAGAAAACCACAGACAAATATCTCTCATGAATACATATGCAAAAATCTTACTAAAATTTTAGCAAATTACATCCATCAACAAAACTGATTAATATATTACAGCAAAGTGGGGCTCATCCTTAGGAATGCGTGGTTAAACAGTCCAAATAAATTTCAAAACATTAACCAATGATTAATTTACCATATCAACAAACAATTCTTAGTTTAAAAAATTTTTTTATTGCAATGAATTCAGAGAAAAGTGACAAAATTCAATATTAATTCATGATTAAAAAAAAAACTTCATAAATTGTAATAGAAGGTTAATTTCCTCAACTTAATTAATGGTATCTATGAAAAACCTACTGCTAACATCAAACTTAATGATGAAAGAGTCAATGTTATCTGCTAAGATTAGGAACAAGGCAAAAATGTCCATTCTCATCACTTACATTCAATATACTACTAAGTGTTCTAGGACAGCACAATAAGCTGAGGAAAAGATACATAAAGCATGCAGATGTAAAGAAGTAAGGAAAACTGCCTCTGATCTGATTTTAGATGTAAAAAAGTAAGGAAAATCCAACAGAATCTACAAAAAAGCTATTAGAATAAAAAGGTTTAACATACTCAGTAGAGTCAAGACGCAAATAAATACAAGTATTTATTTTATTTGTATATGCCAGCAATAAATTGGGAATTTAAATAAAAAAATATACCATTTTAATAGCATCAAAATATGAAAAGCTAAAGGGATAAATTTGACAAAACATGTACAAGACCTGCAAACTTCTGTTACAGTATTTGAAGCCTTTTTTAAATCATAAGATAATATCGAATTTTCTCACTTACTCATACTGAATTCACAAGACAATCAACTTTTATTTTTTAGTCTGTTGATACACTGACTTACAAAACATTGATAAGTTTTTAAAATATCAAATAATGGAGACATAAATAAATTAAGGTATCATGTAATATTCATGGATCTGAATTGAGACTCAGTATGTTAAAGATGTCAATCCTCCTTAAATTAAAACTATAGAATCAGGGCAATCTCAATCAAAAGTCTAGAAAATTTTTTAATGGGACAGAATAACCAGCCTCCTCTAATTTGTATGAAAATATGAAATAACTTTGGTAAACAATAACAAAGCAAGAAAACTCATACTATTTAATATCAAGATTTATTATAACGCTTCAGTAAACAAAACAATGTGGTATGGCCTAAAGAAAGAAAAACAGAAAAGGGAAGAAAAACATCCGGAATGGAAATAACATAACACGGAATGGAAAACAAAAGGTCTAGAAATAACTAACAATTTTACATATATATAATTAATAATTTAACTCAATACATTAATTTTTTACAAACATGCAAAGGAAACTCAAAAGAAAAAAGAGTTTTTTCAACAATTTACGCTGGAATGCAATTACTATCCATACAAAAAAAATGACAATAACTCATTCCATATATAAACATTATCTCAAAATGGATCAAAGATCTAAATGTGAAACCTAAAACTTTAAAATTTCTTGAACAGGGGGATTCAAGATGGTGGCATGAGAGGTGAGACAGAGAACTCCTCCCAAAATGACAAATAGTACACAAAAATATAGTTAATTAATACAACTGACCCTAAAAAAGCAACAGGAAAGATGGCTGAACCAGACTGCATACAGACCTCATGAAAAGAGCAGACCTCATGGAACAGGGTAACATACGAAAGACTTAATCTGGCGGGACCCAGGCCCTTCCCCAATCGCAGCTCACCGGAGGGAGGAAGAGAAATGGAGCAGAGGAGGGGGTGGAAGCCTGGGACTGCTGAACACCTAGCCCTGGAGATCTGCTTTTGAAGCAGAAACCTACACTGTGTGGTACTCTGGACATTGGGGAGCTCAGACAGGTGGAGTGCTTGAGAGACTGAGATTCCAGCCATTTGTGGAGGATGGAATGCACATGGGGCCGCTCTGTGTCAGAGGAAAGGCAGATAGTCTAAGAGGCTTCCTAGCAGCAAGAGGGCTGCTGAGAGGGTGGAGTTTGCATGGAGCTTGCTGCATGGGAGAAGGGAGAGCTGGACAAGGTTGTCTGATTGCGCTCTGCAAAGCTGGGTGGGAACTTTGAGGAGCTTCAGGTGCTCCACCCCCCTGGCTGGCTGCCCAGCTCCCAGGTCCCCCACTGTGATATGCAGCCCGCTGCCCCTCCCTCCTAGCCTGCCAGTACAGGTGGGCAAACCGGCAGTCACTGCGCTGGTGTCAGGGCAGCCAGAGGGAGGCCACACCTACAACAGCTAGAGACACAAAGCACAGAGGCTTACACCTGTGTGCTCAACCCACTGGCTCTGACACTGAGACACACATGACAGATGGGAATCAGAAAATAGATAGTTCCTCCTCCGAGGCACCAGCTCTGATCCCCTACAACCCCCAACCTCACTCTAGGGGCTGAGCAGCTCCAAAGACTGGAGCTTCTGGGCAGTAGAGGGCACCAAACCAAAATATGAAATGTCAAAAGAACATGGTTCAGACCAAAATCTCACAAACCCCAGAAAAGTGGCCAAATGAAATTGGACTCACCAATCTGCCTGAAAGAGAGTTCAAAATAAAAATTATAAACATGCTTATGGAAGTACAGAAAAATATTCAAGAACTCAGTAACAAATTTAAGATGGATATTCAATCATTAAGAAATTCCATATCTGAAATGAAACATACAAGGAGGGATTTAAAAGCAGATTAGATGTAGTAGAAGAGATGGTAAATGGAATAGAAATTAGGGAAGAGGAATACAAAGAAGCTGAGGCACAAAGAGAAAAAAGAATCTCTAAAAATGAAAGAATATTGAGAGAACTGTGAGACCAATCAAATGGAATAAAATTTGTATTGTAGGGGTACCAGAAGAAAAAGAGAGAAAAAGGGTTAGAAAGTGTCACTGAGGAGAGAACTGCTGAAAACTAACACAATCTGTGGAAGGAGATAGTCTCTCAAGCCATGCAGGTGTACAAATCTCCCGCAATACAAGGGACCCAAGGAAAACAACACCAAGACATATAATAATTAAAATGGCAAAGATCAAGGATAAAGATAGACTTTTAAAAGCAGCTAGAGAGAGAAAAAAGATCACATACAAAGGAAAACCCATAAGACTTCTCAACAGAAACCTTACAGGCCAGAAGGGAGTGGCATGATATATTTAATGCAATGAAGCAGAAGGGCCTTGAACCAAGAATATTCTACACAGCAAGGTTATCATTTAAACTTGAAGGAGGGATTAAGCAATTTCCAGATAAGCAAAAACTGAGAGAATTTGCCTCCCACAAACCATCTCTACAGTGCATTTTGGAGGGACTCCTATAGATGGAAGTGTTCCTAAGGCTAAATAGATGTCACCTAAGGGATAGACAAAGAGAAAAGAATATGACTAATAACATTCAAAGAATGGAGGAGGAGGAAAAAGGAAGGGGGCAAAAAAAGGAACCTTTAGGTTGTGTTTGTAATAGCATACAAAGTGAGTTAATTTAGACTGTTAGATAGTAAGGGAATTACCCTTGAATGTTTGGTAACCACAAATCTAAAGCCTGCAATGGCAATAAGTATACACCTATCAATAATCACCCTAAATGTAAATGGTCTCAATGCACCAATCAAAACACATAGAGTCATTGAATGGATAAAAAAAAAAACAAGACCCATCTATATGCTGCGTACAAGAGACTCACTTCAAACCCAAAGACATACACAGACTGAAAATAAACAGATGTAAAAAGATATTTCATACACCTAATAGTGAGAAAAAAGCAGGAGTTGCAGCACTTATATCAAACAAAATAGACTTCAAAACAAAGAAAGTAACAAGAGACAAAGAAGGATTTTACATAATGATAAAAGCGTCAGTCCAACAAGAGGATATAACTATTTTAAATATCTATGCACCCAACACAGGGTCACCTACATATGTGAAACAAATACTAACAGAATTAAAGGGAGAAATAGAATGCAATGCATTCATTTTAGGAGACTTCAACACGCCACTCACTCAAGGACAGATCAACCATACAGAAAATGAGTAAAGAGACAGAGGCACTGAACAACGTATTAGAACAGATGGACCTAATGGACATCTATACAACACTCCATTCAAAAGCAACAGGATACACATTCTTCTCAAATGCACATGGAACATTTTCAAGAATAGATCATATACTAAGCCACAAAAAGAACATCAGTAAATGCAAAAAGACTGAAATTGTACCAATCGGCTTCTTAGATCACAAAGGTATGAAACAAGAAATAAATTACACAAAGAAAATGAAAAAGCCCATAAATACATAGAGGTTTAATAACATGCTCCTAAATAATCAATGGCTTAATGACCAAACAAAAACAGAAATTAAGCAATATATAGACACAACTGACAATAATTCAACACTGCAAAATCTGTGTGATGCAGCGAAGACCGTGTGAAGAGGGAAATTTATTGCAATACAGGCCTACTACAGGAAGAACAATCCCAAAAGAACAGTCCAAAGTCACAATTAAGGAAACTAGAAAAGGAAGAACAAATGATGCCCAAAGTCTGTAGAAGGAGGGACATAATAAAGATTAAAGCAGAAATAAATAAAATTGAGAAGAATAAAACAATAGAAAGAATCAATGAAAGCAGGAGCTGGTTCTTCGTGAAAATAGACAAAATAGATAAATCCCTAGCCAAACTTATCAAGAAAAAAGAGAGTCTACACACATAAAGAGAATCAGAAATGAGAAAGGAAAAATCATGGTGGACACCACAGAAATACAAAGAATTATGAGAGAATACTATAAAAATTATATGGTAACAAACTGGATAACCGAGAAGAAATGGACAACTTTCTAGAAAAATACAACATTCCAAGGCTGACCCAGAATTAACAGAAAATCTGAATAGACCAATTACCAGCAAAGAAATTGAATTGGTAATCAAAACCTACCTAAGAAAAAAATGCATGGACCAGATGGTTTCACTGCTGAATTTTATCAAACATTTAGTGAAGACCTAATACCCATGCTCCTTAAAGTTTTCCAAAAAGTAGAAGAGGAAGGAATACTCCCAAACTCATTCTATGAGCCAACATCACTCTAATACCAAAACCAGGCAAAGACACCACAAGAAAAGAAAATTACAGACCAATATCCCTGATGAATATAGATGCAAAAATACTCAACAAAATATTAGCAAACCAAATTCAAAAATACATCAAAAAGATCATCCATCATGATCAAGTGGGATTCATCCCTGGGATGCAAGGATGGTACAACTTTCGAAAATCCATCAACATCATCCACCACATCAACAAAAAGGACAAAAACCATATGATCATCTCCAAAGATGGTGAAAAAGACTTGACAAAATTCAACATCCATTCATGATAAAAACTCTCAACAAAATGGGTACAGAGGGCAAGTACCTCAACACAATAAAGGCCATATATGACAAACCCACAGCCAACATTATACTTAACAGCAAGAAGCTGAAAGCTTTTCCTTTAAGATCAGGACAACAGAAGGATGCCCACTCTCCCCACTTTTATTCAACATAGTTCTGGAGGTCCTAGCCATGGCAATCAGACAACACAAAGAAATAAAAGGCATACAAATTGGCAAGGAAGAAGTCAAACTGTCCCTGTTCACATATGGCATGATATTGTACATAAAAAACCCTAAAGAATCCACTCCAAAACTACTAGAACTGATATCAGAATTCAGCAAAGTTGCAGGTTACAAAATTAATACACAGAAATCTGTAGCATTCCTATACACTAATGATGAACTAGCAGAAAGAATAATCAGGAAAATAAATCCATTCACAATTCCATCAAAAAGAATGAAATATTTAGGAATACACCTAACCAAGGAAGTGAAAGACCTATACTCTGAAAACTACAAGACACTCTTGAAAGAAATTAAAGAGGACACTAATAAATGGAAATTCATCCCATGCTCTTGTGAAGAATTAATATCGTCATTATCCCCATCCTGCCTAAAGCAATCTACAGATTCAGTGCAATCCCTATTAAAAGACCTACAGCATTCTTCAATGAACTAGAGGAAATGGTTCTATAATTCATATTGAATGACAAAAGAGCCCAAATAGCCAAAGCAATCCTGAGAAGGAAGAATAAAGGCGGCGGAATTACTCTCCCTGAGTTCAAGCTATATTACAAAGCCACAGTAATCAAGACAATTTGGTGCTGGCATAAGAACAGACCCATAGACGAGTGGAATAGAGAGTCCAGATGTAAACCCAAGCATATATGGTCAATTAATATACGATAAAGGAGCCATGGATATACAATGGGGAAATGACAGCCTCTTCAGTAGCTGGTGTTGGCAAAACTGGACAGCTACATGCAAGATAATGAAACTGGATTATTGTCTAAACCCATACACAAAAGTAAACTTGAAATGGATCAAAGACCTGAATGTAAGTCATGAAACCATAAAACTCTCTTGGACATAAACATGAGCAACTCCTTCATGAACACCTCTCCCCATGCAAGGGACAGAAAAGTAAAAATGAACAAGTGGGACTAAAAAGCTTCTGTACAGCAAAGGACACCATCAGTAGAAGAAAAAGACATCCTACAGTATGGGAGAATATATTCATAAATGACATATCTGATAAGGGGCTAACATCCAAATTATATAAAGAGCTCACACACCTCAATAAACAAAAAGCAAATAAGCCAATTAACAAATGGGCAGAGGAGCTGAACAGACACATCTCCAAAAAAGAAATTCCGATGGCCAACAGGCACATGAAAAGATGCTCCATATCGCTTATCATCAGACATGCAAATTTTTTTAAAACCACAATGAGATATCACCTCACACCAGTTAGGATGGCAAACATCTACAAGACAAACAACAATGTTGGCGGGGATGTGGAGAAAGGGGAACCCTCCTACACTGCTGGTGGGAATGTAAACTAGTTCAACCATTGTAGAAAGTAGTATGGAGGTTCCTCAAAAAACTCAAAATAGACATACCATTTGACCCGGAATTCCACTCGTAGGAATTTACCCTAAGAATGCAGGAGTCCAGTTTAAAAAAGACATATGCAGCCCTATGTTTATCGCAGCACTATTTACAATAGCCAAGAAATGGAAGCAACCTTAGCATCCATCAATAGATGAATGGATAAAGAAGATGTGGTACATATACACAATGGAATACTATTCAGCCATAAGAAGAAAAGAAATCCTACCATTTGCAACAACCTGGATGGAGAGGGTATTATGCTCAGTGAAATAAGCCAGGCAGAGAAAGACAAGTATCAAATAATTTCACTCATCTGTGGAGTAGAAGAACAAAGAAAAAACTGAAGGAACAGAACAGCAGCAGAATCACAGAACCCAAGAATGGACTAACAGTTACCAAGGGGAAAGGGACTGGGGTTATGGGTGGGAAGGGAGGGATAAGGGGGAAAAAGGGGCATTACGATTAGCACATATAATGTAGTGGGGTGGGGGGACACGGGAAAGGCAGTATACACAGAGAAGACAAGTAATGACTCTATAGCATCTTACTATGCTGATGGACAGTGACTGTAATGGGGTATGTGGTGGGAACCTGATAATAGGGGGAGTCTAGTAACCATAATGTTGTTCAAGTAATTGTATATTAACAATACCAAAAAAAAAATTCTGAAGAAAATATGCAAGAAAACCTTTGTGAACTTAAGTTGGGCAAATATTTATTCTACTTGAGCATAAACCTTAAAAGAAAACTTGATGAAATGGAGTTAATCAAATTAAGAACTTAGATCTTTCAAAAGACACTGTTAAGAAAATAAAAGGACAAGCGTGTAGGAAAGCGTTAACTCAGCAAGCAAAGGTTGCACATTATTGAGAAAGGCCTATGGTCAGGACTGGTCCCTGATAGAGTCCTGGAATATGAGCTCTGAGAACTTGGAATATTCTGCCTTATAAGAGTGTTTTTGTATGCCTGGGGCCTTGGGACAGATGACCAGTTTAGTTAGAAAGTTTATTCTATGTGACTCCTAGTAAATAGTTTTGCTCTTGGGGGCTGGAGTCTGAATAGCTGAGAACAGTCAAGGAGTTCCAACATGCATAATGACTGACTCGTCACAAAAACCTTGAACAGCACGGCTCGGGTGAATTTACCTGTTTGACAACACTCTGCAGGTGTTATCACACAGAGCACCAAGGAGAATTAAATGTATCCATGCAACCCCACTGGGAAAGGACTCCTGTAAGTTAGCCTATGTGCCTCTGCCTTTGCTCATTTTAATCTGTGCCTCTCACTATCATAAACCAGAACCACGAGTTTAACAGTTCTGAGTCCCACAAACCTACTAGTAAATCACTGAGTCTGAGAATGGTCCAGGGAAAACAATAACAGCTGACAACAAAAGGGGGATTTGCTATAATGACCCTGGCTCACCAAAACGTAGTGAAAGCACTGTTTGGGGAAAGGAAGAATGATGGGGGAAGGGCATGATGAATTTCTGATGCCTGATAGTTACCCAGTCAACAAAAATATAAGACAACAGCTGTAATGTGATCAGTTACAGTAGGGATGTTACTGATGAAATTAAGAAATGATAGAAACAATTCTCAAAGCCATAGAGTTGGCTCACTGGATGCATAAGGAAATGCAAAATAATGAGAAATAAGCTAACTATTCAATCCCTTTTGTGGGTAAAATTGAAATATTTCCAGAATATCTCACCTGGCTTTTGTACATCTGCATACCAGTAGGTGTTCAGAGGTGGAAAGAAGTATGGCTTTAGTGCATTTGCATCTTTCCTTGGGGGTGGAGAAGTTCATCTCCATATCAGAGGGTGATTACCTGGGCAACAGAGGGCTTATCTGTACCTGAGAGGTGATGGGGAGGGCCGGTGTTGTGGCCACTTGAGCAGGAGAGAGATGGGCTGGACTGCAGTTTTGTAAGCAATAAACGGGTTTTAAACTTTATTTCTCCCTTTGACTGATTTTGGTTTTTAGAGGTATTTTGTCCCAGGATTTCCTTTCCCCAGACTGACAATTGGCGAAAGTCGGGAGGATTCCTGGGAACCTGAAACCTGTCATAATGGATGCAACATTTGGTAGGGCCGCCCCTAGAAATGATGGGGAGAAGCGGCCCTCATGCCGAGAGACATGTGTTTACACTCGTACAGTCATGGAGGCACCACCACCGCTGCTGGCCACGCCGACCCTGGCCCGTGGCCCCAGTCTAAGGCTACTGCTTCTGCCACTGCTGCTGCTCTTGGCCGAACCTGGCCACAACCATGGAAAGGAGCAGAGGTCCGGGTCACCTTGAAGCAACTGGCTGTTGTGTACCACACCTTGCTGGCTACAGAGCCCATCGCCAGAACACCTCTGACCAAGGTAATAACCTCCTATCCCATCGCGGGGTGGGTGCGAGACTGGACCCAAAGGCCACAGAGTGGTGTGGCACAGCCATCTCAAAAGACAATGTGGGCCCATCAGTGTGGCTTGTCTTTCATCTTTGAACAAGTCAGCCGAGCCCGGAAGGAGTGCCCTACATGTTGTGCAGATCAGCAAACCACCAAGAGGGGCCTAGAGCATCTCTCTGCAGCCTATGGTCGGTCGCCAGTTACTGAGAGCAATCAAGGTGCCCACTTTATTGGACATGTGTTGCAAGGATGGGTGCAGCAATTAGGAGTAAAATGGATGTGGCCCTGGACATTTCAACACATGGATCGGCGATGGCTGGCTCTTCTGGCACCTTGGGGAAAAGGCTTGGAAGCTGGCCTTCTGTGTATTCCTATAATAACAATTAATTGGCCCCCGACAATCACGGTTATTTGCTTCTACAGTCTTTGTGTCCTGGATGTGTCCCCTGGCTGTAGCTGCCGCATGATGGCTGGAATGGACGAGCTTTGGACTTAATCTGTGTGGGAATCTGAACCTAGCTGAATCCTCTGGCTTGAGAATTATGATTGTGTTGCTGTTGTCAAGAAAATAATGTTTAAAGAGAGGCTTGACTTTGTCTAATGTTTGGTAAAAGTTTTGTACAGAATCTAGCATGACTGTTAGGAATGAGTAAACAAGTATAGAAATGTATTCTTGTGCTTAGTGAGAGATTGTGCTGTAAAGTACATTTGCTTAATCTGCATAGGCTGAATCCTCTGGCTTGAGGATTATCAAGATTTTATTTTGTTGCTATTGCATGTTACTAGATTGGTCGGAAGAGGGGGATTGAGTAAACTGTAAGGCGAGATTTCTGGAGGGGTGGACTGTGGGTAAAATTTAAATATTTCCAGAATATCTCACATGGCTTTGGTACATCTGCATACCAATAGGCGTTCAGAGGTAGAAAGAAGTATGGCTTTAGTGCATTTGCATCTTTCCTTAAGGGTGGAGAAGTTCATCTCCATATCAATGGGTAATTACCTGGGCAACAGAGGGCTTATCTGTACCTGAGAGATGAGGGGGAGGGCTGGTGTTGTGGCTGGTTGAGCAGGAGAGAGAGATGGGCTGGACTGCAGTTTTGTAAGCAATAAACGGGTTTTAAACTTTATTTCTCCCTTTGACTGGTTTTGGTTTTTAGGGGTATTTTGCCCTGGGATTTCCTTTCCCCAGACTTACACCTTTGTTAATTTTATTTGCATTAGTTAAAATGAAAAGAGACTGTTGAGGCAGGTCCTGACACTACCTCAAGTTTGGATTTTGGCCAGTCCAAGCTATAGTTGTTAGCCTAAGGACTGCTACCAAAGGGAAAATTATGCTGGATCATTATATCATTTTTAATTCTTGATGTTGGAAATTTAGTGGACCTTTTCAATGTTGAAAAGAATCCTTGTCTTTCATTTTGCAAAAATGTTCATGTATTATTTTATTATTTCTTCCCCTCTTTTTTCTTTTTCTATTCTGAATTTCTATTGGTCAGATTTTGTACTTCTGAGTTGATACTCCATTTTTCTTATCTTCTATTCTAATTTTCCCACCTTCCTAACCTACTCTGTAGAAGATATCCATGACTATAATTACCAACTTCTTTTATGTTAATTTCAGCTATCATGGTTTCATTCAAAAGGGCTTTCTTGTTCTCTGATTGCTCCTTTTTAAAAATTAACAGTATATTTTAAAATAACAGTTAAAAATAACGGTATGTTAATTGAATTAACATACCATTGAGATAATTAGCATTATATAATTCACCCACTTCAAATGTATAATTCAGTGATTTTTAGTGTAGTCATAGAGTCGTACAAAGATCATTACAATCAATTTTAGAACATTTTTGGAAAGGAAACCTGTCAGCAGTATCCATTAGCAGTTACTCATTACAACCTCTCCAACCACCAGCCTTAATGAACAATCAACAATCTACCTTCTTGTCTCTAGATTTGCCTTTTATGGACATTTTACATAACTGTAATCACATGTGATCCTTTATGACTGGCTTCTTTCATTTAGCATAATGTTCTCAAAGTACATCCATAGTATAACACGTATCAGTACTCATTTCTTTCTACTGGCAAATGATATACCATTTTATATATATATATATATATATATATATATATATATATAACATTTTTATTTATCCATACATCAGTTGATGGACACCTGGTAGTTTCCCCTTTTTGACCATTAGGAAAAATGTTGCTATAAACATCCATATGTAAGTTTTTGTGTGTACACAAACATATTTTCATTTCTCTTGAGAATATACCAAAGAATATAACTACTGATTCAAATAATAACTCTTTCAACTTTGAAGAAAAATTAGACTTTTCCAAAGTGGCTGCACCATCTTATAGTCCCACAAACAGTACTGAAGTGTTCTGATTTCTCCACATCTTCACCAATACTTGCTATTGTCTGTCTTTTGATTATAGTCACCCTAGGATGAATATAGTGTTCCTTTTTCTAAGTTGGGATTCTGTTGTTTTGTGGACTCAAAAAAATTTTTTGATCCCCCTGAAAATAATATTTTATTAAATTCTCTTCATTCCCTAAACTATCTCTATTTCCTTAATATTCATGTTGTCAATTGTTTTGGGCTTCTGCCTTTCCACTTGGAGGCTTTACACGCATGTCAATGATCATTGGCTGGCCATCATATTTGAAACTAAAAAATTTACTAAAACCTCATTCATGAATGGGACTTTTTGATCTACAGCCACCCTGCTTTTTCCCTGGGGACTCACATGTACTAATACTTATAGAGCTTTCTTCTTCAGGCATTTAGGTTTTCCAGAAGAGATTATTTTATCTCTAGTCTGAGGGTATTTTTACACCATACTGCAGGACCTGAAGACAGAACCTGGGAAGGAGGTGGTACTTCCACTACACAATATGAAAATGTTAACTTGATCTTTCTGACTTTCATTCTGCTAAATACCCAACCTGGGGTATTCCTGAGTCTAGAGCCTCAATAGTTTAATATCTCCATACCATATACCTCCAGTTATCATGTGTGTGGATAATGGCAAAACAGAGACAGAGAGAGCGAGAAAGTTTGTGCTTTTAAAGAAATCTTGTTTTTAGCTCCACACTTGAACCCTGAATTTTGCAGTACTAGGTTCCTTCAAATCCCAACCCTTTCTTTGATTTTGTAGATCATCTCTCTTTTCACTCTTTTTTCTGCCTCTAGATACATAGGTACTCATCTCTTTCCATGTTCTACAACCTTGATTAAAATTCTGGTTTGCTTCTATAGTTTGGCTTAATGGACTGACACTTTAAAAACATGTTTTTATTGGCATGTATTGTTTTGAGAAGCATAGATGTATATGTATGATCATCAGTTTTGTTTAACCTTTTTGCTTTTATTAAGAGTTTAGTCAACTGGAAATTAAGTATAAGAGTAAAGCTTACAAATTTAATACTAACTAGTAATAGTTCTGACAAATTGAGTTGAAAATAAAATCTTTTAAAATAGTCTATTCAATAAAACATAATTGAAATCAAAATAGAAAAATTAATGTGGTTTTAAAGTGGTTTCATCTTACTTCTTATGCCATGAATTTAGCCAAAATGCTTCTAGTTATAAATAATTAGTGGCTACTACAAATTCATTAATGACTTACCTTTTCTTTTCCTAATGTTACCAGAACTTCTTCATTCAGTGGAATTACTACAGAAATAAAACAAACCAAAATTATACATATGCTTAGTTAACTTAAAAAAAAATCAAGTATTTTTTAAAAATATTTTTAAAAAATTAAAAATTTTTTAAATATTTTATGGTTTCTAAGGTATACTTTTCCCTTTTTTTAATCAACTTGTATATAATTTTAGACAAATGTGATATTTATGTATTTTGTTTTCACTGGTGTTTTTTCCTTTTTCCTTTCCCAGTCGCTTAAAAATAAAATTAGTAATTTATGGTTATGTTCCTTAAATATTTCTCTCTGTAGTCATACAATTTCAGGCATCCGTGCATATATACATGTATATGTTATATATATCTCTACATATACATGCAAGGGTTATTAATTTTGCATTGATGGTTTACAAGAATGAGATCATATCATATACATTATTCTTACCTTATTTTCACACAACAAAACCCCCATGGAGATTCTTTCTATTCATTGGTGTAAGTCTAATTCATAATTTTAAATCATTCATAACATTCCACAGGGTAAATATGCCATATTGTATTAAGTGATTTCACTCTTGACTGACCATCAACTAACTTTGTGTCTAGTTTTTAGCCACAAAAAATTAATAATTCAGTAAACATTCCTTTATTTATGTTTTTTATTAGTGTCTTCATTTCTGTGGTTAGATTTCCAGAAATGGAATTTCATAGAAAAAAATGTCTATTTCAAATTTTAATACAGGATCTTTTCTGAAAAATTTCTATGAGCCATGAGTAAAAAAACAGTGAAAGCTATTATAAACTCTTTAAAATTTTTGCCAGTCTGATGAGTAAATTTAATATTTCATTTTAATTTTGTAGAGCCAAATAAAATCCTCATACTTAGAAAAGTTCAACATATATTTCCTCATAAAGTGCTATTTAAAACTACCCAAATGATACATTACTTAAAACTTTCTAAGCTACCTGCTATTTTAGAGAGTCTTCTAACAGGAAAGAGCTTGCTACATGTGCTTCATAGGCCCTGTATTAAAACTGATTATAGGCAACCCTGGGATGACTAGTAAATCATTTCAACAAATGCAGTAAGAAGGATTTTAAGAACACAAAGTTTGAAAATCTCCCTCTTGGCCAGTGTGGTCAACTATAGCATTTCAATATTCATTCAAGTAATCATTTCAACCAATCTAATATGGCAGGTTCTAAGAATATAAAAATCGTTAAATCCTTCCAATGTGGTAGCCTATGGAACTGGCAACCCTAAGCAAGGTAGGTATTTGACCAAGAGGGCAGCCTGTGTTTGGTTTACCAGTATAAGGTATATATATATATATATATAAGGGATAATGATAGTAAGAAAAATAAAAATTAAAAATTCCTTGACATATAGCATCAAAAAGACAAAAACAGGAATAAATTTAATCTGGAGGTTAAAGACTTGTATGCTGAAAACTACAAAATGCTACCTAAAGAAATTAAAGACACCAATAAATAGAAAGACATCCTATAATCAAGGATTGGAAGACTTAATATTAAGATGTTGGTATTACCCAAAGTGATCTGCAGATTCAGTGCAATCTCTATCAAAATCCCAATGATGTCTTTTGTAGACAGAAAAATTCATCTTAAAATGCACATGAAATATCAAGGCACTTCAAATAGCTAAAAGAGTCTTGAAAAAAGAACAAAGATGGAGCTCTCATACTTCCTAATTTTAAAACTTAGTACAAAGCTACAGTAAACAAAACAGTGTGTTACTGGCAAAGGATAGACATGTAGACCAATAGAAGAGTATAGAGAGCCCAGAAATAATCCTCCCTAAAAAGTCAAATGATTTTTGAGAGGAGTACCAAGACAATTCAATGGAGGAAAGGACAGTTTTCTCAACAAATGATACTGGGAAAGCTAAATAATACACATCCAAAATAGAAAAGTTGGACCTTTAATTTTTCTGTAAGTTTGAAAATGTCTGTAATTAATTTAAAAATTTGATTAAGAGACAAAAAAATCTATTATATTTAACTAGTGGATAATTGATAAAGGCCTAAAGTAAATCTGTGGCACTAGGGCTCAATATTTAAATGACTAGCTGTATGTGAAATATAAAAAAGGAAGAATCTTTCTAGACTTAAATTTATGGCTGATCAAATAGAATCCATTCATTGGATCAGGAAATGGAGATCAGTTCATGAATCTGAGGCAGGTATAGAATATTTCAGAAAAATGTGTAGAAGGTAGAGAAAAATTGAAACCAACCTTGCAATCACCCTGGTCTTGAACTTTTAGCCTACAGAATTATGAGAAAATTAATTTCTTTTGTTTAAGCAACCCAGTCTATAGTACTTTCTTATAGCTACCGTAGCAAACAAATATACAAGTTATTAATACAGATACAACATATAAAAACAGGAGCAGAAAATATACTTCTGGAATAGCATACAGCATAAGAAGTGGAAAGAGCTAGGACAGTCCTTTGGAAAACACCAGCATTTTAACAGCAGGTTATGAGCAGCCTCTGAGGTGCTCAATATCATGAGAAGGCAATAGGATATATACTTCAATGCAAATTAAAATCATAATTGTGTGTCTATAAGTGCTCAAATTAAAGACCAGTAAGTAGTGAAGTATGTGGAACAATGGTGGGCACTGGCATGAATATAGTAACTGAAACCAAAAATCCAGATGAAATGTTGCAAGAGAATGAGGAGGAAAAAATTCCAATAACTGAGATAGAACATGATAAGGCTACAGTGGAGACCAAAGAGGGAAGTGGGGGGGAGTTAAAGGAAAGGAAACAGAGTGGCAGGAGAAAGAAAAAGGATACACAGATGGGAAAAGAGGGGGGCAATACTTTTTCATTTTTTAAATTTTTTGTTAAAGTATTATTGATATACACTCATGAAGGTTTCACATGAAAAAACAATGTGGTTACTACATTTACCCATATTATCAAGTCCCCACCCATACCCCAATGCAGTCACTGTCCATCAGTGCAGCAAGATGCCACAGATACACTATATGCCTTCGCTCTGCTAGACTGTTCTCCCCGTGATCCCCTACACCATGAGTACTAAGCATAATACCCCTCAATCCCCTTTTCCCTTCCTCCCCACTAGCCCTCCCATGCCCCTCCCCTTTGGTAACCACTACTTCCTTCTTGGAGTCTCTGAGTCTGCTGCTATTTTGTTCCTTCAGTTTTGCTTCATTGTTACACTCCACAAATGAGGGAAATCATTTGGCACTTGTCTTTCTCCGCCTGGCTTATTACACTGAGCATAATATCCTCCAGCCCCATCCATGTTGCAAATGGTAGGATTTGTTTCTTATGGCTGGGTAATATTCCATTGTGCATATGCACACCTCTTCTTTATCCATTCTTCTACTGATGGACACTTAGGTTGCTTCCCTATCTTGGCTATTGTAAAAAGTGCTGCGATAAACATAGGGGTGCATATGTCTTTTTGAATTAAGAAGTTGTATTCTTTGGGTAAATTCCCAGGAGTGGGATTCCCAGGTCAAATGGTATTTCTATTTTTAGTTTTTTGAGGAATCTCCATATTGCTTTCCACAATGGTTGAACTAGCTTACATTCCCACCAGCAGTGTAGGAGGGCTCCCCTTTCTCCACATCCTCAGCAGCATTTGTTGTTCTTAGTCTTTTCGATGCTGGCCATCCTTACATGGTGTGAGGTGATACCTCATTGTGGTTTTAATTTGCATTTCCCTGATGATTAGTGATGTGGAGCATCTTTTCATGTGTCTGTTGGCCATCTGAATTTCTTCTTTGGAGAAGTGTTTGTTCAGATCGTCTGCCCATTTGTTGATCGGGTTATTTGCTTTTTGGGTGTTGAGTTATGTAAGTTCTTTATATATCCAACCCCTTGCTGGATAAGTCATTTTATTCTCCCATACTGTAGGATGCCTTGTTGTTCTGTTGATGGTGTCCTTTGCCATACAAAACCTTTTTAGTTTGCTGTAGTTCCATGAGTTCATTTTTGCTTTTGTTTCCCTTGCTGGAGGAGATGCGTTCAGGAAGTTGCTCATGCTTATATTCAGGAGATATTTGCCTATGTTGTCTTCTAAGAGTTTTATGGTTTCATGACTTACATTCAAGTCTCTGATACATTTTGAGTTAACTTTTGTGTATGGGGTTAAACAATAATCCTGTTTCATTCTCTTGTATGTAGCTGCCCAGTTTGGCCAACACCAGCTGTTGAAGAGGCTGTCATTTCCCCATTACATGTCCATGGCTCCTTTATCATATATTAATTGACCATATATGGTTGGGTTTATATCAGGGCTTTCTAGTCTGTTCCATTGGTCTGTGGTTCTGTTCTTGTGCCAGTACCAAATTGTCTTGATTACTGTGGCTTTGTAGTAGAGCTTGAAGTTGGGGAGCATAATCCCCCCAGCTTTATTCTTCCTTCTCAAGATTGCTTTGGCTATTCGAGGTCTTTTGTGGTTCCATATGAATTTTAGAACAATTTTCTCTAGTTCGTTGAAGAATGCCATTGGTATTTTGATTGGAATTGCATTGAATCTGTAGATTGCTTTACGCAGGATGGGCATTTTGACAATACTAGTTCTTCCTATCCATGAGCCCAGGATGTTTCCATTTATTGGTATCTTCTTTAATTTCTCTCATGAGTGTCTTGCACTTTTCAGAGTGTAGGTCTTTCACTTCCTTAGTTAGATTTATTCCTAAGTATTTTATTCTTTTTGATGCAATTGTGAATGGAATTTTTTTCCTTATTTCTCTCCTCTGCTAGTTCATTGTTAGTGTATAAGAATGCCACAGATTTCTGTATATTAATTTTGTATCTTTGCTTAATCAATGCAACTTTGCTGAATTGAGATATTAGATCTAGTAGTTTTGGAGTGGATTGTTTAGGGTTTTTTATGTACAATATCATGTCATCTGCAAACAGGGACAGTTTATTCTTCCTTGTCAATCTGCATGCCTTTTATTTCTTATGTTGTCTGACTGCCATGGCTAGGAACTCCAGTACTATGTTGAATAGAAGTGGGGAGAGTGGGCATTCTTGTCTTGTTCCAGATCTTAAAGGAAAAGCTTTCAGCTTCTCACTGTTAAGTATAATGTTGGCTGTGGGTTTGTCATATATGGCCTTTATTATGTTGAGGTACTTGCCCTCTACAACCATTTTGTTGAGAGTTTTTATCATGAATGGATATTGAATTTTGTCAAATGCTTTTTCAGCATCTGTGGAGGTGATTATGTGGTTTTTGTCCTTCTTTTTGTTGATGTGGTGTTATGTGTTGATGGATTTTTGAATGTTGTACCATCCTTGCATCCCTGGCATAAATTCAACTTGATCATGATGGATCATCTTTTTGATGTATTTTTGAATTCGGTTTGCTAATGTTTTGTTGAGTATTTTTGCATCTATGTTCATCAGAGATATTGGTCTGTAATTTTCTTTTTTTGTGGTGACTTTGCCTGGTTTTGGTATTAGAGTGATGCTGGCCTTATAGAATGAGTTTGGAAGTATTCAAGAGGGGGCAATACTTATAGAATACCAAATACAGTCATATATGTTGTATAGAGAAATGGAGGCTTTCATAATACAAGAATATCTCCTAGTTGGGTGTTACAACTACAGATTTTTAAGCCATCTATTTCTCAACTAAAGGCAAATATATAGCTGGCCTCTGATGAACAAGTCAAGAGGCAACATATACTGTATAAAGTCCTTACCTGAACAAGTATCTAAAATAATTTACTCTTCCACTAGTTAAGTTTTAGTCATTTTTCTACTGAGCATATAAGACAGTTTTTATGAGGATAAAATTATGGGTATAATAAGGTCTCCATAATCCAAGACTATTATGCTCTAATATGAAAGAAATATGTTTAGCTATAATAAAGTAAGCACAAAATGAGCATAAGGAAAAGAAAAATTAGTGATTAGAAAGATTCCTAATATCAAAGGAGTTTACACAAGTTCAAAAAGGCTAAATGGATCTTTTAATTCTGCTTATCATCATCAAATTAATTTGCCATTAATTCATTTACAAAAATATAAACCTACAAGTAAGAATCTTACTTTCAGGAGTTTCTTTCTGCCATTGGGTGAGTTCAGCAGTCAAACATTTCACTTGCATAATTAATAGTGACAGCTATAAAAAAAAGAACAAAAGGAAAACAAAGTTGTTTTTGTGGAATATTCATAGCTACTCATTGATGAAAGTGTAGACATTCTTAATACTTTAATACAAGTTCCTAAGATAAATGGCACCCATAATAGCTATCGAAACTATAAAAATGATCACTTCAAACAGAATTCTGCTTTAAACCACACTAAGTATAGCTCATAATTGCCCATTTTACTACTGATATAGTATTAAAAAATGATCAATTGTACATCACCTGTCAACCTAAAAGAACCTAAATACATTGTTTATTCCCTAAATCAGTATTCATTTAAAAAAGGATGTTATTTCTTACCAACATTTTTTAGACAAACTTGCTTTAAAGATGCTTTTTCCTCTCCATTCACTTTCAGAAAAATTGAAACTAATTTTTAGAAAAAGATAGTAGCTAAAAATAAATGTAAATACATATGTAGAGATAAATACAAAATGACACTGGGTCCAGAAGCCATACATAAAAACCAGTTTTACTACACCGTAGTTTGTAAATTGTTGTAAACATGTGCTCTTCAGCCAAAGATAAATCAGGATGAATGTTTCTGATATCAGGTGGCTCCAAGAAATTATAATTTTGATATTTACAAACCTGTTATAAATCTGTTGCCTGATTAGACCACAGAATTCAAGTTTATGTATGATTAAAATTAAATTTCAGAACATTTCTTATCTGCTCTATATAATTCTTAATGGTACCAAAATAAATAAAAAATGCAATAGGTATTTCTGTTCTATTTATACAAAAGGACACCAAGTACCATCTTTTTAACCAATTTTTAAAGATACAGAGCAGGTAGAGCTCAAACACCCTGCTCTATATTATAAAACTGCTGTTGGATAGTCAGAGGAAAAAAACCTAGTCTCTTTGAAAGTGTTATATAATTACAACAAAATTCACTTACAGGTACTTAAAATTTTTACCAAACAAGTTTATCATTACTGTATAAATAATTAAATGTGACGGTGAAAGTGTTTTTTGATCAATAAAGTGAATTATAAATATTATTATTACTGGGAAGGGATATAAAAATTCCTAAAAAGTTGTATCTAAACTAGGTAAAATTATCATAATAAGGGATCCATATCATTTTTCCTGCACTTATTAGAAATATATAAAATTACCAATATTTACTTTTTGACCTATTAAAAAACTGTAATTTCACAATTCAACGTTGCACTACATTGGTGAAATACAGCACTTACTGCACCAAAGCCAAGCTAAGCTAATGCAAACACCCAAATTATTTTGATCTTTCTATAAAATTCAACAATACTTTCCAAAAAAGAAAATATTAGTGATTTTACAGTGATTTAAACATGAAATTTGAGACTTTCTGCCATTTTCTCATTTAAAATACCTATTTTCTTGCTTTAGAAAATGGACCGAGTATTAATATTGAAGTTTTAAAGTTAACAGGTGTGCAGAAAATACTTAAAACCAAGTAAGTCTGATTATCCTTAAAGGGCTGCTTGCAACGCTGGCCCTTGGCTAGCATTTGGAAACTTGGATTTTGAGGTGGCTCCCACTAACCTGACAAGAGGGTTCACTCTGCAAAATGACAAAGCACAAACTGTGCAAAGAATATGATTTACGCTGAATACCTGCTTTCCTTCTGGAAGTCTAGTACTTTGATGACTACTAGGCAGAGGGTGGCTATGTGACTAGCCACTACAAAAAACTTTGGGCACTGAGTCTCTAAAGAGGCTGCCTGGTAGACATTTCACACTTGTCACAACTCTCTGTGGGAATTAAGTACATCTTGTGTGACTCTACTGGGAAATGACTCCTGAAAGTATGTCCCTGGTTTCCCCTTTGGTCCTTTTCCCTTTGCTGATTTTGCTCTGTATCCTTTCAGTCTAATACATGTCAGCCATGTGATGACTACACACTGAGTCCTGTGAGCCCTTCTGCAGAATCATCAAACTTGGGAGTAATATTGGGGACTCTCAACACTTAGGAAAAGACACTATGGATTCTTAAAATTTTGTTATTATTGACTATCTCAGGATACTGATTATTTACTACAACTACATAGCTTATCCCACAAAGCCAAAGTTTGGCTCATTGCATGAAAAATATTCAGGAAACTCATAGGTCCCATCCTTAGTGAATCTGATTCAGTAGGTCTCAATTTCTACAACATAAAAAACCACATTTCTGAAGGAAGCCAGATGATAGTTTATTTACTGTATAATGCTTTTCTAAATAAAATATTCAGGTTTACCCTGTACAATAAAGCTCTATATTTATTGACAGCTATAAAAATTCTTACAAAAGATGGCTTAATTCTTTTTTTTTCCTGTGTCATAGGTTTTATTTTATTTTACTTTTTTATTTTTTATTAAGCTATGATTGATATACACTCTTATGAAGGTTTCACATGAAAAAACAATGTGGTTACTACATTTACCCATACTATCAAGTCCCCACCCACACCCCAATACAATCACTGTCCATTAGTGCAAGTTGCCAGAGATCCACTATGTCCCTTCTCTGTGATACACTGTTCTCCCTGTGATCCCCCACACCATGTGTACTAAACATAATACCCCTCAATCCACTTCTCCCTCCCACCCCACCCGCCCTCCCACACCCGTCCCCTTTGGTAACCACTAGTTCATTCTTGGAGTCTCTGAGTCTGCTGCTATTTTGTTCCTTCTGTTTTGCTTCATTGTTACACTCCACAAATGAGGGAAACCATTTGGTATTTGTCTTTCACCGCCTGGCTTATTTCACTGAGCATAATGTCCTCCACCTCCATCCATGTTGCTGCAAATGGTAGAATTTGTTTGTTTCTTATGGCTGAATAGTATTCCATTGTATATATGTACCACTTCTTTATACATTCATCTACAGATGGACACTTAGGTTGCTTCCATATCTTGGCCATTGTAAAAAATGCTGCGATAAACATAGGGGAGCATATATCTTTTTGAATCTGAGAAGTTGTATTCTTTGGGTAAATTCCCAGAAGGGGGAATCCCAGGTCAAATGGTATTTCTATTTTTAGTTTTTTGAGGAACCTCCATATTGCTTTCCACAATGGTTGAACTAGCTTACATTCCCACCAGCAGTGTAGGATGGTTCCCCTTTCTCCACATCCTCACCAACATTTGTTGTTCTTACTCTTTTCAATGCTGGCCATCCTTACTCGTGTGAGGTGTTATCTCATTGTGGTTTTAATTTGCATTTCCCTGATGATTAGTGATGTGGAGCATCTTTTCATGTGTCTGTTGTCCAACTGAATTTCTTCTTTAGAGAACCGTCTCTTCATATCCTCTGCCCATTTATTAATCAGGTTATTGGCTTTTTGGGTGTTGAGGTGTGTAAATTCTTCATATATTTCGGATGTTAACCCCTTGTTGGACAAGTCATTTACAAATATATTCTCCCATACTGTAGGATGCCTTTTTGTTCTGTTGATGATGTCCTTTGCCGTACAAAACCTTTTCAGTTGATGTAGTCCCATGAGTTCATTTTAGCTTTTGTTTCCCTTTCTCGAGGAGATGGGTTCAGGAAGAAGTAGCTCTTCCTTATATTCAGGGGATGTTTGCCTATGTTGTCTTCTAAGAGTTTTATGGTTTCATGACTTACATTCAAGTCTTTAATCCATTTCAAGTTTACTTTTGTGTATGGGGTTAAACAATAATCCAGTTTCATTCTCTTGCAATGTAGCTGCCCAGTTCTGCCAACACCAGCTGTTGAAGAGGCTGTCATTTCCCCATTACATGTCCATGGCTTCTTTATCATATATTAATTGACCATATATGGTTGGGTTTATATCAGGGCTCTCTAGACTGTTCCATTGGTCTGTGGTTCTGTTCTTGTGCCAGTACCAAATTGTCTTGATTACTGTGGCTTTGTAGTAGACCTTGAAGTTGGGGAGTATAATCCTGCCAGCTTTATTCTTCCTTCTCAGGATTGCTTTGGCTATTCGAGGTCTTTTGTGGTTCCATATGAATTTGAGGACAATTTTCTCTAGTTTGTTGAAGAATGCTGTTGGTATTTTGATAGGAATTGCATTGAATCTAGATTGCTCTAGGCAGGATGGCCATTTTGACAATATTAATTATTTCTACCCATAAGCATGGGATCTGTTTCCATTTATTGGTATCTTCTTTAATTTCTCTCATGAATGTCTTGTAGTTTTCAGAGTATAGGTCTTTCACTTCCTTAGTTAGATTTATTCCTAGGTATTTTATTCTTTTTGATGCAATTGTGAATGGAATTGTCTTCCTGATTTCTCTCTTTGCTAGTTCATTGTTAGTGAATAGGAAAGCTACAGATTTCTGTGTGTTAATTTTGTATCCTGCAACTTTGCTGTATTCTGATATCAGTTCTAGTAGTTTTGGGGTGGATTGTTAGGGTTTTTTATGTACAATATCATGTCATCTGCAAACAGGGACTGTTTAACTTCTTCCTTGCCAATCTGCATGCCTTTTATTTCTTGTGTTGTCTGACTGCCGTGGCTAGGAACTCCAGTACTATGTTGAATAAAAGTGGGAAGAGTGGGCATTCTTGTCTTGTTCCAATCTTAAAGGAAAAGCTTTCAGCTTCTCACAGTTAAGTATAATGTTGGCTGTGGGTTTGTCATATATGGTCTTTATTATGTTGAGGTACTTGCCCTCTACAACCATTTTGTTGAGAGTTTTTATCATTAATGGATGTTGAATTTTTCAGTATCTATGGAGATGATTATGTGGTTTTTGTCCTTCTTTTTCTTGATGTGGTGTTACGTGTTGATGGATTTTTCAATGTTGTACCATCCTTGCATCCCTGGCATAAATACAACTTGATCATGATGGATGATCTTTTTGATATACTTTTGAATTGGGTTTGCTAATATTTTGTTGAGTATTTTTGCATTTATGTTCATGAGGGAAATTGATCTGTAATTTTCTTTGTGGTGTCTTTGCCTGGTTTGGGTATTAGAGTGATGCTGGCCTCATAGAATGAGTTTGGAAATACTCCCTCCTCTTCTTTTTTTGGAAAACTTTAAGGAGAATGGGTATTAGGTCTTCACTAAATGTTTGATAAAATTCAGCAGTGAAGCCATCTGGTCTAGGACTTTTGTCCTTAGATAGGTTTTTGATTACCAGTTCAATTTCATTGCTGGTAATTGGTATGTTTAGATTTTTCTGTTTCTTCCTTGGTCAGCCTTGAAATGTATTTTTCTAGAAAGTTGTCCATTTCTTCTAGGTTATCCAGTTTGTTACCATATAATTTTGCATAGTATTGTTTCATAATTCTTTTTATGTCTGTGGTGTCCGTAGTGATTTTTCCTTTCTCATTTCTGATTCTGCTGATGTGTGCAGACTCTTTTATTCTTGATAAGTCTGGCTAGGGGTTTATCTATTTTGTTTATTTTCTCGAAGAAGCAGCTCTTGCTTTCATTGATTTTTTCTATTGTTTTATTCTTCTCAATTTTATTTATTTTTGCTCTAATTTTTATTATGTCCCTCCTTCTACTGACTTTGGGCCTCATTTGTTGTTCTTTTCATAGTTTCATTAATTGTGAGTTTAGACTGCTTATAAGGGATTGTTCTTATTTCTTGAGGTAGGTCTGTATGCAATATACTTTCCTCTCAGCTCAGCCTTGGCTGCATCGCACAGATTTTGCGGTATTGAATTATTGTTGTCATTTGTCTCCATATATTGCTTGATCTCTGTTTTTATTTGGTCATTGATCCATTGGTTATTTAGGAGCATGTTGTGTAGCCTCCATGTGCACGTAGGATTTTTCAATTTCTTTGCATAATTTATTTCTAGTTTCATAGCTTTGTGATCTGAGAAACTGGTTGGTACAATTTCAATATTTTTGAGTTTACTGAAGCTCTTTTTGTAGCCTAGTATATGATCTGTTCTTGGAAATGTTCCATACTTGAGAAGAATGTATATTCTGTTGCTTTTGAGTGTAGCATTCTGTAGATGTCTGTTAGGTCCATCTGTTCTATTCTGTTGTTCAGTTCCTCTGTCTCCTTACTTATCTTCTGTTTGGTTGATCTGTCCTTAAGAGTGAGTACAGTGTTGAAGTGTCCTAGAATGAATGCATTGCATTCTATTTCCTCCTTTAGTTCTGTTAGTATTTGTTTCACATATGTGGGTGCTCCTGTGTTGGGAGCATAGATATTTATAATGGTTATATCTTCTTGTTGGATTGACCCCTTTATCATTATGTAATGTTCTTTGTCTCTTGTTACTTTCTTTGTTTTGAAGTCTATTTTGTATGATACAAGCATTGCAACTTCTGCTTTTTTCTCTCTGTTAGTTGCATGAAGTATATTTTTCCATCCCTTCACTTTTAGTCTATGTATGTCTTTGGGTTTAACGTGAGTCTCTTGCAGGCAGCATATAGGTGGGTCTTAATTTTTTATCCATTCAGTGACTCTATGTCTTTTGATTGGTGCATTCAGTCCATTTACATTTAGGGTGATTATTGATAGGTATGTACTTATTGCCATTGCAGGCTTTAGATTCGTGGTTATCAAAGGTTCAAGGTTAATTTCCTTACTATTTAAGAGTCTAACTTAACTCACTTAATATGCTGTTAGAAACACAATCTAAAGGTTCTGTTCTTTTTCTCCTCCTTTTTTTCCTCCTCTATTCTTTATATATTAGGTATCATATTCTGTATTCTTTGTCTATCTCTTGATTGACTTTGGGATAGTGAATTTAATTTTGCATTTGCTTAGTAATTAGCTGTTGTACTTTCTTTACTGTTATTTTGTTACCTCTGGTGACAGTTATTCAACCTTAGGCACACTTCCATCTATAGCAGTCCCTCCAAAATAGACTGTAGAGATGGTTTGGGGGAGGTAAATTCTCTCAGCTTTTGCTTATCTGGAAATTGTTTAATCCTGCCTTCAAATTTAAATGATAATCTTGCCGGATAAAGTAAATCTTGGTTCCAGACCCTTCTGCTTTACTGCATGAAATACATCATGCCACTCCCTTTTGACCTGTAAAGTTTCTGCTGAGAAGTCTGATGTCAGCCTGATGGGCTTTCCTTTGTATGTGATCTTATTTCTTTCTCTGGCTGCTTTCAATAGTCTGTCCTTATTCTTGGTCTTTGCCAATTTTATTACTATATGTCTTGGTGTTGTCTTCCTTGGGTCCCTTGTGTTGGGAGATTTATGCATCTCCATGGCCTCAGATACTATCTCCTTCCCCAGACTGATGAAGTTTTCAGCAACTACCTCCTCAAAGACACTTTCTATCCCTTTCTCTTTCTCTTCTTCTTCTGGTATCCCTGTTATGCAAATAATGTTCCATTTGGATTGGTCACACAGTTCTCTCAATATTCTTTCATTCTTAGAGATCCTTTTTTCTCTGTGCCTCAGCTTCTTTGTATTCCTCTTCTCTCATTTCTATTTCATTTATCGTCTCCTCCACTGTATCCAACCTGCTTTTAATACCCTCCATTGTGCTCTTCAGCAATTAGATCTCCAACCTGAATTCATTCCTGAGGTCTTGGATATCTTTCCGTACCTCCATTAGCATGTTGATGATTTTTATTTTGAACTCCCTTTCAGGAAGAGTCATAAGGTCTGATTTAAATCTTTCTCTGAAATTATATTAATTTTACTCTGGACCAGGTTCCTTTGGCATTTCATATTTGTATATGGTGCCCTCTAGTGTTCAGAAGCTCTTCTCTGGAGCTGCTCAGCCCCTGAAGCAATGTCGGGGGTTGCAGGGGAGCGGTACTGGTGCCTTGGGGGAGGAAAGAGCTGTTCCCTGCTTTCTGGCTGCTGTGCCTGTGTCCACTGCCTTAACAAGTGGGCTGAGCACACAGGTATAAGCTTTTGTCCCAGAGCAGTCAGATATGGATCCCTGCTTTCCACAAGCAGCTAGAATCTCAGTCTCTCCAGGAATTCTGCGTGTATTATCTTTCCAACCCGGTAGTCATGCGAGTATCATGAAATCACCATGAAATGTAGGTTTGTGCTCCCAGAGCAGAACTCCAGAGCTCAGTATTCAGCAGTGCCAGGCCTTCCACTCCCTCCCTGCTCCATTTCTCTTCCTTCTACCGGTGAGCTGGTGTGGGGGAAGGGCTTGGGTTCTGCCTAGCCACAGCTTTGGTACATTATCCTGTTCCGTGAGGTCTGCTCTTTTCTCCAGGTGTATGCAGTCTGGTGCCGTCCTCTTTCCTGTTTCTCTCTCAGGATTAGTTGTGCCGACTATATTTTCTAATTGTATCCAGTTTTAGGAGGAAGCCTCTGTCTCTCCTCTCAAGCCACCATCTTTTATCCAATCTCAAGATGGCTTAATTCTTTATCAGCAATTATTAGATTAAAGATCTGGTATAATAGGCACTTGCAAAAGTGACTAGCTTTTTCCTCTTCTTTCTCTAACTCTCTCATTTTATTATTATTATGCTGATGATTTTTATTTTGTCATATTGTTATAATCAATTAAAGCATTATTTGTTCTGATGAGCAAAGGATTCCTATTTTGAAAGAGTGCCTTCAATTGGTTCCTGTCTTTTTGACATACTCCTAACCAATTTTGGACAACTTTCACTGAAATAATTTGTATATTTGACTTTGTTCTTAGAATTTTTATCACTCAAACACTTTTAACTTTTTTACTGTCAAATACCTAAATTTTCTTTTATAATGTCTTGATTTATATTATTAGCCAAGAAGTTTTCCCTGTTTCTAAATTACACAAATGGTTTTCTAGCTTTTCTTATAAAATTTGTATGACAATCCACCTATAATTTATGCTTATGTAATGAAAGACAGAGGACCAATTTTATTTCCTCCCAAGTGGAGAACTAGTTGTATCACTCTAATTAACTATGTAATTCATCTTTTTCATATAGATTGGAACTATCATCTTTATCATACCTTAAATTCTTAATTATTGCACTAATCCATTGATGTATTCCTAAGCCAATTCCATAGGTCTTTGATTATAAAAATGGATTATTTTAATCCTTTTTCAGCCAAGGGTAAAATCAGTTCAGATTCCAAACAAATAGTAAAATAACTGGCTACTGTACCTAATACATAGTAGGACATCTTTGTTTGAATTTTTATTAACATATCATAATAGCAGTCAATGAGCAATTCACTCAACAGTCAAATGTATGTAGCTGTTAAAAGAGAAATAATTAGGAAATTATTCTCTTATTTATTTCTATAATAGCTTATTCTAAAAGTTCTTAGAATACTTCACTTAAATTAGAAAGAGTAGAGAATTAACTCAATGATTAAGCATACAGGTATTAACAACGTTGTTATACTTGGGATAACTATAAACAGATACTATTCTTATCCAAAACACAATGAATTAATTCCACTTACATAGTTTTAGAAAGAAAAAAGGGTTCATACCTGAGCATTTGAATTAGTTGGCGTCTCAGTTCCAACAAGTGATAATTTATTCTGACACTTGATTTAAAAAGCAAAGAAAAACATGTTATAGATAGTTCCCTTCCCGTCCAGTCAGTGTCCCTCTAAAACAAGATATAAATATATGATGTAAGAGAAGAGTTTATTTAAATTCCTCACTTGCTAAGCAAGAGGACCAGGAAGTCAGGCAAACAAACCCTAAATTGAAAACATAAAAAGTAAAAGGGATTACTAGACTTGACACAGAATGAAAAATGAGCATAAGAAATAAGGAAAAAAAGAACAAAACTAATAACTAGGGTGAATTAAAAGCTAGATAATGGAAAAATGAGAAAGAAGAGAGTAAAAGGGAAAGGACTAAAGACAAATAACAAAAATAGTAAGAAGATAATTAAGATTGTAGGAAAATAAAACCTTCAGGAATCATTGTTTCTGTATGATCTTAAAAGAATCTCAAACCATTGGCAGGGACTATACATGATTAAAAATATGGGCAATACAAATTTCATTTGTGCTCATTTCTAGTCACAGCATCTTTCTACAAAAAAACTCTGATTTTTTAATTCAAATTTCCATACTGAAAAACTATCAAAAGCAAAAAAAAAAATTATATAAATTACCTTAAAAATATATTAGTGATACAGAGTACAAAGGATTTATCCTATAAAATAAGGTTAAAAAAAAAAAGGAAATAAAACCACTAACCTGCCCTAATCTGAAACTTTACTGGGAAGAATAGGATGTGAAAAATGACTGTGTTAATTTCAGAATTATGCATTCCACTATTCCAAGTAGAAAAATTTTTACCAACATATTGCTGTGTACAAGAAATGATTCCATCTCACTTAGAAAATTTACATACATTTCAAACACAGTGTTTTCTAAATTAATTCAGTTTCACTCAAACTCCTTAATTATGCATTCTCCTCATTTCTATATTCTCTGTCTTAGGGCTCTACCACCCAATCAAACCAGGAACCTGAAACTACCCATAATCCTGCCCCATTTCACATTTAACTTCCAAATCTTTTTGGCCCTATCTCCTTAATACCTCTTGAATCCATTCTTCTATTTGCAAGTTAGACAGAATTTAGTCCTTCAGTGCTTACCAGGACTACCACTACAGCCTCCTCAGTGCTTTCTACCTGTAGTCTGACTTTTCTCCATTCCATTTTCTTCAAAACCACTAATTTTTCCAAACTAAGTATCTCATCATATCACTTCATGTTTATTATAATCCTTTAATGGCTTCCCATAGTATACTCAATAAAATCCTTCACATTCTTGACCCTAATTACCACTCCAGTCTCATCCTTCTTTTCCTCATTTATGTAAGTCATATTATTCTATTTAGAGTTCTCCAAACTCTCCCAAAATTTATATATTTTGTTCTTTTTGCTTTGCATACCTCTCCCACTTTCACAGGCTAACTCCTATTTATCCTTAGAAAAAGCTATCCTTGATTCCTTCAGTCTAAGTTTACTACTCTTCCTTAGTCTTTGCATTTCTACCACAATATTTCTAATATAATGGCTATTGCCTCCATTAGATGATAATCTCCTTGAGGGCAGGATACGACATAATTTTTATCTTTCTACACCCACCTAATAGAAAGATTCTTAAATGAATGCTTATAGGTCTAAAAACTACATAAATATTTATCATATAACAATGGCTTTTGGGAACCAGTATAATTATTTCTTTCAAGTCTGTTATTGTTAAGTCTATCTGTTAAGTACCTTAATTCCATCTATTAAATCTCTTGTTGTGTATTAAGTTTTTATTGAAATAGATTTAAATCTGGTAGCCAATTAATTGATATATCACTTTTATTTCTTGATACTTACTTCTTCCATATCTTTCCACATTTCTTCACATTTTTTAATAAGTTCTTTTTCTGCATCTGTAACATCTTCCACATCTGTAATAATATCTGGATCTAGATCTTGATGATTCACTGACATGTGCCTTGTGATTTTCGTGGTCTTATAAGAAAACTAAAGTAAAAAATATTTATTCATGGGGCGGAGCAGAGATGGTGGCATGAGTAGAGCAGCAGAAATCTCCCAAAACCACATATATGTATGAAAATATAACAAAGACAACTCTTCCTGGAATAAAGACCAGAGGACACAGGACAACATCCAGACCACATCCACACCTGCGAGAACCAAGCGCCTTGCAAAGGGGGTAAGATACAAACCCCGGCATGGCGGGTCCTAAGGGCCCCTCCCCCCAGCTCCCAGCGGGAGGAGAGGAGTCAGAGCCAGAGGGAGAAGTAGCCCAGGACTGCTGAACAACCAACCCCAGGAATCCGGACCAGAGCCCAGACACAGTGCATGCGTGGGGCCCTGGATACTAGGGAAACAGGGCAGCAAGAACGGTGAGCGGGTACTAGAGGATGGCACAGGAGGACAAAAGAAAAGCGAGCGGCCATCTTCTTTTTTTGTTGTTGTATTGTTGTGGTGCTTTTTGGAAGTCTTAAAGGGACAGGGAAACCAATAGTAGAGAAACAGGGCAGCAAGACCGGCGAGTGGGTATCGGAGGCTGGCGCCGGAGAACAAAAGAAAAGCGAGGAGCCACTTTTTTTTTTTTGGTTTTGGCGAGCGCTTTCTGGAAGTCTTAAAGGGATAGGGACCCCAATACTAGGGAAACAGGGCAGCAAGACCATTGATTGGATGCCCAAGGATGGCGCTGGAGAATAAAGACAAACGAGCGACCATTTTTTTTTTTGTGGTCATTGTTTTGTTTTGGTGGGTGCTTTTTGGAAGTCTTAAAGGGGCAGGGTGGGACACTTAGTCCAGAGGGAGGGAATCCGGGGATCTCTGGGCACTCTAATCCCCTGGGCTGCAGGGCGCACGGAGGTCCCTTACAGAGGTAAATAGCCTCCCGGCCGGTCCCCCTCAAACGCAACTCCACCACATTGGAGAAGCAGCCTGAGCCAGGCCATGCCCACGACAACAGTGCAGATAAACTCCACAGCTGCCGGGCAGGAAGCAGAAGCCCTGTCTGCGCACAGCTACCCAGCACAAGCCACTAGAGGTCACTATTCTCCCAGGAGACGAAGGCCACAAACCAACGAGAGGGAAGTTCTTCCAGCCGTCACTAGTCCCAGCTCTGCAAACTATTCTTATCACCATGAAAAGACAAAATTACAGGCAAACCAAGATCACAGAGACACCAGAGAAGGAGAGAGACCTAACCAGTCTTCCTGACAAAGACTTCAAGATAAAAATCATAAACATGCTGACAGAGATGCAGAGAAATACGCAAGAGAAATGGAATGAAGTCCAGAGGGAGGTAACAGATAGCAGAAAGGAGATTACAGAAATGAAAAAAACTCTGGAAGGATTTATAAGCAGAATGGATAAGATGCAAGAGGCCATTGATGAAATTGAAACCAGAGAACAGGAATGCATAGAAGCTGACATAGAGACAGATAAAAGGATCTCCATGAATGAAACAATACTAAGAGAACTGTGTGACCATTCCAAAAGGAACAATATCCGTATTAAAGGGGTACCAGAAGAAAAAGAGAGAGGAAAAGGGACGGAAAGTACCATGGAAGAAATGATTGCTGAAAACTTCCCTGAACTAGGGGAGGAAATAATCGAACAGACCACGGAAATACAGAGAACCCCCAACAGAAAGAATCCAAGGAGGACAACACCAAGACACATAATAATTAAAATGGCAAAGATCAAGGACAAGGAAAGAGTTTTAAAGGCAGCTAGAGAGAAAAAGGTCACCTATAAAGGAAAACCCATCAGGCTAACATCAGACGTCTTGACAGAAACCGTACAGGCCAGAAGAGAATGGCATGAAATATTTAATGCAATGAAACAGAAGGGTCTTGAACCAAGGACACTGTATCCAGCACAACTATCATTTAAATATGATGGCGGGATTAAACAATTTCCAGACAAGCAAAAGCTAAGGGAATTTGCTTCCCACAAACCACCTCTACAGGGCATCTTACAAGGACTACTCTAGATGGGAGCACTCCTAAAAAGAGAACAGAACAAAACACACAACATATGAAGAATGGAGGAGGAGGAATAAGAAGGGAGAGAAGAAAAGAATCCCCAGACAGTGTGTATAACAGCTCAATAAGCGAGCTAAGTTAGGCAGTAAGATACGAAAGAGGCTAACCTTGAACCTTTGGTAACCACGAATTTAAAGCCTGCAATGGCAATAAATACATATCTCTCAATAGTCACCCTAAATATAAATGGACTTAATGCACCAATCAAAAAACATAGAGTAATAGAATGGACAAAAAAGCAAGACCCATCTATATGCTGCTTACAAGAAACTCACCTCAAACCCAAAGACATATACAGACTAAAAGTCAAGGGATGGAAAAACATATTTCAGGCAAACAACAGTGAGAAGAAAGCAGGGGTTGCAGTACTAATATTTGACAAAAATAGACTTCAAAACAAAGAAAGTAACAAGAGATAAAGAAGGACACTACATAATGACAAAGGCACAGTCCAACAAGAGGATATAACCTTTCTAAATATATCTGCACACAACACAGGAGCACCAACATATGTGAAACAAATACTAACAAAACTAAAGGGGGAAATACACTGCAATACATTTATTTTAGGAGACTTCACACACCACTCACCCCAAAGGATAGATCCACCGGGCAGAAAATAAGTAAGGACACGGAAGCACTGAACAACACAGAAGAGCAGATGCACCTAATAGACATCTATAGAACTCTACATCCAAAAGCAACAGGATATACATTCTTCTCAAGTGCATATGGAACATTCTCCAGAATAGAACACATACTAGCCCACAAAAAGAGCTTCAGCAAAATCCAAAATATTGAAATTCTACCAAACAATTTTTCAGACCACAAAGGTATAAAAGTAGAAATAAATTCTACAAAGAAAACAAAAAGGCTCACAAACACATGGAGGCTTAACAACATGCTCCTAAATAATCAATGGATCAATGAACAAATTAAAATAGATATCAAGGAATACACAGAAACAAATGACAACAACACAAAGCCCCAACTTCTGTGGGACGCAGCGAAAGCAGTCCTAAGAGGAAAGTATATAGCAATCCAGACACACTTGAAGAAGGAAGAACACTCCCAAATGAAAAGTCTAACATCACAATTATCGAAATTGGAAAAAGAAGAACAAATGAGGCCTAAAGTCAGTAGAAGAAGGGATATAATAAAGATCAGAGAAGACATAAACAAAATTGAGAAAAATAAAACAACAGAAAAAATCAATGAAACCAAGAGCTGGTTCTTTGAGAAAATAAACAGAATAGATAAGCCTCTAGCCAAACTTATTAAGACAAAAAGAGAATCAACAGAAATCACCAGAATCAGAAATGAGAATGGAAAAATCACAACAGACTCCAGAGAAATACAAAGAATTATTAAAGACTACTATGAAAACCTATATGCCAACAAGCTGGAAACCCTAGAAGAAATGGACAACTTCCTAGAAAAATACAACCTCCCAAGACTGACCAAGGAAGAAACACAAAAGTTAAACAAACCAATTACGAGCAAAGAAATTGAAACGGTAATCAAAAAACTACCCAAGAACAAAACCCCCGGGCCGGATGGATTTACCTTGGAATTTTATAAGACACACAGAGAAGACATAATACCCATTCTCCTTAAAGATTTCGAAAATACAGAAGAGGAGGGAATACTCCCAAACTCATTCTATGAAGCCAACATCACCCTAATACCAAAACCAGGCAAAGACCCCACCAAAAAAAGAAAATTACAGACCAATATCCCTGATGAATGTAGATGCAAAAAATACTTAATAAAATATTAGCAAAAAGGATTCAAAAGTATATCAAAAGGATCATACACCATGACCAAGTGGGATTCATCCCAGGGATGCAAAGATGGTACAACATAAGAAAATCCATCAACATCATCCACCACATCAACAAAAAGAAAGACAAAAACCACATGATCATCTCCATAGATGCTGAAAAAGCATTTGACAAAATTCAACATCCATTCATGATAAAAACTCTCAGCAAAATGGGAATAGAAGGCAAGTACCTCAACATAATAAAGCCCATATATCATAAACCCACAGCCAACATTATACTGAACAGCGAGAAGCTGAAAGCTTTTCCTCTGAGATCGGGAACTAGACAGGGATGCCCACTCTCCCCACTGCTATTTAACGTAGTACTGGAGGTCTTAGCCACAGCAATCACACAAAACAAAGAAATACAAGGAATCCAGATGGGTAAAGAAGAAGTTAAACTGTCACTATTTGCAGATGACATGATATTATACATAAAAAACCCTAAAGACTCCACCCCAAAACTACTAGAACTGTTATCGGAATACAGCAAAGTTGCAGGATACAAAATTAACACACAGAAACCTGTAGCTTTCCTATACACTAACAATGAACCAACAGAAAGAGAAATCAGGAAATCAATTCCATTCACAATTGCATCAAAAAGAATAAAATACCTAGGAATAAATCTAACCAAAGAAGTGAATGACCTATACTCTGAAAACTACAAGTCACTCTTAAGAGAAATTAAAGGGGACACTAACAAATGGAAACTCATCCCATGCTCGTGGCTAGGAAGAATCAATATCGTCAAAATGGCCATCCTGCCCAAAGCAATATACAGATTTGATGCAATCCCTATCAAATTACCAGCAACATTCTTCAATGAACTGGAACAAATAATTCAAAAATTCATATGGAAGCACCAAAGACCCCGAATAGCCAAAGCAATCCTGAGAAAGAAGAATAAAGTAGGGGGGATCTCACTCCCCAACTTCAAGCTCTACTACAAAGCCATAGTAATCAAGACAATTTGGTACTGGCACAAGAAAAGAGCCACAGACCAGTGGAACAGAATAGAGACTCCAGACATTAACCCAAACATATATGGTCAATTAATATTTGATAAAGGAGCCATGGAGATACAATAGTGAAATGACAGTCTCTTCAACAGATGGTGCTGGCAAAACTGGACAACTACATGTAGGAGAATGAAACTGGATCACTGTCTAACCCCATACACAAAAGTAATTCAAAACGGATCAAAGACCTGAATGTAAGTCATGAAACCATTAAACTCATGGAAAAAAACATAGGCAAAAACCTCTTAGACATAAAAATGAGTGACCTCTTCTTGAACTCATCTCCCCGGGCAAGGAAAACAACAGCAAAAATGAACAAGTGGGAGTATATTAAGCTCAAAAGCTTCTGTACAGCAAAGGACACCCTCAATAGAACAAAAAGGAACCCTACAGTATGGGAGAATATATTTGTAAATGACAGATCCGAGAAAGGCTTGACGTCCAAAATATATAAGGAGCTCACACGCCTCAACAAACAAAAATCAAATAATCCAATTAAAAAATGGGCAGAGGAACTGAACAGACAGTTCTCCAAAAAAGAAATACAGATGGCCAACAGACACATGAAAAGATCCTCCACATCACTAATTATCAGAGAAATGCAAATTAAAACTACAATGAGGTATCACCTCACACCATAAGGATGGCTGCCATCCAAAAAACAAAGAACAAATGTTGGCGAGGCTGTGGAGAAAGGGGAACCCTCCTACACTGCTGATGGGGATGTAAATTAGTTCAACCATTGTGGAAAGCAATATGGAGGTTCATCAAAATGCTCAAAACAGACTTACCATTTGACCCCGGAATTCCACTCCTAGGAATTTACCCTAAGAACACAGCAATCAAGTTTGAGAAAGACAGATGCACCCCTATGTTTATCGCAGCACTATTTACAATAGCCAAGAATTGGAAGCAACCTAAATGTCCATTGGTAGATGAAGGATAAAGAAGATGTGGTACATATACACAATGGAATACTACTCAGCCATAAGAAGTGGAAAAATCCAACCATTTGCAGCAACATGGATGGAGCTGGAAAGTATTATGCTCAGTGAAATAAGCCAAGCGGAGAAAGAGAAATACCAAATGATTTCACCCATCTGTGGAGTATAAGAACAAAGGAAAAACTGAAGGAACAAAACAGCAGTGGAATCACAGAACCCAAGAATGGACTTACAGGTACCAAAGGGAACAGGACTGGGGAGGATGGGTGGGTAGGGAGGGATAAGGGGTGGGTAGAAGAAGAGGCATATTAGATTAGCATGCATGGGGGGGTGGGAGAAAGGGGAGGGCTGTACAAGACAGAGAAGACAAGTAGTGATTCTACAACATTTTGCTATGCTGATGGATAGTGACTGTAAACAGGTTTATAGGGGGGACCTGGTATAGGGGAGAGCCTAGTAAACATAATATTCTTCATGTAAGTGTAGATTAAAGATAACAACAAAAAAAAAAAGAAAAGAAAGAGAAGGGGGATTACTTCTTGATAGGATAAAACTAACTATAAATCAATGATTAATGCATGCTTTAAATATCCTTAATTTTGATCTCTTAAAGGGTGTCAGATGATCAGCTATGGAGGTACACGTTTCTGATAATATTCCTTTCTCTTAAAAAAAAAAAAAAAAAGGAGTTCCTGTGTGGTAACCTCCAATGAGTTCTACACAATGGTATAAAGGGCATATCAAAGTGTGGGCAAAGGGTCTGTTTGTGTTTATACAGAGGATGAAAGCCTAATTTGGCTACCCAGAAAATGAACTATGATATGATATGAAGAAGAACTTCCAACATCAGCACTCTCTGGAAGACTGATACCAGAAGATGATCATCAAAAACCTCAACAAAGATCCAGGCGATGCTGCAGTTGTAGCTGCATCCATCCCACTGGTTCCTGGACTTGCCATTGGAATGAAGAAGGAGATATCTAAGCTGACCTGGGCTTTCAGTAAAACAACAAATTTGACTGGACCTATACTGTTGGAACTCAACCAGGAATTAGGAGAAGTGCAAGTTGTAGTGTTCCAAAATCTTACAACTACAGACTATCTACTGTTAAAAGAACATATGGGATGTGAACAGTTCCCAGGAATGGGTTGTTTTAATTTGTCTGATTTCTCTCAGACTGTTCAAGTAGTTGGACAATATCCATTATATCATAGACAGATTTTCACAAATGCCTAGGGTGCCTAACTGTTTTTCTTGGCTTCACTGGAGATGGCTGGTAATTATAGATCTGCTTTGGTTATGTAACTGTATTCCTATTATGTTAATGTGTGTGTGCAATTCAATTAGTAGATTAAAACCTATACATGCTTAAGTTACTCTACAAGATATGTCAAAGAAATTTTCCCATGTTTTCTTCCGTCTGCTATCTCTATAGCTTTTCTTCTTCCTTCCTAATTACAACCCTTAAATAGAATTTGTGCCTCATATCGAATTCACCGTGTATCATAAATCCTCCAAGTGGTAAAGATACCTCAAGACAAATGCTGGGCATAGAAGCCACAGGGCATAAATCTGCAAAGAAGTAAAAAGCTAACCTTTTCAAACAATATGGCTTCTCTCTCACTTACCAACTTTACATTTCCCTGTATGGCCCCAGAAGATGACTGGTTAGCCAGAGACAGGTAAGATGCCTCAAGGGAGGAACAACCTGAGACAGGCACAGTCGCAGGGGGGCCATCAGGTGAGAAACTGGGGATCAACAGAGGTGAGGCTTAAAACCTCACCCCCCCCCCCCTGTTTTGAGAGAAATCTTCTGCATCTGTGGATGTTTTATTGCCCTTGTCTAGCTTGGATTAACACATAGTCTACAGGCACACACCTGATTATCTACATTTGCTCTCTTACAACACTAAACTATGTTTTCTACCTTTATCTTGCATCTACCTACCACTTCAGCATTTTATTAAAAAAATATTAACAATAATAATAAAGGGAGAAATGTGGGATTCACATATAAATCAAGTATAAAAATCAAACGAATATTCATATTTGACCTGATTGTTTATAGTTCATAATGCTTGATCAAAACCGAAAGTTTTTGTGATGACTGCCCTTGTACTGTTCACCATGTAAGAACTTATTCACTACGTAAGAATTTGTTCACCATGTAAGAACTTGTTCGTTATGTTTCAGAAGATTGGAGACTGATGAGAATTAGGCTGGGGGTGGATCAATGATTGTGCATTGAGCATTGACTCCCCTATACAGAATTTTATTGTTGTTAACAACCATTTGATCAATAAATATGAGAGATGCCCTCTAAAAAAAAAAAAATTTATTCATTTAACAATATTTGTTGAACACCTATTATGTGTCAGATACTCACCTAGAAGCTAAAGCTGTACAAGTGAACAGAACAGGCAAAAATCCTTTCTTACATTAAGCTTACTTACATTCTACTTGAGGAAAACTGACAATAAACCAAGAAAATTAAAAATATATATACTGTAGAAGATAAAATATAAGTACTATGGCAAAAAGCAAGGCAAGAAGAAATAAAGGGTGTGTTGGGCAGGGGCAATGTATTTTTATATAAGGTGGTCATATAAGGTTACTGAGAAGTTGACAATTGAGATATGAAGGAGATATGGGGATATTTAGGAAAGAGGCTCCAGGCAGAGGGGACTGCAGGTGCAAAGGCTTTGGGAAAGGAATATGACTGCCATGTTCCTGAGCAGTAAAGCAACGGGTGTGATTAAAGCAAACTAAGGGAGAGAACACAAGGTAAAATCAAAGAGATAATAGGGATGAAATCATGTGGACTTTGTAGGCCATTTTAAGAACTTAGGCTGAGATAATAAACTATTAGAGGGTTTTGAACAGAGGAATGACATGACATGAATTACATTTTACCAGTATAATTTCACTTAACTAAATCCAGTAAGTACAGAAGAAGGAAAACCAGTTAAAATATTGTTGCAATGATCCAAGCAAGATGTGGACCAGGATAATACTGAGGCAGTATAAAGTGTCCACTTCTAAATACATTTTTAAGACAAAGCCAAAAGCATTACCTAACAGCCTGCACACAAAGTGGCAAAGAACAAGAGGAATTAATTATTATTTTAAAAGATTGTGCCTAAGCAATTGGAAAGTAATTGTTACTTACTGAGATGGGAATGATGGTGGAAGAAACAGCTTCAGCAAGGCATGGGAGGGTTGGTTAAGAATTCAGTTTAAGATGAGCTACATTTAAGATGTCTATTAGTGGAGCTGCTGATTTGGCAACTGGATGTACATGTCTGGAGTTCAAGGGAAACTTTAGAGCTGGAAACAAACATGTAAAACCTTAAGGCTGGATATGATCAGAAAAGCCAGAGTGCAGAGATATAAGTTAGAAGAGTTCCAGACCTGGAGAGATTATGGAGATGAGGGAGAACAACCTAAATAGTCTAAGAAAGAGGACCCTGTAAAGTACAAGGAAAATCTAGAGTATGATATCCAGAGAGTCAAGATAGGAATGTATTCAAGGAAGGACGATGAACTCTCAAATACTAGAGACATGTCAACTAAGATAAAAACAATAGAATTACTTAGCAATATAGAAAGAGAATTGTTATTTTCCAAAAATAGTCACAGGAATTATTTCAGGGTGTCATTTCCCATTCAGAGGCAGAGCTTATATACCCTCCCATGAACCTGAGTATGACTTCCTGACTGCCTTTATGAATAGAACAAAATGGAAGTGACAACACATAACCTCCAAGACTAAGTCATAAAAGGCAGTATAACTTACATCTGCCTCCGTCAGAACACTTGTTCTTGTAAACCAGCCGCCAAGCTGTGAGGAAGTCCAAACTAGCACAAATGAAGAGACCAGTGCAGAAGCCCACAGAGAAATGAACTGAAATTCCCAGACAAAAACTAGCATCAACTGCCAGGCAGGTGCGTAAACAAATCTTCTGATGATTCAGCCCCTAGGCTTTGAGTCTTTTAGTTAAGGGCCCAGACATTGTAGCGCAGAGACAAGCTGTCCCTGCTGTACTGCCTGAACTCTTGATTCAAAGAATCCCTGAACATAATAAGTGGTTGTTTTATACCTCTAAGTTTTGGAATAATTTGACACAACAATTTCATTTTTTTGTCACAACTAATACACAAAAATGGAGGTCACTGTTAACCTTTATAAGAGTAGTTTACAGTAGAATGGTGGGAGTGAAAGCCTTATTGGAGTAGATTAAAGAGAGAACAGAAAGCAAGAAACTGGACATATCCAGTATACAAAACATCTTCAAGAATTTTTCCTCTAAAAGAAAAGAAAAATAAGGTACCAGCTATAGGGGTTTGAGGAGATAAGAAAGAAAATTTTAAGATGGGAGAAAATACAGCACCTTTCTATGACACAATAAGAGAAGGAAATATTGCTAAGGCAGGAGAGAAGGGAGAGAAAGAATGGGATCTAATGCATAAGTAGAGTGGTTGGCTTAAGACAAATGCACATACTTTTTATCCATTTAAATGGGCAGTTAGGCAGATTATTAGGGGTATAGATGCAGGTAGCTGAGTAGATGCCTTGGCAGAAGCCTGCAGAAGTTGTATTTGGACTGCTTCTTTGTTCTCAGTGAAATGGTAACAAAAGTCATCAGCTGTGAAAAAGCAGTGGAGGTTCAAGAGCAGAAGAAAAGACGTGTATAAGAGAGATATATAGGGGAGAGGAGGCAAGATGGTGGTGTGAGTAGTTCAGTGGAAATCTCCTCCCAAAAACATACATATTTTTGAAAATACAACAAATACAACTATTCCTAAAAGAGTCACCAGTAGATACAGTACAATAGCCAGGCTACATCCACATCTGTGAGAACTCAGCATCACACAAAGGGGGTAAGATATAAGCTGCAGCTCAGCGGGACCTGAACGCCCCCCTATCCCAGATCCTAGCAGGAAGAAAGGAGTCAGAGCAGGGAGGGAGTGAAAGCCCAGGACTGCTACACAAACAGTTCTAGAAATCCGCACCAGGAAGGCAGACACACGGTGCATGGGGTGCCGGATATTAGAAAAATGGAAAAGCAAAACCTGTGAGCAGGTCCCTGCAACCAGCAGCCCTGAAACAAAAGAAAAGCAAGTGCTTTTTGCAAGTCTTAAAGGGACAGGGACCTCACACCTGGACGAAGTCGTCCCAACACACGCACACCAGCACCCAGGGATCCAGGGAACTCTAGGCGACCAAACACCCTGGGTGGCAGTGCAGCTCTGGAGGCCCTTACAGCAATAAGCAGCCTACCAGTCATTCCCTGAAATGGCACGGACCCCAAGATCCCGGCCCAGTAGTGGGAGAGCAGCAGCGCGTGCCGGGGGAGACGTTGCCAGAGGGGTCCGGGAGCATCTTGTGCGAGCCCGCAGCAGCGGCAGCCAAGCGGCCCAGAGCTGGGCCATGTGGGCTGGCAGCGGCAGCGACAGAGTGGCCTGCACAAGCCCACAGCGGCAGCACCAGAGGGCACCGGGAGTGGCCTGTGCAAGCCCGCAGCGGCAGTGCCAGAGGGGACCAGGGGCAGCCCGCACGAGCCCATGGCAGCGGCGACCGAGCAGCCTGGGAGTGGCCTGAGCGCACCGGCAGCACCAGAAGGTCCCGGGAGCGGCCCGCAGGAGCTGGTGGCAGCGGAGGAGCAGCTCAGGAGCAGCTGTGCCCCCAGCAGACCTTCAGCCGCCCAGGCCAGAACCAAAGGCTGCTGCCGGGACACATTTGCCTGGCAGGGGCGCCGCTTTCGTGGGACAGCGCACCTGGAGCACCTGCAACTCCCTGCAGGGCTCTGTGCTACGCTGACGGAAACCCCACCCACAGCAGCTTAGGGGATTAACCCGGAAGCTGCTCCATGAGTGCGGGTAATCGACACAAGTAGTGGAGAAGTGCAAGGTTTCCAGCAAGCAGGAAAGGACTTTGTTCTCCCAGCTCACATATGCGCTACCAGCCTACAGCTACCTCTATCAACATAAAAAGGCAGAAGAATTTAGTCCAGTCCAAAATAGCCCAGAAAACCCCTGAGAGAGGACCGGGTAGATAGACCTAGCCATCTCTCCGAAAAAGAATTCAAAATAAAAGTCATAACTATGCTGATAGATCTTCAGAGAAATATGAAAGAGGTAAGGGATGAAGTCGGGAGGGAGATTCCAGAAATGAAACAATCTCTGGAAGAACTTAAGAGCAGACTGGATGAGGTGTAAGAGGCTGTTAATGGAATAGAAATCAGAGAACAGGAACGCAGAGAAGCTGATGCAGAGAGAGATAAAAGGATCTCCAGGAATGAAAGAATATTAACAGAACTGTGTGACCAATCCAAACATAGCAATATTCGCATTATAGGGGTACCAGAAGAAGAGAGAGAAAAGGGGATAGAAAATGTCTTTGAAGAAATACTTGCTGAAAACTTCCCCAAACTGGGGGAGGAAATAATTGCTCAGACCACAGAAGTACACAGAACTCCCAACAGAAGGGACCCAAAGAGGCCAACACAAACACATAATAATTAAGATGGCAAAGATCAAGGACAAGGACAGAGTATTAAAGGCAGCCAGAGAGAGGAAAAGGGTCATCTACAAAGGAAAACCCTTCAGGCTATCATCAGACTTCTCAACAGAAACCTTACAGGCCAGAAGAGAATGGTATGATATATTTAATGCAATGAAACAGAAGGGCCTTGAACCAAGAATACTGTATCCAGCACGATTATCATTTAAATATGAAGGAGGGATTAAACAATTCCCAGACAAACAAAAGTTGAGGGAATTTGTCTCCTACAAATGACCTCTACAGGGTATTTGAGGAACTGCTCTAGATGGGAGCACACCTAACGCTAAATAGACGTCACCAGACAAAATAAAATGACAGCAAAGAAAGCACACCAACCAAATACTAACTAAAGAAAAAAAATAAAATAAACTACCCACAAAAGTAGTCAAAGGAAACAAAAAAGAGCACAGAAAAAAAACGCAACATATGAAGAATGGAGGAGGAGGAATAAAAAGGGAAAGAAATAAAGAATCATCAGACAGTGTTTATAATAGCTCAATAAGGGAGTTAAGTTAGACAGTTAAGATAGTAAAGAAGCTAACCTTGAACCTTTGGTAACCACGAATCTAAAGCCTGCAATGGCAATAAGTACGTAACTTTCAATAATCACCCTAAATGTAAATGGACTGAATGCACCAATCAAAAGACACAGAGTAATCGAATGCAAAAAAAAAGCAAGACCCATCTATGTGCTGCTTACAAGAGACTCACCTCAAACCCAAAGACATGCACAGACTAAAAGTCAAGGGATGGAAAAAGATATTTCATGAAAACAGGGAGAAAAAAGCAGGTGTTGCAGTACTAGTATCAGACAAAATAGACTTCAAAACAAAGTAAGTAACAAGAGATAAAGAAGGACATTACATAATGATAAAGGGATCAGTCCAACAAGAGAATATAACCATTATAATTATATATGCATGCAATACAGGAGCACTAGCATATGTGAAACAAATACTAACAGAATTAAAGGACGAAATAGAATGCAATGCATTCATTTTGGGAGACTTCAGCACATCATTCACTCCAAAGGATAGATCCACTGGACAGAAAATAAGTAAGGACACAGAGGCACTGAACAGCACACTAGAACAGATGGACCTAGTAGACATCTATAGAACTCTACATCCAAAAGCAACAGGATACACACTCTTCTCAAGTGCACATGGAACATTCTCCAGAATAGACCACATATAGGCCACAAAAAGAGCCTCAATAAATTCAAAAAGATTGAAATCCTACCAACCAACTTTTCAGACCCCAAAGGTATAAAAGTAGAAATAAATTGTACAAAGCAAAAAGGCTCACAAACACATGGAGGCTTAACAACATGCTCCTAAATAATCAAAGGATCAACAACCAAATTAAAATAGAGATCAAGCAATATATGGAAACAAATGACAACAACACAAAGCCCCAACTTCTGTGGGATGCAGCAAAAGCAGTCTTAAGAGGAAGGTATATTGCAATCCAGGCATATTTAAAGAAGGAAGAATAATCCCAAATGAAGAGTCCAAGGTCACAAATATCGAAATTGGAAAAAGAAGAACAAATGAGGCTTAAAGTCAGCAGGAGGGAGATAACAGAGGTCAGATTAGAAATAAATAAAATTGAGAAGAATAAAACAATAGAGAAAATCAATGAAACCAAGAGCTGGTTCTTTGAGAAAATAAACAAAATAGATAAGAGAAAAAGAGAATCAACACACATCAACAGAATCAGAAACAAGATAAAAATCACGACGAACCCCACAGAAATGCAAAGAATTATTAGAGAATACTATGAAAACCTACATGCTAACAAGCTGGAAAACCTAGAAGAAATGGACAACTTCCTAGAAAAATACAACCTTCCAAGACTGACCAAAGAAGAAACACAAAATCTAAAGAAACCAATTACCAGGAAAGAAATTGAATCGGTAATCAAATAACTACCCAAGAACAAAAACCCCGGGCCAGATGGATTTACCTCGGAATTTTATCAGACATACAGAGAAGACATAATACCCATTCTCCTCAAAGTTTTCCAAAAAAAATAGAAGAGGAGGGAATACTTCCAAACTCATTCTATGAAGCCAACATCACTCTAATACCAAAACCAGGCAAAGACCCCACCAAAAAAGAAAATTACAGACCAATATCCCTGATGAATGTAGATGCAAAAATACTCAACAGAATTAAAAAATACATCAAAAGGATCATACACCATGACCAAGTGGGATTCATCCCAGGGATGCAAGGATGGTACAACATTCAAAAATCCATAAACATCATCCACTATATAAACAAAAAGGACAAAAGTCACATGATCATCTCCAAAGATGCTGAAAAAGCATTTGACAAAATTCAACATCCATTCGTGATAAAAACTCTCAACACAATAGGTACAGAGGGCAAGTACCTCAACATAATAAAGGCCATATATGATAAACCGACAGCCAACATCATACTAAACAGCGAAAAGCTGAAAGCTTTTCCTCTGAGATCGGGAAAAAGACAGGGTGCCCACTCTCCCCACTGTTATGCAACATAGTACTGGAGGTCCTAGCCACTGCAATTAGACAGAACAAAGAAATGCAAGGAATCCAGATTGGTAAAGAAGAAGTTAAACTGTCACTACTTGCAGATGACACGATATTGTAATAAAAAACCCTAAGGACTCCACACCGAAACTACTAGAACTGATATCGGAATTTAACAAAGTTGCAGGATACAAAATTAACACCTAGAAATCTGTGGCTTTCCTATACACTAACAATGAACTAAAAGAAAGAGAAATCAGGAAAACAATTCCATTCACAATAGTATCAAAAAGAACAAAATACCTAGGAATAAACCTAACCAGGAAGTGAAAGACCTATACCCTGAAAACTATAAGATACTTTTAAGAGAAATTAAAGAGGACACTAACAAATGGAAACTCATCCCATGCTCCTGGCTAGGAAGAATTAATATTGTCAAAATGGCCATCCTGCCCAAAGCAATATACAGATTCAATGCAATCCCTATCAAATTATCAACGAACTGGAACAATAGTTCAAAAATTCATATGGATCCACCAAGGACCCTGAATAGCCAAAGCAATCCCGAGAAGGAAGAATAAAGTGGGGGGAATCTCGCTCCTCAACTTCAAGCTCTACTACAAAGCCACAGTAATCAAGACAATTTGGTACTGGCACAAGAACAGTGCCACAGACCACTGGAACAGAATAGAGCCTCCAGACATTAACCCAAACATATGGTCAATTAATATTCGATAAAGGAGCCATGGACATACAATGGCGAAATGACAGTCTTCAACAGATGGTGCTGGCAAAACTGGACAGCTATATGTAAGAGAATGAAACTGGATCACTGTCTAACCCCATTACACAAAAGTAAATTCGAAATGGATCAAAGACCTGAATGTAAGTCATGAAACCATAAAACTCTTAGAAAAAAGCATAGGCAAAAATCTCTTAGACAGAAACATGAGCGACTCCTTCATGAACATATCTCCCTGGGCACAGGAACCAAAAGCAAACTGAACAAGTGGGACTATATCAAGCTGAAAAACTTCTGTACAGCAAAGGATACCATCAATAGAACAAAAATATATCCTACAGTATCGGAGAATATATTCATAAATGACAGATCTGATAAAGGGCTGACATCCAAAATATACAAAGAGCTCACGCACCTCAACAAACGAAAGGAAAAAATCCAATTAAAAAATGGGCAGAGCTGAACAGACACATCTCCAAAAAAGAAATTCCGATGGCCAACAGACACATGAAAAGATGCTCCACATCGCTAATCATGAGAGAAATGCAAATTAAAACCACAATGAGATATCACTTCACCCCAGTAAGGATCACCATCATTCAAAAGACAAAGAACAAATGTTGGAGAGGTTGCAGAGAAAGGGGAACCCTCCTACACTGCTAGTGGGAATGTAAATTAGTTCAACCATTGTGGAAAGCAGTATGGAGATTCCTCAAAATGTTCAAAATAGAAATGCCATTTGACCCAGGAATTCCACTCCTAGGAATTTACCCTAAGAATGCAGCAGCCCAGTTTGAAAAAGGCAGATGCACCCCTATGTTTATCGCAGCACTATTTACAATAGCCAAGAAATGGAAGCAACCTAAGTGTCCATCAGTAGACGAATGGGTAAAGAAGATGTGGTACATAGACACAATGGAATACTATTCAGCCATAAGTAGAAGACAAATCCTATCATTTGCAACATGGATGGGGCTAGAGGGTATAATGCTCAGTGAAATAAGCCAGGCGGAGAAAGACAAGTACCAAATGATTTCACTCATATGCAAAACAGCAGCAGAATCACAGAACGGAAGAATGGACTAACAGTTACCAAAGGGAAAGGGACTGAGGAGGATGGGTGGGAAGGGAGGGATAAGGGGAGGGAAAAAGAAAGGGGGCATCACGATTAGCATGTGTAGTGAGGGTGGGCCCGGGGAGGGCTGTGCAACACAGAGAAGACAAGTAGTGATTCTACAGCATCTTACTACGCTGATGGACAGTGACTGTAATGGGGTTTGTGGGGGGCACTTGGTCAAGGGCGGAGTCTAGTAAACATAATGTTCCTCATGTAATTGTACATTAATGATACCAAAATAAACAAACAAACAAATAAATAAATAATTTTTTAAAAAAGAGAGCTTAAGTTTAAGGCATCTAAGAGATGGAAGCAGAAGGTAAACGGTCCTGCCATGGGCCGCTTAGGTTACTTGGCATGTCTGGTTCTCTCCCCGGAAGGAGAGACAAGGGCTCGCCGCCTTTAGAGAGCGGGGAGAGAATCAAGCTCCGGGGGGATACCTTTGGTACATTTACAGGGAAGCTCGCTGGTTACCCGGCTCCTTCAACTCCCCACCCGTCCGCCTTTCTCCCCTAGTCGGCGGCGCTCTGAGGCTGCAGAAGAGTGGGACCCTAAGGCTAGCCGGCATGGGGTATCCAGCTCCCGGAAGGTGAGGGTCCGACCATCGGAACTGCAGCTCCATTTCCTGGGAGCTCCAGCCCGGTGCCAAATTTCACCCACCCGGCGTTCTCCCCGCCCAGCTCTTACCACCGCAGCACCAGCGACTCAGTTCACTTTGGCCTGGCGTGTACAGGCTTCCGTTCCAGGGCTTCGCGCGCTGCTTGCTGATTGGATCCACTCCTGCCCACCCCAGCCATTCCCGAAACTCGCTTCCGCTTACGAGCAGGCTGCGCGGCTGCCCTGGGGTTGGCCGCGGGGCTGGGTACTGTCGCGCTCTTTCTGACGATTCGTACATCATGGCGACGGAAGGTGGTAACCAGTCGCAGCTGAGGAGGAGAGGGCGCCGGGACACTGAGGAGCCGGAAAGAACGGAACTGAGCGAAAGAGAGCTGGCAGTCGCAGTGGCGGTGGCTCATGAGAACGAAGAGGAAAATGAAGAGCGCTGGGTGGGACCTTTGCCTGTAGAGGCAACGCTGGCCAAGAAAAGGAAAGGTAACTACGGAGATAGACGTGGGGCGAGTTGGAGTGCTGCGTCCCTCCCTGGGGAGAGTTCCAGCCAGACCCCAGAGCGGATGGTGTGTGATTGTGGGGCTGTGTACCCTCAGAACAGAGGGTCTCCTCGCTTCTGGCTACCCTGTACTTGCGTGTCTTCAGCAAACAGTGATTGGTCTGAGTACAGCGTTTTTTATAATATCTAACACTGTGAATCACCGATTTGTTTTAATAGATGCTAATACTTACGTGGTCAGCACCTCTCCTTTAATCCCTATAGCCGCCAGATGAGGTTGGAATTTCCAGCTCTGTTTAGCAGATGTGGAAGAGTATGGCTCTTTTTAAGGCTTTTTTATTCAAAAGTGGTGTTATGTTATGGGGCGCGAGAAGGCGGGGCATATTTAGAACCGTAAATTACCTTTAAAGTATGTAAGATAATTTCAATCTTTACTCTTCCAACCAGTGAGTTTTCTGACCTAGGAAAAGTTATGTAAGTTTTCTGAATCACAAAGCTTTCATCTAAAAACCCGAGGTCTAATTTTTCAGACCATACTCAGGATCCTGAGACCATGCATGGCCTGAAGTATTTTTCCACTAACGTGTAATAGTAACAAAATTTTATCAAATAAAAAGGATGGGGAAAGGTATAGATTAAATTTTCTTTTTTTTAAGAAGTTCTATGAGATGTTTTCCTTAAACATGTAAGACCATTAAAATGATCTTTCTGAAAACTCAAATCTTTATCACTCTCCCTACTTAAAACTCCTCAGTGATTTCTCATTTTCAAAACAAATTCTAGCATGAAATACAAAGCCCTTCATAGTATGATCTGTCCTTACCTCCCCAACACATTTCCATTACGTCCCTCTCCTAACCTCTTGTCATTCTTCTCTTAGTCTGTCCCCCAGCCATGCTAAAACACTTGAAAATGTGGCATGCCTTTTTTGTTCCCTGGATGCCTGCCAGGGTGTCATGGTTTCTCTATCTGGAATAATTCTCCTCAACCCCTTTCACTTGGTTAAGTATTGTGCGACCGTTAGCACTCAGCTCAGCTGTTACCTCCTCCAGGAAGCCTGTGACTTCTCGATCTGGACTGAGATTGGTCATAACTCTGAGGTGATAATTTATCACTCTGAATTTACAGATAGCCTTAAAATTTTACATACGCGAATTTTAAAGAGGCAGCTTTTTTGAACATGGTACGTTCACACCCTTAAAGTGCATTATCTTTTTTATTGTCACGTCTTTCTGTTAAGTGCTTCCATAGCAACTTTTTCCTCACCATACTTGCCATGTTTTGTAATTACATTATTTATTCATGTGATTGATGTTTCTCTCCACTAGGAGACTGTAAATCTGTAAGCACATAAGAGCAAGGATCATGCTTGTTTTGTTCCAGTGCTTGGTACAGTGCTTTGCATATAGAAGATGCTCAATATTTATTGAATGAATGACTATTACAGTGTTTATGCTCTTCTTATTTTATTGTATTAGAATGTTTTGCATGTCCTATTTATACAAATTAGTAGGGGAAATGGAAAAATCCAAAAATATCAAAGTGCTGATTAGTGTTAGGAGACAAAGATCTTACAAACTTAATATAGTTCAGGCAGAGATGGAAATTACTAGGTGTGACAATCTTAATTAGATATGTATTGTATTTAAGCCAGTCAATAGTGTATTCAGTTTGAAGAAAAAATTGAAATCTAAAAACGTGTGAAATGTTAGAAAAATGTCATTGAAGATTTTATATGAAAGGGCGGCTTTGATAATATATTTAGCTTCCTAGACATGCAGCCATCCTCGTTACCATGTTCTTTGGACATTGGACTTTTGTATTCCTTTTCAGAAAGACAAATGATTATATGGCATTACCTTTAATTAAACTGATAGTTTGCCAAGGATAGGCATGGAACTGTTAGTCTTCTTTACATCCATGTGCCTTGGAACCTATTTTGTTTTCAGTATATATCTCTTCAAAAGTGAACTAACAAAAGCAAATGGTCTGTTTATCAGGATTAAATTTAGCTGCATACAACAGAAAAACTCAAAATGACAGTAACATTAAAAAGATAGCACTATACTCTCATGTGTAAAAGAAGTCCCAAAATAGACAGTTTAGGATTGATTTGGAGGCTTCAAAAGGACCTAGGCTCTTTCCAGCATTCTCTCATAACATCATTAGAGTGTGGCCCTCATCTGTGTCCTGAGTGGTTATTAGAATTATAGTGCCCACATCCCAGTTCCACGCCATAGGGCTGAGGAGGGGTAGAAGGGCCTGTCTTTTCAAGGAGATTTCTTGACCATCACACCACACTTTCACCTTTATCTCATTGGCATATGGTCATACCTGATTGCAGAGAAGGTGAGAAAGATCGTGTCATAACTGGATGGCAATAATATGCCCTTATGGAAATGGGGTCTGTCACTAAAAATGAAGGGAAAATTAGTTCGTTGAACACAACTTTGAGTCACCTAGACAATACTTAAGAAAAACTATGAAACAATTCATCATGTTTAATTTAGCAATTCTTTATAGGCATGTTTATAGTCATCATTGGATTGGTCTATTAGATACATGAACAATGTCATTTTTATGAGTACAGTTGTTCATAGCTTACATAATGAAATCATTATTTCCTCAGATTACTACTCTTACAAATGTTTTTGCCCCTTAAAAAAAGTTTGAAAAGTACTCAGCTCTAAAAAAATCTAAACATTTTATCATGTTTACTAGTTTCAAACCCAATAACATGACTTCAAAGAGGATCAGGGCCTTAAAGATAAACTGAGACATTTTATAGATGACCACTGGCCTTTTATTACTTATTTAAATTAGCACTAATAATTGGATCTACATGGTTAGAAAGATGGTTATGAAATTTCATGAAACTTTTTAGGGTTTTCTTTTTTCTTTTTTTTTTTTAATAGAACCTCCACAGTAAGCCAGAACCATCAGTTCTGGGGACAGTTCAGTATCTACATAATACCTGACAGCCTGTCATAACTGACTAAAATAATGGTGCTGAGTACTGTAAATAGTAAGAGTTACAACCGAACAGAGTGGATTTTTTTCTTTACATGTGAATTAAGAGAAATGAAGGAAAATCTAGAAGAAAATATGAAAATAAAATTTAGAAATTTTTAAATACAAAAGTGTTTAGTTCCAATTTTTTTTTCTTTACTTTTTCCCCCTCAGTTCTAGAGTTTGAAAGAGTCTATCTTGATAATCTCCCCAGTGCATCCATGTATGAGCGCAGTTACATGCATAGAGATGTTATTACACATGTGGTGTGCAGCAAGTAAGTGTATCATCTTTTTTTAGTTTTTTACAAAATGCTTCAATTTTGAGGTGGACTTGTAGAAGTAACCTTAGGATATTATGGATTTCTGTTTAATTCCACAGGTTCTGTTAATAGGTTAAGTTAAATACAGGCTTACATGTTCTTTCCTGTATCATTCAAGGATTGCATTAGAAAAGACAAAACTCTCTAGTCTGTGTGGATATCTTTTGGAGATAAATACCAAATGGGTATGAAGTAGGTAGATCTGAGTTTCCTGGGAAAAGAGTGTATTAGTTAAGATGGAAGTGATTGGAAGTTGGCCTCTTCAGTACTATGGGGAAAATGATGAGAACTAAGACATTCTTGAAATGGCACAGGATCTTCAAAATAGGTGAGTAGGTATTTGGAGAAGGATAATAATAATACTAATGCTCTTCTATTTGTTGAGCTTATATTATGCCCAGATACTTTTTCATAAATAATCTCATGAGGTTATTTGAATAATAAGAACAATATATTCACTTATAGGTAGTACATAGTCTACATTCTGCAGTTAAGGAAACAGGTTTATAGAGGGTAAACAGCAAATGAAGCTTGAGAAAAAGGCAAGTACTAAATCCTTGGGGATTCTCTATGTCTTGTAGGGATTTTAGACCTGTGATCAGAAAAGTAACAACCAATTTTTTTCTTAAGACCCCTCTGTGGTTAGGTGAATGAATTCAAATAGGGCAAGAATGGATATAGAGAGAGTAGTTAGGAGGTTAGTATAGAAATCTGAATGAGATATGAAAGTACCTTGGATGATACTGACAGTGAGTGTCAAAAGAAGTGGATAAATTACTTTGCTCTTTGGACCAGTCTGTGCTTGGTCTCTTAGAGACAGTTTAAGATATGTTTAATTAAAATAACTTTATATTTCACTTATAGGATAATTCTGATCAAATATTAGCCATTTCCCTAGTCCAAAGTTGTCATTGTATCCTTACTCTTCCAAATAGACTATAAATAGAAATACCTGTTGATCATATTACTTCCCAGCACATAGGACTAGCATTGCTATCACTCTTTAATTGCTATTTTTTGTTCATTTTTTTAAACCCAAGACAGCAGGCCTTAATAGAAAGAATATAGGTTTTGAAGTTAGGCATATGTAATACTGAATGTTGCTTTCCAGCTATGGACCTGAGGCAAATACAGTTAACATTTTAAAGCTATTTCTTGATTTATAAAATAATGATAAAAAATACCCATCCTGATAGAGTTGCTATAAAGAGATTAACGTATTATGGGTGAAGTACCTGACATATTCTAGGTTTCAGTAAGAGGTTTCTATTTTTGCATACCTTACTGGGGATACTATTCTGTATAAAATCTTTTTGATGCTTTACCAAAATACCTTGGATAGGATACAAAACAAACATTGAATTTTACTGTATATGAAAGTAATATGTTGAGGTTTAATTATCAACTTCTGAAAAATAGTAACATTTTTCCCATGGAAAGACTGCCTTTAGGGTAATTTTAGCATCAAAGGACCTAGTAAATGCTGTTGAAATTTTTATTTCTTTGCTTTTCCTTTTCCTTTCCTTTCTTGCTTGTCACATCCTAGTTCAGTTCTCATCCTAACTCTTGGTATTAAAATGAGTATAGCAGCATCTGTTAAAATACTCAGAAAAGAGCTTGAAAATTTGCAATGTTCTATCTATTCTAATACAATGGTCTTCATAAAGGGGGGATTTTTTTTTTAAACCTATTATGACTGAAACAAAGATTCTTGAATGAGTGATTGCTTTGGGGGTACTGAGTGATTCATAGATCTGTTTTAGAAATTTATTTTGCAATTTTATATATGCAGGACAGACTTTATTATTACTGCCAGTCATGATGGACATGTTAAGTTCTGGAAAAAAATAGAAGAGGGAATTGAATTTGTTAAACATTTTCGTAGTCACCTGGGTAAGAATTTCACTTTTTTTTTCTTTTTGTGGCTTGCAAACTGTCTGGTTAAAGTTTCTTTTTAAATGTTTTGTTCTTTGAATCATGGATCTATTTCATTGATATTCACTAGACTTTTAATTTGATTTATTTTAATAGGAGTTATTGAAAGTATTGCAGTTAGCTCTGAGGGAGCATTGTTCTGTTCTGTGGGAGATGATAAAGCAATGAAGGTATTTGATGTGGTGAACTTTGACATGATCAATATGCTGAAGCTTGGGTGAGTCTTTTTTTAAGTTTATATTTTTTAGCTTGTGAAATATGTTTTAAACTAAACTTCACCATTTCATAGGTATTTCTAAACAGAATATATTAACATTCCAATAAAAAATGTGTCTTTGGATTTTGCTTTGGAAAATTAGGTATATCCTTGTTATGTTTGGAGACTGTGGTTTTTGTCATTTATCACTGGAGAAATTTGCAAATAGTATCATAACAAGCATTCATTATACCCATTTAATACTACTTAATAAATGAATGCAGATCAATCATATCTAATTACCTGGTACTTAAAATTAACTTTTTTGCTGTACTTATGTCAGTAATATGGTAGTGTGTTCTTATAAGGCTTATGCACATTTTTGCAATTGAGGTTATTTGTTGGTGATTTTAAATGTGGGAGTACACTGATACCCAAACTATGTGGTTAGACTGTACAGTAATAAAACTAGTATTTTCTTTTAAGCTTGTCTTTTTTAAGATAACATACTGAATTTATATACATCGAAATGAATGTCAGCTTGAAAGTTGTACCATTGTCAGAAACAGTTTTGGGACTTATCTTAGTCTGCTAAGGCTGCTGTAACAAAAGACCATGGACTAGGTGGCTTAAACAGCAGGAATTTATTTTCTCACAGTTCTAGAGGCTGGAAATTCCAAGATCATGGTTTCAGCAGGGTTTATTTTCTGGTGAGGACTGTCTTCTAGTTTTCACACTGTGTCTCTTTAGGGTTAGGGGATGGAGGAGGGAGTGATATCTCCCTCTTTCATTAGAAGACCATCTGCCTTTGGGATTAGTGCCCCACCCTTATGACTTCATTTAACCTTAACTACCTCCCAAAGACCCTACCTCCAGATACAGTCTTACTGGGGGATAGGACTTCAACGTATGAACTGGGGGGGAGAACAACAATTCAGTGCAGAGCAGGACTTCTTTGGAATTTCCTTCAAAACCAGTTTATGAGCCACTGAAGATCAGTCTTAGTATTTATTTTTTGACTATAAATAGAAATACCTGTTGATCATCTTACTTCCCGGCTTGGTTTCCCCAGACTATAACTATTTTTAAAAATCAAATCATAAATAATCTCATTTATCTTGTGAACATTTGAACATTTGCCACCTTTGAGGATACTGAAAGAGTGTTTTTTAGGCTTTGATAGAAATTCTAAAAGAAGAATCCCAAAAAGATTTTTGTCATCAGCACCATCATTGGAATAACTGTAATTTCTCAGACTGTCTACTTTGAAAGAGACAACACTCACACGTTATACTGATTAAATCTGTCCCAATTCTTTTACACTATGTTCATCAGGTAGCATGTTCAAAGCTTATAGTTTTAAGGTCATTATTAATAATGAGAGTATGATATCAGAATGTTTTTCTTTTGAGCATCGTCATAACTAAAATATTTTGATCTTAAAAATGTCAAGAATGGATTTCTAAAGAATACTATTACATACTTAACCTATTTTAAAGTAAGTTATACATAAACTAAGACATACACAGAAATCCAAAAAAGCAGTGCCCCAGAATATTTTAAGGTCCAGATCTAACTAGGTTTCCTTATCCCAAGAGAAGTAAATGCTCTGCTAAATATGCTGTTCTTTTCTTGTGGTTTGATAGGTCTTCAGAAATTCTTACCATTGCATTGATAAGATCAGAAAGAGAAAAAATAGAAACTATTCTTAGTTGTTTCTCCTCATTCTACATCTCTGCTACTTTTGAGCAAGGAATTAGAAACTAGCTAAATTACTGGCTAGGACATTTTTTGGTGGGGAGGAATACTTACCTGTTATATTGACCTCTTTTTTCCCCCTCAATTTTTTACTATTTTAGCTATTTTCCTGGACAGTGTGAGTGGATCTTTTGCCCAGGAGATGCCATATCTGCAGTTGCTGCTTCTGAGAAGAGTACAGGAAAAATTTTCATTTATGATGGTCGAGGAGATAACCAGCCACTTCATATTTTTGATAAACTCCATACCTCACCTCTTACTCAAATACGGCTAAACCCAGTTTACAAAACAATAGTGTCTTCTGACAAATCTGGAATGATTGAGTACTGGACTGGGCCTCCTCATGAATATAAATTCCCCAAAAATATAAACTGGGAATATAAAACTGATACAGATTTATACGAATTTGCCAAGTGCAAGGCTTATCCAAGCAGCATGTGTTTTTCACCTGATGGGAAGAAAATAGCTACTATTGGTTCTGATAGAAAAGTTAGAATTTTCAGATTTTTAACTGGAAAACTCATGAGAGTCTTTGATGAATCACTAAGTGTAAGTGCAATATAAATTTAATCAGATTTTACTGTTCTGAAAATGTCTTTTTTGTCTGTTACTTAAAGGTATTTTTTCTAGACAAACATTTAGATTGGTTATTTTCCTTTAGCACAGTAAAGATCATTCAACTCTCTGCTCTCTTGCATTGTTGCTTTTCAAAACTTTCCCCTAGGTTTACAAAGTGGTATCTCGTGAACCACTCACTCAATTTATATGGTTGTTTTTGATCTGTTTATAAGCTCATCCTCTTATGGTCTTTGAAAGTCATTCATTCTAGGCCCCATTCTCTTCTCACTCTATTCACTCCTGTCTGTATGACTTACCCAACTTTTTATTATGAACAGACCTGGTACTGCCCTTTTTTTTGTCTTCACAAATGGCACCAATATCCATCTACTTGCACAAGCCAGAAACCTGAATCATTCTTTAGTCTCCTTCCCTACCCCTCTAGTTAATTCATCATGAGTCCTGTCAGTTTTACTGTCTATATACTTTAAATCCATCCAGTTCCTTGCATCACAGTTCTAACTACCCTAGTGTGGGATCTTTTGCCTGGCCTATTCATGGCCTACTCCTATATCTGGCTTTCTCCTAATTTGTTATCCATGTTACACCCAGAGCAGTCTTTTAAAAGCTGCTGAAGATATCTGAAGATATCACCTTTGAACCTTTTAGTGACGTCATGGTGTTCTAAGGATCAAGATCAAAATCATGGCCTGCAATTTTGTGGCCCCTGCCTACTACTATGACTACTGTAAATTACCTTTTTCCCTGTCTCTTACTCTAGCCATTTAGGATTTTTGGTTTCTTGAACATGCCTCCCACCACAGGGCCTTTACACAGGCAAGTCACCTGCCTGGAATGGCCCCTCCCAGTCTTCCCATTACCCATTACTTATTGAACTGATCCTTCAGGTCTCAATTAAAGGGTTACTTCCCCAGAGAATTTTTCACCATTCATCCAGTTTAGGACAACTTTTGTGTGACTATCTCTCTTTTTTTTCTTTGATAGTATCTGATAGAGCCTTATTATTTCATTAATGTGTGTCAACACCCAGTACACCAAACTCTGCAATCCATGGTTCTGTATGTTTTGGCTCATGATTATATCTCCGGCACTAAGAACAAAACATAACACATAATTATTGCTAACAAGAATCTGTTAGAACATGTAGTTGTAGAAGTAGAGTTTTTGTCCATGCAAAGTTAACTAGTTTTTGTGGAAACTTGGTTTTCATCAACTGTTTCCATCAGGTGGTTCTCCAATTGCTAATGGTATATTAAGTCATCTGTGAGTCTATGGCTTAAACCTTTGTAGCAATGTTTATTGTATGACTGTGTCAATTCTATAGTCTCAGTAGTAACCAATTTATGTTAGACTCCCTGCATTAAGCTCTTAAAAAACTGTCACTTTTATTAGTGACAGTCTTGTTTGGTGGCAAGTGGTAGTTAAGTTGGACAGATTATCGTCCGAAGTAATAGGAATCCAGGTAAATATGAAGATCTGTTTGCTAGTTAAATCATCCTCATGACTCATTTTCTTGTTGGAAGAGAATAGCTTTCCACTGTGCTTTTAAGAAAAGGAGAAAACTTTTTTTGTGATGTTTTTTTCTACAGTAGTGTCTGGTAACTAGATAATAGTTCCAACTCAAATATAACTTAAAAACTCTTAACCAGCTTGTAACTCTTCTAAGATGCCTTAGGAAAAGACATATTTATAAGAGTCTCGATGTAAATCTCTTAACACATACTCTCAGCTGCTCAATCAGTCTATTTTTTCTTTGTTGTCTTTAAACATTTGTTGAAGTGATAGGGCTGAGGTAATAAGGTCATTAGTAAAGCTTATGACAGAAGTTGAGATTGAAAATGAGAGTTTATAAGAAAAAAAGCCAAATGCCAATTACTTGCAAAAGTAGTACCTACTAAATGACTAGAATCTCAAAGTTCATGTTAAGGGGGGAGCTGCTAAACAGAATCCTACTTTAACAAACAAGAAATTTAATTGGATGGTATGAAGTTGTATCTTTTAGTATTTATTAACCAGGATTGCTGTATATGGCCACAGAGTTGTGTATCACAGAGCTTCTGCTATTAAATAAGTTGAAATACTATAAAAAAGATACTGATGTGCTTACCAGGTTGGATTAACATTTAAGAAATACTTATATGTGGGCTGATGGCCATCTACAGACAAGGCTTGAAAATGAATCTCTAGCAAAAATGATCAGGTGCCTTGCTATAAATATGTATCCCAGCATCCAGGTTATTTCTGGCTTGTGAATAAGCGATATGTCAGCCTCAGAGACTAGACAAGAAACCCTAATGACAAGGCTTTTCAGCTGTTATATAAGACTTTTGCTTTATGTTGTTCCCTATCACACATACCTTCTTTTAACTTTTGGAGTTGAGTATATTGTTGCTCTTTCTTATCTAGAAAGAGTGGAGATTTCCAGTTACGCAAGCATGAAAAAAGTAGTAGATGGGACAAAAAAGCCTGTCTTCTTTTCATCTTCAGTGGGAAGTTACTTCTGAATTCTGCTACTTGATGCCCCAAATGTCTGCAGAACTGAAAGTAAAATCCTAACTTTGGGGAGGCTTGTAGTGTGAGAGTAGAGTACACAGTAATTCAGATGTGACCTCCGTCTTGAAAAGTGCATATTAAATATCTAAAGAAAAGTAAACCAAGTGTCTAAACTAAAGAGCACTCATCTATTCTAAACCATATTTAACTAGTGATAATCTAATTGTAGTTGTGCTCCATGGCAGAATAACTTGAAACCTTAACAAAATATCATGAGATTAGTGAAGTAACAAGAATTCATTCAACAAAAATTGAGTGCTTGTTATATGCCAGGCCCATGATCCTGATACAGGGACCTTGCAGTTTACAGCTGCATTGTCCAGTACTGTAGCCACTGGAGCCACATGTGGCTATTGAGCATTTGATGTGTGGCTAGTCCAAATTGAGATGGGCTGAAAGTTTAAATACAGGATTTCAAAGACTTTACAAGAAAAAGTAATTTATCTGAATTTCTTATATTGTTTAAATGTTTAAATTACGTTTTGGATATACTGGATTGAATAAAACATTAATATTCATTTCACCTGTTTGTACTTTCTTGTAGCTACTAGAAATTTTTTAATTATATGTGTAGTTTACATTATATTTCTGTTGAAAAGTACAAGTCTATGGCTTATAAAAGGCAGCAGATATACTGTTTCTGAAGAGAAAGCAGTTGTTAACTAAATGGCTTTTTTAAAATTAGAAGAGCCCAGTTAATGTAAACACTGTTTTTTATTATTGAACTTACTGTTTATTTCCTGCTTCTAATGTTTAGAATCCTCCTTTAGTAGATATATAAGGACACAAACTGTCAGTGTGTACTCTGTGTGTGTCCTAATGTGTACTCTACTTCTACTTAAATTCATACTCCCTGTATCATGTAGCTTTTTTAATAAATTATTTGTTTCCTAGATGTTTACTGAACTGCAGCAAATGAGGCAACAGCTACCAGACATGGAATTTGGCCGACGAATGGCTGTAGAGCGTGAGTTGGAAAAGGTGGATGCAGTAAGATTAATTAATATAGTTTTTGATGAAACTGGACACTTCGTGCTGTATGGAACAATGCTGGGCATTAAAGTTATAAATGTAGAAACAAACCGGTAAGCTTTAATATGATGTATGTTTTTTAAAAAGGCATTTGTGGGGAACCATTTCTTCCTCCAGAGAAACAATGGGAGTTTTGTTTGTTCCAAGACAAATGGGATAGTCCCAAATGTCTAAACTTAACCAAATGTTTTGACTGGATTTTTCTGTGGTCTTTTGGTTGTTTATAATCTTATGTAAAAAGTTTCCACTCATGTTTGTAGAAGAAATGGAAAGAAGATATGCATAGTTTCAAGTTTTTTTTTTTAACAAGTTTCAATCTGTCTTTTGCTTATTGATTTAAATTAGTCTGGTTCATGTTAAATGTTGCCAAATATTTTAACCACAGAATTCAGCATTACATCCTGCTAGACATAAAATCAGAAGTTAAAATGCATGAAACCACAATAAGCCTTTTGTGCAAACAGTCCATTTGGTCTTAGTACAAAATGGCTACAATCAGATGTCACTGAATGTAAATGAAAAGACCTTAAAGTATATTTAAGGAGAAAAAAACCTGTGCTGTACACTCTCACATGTAAACAAATTTAATAGTTCTTGGCAATATAAAATCTTTGAAAGCTTGCAGAAAGATTAAAATAATAGGAATAGGTTAAAACTGACTGATTATATTTTTTTGACCTGAAAATTACAGTTGCTACCAATTTAAAATAATAAGGGGTAAAGGTAGAGAAACCTTAGAAACCTTTCACTAGTTATTCTATACAAAGATAAAGGATAGTTGATTCCTAGTTTTTATCAGAAATGCTGTTAAACTTGGAGTTAATTCTGATGATTTTATGGTATAAAACATTGTTCTGTTTTCCAGATGTGTGAGGATCTTAGGCAAGCAAGAAAATATTAGAGTGATGCAACTGGCTTTGTTCCAGGGAATAGCCAAGAAACATCGTGCTGCAACTACCATAGAAATGAAAGCTTCTGAAAATCCTGTGCTTCAAAATATTCAAGCTGATCCAACAATAGTCTGTACATCTTTCAAAAAGAATAGATTTTACATGGTATGTGGAAGACTTAAGAGATAGACCTTAATTCTTCCAGTTTGGTTGGAATTTTATTTTCTAAGCTTGTGCTTTCAACTGAAGAGAATGTTGGCAATAATAGCAGTCTTTCTAAACAACCGTAATACTATCTTACAACATTAATATTGTAGAATTTTTTTAACTAAGGTTTGATTTTAAGTCTTTCTGTACTGTTTTCCATCCTGTTTTGAAATTTTTCAACATGGCTTCTACAACTATATGCTAAGATGATATGATTATGTAATAATTGCATCCCAAATAGTTTTTGCTCTGGGGTGTTAAAAATTCTTTTGTTTTTTTCAGCTTTTACTCTTGAACATATCTCCCCTAACTTGCATGCTTCCCTCTTAAAACATGTTTCTTTTTTTAACTTGTAATTCCATTGTAATGTTGCTACTAGATACCTCTGTCCTTTCATTCTATCCTTCACACTGTAGTCAGAGACTTTCTAAGACCCAAATGTCCTTCTGTGCCAAAAATCCTTTAATGACTCCCCAGCTATCTACATTAACTTGCCTTTCTATCTTATCTCTAATTTTAGTTCATTGGGCTTACTGATCTTGATCCCATTGGCAATAGTTGTGTTTTTTTTTCTTTACCTCTCTGTACTTGCCCAGGCTGTTCCATCTCTGCCACATAATACATCTCTTCCCAATTCCTACTCATACTTTAGGTCTCAGCTTGGAAGCCTTCTCTACATCAAGCTGGGTTAGGTATACCTGCTTGTGTTATGTGTCACACTTTTTGGAATAATTTACTGATTTTTTAATTTTTTTGTCTCTGACACTGCCATCTCCTCCTCAAGATAACATAAAATCCATAAATACAGGTCATTGTTTTCTTCACTATTAAATCCAACAAGTTTGGCAAAATGTCTGGCCTGTTACACTATTCTCATTCATTCATTGATACATTGTAAGCACCTGTGATGCTGTAAAGGTTAAGAGCATTTGAAAATGTAGTAGAAATTTCCCTACCCCAACCAAGCTTTTTAACCTAAAATGGGTACATTCTTCTAAGATGAGAATTTTGCTGTTGCTTTAAAGTTACTGCTAAAATTTTAGTAATTAAAAGAAAATAATTTTTAATTTTACCTATAATTTAACTGTTTTGAAGATAAAAATTATTTAGAAGAGAGTGCTTGGTACATATTACAAACATTTATTAATTTTCCATATATTTTATTTAAAATCTTTATTTTCTCTTTTCTTTCCCCAGTTTACTTTTATGTTGATTAAGCTGTACATTTTCCTAGTAAACGTTGAAGAACAAAAAAAAATGTCACTTATTGTGCATCTTTATACATTTTCATGTTTCAATTTCCAGTTAACTTTCCGTTTTTTTAGATGTATGCATTCATAAGCAAAGCTGAAATGGTATACATGTATATATGTTTTGTATTCCTTTTTTCAAATCCAGAATCAAAATAAATCTTACAAAATTTGAACTTAAGTAGTTCTATATGTGAGCTAAAGATATTTTAAAATTCATATAATACTACAATGTAGTATTATATGCCATTCCTTTAAAAACTGGTAATAAGGTCCAGGCAGTAACATTCTAGTTTGGTTGTTTCTGTATTTGGAATCTATCCAAATGGACCAGGAATGACATTAGGTAAGACAGAGCCGGGGGCACTAGCTTTACCTTCCTGGAACTCAGTTGGCATCAGGTAGAGCTTTCTTGGGAGGAAAGATTTCTACTGAGAGTCAATAAAAGAAACAGGCCTTTAGAAATCCAGACTTTAACAACTGAGAGGTTTTTCTCAGTTCTCTCTATACCCTGAGGACCCTCAAATTTCTACAACTTCACTCAAAGTTTGCATTCTTTCTCCCAAGTCTCAAGGTTTAAATGGATCAGACAGCTCTGCAAAAAAAAAAGGTAATATCCATTACTGACTCATCTTTGAATCCTTATCTGCCTAGCACCAGGTTCTGCTCATAGTAATAAAAGCAGTTTTAATATGTATATGGTGCCTTCTTTAACTCTAAGCACTTCACATTCTTTCTTTTAATCTTCACAACAGACACCATTTTGAGATAGTTGTTATTATACCCATTCATGAATGAGGATATGGAAGAAATGAATTTACTTTCACAAAGTCACATAAATAGTAAGTAGCAAAGCTGGAATTCAAACCCAGGCAATCTAAATAGTAAAAAGTAAGCAACAGGTAGCAGGTTAGGACACACTAGAAAACAGAAGCAGAGAGCTACCTCCAGTAAAAATGCATCTTATTAAATGACTACCCAAAAAAGAAATCCCATTTGAAATCACATATCTTCATTATATGGATTATTTTCATATTACACAAGTATGAAAATAATTTAACTGCCTTATATAAAATGCTAGAAAGTGACACCTGAAATAAGGATTTATTTTAATGTGAATTCTTACTCAACTACTTCATTAGAAATAAATTTTCATGTTCATAAATTTTAACCAGATGAAAAATTTTATTCATTCAATTCACTTACTTTATTTTCCTCCAGTTTACAAAACGAGAACCAGAAGATACAAAAAGTGCAGATTCTGACCGAGATGTTTTTAATGAGAAACCTTCTAAAGAAGAAGTTATGGCAGCTACTCAAGCCGAAGGGCCTAAACGAGTCTCAGATAGTGCCACTGTCCACACGAGCATGGGAGATATTCACATCAAACTTTTTCCTGTTGAGTATGTACTGTTTTTGATGTCTTAAATTTATCAGTGTAAATGTGTATGTTTGAAGAAACTATGAACCTTAAAAATCTTGTTATTTTGACTTAAGGGATTTTGAAGAATTGAAATGTTTGATAGGGCATATATCCTGAGCTTTCTTATAACTGTTCCACTAGAAAATGGGCACATTTTATACAGATATATACATAAACAGGTTTTTTATTATTATTCTTATTAAGACAAAGTAAATATTGGCTATGAAAGTGTTAAATGTGAACTGTTGAATCATACACAAATGTATATTACTAATAAATGCACATTCCAACTTTACATTTTGTTGCTCACTTACTGTAACTGGCTTTCCTCTCAAATCAAAGTCTTAAGAAGAAGATAATGATTTTTCTTTCCTAGCATTTGCTAGACATGTTACCTCTTCTTTAGTTTCAGTAGTTAAAAAGTATTATGGATAATTAAAAGTTTGCAGAATGAACATACAATACCAAATACAATAGAATGTCTCACTATTCTGGATCCAAAAGGTAACAAACATCTTTTACAACATCTTTACCTAAATGTATTTTGAATACAAATGCCTTATCATATCATACCTTGCTACTGAACAGTGAACTAGGCAGTTCTAGACTCTTGGACCATCTCAAGTGCTCAGAACCCATGCACCCATTACGCCTGTGCCCTAATGTAGTTGGTGCAGGATTCTCTTGATTCTCCCTTCTGTTCCCAGCTGTAAGAGCTATTGGATTATCATATTAAATCATAAATTAGTGAATATTTAGGAAGCTTCATTTTCTGAGTGTGATATATCTTAAGGTGCTATGGTTATATTTTTTAATTGCTAAATGACCTTGAAATCTAAATACTTTCAAACTCAAATATAACAGCAATCATAATAATCTAAAAGTACTAACAAAAAGAATATGTTACTGCTTACATATGCCCTTTCAACTCTTCCTTGTCCTGAATTAGAAGAGGTTATGAAAGACTGTCTTTCTAAACATTCAGAAGATACTGAAAACACCTTTAGGAAGCAAAACTGCAAAGAGAACTGTTTTGAGATGCTGAAATAGATCTCCCATTTTTAATATATGTCTTACTAGGTGCCCTAAGACAGTGGAAAACTTCTGTGTTCACAGCAGAAATGGTTATTATAATGGGCATACATTTCACCGTATAATTAAGGTAAGTTACTGCAAATTTAATATGATTTAAGGAACAGTACGTTACTGTATAACAAAAGCAGAATAAACATAAGGAATCTTATTCTCTCAATTACTAGTGAATTAAAAAGGAATAGGGAAAAATGGACTGTGGAACCCAAAAAAAGAATGGGTGGTCATGAAGATCAGATCTACAAAGACAAGAATAATAATGCAGTTACCTTTTTAGAAACACTGCAACAATATGTTGTCAGCAATTAAATCAAAAGGTCAGATAATGAATAAAAGGTCATGCTGAGATGAAAAACAATAGAGCAGAATGAACTCAGCCCAGATTTTATTGAGCTGCATGCCATAAAATGGATGTGGTAATTGGCTACTGACAGGTGAGAAATGGAAGGAGAAATGTTTGGAGAAAAACTCAGATTTCAGGATTCGAAAGTAATTACTGAAATGACTCACCAGGAAATCCATAGTGTTTAGGGAAAAGGAGAAAAGAAGAGTGGGGCAATTACATAACACCCGATATACTATACAGATCCTAAAACTTATTTACACTATTAATTGGTTTTAATTAGATTATTGGGAAAGATAGTACATGTCTATATATAAATGAGAAGATCTTTGCATTTTGGTTTCAACCATTGAAATAAGGTAGCAATGGAAGTACATCATCCAAATTAGAGCACAACTTACTAAGAGTTTAATAAAACTGCTTTACAATAAAATGACTGTTAAGACAGTTTAAAATTCAGAATACAAAGAACTCTTGACAAACATAAGACTCAAATGTATTCATATAAAAAAAGGACTGTAATATGTTTTTTTGTATACTTTCTGTTAAGGGCTTCATGATTCAAACAGGAGATCCAACAGGTACTGGTATGGGAGGAGAAAGCATATGGGGAGGAGAATTTGAAGATGAATTTCATTCGACATTACGACATGACAGGCCATATACACTCAGCATGGCCAATGCTGGATCGAATACTAATGGATCCCAGTTTTTCATAACAGTAGTACCAACGGTAAGTAGAAGAGCATGTCTATAAGCCAAAGATCCATTGGTTATAATCTAAGACAGTGAGGTTTAGTAGGAGAGAGCGAGCTGCATTAATTTGAATTTAAGCCAATTTTGCCATTACTAATTGTATAATCCAAAGCAAATTATTTCACCTCTGGGCCAATTCTCTCTTTAGAATTGGGAAGATAGAGTATATGAACTCTTGTTTAGGACATTTCTTTTTCCACATTTTTACATCTCTGAAATCAGAATGCAACCCATAATCAATGGCATTGTAAATTTGATGAAATATAGTATAATAATATCTAGTGCTATTGCTGTGTAGTTCCACAAAATTATAAACTTTATTGTTTGGAATTAACCACCAAGCAATGAAGGAAAAAGTTACACTTACTATCTTCTAGGAATATAGTCTCATATAATATTCACAGTACTTCCAGTATCACCTAAAAACTTACGAGGAAAACAGTGAGATACTATTAACTTAGCAAAGGTCAAGTAGCAGAGCTATCATTTGAACTCCCATCTTGAGCCAAAGCACATGTTGTTTAACCTGTTCCACACTGCCTCTGAGTTGTCCAGATAGGATTCCTACAGGGGAATTTAAAGCCTTAGTCATAATTCTGTAAGCCATACAAAGAAACTTGCCTTTAACAAACATCTAGTTCCCTTTGGTCTGAAAGATGCAGATATTTAAACATTATACTGTGCTTTTATATTTTTTCTTATAAACACAAGTCATCAACGTTAAACCTAAGTGAAATGACTGTACATCTTTTTTTTATATTAAAGTGAAGCATAAATTTAAATTTTCTTTAATTTGCTCACCCAGAGGGTGTGATTTAAGAAATCCAGGTTTATCAAGATTTTCCATTTGTCCTCCAATACAGCCTTGGCTTGATAATAAGCACACGGTATTTGGAAGAGTGACCAAAGGAATGGAAGTTGTACAAAGGATCTCCAACGTCAAAGTCAATCCCAAAACAGATAAGCCCTATGAGGATGTCAGCATCATAAATATTACTGTCAAGTAAAATAAGAATTGTTTTACAGTATGTGTAAATAAAAATGCACATATATTAAACAGGATTATTTTACATTACGAAGCTCTGAAGACTTGCTGAACATATATTTCAAAGATGCAGTATTATATATTTGTATTTTCATTAAAGGCCATTTTTTAAAATTCTGATTTTGATTTTTTTTTGCAGTATTTCTCATCCTAGGAGACAGTAAAATTGAAATGGATTAAACTCTGGCAAATAGCACTCCATATATGTAATTTCTCATGAGATTCAAAACCATATTAAATAATGAGTGGTATGCATTCGATCCTTAAGATGTTTAAGAACATGCCAGGTAATCTGTCCTTGTATTTCTTTAGACCCACTAGGAAGGTTACCAGGACCTGAGAGAGTAACAAGCTATTTCCTATCATTTACAAGTTTCATGCCAAATAATTTTGTCTTTTGATCATTGACACAGTGGTAAGTTAGTGGTAAAAAAGTTCAACAAATAGGGAGTCCCGTTGGTTGAACGTGATGAATTCCTTACCAGTTACGAAATATTCTTTCAAATATAAGAATCCAAATAAATGAATACCTGAGTCTTTGGTTTTATGTACAGATTCATTTATTATTTTCACATTATTTTTCTAATGTAACTAAATAATTTTCCTGTTCTCAGGTCATATCTTACCTTATTAAATATACCATCAAGAAAGTATATATTGAGTAAAAATTTTAGTATCTAATAATGGAAAGATTAATAGAAATTTGGAGCAATAAAACAATGAGGCCAAAGTCTTGTACTGATTTCATTTCTTCTTTTACCTTTATAACTTTATATAATAAGAACCATGGCTTTCCAGAAAGAAACCACTAGTTTCCAGACAGATTCTTAAAGAAGTTCTGGGAGAAACATGTTCAACAGACCTGTTTGGGGAATTCACATTCTTACACTTGAAATCTAAGTTTACATTTTTTCTTCTATTGATCTGCAGGATTACTTCCTTTATCCATTTTGCACCACAAACCCTTGTGTAATAGAAAGTGTTTTGTGCTGTGTTAATAGTCATCCTTTTAAAAAGGAGTACTTAAAGTTGGACATAAAATTACTTTACACTCTTAACATTTACCTTTTCTTCCTAATTTTAGGTGAGACTTTTCTACAAAACAATTTATTCATTCCTAAAGGCTTAATCCTAAATCCTGTATTTTAATCCTGAACTTTTGGTAGTACTGCCACCAAGTGGTGGTGATGCCTCATTCCCCCAAAGTACAATTTTGCTTTGAGAAGTACATTTGATTAATGATTTTTTCCATTCCATGTCACAAGATATACAATAGAAGACCTAAAAACCTACATTGCCAGATGTCTTTTTTAAGGTATGTTTTAAATTATTAGCAAGATACCAACTGATACTTACTAATTAGTCCTTTTCATTCATTACTCTTTTAGGAAAAGGTATAGCAGTCTTCTATATTAGCACTTTGCAATTTGAGAATTATCTCAACATTACATAGAAAGTCTTCTCTCTTGGCAATATTAGTTCATACTGTAGCTAAGTTTACCAAGCTATTTTCTAAAACAGTTACTTAAAATGTTATGTTCTTATAAGAAACATTTAAAAGGCAATAGTTTCACTTTGTTAAATGCAAGATTTTAGCTCTCCTTTCAAAATACTGTTTAACTCATGTAAGTGTGACTTACACTGAAATACAGAGTAAGTTATTTCTAAATCTTAAACTAAATGTCAAATTCAATGTGCTAGGGAATCACTACCCTATTTATTATTTCTCCTAATCAGAGCACAAATAATAGCTTTTTGTTTTATTTAACAAAGTTACTAGAGGTTTCAAGACAATTTTTAGAATAATATGACTTTAAAATGGTTTTAACATTTTATTGCTGTCTGTACTGATCATATACATAATGCAAATAATGGCTTCCGGTGATGATAAAAGCATTCCAGAATTACAGACCAGGCTATACAGTTGAAAAACCTGCTTTACATAAACCATACAATAATATTTAGGTTTAATACAGAAATTTGGAGCAAGGTGAAAAACCTTAGTAGGTAATACTTAAAATGTCTCCCGTTCTTAAATTTGATATTTTCCAGTGGGAACTAGTACAATCTTAACTAATGATTCGTAAAAGAACATAACCACAAGTAGTAATAAGAGCCTCAGAAAAAGACTTCTTAAAAAAAAATCACAAACATTACTATTATGTACGTTATAGGTCTAAGCACAATTTTTAAATTGTGTTTAGTAATATGCTAAGAATGCAAATTACAAAGTTTACCAAAATTGGTGAAATAATTTACAAGAAGAACAAGTTTACATGTTAGTGTTAGACTTTTTTCAATTACCTAGTAGAGAAAACAGTTCAAGGGCTCACAGGCAAATGTAACACCTCTTTTGTTTTTCACAGTTAATGCAATCAGTCAAATATTAAATAATTTAATTCAGAAGTATGTACTTGTATGCACAAGCTACACTACAGCATGACCTTTCACTTGAAAATATAGGACAAAATATATTTACTTATTTACACACTGCCCATATAATACTGATGGACTTTTTTAATGCTTTCTTTTCTAAAAGTTTTACTGTTTTTAAAGCAAACAAAAATACATTTTTTAAAGAGACTAAACCAAAACAGTGCCACCTAAGAATCACATCTTGTCATCAGACATCAATGTCCAAATAGCAGTTCAACTAATAAGACTTAGGATTCAACTTCATCCTAAAGTATAAAGAGCACTAAAAAAAATCCATAAAATCCAATCTAGCTATTTTTAAATATAAATTGTACTGCCATAATAAGGGAGTGTTCTTAAAAAAATGAAAGACAGTAAAGCACATAATTTTCAAACTTTTCTCACAACACTGCTTAATAAACGTGATGTAAATTTTAAACATTTCCTTACTCAGATATGTCCTCTCAAGTAATGTCAAGGCCTGTCACAAAGAGCTTTGATTACTGTTTAAATAAATGCACTTCTTGGGGAAAAGATTTTGAAGTAATTGATGTAATAACTGTTCACTGCTTAAATGGCTTCTCTTAAAGTAGTTTTCTACTTAGACCTCTATATGTAAAGTCAACCCTGGGATGTGTAACTTACTACATTCTACCTACAGTCATTCCCATGGAGTCAATATTATTTTTAAAACAAACACTAGGAAGTGCTTTAAATATGTTGAAAAACAGAAGGACCAATTTAGAGCTCTGATCTAGGAAATAATACATCCAGGTTCAGCCCTGAAAATAGGTCTTCCATAAGTGAAGATCAACTAGAACATAACTGCCTTTCACAGTTTTGTTAGTTCTTCATTTGAGTAGTATGTGATGGCCCTCGTTTGGTAACATTTCATTCTGACTCACTGGGTCAGAATTGGTTTCATACAAAAGGCTTTAGGAGAAAGTTTTAATAAAACACTGTATAAAATACTAATTTCTATAACTTATACTTCTTAGCATTAAAGGTATTATGTTATACGGAACATAAAAATAATCCTATTACCCAAAGATGCATTTGAATTTAATTAAATTACTGCTGTTTTTGCTACTAAATACTGCCAAAATCCAGTGAAAAGGCCAAGTTAAAGCAGCAGCTATGCTTCACTTGCTTCACACTGAGGTTCCTCCGGACACTCAGTTGGGTATTCTTTTTTCATTGAAAGAATAAACCTTCACCTACCCTTTCTCTGTGACTACTACTTTCCCAACATATGGGTAACATATCATCTGGAAAACTTAACAAATTATGTTTTTAAAAAAATGTATTCTCAAGAAGTTCCTATTTAATGCAATCTAATCTGCTCAGATATTTAAATTTTGCTACACAATTTTTTAAAAGCAATGTTGTACTGGATTTGTAGTCCGGGATGCCTTTTAGATACATATCCTAGATTAACTGTCTTTAACATGTAGAATTTCTTACAACATATTATGTGCAAAGTAACTCTTAACCACAAAACCTTAAACAACTGCCACATTTAAAATCAAGCAACATCCAATACTCCAGCAGCCACCAGCTGCCGTGAAAGCCAATCCAACCCTTCATACAGTCCCATACCACTTCGAGCATCACAGCCCTGAATGTACCAGCTACGGCCACAGCACAATTTATGGAGACTGAGAAGTTCAGTGATTTCGTCTACTGACAGAGCTCCAGCAACATCCTGAAAGGTAAGTACACATCAGAATTTTTTTTAATCAATCCATCAAAATTACCATTTTTCTAATTACTACTACTTATGCTATATATATAGAATTCCATTAGTATCATTCCAACGGAAGCCTAAGCTAAAGTTAAAACCTAGATTCACTTTTCAGTAACTAGTCTGAGAGTAGTAAGAAAAGACCAAATCAGAGGTTTGGTTACAATCATTTTTTTAAATTTCTACTATACCTAGTTTGCAAGACACTGAGGCCATGAGCATAAAGGATAGATGCTGCCTGACTGCCAACTTAAAAGAGAAAGGAATTAACACATGTAGGTCATAAAAAGTGCCTTATATATATATGTAGTTTATACAATGACATTTAATTAAACTCCCAGTCCACCCCTGAACACTCCTACTTTCCAGAAGCAACCACCAATAACAATTTCCTTCAGAGATGTTTTTCCAGAAAATTTCTATATGCATTCAGGCAAATAAACATAAACAGGAACATACTCCAGTTTTCTTGTTTTTTACTTAATATGTATTTGAAGACAGGTATCTTTCCATTATCAGGACAAGCAGATTTTCAACATTATTTTTACCGCCTGAATTATATTCCATTACATAGGTGCAAGCATAGTTTTCTTAACCGGTCCTACACTGAATATTTAGAATGAGTTGTGTGCTTATATGGCATTATAGATACATACATATACATATATATATATTTTACATACATTTGCAAAATTATCTGTAGGATAACTTAGAATATTTGTCCACAAAATACATTACTAGAGGTAGAATTGCACCAAAACTTTGACAGATTTGGTACAGCCAAATTGCCATCCAAGAAGATATCTCAGTTTAATAACCATACCAACAGTGTATGTGAGTTTGAGGATTATCAAATATTTTTGTCCTTAACAACATGATAGTTGGAAGATGGTACTTCACTTTGCCTTATTTACATGTCTTTAATTCTAAGTAATGCAAAGTGCATCAGCTGTTACTGGTGTGCTTTATTATTAAGGGGAAAATCCTTTATTCTTCATTCTACTCTTTCTTCTTATGACATCTAAGCCCCTCTAGTGCATGTAAAAGTGTTCTCATCTTCCAAGAAGCTTAGACTCAAGATCTAGCAATCTTCACCTATTTCCCGTCCTTCATCCTCCCCACTCAGCCACCAAATTCTAACAACTCTACCTCCATAAAGTCTCTTCAATCTGCTTCCATTCTTCTAATTCTCTATTTTAGTATCTTGTTAACTCCTACTTGAATTACTGCAGCAATTTACTGCATCTGCCTGTCTCTAGTTCCTTGCCCTTGATTAATTCTACCTCCTTACCCCAGGATTATAGTCTTAAAACACTGATATGATCTTATCACCAACTAGTCCAGGAATTTTTTGACGGTTCTCCTTTGCTCATAGAATGAATCTAGATTTCTCAGATTTCTCAGTCTGGACTTCACAACATGGCCTTATATGTCATTACAGATTTTCTTCATCCTCTACCTGCCCTTCACATATAAATCTGCTTGATGCTCCCTAAAAATACTCATGTTCATATTTTCTCTGCCTGCAATGTTCTTTCCTTCACATACTGACTCCCAGTCTTATCCATAATTTTAACTGATCATAATTTCAACTCAAATCCTACTTTTTACAAATCTTGTAAGATGCCACCTTTAGAACTACTCTCTCTAGTTTCCTATTACATTTTGTCAATATAATTGAAGTTACCTCCTAATTTTCTTTGTATTAGAATCTCATATATATTCACTTACATGTTTATATCCACACATAGTTTCTGGTGAGCATCAACTACCTTATTTCTTTCTGTATACTCCAAGGTACCAAGTACAGTACTCTCCACATAGACTATACTCAAAACACACAGCAGAAACTTCATAAGTATCTACTGAATTATTTCTCTCAAAATCTTTCCAGCTACCTTATGACATGCAGTGAACAAAACTACTAAAATAAGTATTCTGAAATATAAATGTGTTACCTGTTTATTAGCAAAAATCAGAAGCAAAGCATCTCGGAGTTCTTTTTCTGTTAACAACTTTGCAAGTTCATTGTGTGCTTCACTAACTCTGTCTCTGTGACTGCTATCAACAACGAACACAACAGCTACCCAAAAAAAGGCAATAAAAATATTCAATTAGTTATTATTAAGCTTTGGTATTAATATTTGGTTAATACACCAAATATTTTAATGCTCCCATTATTATATCATGGTTAGTTACTCTACCATCAGTATTTTCACAGCAAAGGTGCTAATGATCATAGACACTTAGCAATAATTAACAGTATGATCTCAAGTAATTCACATAACTTCAGCTTTCATTTCCCTACTTAGAATTACATTTGCTCTACCCAACACAAATTGTGGTGTATAATAAATTTTTCTCTAATGAAAACATAGTTCTCATGATCTACCTGCTGATGCTACTTGTTCTTCGATTACTTCTTCCTTTACCAAAAAAATAGTCTTTTAAAAATAAGTCAGTCACTATCTTTCTCTCTCCAAAGCAGAGAGACAGCTAGGTGCCTACTAATATTTAAATGTACAGAAGTATTTAATCAATGCTGAATTATCAATGCACTGAAAACTGGCATAAAAATCTGAAAAATTAGGATGTCATTTTTCACTTACCTTGGGTATTGAGGTAATAATGTTTCCACAATGGTCTTAATTTGTGTTTTCCACCTACATCCCAAATAGTGAACTTTAGATTTTTGTATTCTACAGTTTCCACATTAAAACCTGTTTTTAAAAAAAATCACTTTAATACTGAATGTATATTTACAAGTGACACACAAAACACAGGCAATCCTGTTTATAATTATGACTTACAAATTATCTCCATACAGCAGTATCTACTGCTGCCCAGCTGACTCCACTCCTAATACAAACCTACAAGGGAATATATACCTTTAATAGCTATTAGCCCTCTAAACCTCCACCAGGGTCCTGAAACCCAAGTACCTACCACCTTTACCATTACCACCTCCTTACCCATAACCCTCAACCAGGGTCACCAATCCTAGATTTTCTCCAACTGTACCACTGGTACTTTACTCTTTCGTACTATCCTACATCCATATTTCAATTCCATGGCCACTGGATCTTAACATTTTTTTCTCTGGAATGCTGATGTCTTACAGCCAGAAAAGAGCCCATCTCCATGCCAAACTGGTATAATACAAGAAGGAACTCAGCTGTAAATTAGGCTTTGTCTATCAACTATCCATTAAGGTAAAAAGCAATACTTGTACTTACCAATTGTTGGAATAGGCTGCATGAACTCATCCTGTTTTAACTTAAACAAAATAGTAGTTTTTCCAGCACCATCTAATCCTAATGTAACAACTCGAATTTCCATTTTGGGTCCAATGTGAACTCTATTGTCCTACAATTTTTTAAAATTTAAATATTTTAATTTTGATATGGAGTTAGAAAGTATTAGCATTTATACTTTTATTTACAAAATACCTATGTTAATTATTTCATCTTCTACTCAGTCCTCAACCCACTGAAATCTGAGTCATATTCCCCTGTTAAAATACTCTCAATCTGAACTTCCCCAGAGAAATGAATCACACTTCATTATTAAATCCCCACTTACTAAAATTGACTACTTTGTTTCTGTACAGATTAAAAAAATACAGATACCTACTTAATCCTCTCACATTTTCTAGCTTAATCAAATCTTTAGATAACATTTTTATGCTATGCTAATAAACATATTAATTAAAAACAAAAACTGATGCTCATGTCCAAGAAATATCCAGTTACTAATTTCACATGTATCCCTCAAAACAATATCCCATGCATACACTGGCTGACAAACCAACAATATACTTTTGTAAAAAAAAAAAAGTAAAAGAACATACACACTGTAGCTTTTTACACTCAACAGTACATTATAGAAACCTTTCATTTCAAAACATACAGACCTACTTTTTTCTTTCAACTACTCCATTATATTCCATGAACCATAATTTAACCAATACCAACTGACAGATGTTAGGTCATCTCTGACTGTTTGATACTACAAATAATGCTTCAATGAACATACCTGTGTATATTACTGGCAATATAACCTTTGCCTCACTTCTCCCATCTATATTAAATGAGGATAAAAACAGTACCAAAATGTACTTAGGATTTTTGCAAGGATTAATTTTTTTAAGAGATGTATAAAGGTCTTTACAACAGTTCCTGACATATGATAAAAGCTATATGTGTCAGCAATTATTATTTTGCTTCCTTATTTGAGCACTTTTCTCATCTTTTATGATATAAAATTTTCCCAGTTTCACCCCATCTTTTTAAATGATCCCTCTCATTTTCCTTTTATACGCCTCTTAAATGTTGGTATCCTTCAGAGTCTGTATGAGAGCTGTTTCTCATTCTACATATTCTCATTTACTTCATACACTTTTATTACCTTGTATATGATGATGGCTGTCAAATTCACACTTCAGTCTAGTCCTAAGGCTCAGAAATAAAAATATATGCACCAGAACACCTTGGTGAGAACTCCAGAGACCAGCGACGAAGCTATGGCACCCAGGCCAACATAAAACTAAGAAGGGATTTCAGCAAAAGGAGCAGAAAAATTCACAGAATTCTGTACATCCATCTGTGACCCACCCCTACCTGGCATATTGTACAAACTGGGAGGAAAACTCCTACACCAAGCTCTTTCCTCAGGACAGAAACCAAAAGAATGGACTAAGCATTTGATGTTCTGGCTTATCTGGGGGCTGCCCTAGAGACTGGTTTCTGTCTTGCCCGACTTTAACATTTCAGGGGCCAGTGTCATAGTTTGGAAGCCACTGGAAACAGGCAAGGATGTGGCACATCAGAGCTATAGTTCCACAGAGAGACACCACAGGGAACAAGAGCTTACTGACTTTGAGAAGATAGAAGCAAGCTGCTTAGGGAATTGAGACATGGAAAAGCACATGCACAAATCCAGAGAAGACACATCCTCAGAAAAGTTTTGAGAAGTCCTATAATCTCTAGTTGAGCTGACAGGCAAAGGTCTTCCCAGGCAGGAAAACAGCCCATTAAGGCTAGAGAGTTGGTGTATTTTCAAAAACTCGAATCTCAGCAAAAGGTCACAAGACATGCAAAGAAACAAGGAAACATGGCTCAATCAAAGGAACAAAATAAAATTTCAAAAACTAACCCCAAAGAAATTCAGATCTGTGAGCAGCCAGACAAAGAATTTAAAATAACTGTCACAGAGATGCTCAATAAGCTAAAAGCCCACAGACAAGTAAACAATGTTGGGAAAGTGATGAATGGACAAAATGAAAATATCCACAAAGAATTAAACTTCAAAAGAATTAAAGACAAATTCTAAAGATGAAAATACAGTAACTGCACTGAGAAGTTCACTACAAAGTTTCAAAAGTATACTTCATCAGGCAGAAGAATCAGCAAACTCAAAGACAAGTCATTTGAAATCAGAGAAGAAAAAAGAAAAAAGAATGAAGAAAAGTGAAGAGAGCCTAAGGGACTCAATGAGATGGGGAAGCAGACCAATATACACAGTCTGTGAGTCCCAGAAGAAGAAACAAAGAGGCAGAGGGAACCTCCTTGAATAATGGCTAACTGAAAACAAAAACAAATGAATAAACAAACAAACAAAAATCAAGAAACTGACTCATAAATACAGAGAACTGGTGGTTGCCAGAAGGGACAGTAGTGGAAGGGATAGGCAAAATCGGTGAAGGGGATCAAAAGTATAAACTTCCAGTTATAAAATAAATAAGCTATGGGGATGAAAGGTACAATATACGGAGTATAGTCAATAATACTGTAATAACCTGGTATGGTGACAGATGGTAACTACCCTTATTATAATAAGCATTTTTGTAATGTATAAATGTTGGATCACTATACTATGCACTTGAAACTATTATATTACATCAGCTATACTTCAATTAAAAAAATAAAGAATGTCTGAAAACTTCCCAATCTGAGGAAAGAAATGGACATAAAAATTCTAGAAGCTCAATGCATTCAAACTAGGATAAATCCAGAGACCCACACTGAGACAATTATAATTAAACTGTCAAGGGCGGAGCCAGGATGGCGGCGTGAGTAGAGCAGTGGAAATCTCCTCCCAAAAACACACAGAGCTATGAAAATATAACAAAGAAAAATCTTCCTAAACTAGAGAACACAGGACACAGGACAACATCCAGACCACATCCACACCTGCAAGAACCCAGCGCCTTGCAAAGGGGGTTAAGATACAAGCCCCGGCCCGGCGGGACCCGAGCGTCCCTCCCCCCGGCTCCCGGAGGGTGGAAAGAAAACGGAGCGGTTTTTTTTTTTGGCGAGTGCTTTTTGGAAGCCTTAAAGGGACAGGGCCCCGTTGCTAGGGAGGCAGGGTGGCGGGACCGGTGAGCGGGTGCCTGGGACCGGCACCTGAGGACAAAGAATATCCCGCATTTTTCCCTGCGGGACCGGTGGGCGGGTGCCTGACACCAGCGACGGAGGATGGAGGAAATCGCGCGTTTTTCCCCTTTTTTTTTTCTCTTTTTGGCGAGCGCTTTTTGGAAGCCTTAAAGGGACAGGGACCCCGGTGCTAGGGAGGCAGGGCGGCAGGACTGGTGAGCAGGTGCCTGGGACTGGCGCGTGAGGACAAAGAATATCCTGCATTTTTCCCTGCGGGACCGGTGGGCGGGTGCCTGAGACTGGCACCTGAGGACGGAGGAAATCGCGCGTTTTCCCCCTTTCTTTTTTTTTTTTTCTCTTTTTGGCGAGTGCTTTTTGGAAGCCTTAAAGGGACAGGGACCCTGGTGCTAGGGAGGCAGAGCAGCAGGACCGGTGGGCGGGTGCCTGAGACCGGCATCTGAGGATGGAGGAAATCACGCGTTTTCCCCCTTTCTTTTTTTTTTTTTTCTCTTTTTGGCAAGTGCTTTTTGGAAGCCTTAAAGGGACAGGGACCCTGGTGCTAGGGAGGCAGAGCAGCAGGACTGGTGGGTGGGTGCCTGAGACCGGCACCTGAGGACGGAGGAAATCGCGCGTTTTCCCCCTTTCTTTTTTTTTTTTTCTCTTTTTGGCGAGTGCTTTTTGGAAGCCTTAAAGGGACAGGGACCCTGGTGCTAGGGAGGCAGAGCAGCAGGACCGGTGGGCGGGTGCCTGAGACCGGCATCTGAGGATGGAGGAAATCACGCGTTTTCCCCCTTTCTTTTTTTTTTTTTTCTCTTTTTGGCAAGTGCTTTTTGGAAGCCTTAAAGGGACAGGGACCCTGGTGCTAGGGAGGCGGAGCAGCAGAACCGGTGGGCGGGTGCCTCAGACCGGCACCTGAGGACGGAGGAAATCGAGCGTTTTTCCCCTTTTTCTTCCCTCTTTTTGGCGAGTGCTTTTTGGAAGCATTAAAGGGACAGGGACCCCGGTGTTAGGGAGGCAGGGCGGTGGGACTGGTGAGCAGGTGCCTGGGACCGGCGCCTGAGGACAAAGAATATCGTGCGTTTTTCCCTGCGGGATGTGTGGGCGGGTGCTTTTTGGAAGCCTTGAACGGACAGGGACCCTGGTGCGAGGGAGACAGGGCAGCAGGAACAGTGAGCGGGTGCCTGGGACCAGCGCCAGAGGACAAAAAAAAAATCACGTGTTTTTTCCTTTTTTTTTTTTTTTTTTTTCTGTTCCCTCTGTCATTGTTGCTGTTGTTGTTTTGGTTTAGAGAGTGCTTTTTGGAAGTCTTAAAGGGGCAGGACAGGTCACTTAGACCAGAGGCAGGGAATCTGGGGATCTCTGGGCACTCTAACCCCCTGGGCAGCAGGGAGCACAGAGGCCCGTTACGGAGATAAATAGCCTCCCGGCCGCTCCCCCTCCAACGGGGCTCCACCATTTTGGAGGAGCAGCCCCAGCCAGAACACGCCCACAGCAAAAGCAGAGATAAACCCCATAGCAACCGGGAAGGAAGCAGGAGCCCTGTCTGCACACAGCTGCCCAGCACAAGCCACTAGAGGTCGCTATTCTCCCAGGAGAGGAAGGCCACAAACCAACAAGAAGGGAAGCTCTTCCAGCGGTCACTTGTACCAGCTCTGCAAACTATCTCTATCACCATGAAAAGGCAAAACTACAGGCAGACAAAGATCACAGAGACAACACCTGAGAAGCAGACAGACCTAACCAGTCCTCCTGAAAAAGAATTCAAAATAAAAATCATGAACATGCTGACAGAGATGCAGAGAAAAATGCAAGAGCAATGGGATGAGATGCAGAGAAAAACGCAAGAGCAGTGGGATGAAGTCCGGAAGTAGATCACAGATGTCAGGAAGGAGATCACAGAAGTGAAACAATCCCTGGAAGGATTTATAAGTAGAATGGATAAGATGCAAGAGGCCATTGAAGGAATAGAAGCCAGAGAACAGGAACATATAGAAGCTGACATAGAGAGAGATAAAAGGATCTCCAGGAATGAAACAACACTAAGAGAACTATGTGACCAATCCAAAAGGAATAATATTCGTATTATAGGCATACCAGAAGAAGAAGAAAGAGGAAAAGGGATAGAAAGTCTCCTTGAAGAAATAATTGCTGAAAACTTCCCCAAACAGGGGGAGGAAATAATCAAACAGACCATGGAATTACACAGAACCCCCAACAGAAAGGATCCAAGGAGGACAACACCAAGACACATAGTAATTAAAATGGCAAGGATCAAGGACAAGGAAAGAGTTTTAAAGGCAGCTAGAGAGAAAAAGGTCACCTATAAAGGAAAACCCATCAGGCTAACATCAGACTTCTCGACAGAAACCCTATAGGCCAGAAGAGAATGGCATGATATACTTAATGCAATGAAACAGAAGGGCCTTGAACCAAGGATACTGTATCCAGCACGACTATCATTTAAATATGATGGCGGGATTAAACAATTCCCAGACAAGCAAAAGCTGAGGGAATTTGCTTCCCACAAACCACCTCTACAGGGCATCCTACAGGGACTGCTCTAGATGGGAGCACCCCTAAAAAGAGCACAGAACAAAACACACAACATATGAAGAATGGAGGAGGAGGAAAAAGAAGGGAGAGAGGAAAAGAATCTCCAGACAGTGTATATAACAGCTCAATAAGCGAGCTAAGTTAGGCAGTAAGATACTAAAGAAGCTAACCTTGAACCTTTGGTAACCACGAATCTAAAGCCAGCAATGGCAATAAGTACATATCTCTCCATAGTCACCCTAAATGTAAATGGACTTAATGCACCAATCAAAAGACATAGAGTAATAGAATGGATAAAAAAGCAAGACCCATCTATATACTGCTTACAAGAAACTCACCTTAAACCCAAAGATAAGCATAGACTAAAAGTCAAGGGATGGAAAAACATATTTCAGGCAAACAACAGTGAGAAGAAAGCAGGAGTTGCAGTACTAATATCAGACAAAATAGACTTCAAAACAAAGAAAGTAACAAGAGATAAAGAAGGATACTACATAATGATAAAGGGCTCAGTCCAACAAGAGGATATACCCATTCAAAATATATATGCACCCAATACAGGAGCACCAGCATATGTGAAGCAAATACTAACAGAACTAAAGAGGGAAATAGACTGCAATGCATTCACTGTAGGAGACTTCAATACACCACTCACCCCAAAGGATAGATCCACTGGGCAGAAAATAAGTAAGGACACACAGGCACTGAACAACACACTAGAACAGATGGACCTAATAGACATCTATAGAACTCTACTATAGAACAGGATATACATTCTTCTCAAGTGCACATGGAACATTCTCCAGAATAGACCACATACTAGCTCACAAAAAGAGCCTCAGTAAATTCCAAAATATTGAAATTCTACCAACCAATTTTTCAGACCACAAAAGTATAAAACTAGAAATAAATTCTACAAAGAAAACAAAAAGACTCACAAACACATGGAGGCTTAACAACATGCTACTAAATAATCAATGGATCAATGAACAAATCAAAATAGAGATCAAGGAATATATAGAAACAAATGACAACAACAACACTAAGCCCCAACTTCTGTGCGACACAGCGAAAGCAGTCTTAAGAGGAAAGTATATAGCAATCCAGGCACACTTGAAGAAGGAAGAACAATCCCAAATGAAGAGTCAAACATCACAATTATCAAAACTGGAAAAAGAAGAACAAATGAGGCATAAAGTCAGCAGAAGGAGGGATATAATAAAAATCAGAGAAGAAATAAACAAAAGTGAGAAGAATAAAACAATAGCAAAAATCAACGAAACCAAGAGCTGGTTCTTCGAGAAAATAAACAAAATAGATAAGCCTCTAGCCCAACTTATCAAGAGAAAAAGAGAATCAACACATATCAACATAATCAGAAATGAGAATGGAAAAATCACGACAGACTCCACAGAAATACAAAGAATTATTAAAGACTACTTTGAAAACCTATATGCCAACAAGCTGGAAAACCTAGAAGAAATGGACAACTTCCTAGAAAAATACAACCTCCCAAGACTGACCAAGGAAGAAACACAAAAGTTAAACAAACCAATTACGAGCAAAGAAATTGAAACGGTAATCAAAAAACTACCCAAGAACAAAACCCCGGGGCCGGACGGATTTACCTCGGAATTTTATCAGACACAGAGAGAAGACATAATACCCATTCTCCTTAAAGTGTTCCACAAAATAGAAGAAGAGGGAATACTCCCAAACTCATTCTATGAAGCCAACATCACCCTAATACCAAAACCAGGCAAAGACCCCACCAAAAAAGAAAATTACAAACCAATATCCCTGATGAATGTAGATGCAAAAATACTCAATAAAATATTAGCAAACAGAATTCAACAGTATATCAAAAGGATCATACACCATGACCAAGTGGGGTTCATCCCAGGGATGCAAGGATGGTACAACATTCGAAAATCCATCAACATCATCCACCACATCAACAAAAAGAAAGACAAAAACCACATGATCATCTCCACAGATGCTGAAAAAGCATTTGACAAAATTCAACATCCATTCATGATAAAAACTCTCAGCAAAATGGGAATAGAGGGCAAGTACCTCAACATAATAAAGGCCATATATGATAAACCCACAGCCAGCATTATACTGAACAGCGAGAAGCTGAAAGCATTTCCTCTGAGATCGGGAACCAGACAGGGATGCCCACTCTCCCCACTGTTATTCAACATAGTACTGGAGGTCCTAGCCACGGCAATCAGACAAAACAAAGAAATACAAGGAATCCAGATTGGTAAAGAAGAAGTTAAACTGTCACTATTTGCAGATGATATGATACTGTACATAAAAAACCCTAAAGACTCCACTCCAAAACTACTAGAACTGATATCAGAATACAGCAAAGTTGCAGGATACATAATTAACACACAGAAATCTGTAGCTTTCCTATACACTAACAATTAATCTATAGAAAGAGAAATCAGGACAACAATTCCATTCACCATTGCATCAAAAAGAATAAAATACCTGGGAATAAACCTAACCAAAGAAGTGAAAGACTTATACTCTGAAAACAACAAGTCACTCTTAAGAGAAATTAAAGGGGACACTAATAAATGGAAACTCATCCCATGCTCATGGTTAGGAAGAATTAATATCGTCAAAATGGCCATCCTGCCCAAAGCAATATACAGCTTTGATGCAAGCCCTCTCAAATTACCAGCAACATTCTTCAATGAATTGGAACAAATAATTCAAAAATTCATATGGAAACACCAAAGACCCCGAATAGCCAAAGCAATCCTGAAAAAGAAGAATAAAGTAGGGGGGATCTCACTCCCCAACTTCAAGCTCTACTACAAAGCCATAGTAATCAAGACAATTTGGTACTGGCACAAGAACAGAGCCACAGACCAGTGGAACAGATTAGAGACTCCAGAAATTAACCCAAACAAATATGGTCAATTAATATTTGATAAAGGAGCCATGGACATACAATGGCAAAATGACAGTCTCTTCAACAGATGGTGCTGGCAAAACTGGACAGCTACATGTAGGAGAATGAAACTGGACCATTGTCTAACCCCATATACAAAGGTAAACTCAAAACGGATCAAACACCTGAATGTAAGTCATGAAACCATTAAACTCTTGGAAAAAAACATAGGCAAAAACCTCTTAGACATGAACATGAGTGACCTCTTCTTGAACATATCTCCCCGGGCAAGGAAAACAACAGCAAAAATGAGCAAGTGGGACTACATTAAGCTGAAAAGCTTCTGTACAGCGAAAGACACCATCAATAGAATAAAAAGGAACCCTACAGTATGGGAGAATATATTTGAAAATGACAGATCCGATAAAGGCTTGACGTCCAGAATATATAAAGAGCTCACACGCCTCAACAAACAAAAAACTAATAACCCAATTAAAAAATGGGCAGAGGAACTGAACAGACAGTTCTCCAAAAAAGAAATACAGATGGCCAAGAGACACATGAAAAGATGCTCCACATCGCTAATTATCAGAGAAATGCAAATTCAAACTACAATGAGGTATCACCTCACACCAGTAAGGATAGCTGCCATCCAAAAGACAAACAACAACAAATGTTGGTGAGGCTGTGGGGAAAGGGGAACCCTCCTACACTGCTGGTGGGAATGTAAATTAGTTCAACCATTGTGGAAAGCAGTATTGAGGTTCATCAAAATGCTCAAAACAGACCTACCATTTGACCCAGGAATTCCACTCCTAGGAATTTACCCTAAGAACGCAGCAATCAAGTTTGAGAAAGACAGATGCACCCCTATGTTTATCGCAGCACTATTTACAGTAGCCAAGAATTGGAAGCAACCTAAATGTCCATCGGTAGATGAATTGATAAAGAAGATGTGGTACATATACACAATGGAATACTACTCAGCCATAAGAAGTGGAAAAATCCAACCATTTGCAGCAACATGGATGGAGCTGGAGAGTATTATGCTCAGTGAAATAAGCCAAGCAGAGAAAGAGAAATACCAAATGATTTCACTCATCTGAGGAGTATAGGAACAAAGGAAAAACTGAAAGAACAAAACAGCAGTGGAATTACAGAACCCAAAAATGGACTAACAGGTACCAAAGGGAAAGGAACTGGGGAGGATGGGTGGGCAGGGAGGGATAAGGTGGGGGGGAAGAAGAAGGGGAGTATTAAGATTAGTATGCATGGGGGGGAGGGAGAAAGGGGAGGGTGGGCTGCACAACACAGAGAGGACAAGTAGTGACTCTACAACATTTTGCTAAGCTGATGGACAGTAACCGTAATGTGGTTGTTAGGGGGGACCTGATATAGGGGAGAGCATAGTAAACATAGTATTCTTCATGTAAGTGTAGATTAAAAATTAAAAAAAAAAAAAAAAAGAAAGAAAGAAAGAAAGAAAAGGAGGATTACTCCTTGAGAGGATAAAACTATTGGTAAATCAAAGATCAACGCATGCTTTAAATATCCTTAATGTTGATCACTTAAAGGGTGTCAGATGATCAGCTATGGAGGTACTCTTTTCTGATAATATTCCTTTCTCTTAATAAAAAAAAAGCAGTTACTGTGTGCTGACCTCCAATGAGTTCTGCACAGTGGTATAGAGGGCATGTCAAAGTGTGGGCAAAGGGTCTGTCTGTTTCTATGCAGAAGATCAAGGCCTAGCTTGGATACCCAGGAAATGAACTAAGATACGATATGAGGAGGAGCTTCCGGCATCAGCACTCTCTGGAGGACTTGTGCCGGGGGATGATCATCAACAAGCCTCCACAGGGATCCGGACGATGCTGCGGTTGTGGCTGCATCCAGCCCACCGTCTCCTGGACTTGCCATAGGAATGAGGAGGGAGATGTCTAGGCTGGCATGTGCATACAGTGAGACAACGAATTTGACCGGATCTGTACTATTGGAACTCAACCAGGAGTTGGGAGGGGTGCAAGTTGTAGCACTTCAAAATCTCATGACTATAGACTATCTACGGTTAAAAGAACATATGGGATGTGAACAGATCCCAGAAATGGGTTGCTTTAATTTGTCTGATTGTTCAAGTACAGTTGGACAATATCCATCATATCATAGATAAATTTTCACAAATGCCTAGGGTGCCTAAATGGTTTTCTTGGCTTCACTGGAGATGGATGGTAATTATAGATTTGCTTTGTTTATGTCACCATATTCCTATTATGTTAATATGTGTGTGCAAATTAGTTAGTAGTTTAAAACCTATATATACTTAAGGTACTCTACAAGAAGATATGTCAAAGAAATAATCAATCCTCCCATGTTTCCTTCCATATGCTACATCTATAGCTTTTCTTCTTCCTTCCTAATTACAACACTTAAATAGAATTCGTGCCTCATATCGAATTTACCGAGTATCATAATTCCTCCAGGTGGTAAAAATACCTCGAGACAAGTGCTGGGCATAGAAGCCATAGGGCATAAATCTGCAAAGAAGTAAAAAGCTAACCTTTTCAAACAATATGGCTTCTCTCTCACTTACCAACTTTACATTTCCCTGTATGGCTCCGGAAGATGACTGGTTAGACAGAGACGGGTAAGATTCCTCAAGGGAGGAACAACCTAAGACAGGCACAGTCGCAGGGGGGCCATCAGGTGAGAATTTGGGGATCAACAGAGGTGAGGCTCAGAACCTCACCCGCCCCTGCTTTGAGAGAAATCTTCTGCATCCGTGGATGTCTTGCTGCCCTTGTCTAGCCTGGATTAATACTTAGTCCATAGGCACACACCTGATCATCTACATTTGCCCTCTTACAGCACTAAACTATGTTTTCTACCTTTATCTTGCATCTACCTACCACTTCAGCATTTTATTAAAAATAAAAATAATAATAGTAATAGAGGGAGAAATGTGGGATCAACATATAAATGAAGTACAAAAATCAAATGAATATTCATATTTGACCTGATTGTTTATAGGTCATAATGCTTGATCAAAACCGAAAGTTTCTGTGATGAATGCCCTTGTACTGTTCACCATGTAAGAATTTATTCACTATGTAAGAATTCGTTCTCCATGTAAGAACTTGTTCGTTATGCTTCAGAAGATTGGAGACTGACGAGAATTAGGCTTGAGATGGATTAATGATTGTACATTGAGCATTGACCCCCCTATACTGAATTTTATTTTTGTTAACAACCATTTGATCAATAAATATGAGAGATGCCCTCTCAAAAAAAAAAAACAAACAAAAAAAAACTGTCAAAAGTCTAAGAATCTTCAAAGCAGCAAAAGAAAAGGGATCATCACATACAAGGGAGTTTCTATAAGTTTATCATTTTCTCAGTAGAAAGTTTACAGGCCTGCAGGGAGTGCAATGATATATTCAAAGCGCTGAAAGCAAAAAAGCTGCCAACCAAGAATATTATAAACAGCAAAATTGTCCTCCACAGATGAAGGAAAAATCAAGACTTTCCCCAAAAACAAAAGGCAATGAGGGAGTCATTAACAGTAGATGTGCTCCATAAGAAACGCTAAAGGTGTCCTTCAAGTTGAAATGAAAGGACATTAGAAATAACATGGAGCCATATGAAAATATAAAATGGTAAAGGTAAATACATGGACAAATAGTAACCTGTACTGTTATAATTTTGGTGCACAAATTTAATTTTTTATAGAACTGAAATAAAACTAAACCTGTGTTATAGGTATATCTACTAACTATACAACATATTTTATGTAAGTGCAATGGTAAACACACCAAAACAATCCATAGAATATACACAAAAGGAAATGAGAAGGGAATCAAATCATGACACTATAAAAAATCAATAAAACATAAAAGAAGCCACTAAGAGAGAAGTGACCAGAAAAGCTACAAGATATACAGAAAACAGTTAACAAAATGGCAATAGTAAGAAGTCCTTACCTATAAATAATCACTTTAAATATGAATGGACTTAACTCCCCAAGTAAAAGACTAAATGGATAGTCATAGTTTGACTAAGTGGATAAAAAAACAAGATCCAACAATATGCTGTCTACAAGAGACTCATTTTATATCTAAGGACATACACAGGCTGAAACTTAAAGAATGGAAAAGATACTCCATGCAAATTATACCCAAAAGAGAGGAGGGGTTGCTATCCTAATATCAGACCAAATAGACTTTAAATCAGAAACAATTATAAGAGACAAAGAAAGTTACTGTATAATGATAAAACGATTAACTTACAAAGAAGATGTAATAATTATAAATATCTGGATTACAAATACATGGATTAAAGCCCTAAACATGAGACCCAAAGCTATAAAACTTCTAAAAGAAAATATAGGGGAAAAGCTTCATGACATTGGCTTTGGCAATGATTTCTTGGATACAACACCAAAAGCACAATCAACAAAAGCAAAAATAGACAAGTGGGACTATATCCATTTTAAAAACTTTTGTGATTCAAAGGGCACAATCAACAGAGTGAAGAGGCAACCTATGGATGGGAGACAATATTTGCAAATCATACATCTGATAAAGAATTCACATCCAGAATATATAAAGAGCTCCTACAATTCAACAACAAAAATATCAAATAAATCAATTAAAGAATGAGCCAAGGACTTGTATGAAATTTCTCCAAAGAAGATACAACATGGCCAACAAGCAGATGAAAAGATACTCAACATAAGAGAAATGCAAATCAAAATCACTTCACACCCATTAGGATGGCTACTATCAAAAACAAACACAGACAGAAAATAACAAGTGTTGGTGAAAATGTGCAGAAATTGGAACTCTTATGAACTGATGGTGGGATTACAATATAGTGCAACCACTATGTCAAACAGTATAACTTTCCTGAGAAAGTTAAAAATAGCAATCCCACTTCTGGACATATACCCAAAAGAACCGAAAGCAAGGTTCCAAAGAGATATTTGCACACCTGTGTTCATAACAACACCATTTACAATAGCCAGGAGATGGAAGTAACCCAAATGGCCTACAATGGATAAATGGATATGCTATGTACAAACAATGGAATAATATTTAGCCTTAAACCAGAAGGAAATTCTGCCAAATGCTAGAACATGGGTAAACTTTGAGAACATTATGCTAAATGAAAAGTCACAAAAAGACAAATACTGTATGATTACATTTATATGAGGTATTCAGAGTAGTCAAATTCAAAGAAACAAAGTAGAATGGTGGTTACCAAGATCTTGTGAGAGGGGAGTTATTGTTATTAAGGTATAGAGTTTCAGTTTTTCATGAAGAAAATTTCTGGTGATCTGTTCCACACAATGTGAATAAACTATACATTTAAAGATGGTAAGGATGGTAAATTTTATGTTTTTTACCACAATAAAAAAAATGTGGTACATCCTCACAGTAAGTACCTTGTAGCTGTAAAAGGAACAGAAAATGTCACTGTATATTGCTATGGAGTGATCTCCAGGATGTACAATTCTTAATTGTATTCTATGGGGAAGGGAGGAAAAGGGTGGAGGGGTCAGAGGCTAGATTTAGACTTCTTTGAATGAACCTTTCTTTGTAGATTTGACTCTGGACCATGTAAATGTTTCATATAATTGTAAAACAAAATTAAACTTTTAAAAAACAGTCCCTAAAAGTAGAAAGCAAAATGGAAAACATGAACCTTTTAAATTAGGGGGAATTCACTTTAAAAGAGATGAAAATATATCAACCAAATGCCAAGTACAGGCCTTTTTGGATTCTGTCTCAAAAACCACCCCCTGCCAAAAAAAATTTTTTTAACAATCTGAGAAATTTGAACACTAACTGGATAATGGATAATATGAGAAGTTATTAAATTTTTTAAGTGTGATAATGATATTTTGCTTATATATATATTTTTAATCCTTACCTTTTTACACACAGAAGTATTTCATAAATGAAATATATTGGAATTTGTTTCAAAATAACCTAGAAGACTACAGGTAGAAAAGGGAGTGGAGAAAAAGATAGATTATTTGTTTTTAATTGTTAAAAAGTAGGTTATAGGTACCAGGAGATTCATTACACTATTTTATATTTTGCACTGACAATTTTTTTCTTTTTAATCCTGCACATTCATGAATTTCTTAAGTGTCTCTCAAGCTATCATGGAATATAAAACAATCTTGATTTTTCACAAAACATAGGTAAAAATGAAGTACATTATTACCTTTGTAAAAGTGACAGGGATGCTGGCATCTAACTGAATGTGATCTGCAATCTCTGTAAATTGCTGCTGCTGTTTTTGCAGTGTTTCCAGTAACCTTGTAATTTCTTGTTTTGCCAAGACAACTCTACAATCATCCTAGAAAAAGACAAAAGTATTTTTTTAAATGGGTAAAAGAAACAAGGAAAAGAGGGGTATCACCAAAACCCAACAAAAACTCATTGAACATTACAGTATTCAAAGTTAATATAAACATACATTTGACTAGGATAATAAATAATAGGGAATAAATAATTTAAGAGCCTATCAACAGAAGAATGGATAAACTGTGATATACAGTTGACTTCTAAACAACACAGATTTGAACTGCGCAGATTCACTTAAACACAGACTTTTTCAATAAATACACAGTATCTGTCACTGGATGCAAGGCAGCAGATTCCGCAGGTGATGTGGTTGATAGAAATGGCAAAGGAATAATGTTATACCTAACTGAACCCATGACCTTGGTGCTATTAGCACCACACTAATCAACTGAGCTAACTAGGTAGTTAGCTGTCTGAACCAGTGAAAAATGTTGGGATCTGAGAGAAGCAGAGGAGCGAAGACCCTGGTTAGGCAACCGAGAGGAAGGAGATGGGACACCTTTGCACCTTTGAGGTGCACCCTTCCCAGCCCCTGGCCTGGTCCACCTGCAGGCAGCTGTCAATCCTAGCAGGGACCAGGATAGGAGCTAATTCACCCTCTGCTTGCTCTCCTTCTCTGTTGGACCCTACAACTCTCCCATTTCTTTTCTACTTTTCTATTATTTGTTGCACCTTGAGTTAATTGGCCCATTTTATATACAGTAGGGTACTGGTAGTTAAGTTTTTGGGGAGTCTAAAGTTATACATGAATTTCCGACTGCCCAGGGAATTGGCACCCCTCATCCCTGCATTGTTCAAGGGTCAACTGTATTCACAAATGCAGCACCACACCACAATGGGAAAGAACCACAATTACATGTGAGGTTATGAATTTCACAAACATAATGTAGAGAAAAAGAAGAAATGATGTGCAAAGTTCATCCTGCAAGATTCCAATTATATTAATTACCAAATCAGGCAAAAATCAAGTGCCTTGCCAATGGGTTTTGGCCCCAGGCAAACTCACTATAGATTCAATGTGACCAAAGAAATGACAGTAGAATATTCTTGGGGTGAAAGGGTTATAGTCAACTTCATTTCAAAGGTGGCAGGTTAATCACTAAATCCCATCCACACAGAGCAAGTCTGCATGCAGCAAGCCAGTCTCTGCCTCTGGGCTTCTCTGCCCGCACAGCTGCTCTCTGGGCCTCTGCTCTGCACTCCTGCAGCCATGAAACCATGTCACCCAGAGCTCTGGGCAGGGCTATTTATATAGAGTCAATAACAATATATTGCCCACACATGTGTAGCAAGCTAGCCAATCATGGCCAGGTGAGAATCCTGGCCACAGGAACCTTCATTTTATCTACACTCCACACCTCTAGGATTCTTGCCTCTCAATCTATGTGTCCTTAGTCCTCTGCAATGGTCCCTGTGCAAGGAAGCTGGAACACTGTAACCAAATTCCATAGTAACATGATAACAACAGAGGCTATGACAATATACAAAAAACAAAAATTACAACAAATTACAGTAACCCTCAAGCCTGAGGAGATCTATTGCCACCAACTGGTCATCCTGGCTCTATTCAAACCACTTCTACTCAAATGAGTTAACCAAAAGGACCATAGGTGGGCCTTACAATACCCACCTTCTCCAGCCTCCCCAGCAGAAAGTCTTGCAGACACACAGGCCGATCTTGTTGCTTTATCTCTGCTTTCTGCTTCATCCTCAGCAGCCGGAACCACTGCTCCAGTCTCAGTTGTTGCCAATTTCTTTCTGTCTACTCCTGACTTTTCAAACCAACCTACATCTGGGTCCTCATGACCTTCACGGGGCCCTTTAAATTCTTCCTTTGAGAAGCAGACCGTATTTCCTTTTGTGCTTGAGCCTGAGGATAGAAGCAGAGCATGGAGTGCTCCACAACCTGAGGAGGGGGCTGTACCTCTCCTGAAAGAGCCCACGGTTGCCGAGTCCCTCTGGCTTTCCACCAGCTTTCATTCAACCAGGTGGGGTCTCAACCAAGCAGGGGCTGATGCCTCTGGTACCGGCAGGCCCTCCACCCCCACCTATTCGTCAAACCTCTGCTCCTCCATTTCTGGGGCTGATGGCTCACTACATCCTTCCCCTGCCCCATGGCATCTGGCAGCCTGCACTCTTGTGCTTCTTCCTCTTGTGCTGCTGCTCCTTCCTGTGTTGCTTCCTCTTGGGCCACCACAACATCCATTACCATTTCCAGAGCACTTCATAGTGATGCCATTTTAGTCAGCAACAAATTTTCTTTCTCTTGGGGTGGACCTCAGTCCTCCACCCCTTCACAGTACACCATGTCTACAGGGGACACTCGAATGTCTCCCGTCCATATATACAGCCTGCTGAAACACTCCTTCCATGAGGGCTGCCTGTTCTTGGTCACCAATGAATCCTGCCGACTGTCACCAATTGTCTTGCCAGTGGGTTTTCAGCCCCAGGGAAGTTCACTATGGATTCAATGTGACCAAAGAAATGACAGTAGAACATAATTGGGGTGAAAGGGTTATACTCAACTTTCTTTCCAGAGTGGCAGATCACCAGAATCCTGTTCACCTAGAGCAAGTCTGCATGCAGCAAGCCGATCTCTTGCCTCTGGAACTCCCTACCCACACAGTCATCTTCTGGGCCTCTGTCCTTGGCACTGCCACAATTCCAGCCTCTGCTCTGCTCTCCTGGAGCCTTGCAGCCATGCTACTGTGTCACCCAGAGTACTGGGCAGGGCTCTTTATATAGAGTCAATAACAACATACTGCCCAAACATGTGTAGTGAGTTAACTGACCAGGGCCAGGTGAGAATCCTGGCCACAGGAACCTTCATTTTATCCACATAAGGTATCCACTAGAACTCAGGACAGTGGTTTATCCTTAGGGGAAAAGGCAGGTAGTTACTAGAAGAGAGTCTGAGGGGTTTCTGGGATACTGGTAATGTTCTGTTACTTGATCTGGATGCTGCTTACAAAGTAATGTCCAGTCTGAAAATTCAGCCAGCTGAGCATTTAGACACACATTTCTGTATATATGTTGTACTTCCATAAAAAATTTTGAATAAGATAAACACATACTGGTTTTAAAAAAAGACCTAGGAGTCGGGCTCTAAGCGTCTTCCGGTAGGCGGCGCGGGAGGCAAAAGAAGCTTGAGGGGCCGGGCCAGGCGGATCCCCTTCTTCCCCAAATGTGAGCAGTGTCCCGAGTCCCCGTCAGGCAAAGGCTGCCCAAAGAGGTGAAGCTGGTGGCCGGGCCGGGAACATGAGGCAGTTTCTCCTCTTCCTGACCAGCTGGGTTTCTTTCGTGCTGGCGCGGCGGCCTCCGGACAAGCCCGGCTTTGGCTCCCCGCAGCGACTCGAAAAGCTTGATTCTTTGCTTTCAGACTGTGATATCCTCTCTTTATCCAATATCCAACAGCACTCGGTAAGAAAAAGGGATCTACAGGCCTCAACACATTTAGAAACATTACTAACTTTTTCAGCCTTGAAAAGGCATTTTAAATTATACCTGACGTCAAGTACTGAACGCTTTTCCCAGAATTTTAAGGTCGTGGTGGTAGATGGTAAAGATGAAAGTGAGTATGCCGTCAAATGGCAGGATTTCTTCAGTGGACATGTGGTTGGTGAGCCTGACTCTAGGGTTTTAGCCCATTTAGGAGATGATGATATTACAGTAAGAATCAACACAGATGGGGCAGAATATAACATAGAGCCACTTTGGAGACTAATTAATGATACTAAAGACAAAAGAATGTTAGTTTATAAATCTGAAGATATCAAGAATGTTTCACGTTTGCAGTCGCCAAAAGTGTGTGGTTATATGAAGGCAGATAATGAAGAGTTGCTTTCAAAAGGGCTAGTGGACAGAGAGCCACCTGACGTGCATACAAGTTCATATTAGAGCTTGTTCGCTGGGTGAAGAGAAGAGCTGGCCCTGATCCCATGAAGAACATATGTAAATTACTGGTGGTGGCAGATCATCACTTTTACAAATACATGGGCAGAGGGGAAAAGAGTACAACTACAAATTACTTGATAGAACTAATTGACAGAGTCGATGACATCTATCAGAACACTTCATGGGACAATGCAGGTTTTAAAGGTTATGGAATACAGATAGAGCAGATTCGCATTCTCAAGTCTCCACAAGAGGTAAAACCTGGTGAAAGGCACTACAATATGGCAAAAAGTTATCCAAATGAAGAGAAGGATGCTTGGGAAGTGAAGATGTTGCTAGAGCAATTTAGCTTTGATATAGCTGAAGAAGCATCTAAAGTCTGCCTAGCACATCTTTTCACCTATCAAGATTTTGATATGGGGACTCTTGGATTAGCTTATGTTGGTTCTCCCAGAGCAAACAGCCATGGAGGTGTTTGTCCAAAGGCTTATTATAGTCCTATTGGAAAGAAAAATATCTATTTGAATAGTGGTTTGACCAGCACAAAAAATTATGGTAAAACCATTCTTACAAAGGAAGCTGACCTTGTTACAACTCATGAATTGGGACACAATTTTGGAGCAGAACATGATCCGGATGGCCTAGCGGAATGTGTACCGAATGAGGACCAGGGAGGCAAATATGCTATGTATCCCAAAGCTGTGAGTGGAGATCATGAGAACAATAAGATGTTTTCAAACTGCAGTAAACAGTCCATCTTAAAGACCATTGAAAACAAGGCCCAGGAGTGTTTTCAAGAGCACAGCAACAAAGTATGTGGGAACTCCAGGGTGGACGAAGGAGAGGAGTGCGATCCTGGCATCATGTACCTGAACAACGATACCTGCTGCAGCAGCGACTGCACGCTGAAGCAGGGCGTTCAGTGCAGTGACAGGAACAGTCCTTGCTGTAAAAACTGTCAGTTTGAAACTGCCCAGAAGAAGTGCCAAGAGGCTATAAATGCTACTTGCAAAGGCGTGTCTTACTGCACAGGGAACAGCAGTGAATGTCCCCATCCTGGAAATGCTGCAGATGACACGGTGTGCTTGGACCTTGGCCAATGTAAAGACGGGAAGTGTGTTCCCTTCTGTGAGAGGGAGCAGCAGCTGGAGTCCTGTGCATGTAACGAGACTGACCACTCCTGCAAGGTGTGCTGCAAGGACCCCTCAGGCCACTGTGTGTCCTACGTCTATGCTGAACAGAAGAACCTATTTTTAAGGAAAGGAAAGCCCTGTACAGTAGGATTTTGTGACATGAATGGTAAATGTGAGAAATGAGTACAGAACGTCATTGAGTGGTTTTGGGACTTCATTGACCAGTTGAGCATTAATACTTTTGGGAAATTTCTGGCAGACAACATTGTTGGTTCTGTCCTGGTCTTCTCCTTGATATTCTAGATTCCTTTCAGCATTCTCGTCCATTGTATGGATAAGAAGCTGGATAAGCAGTATGAATCTCTGTCCCTCTTTCACCCCAGTAATGTTGAAATGCTAAGCAGCATGGACTCGGCATCAGTTCACATCATCAAACCCTTTCCTGCACCCCAGACCCCCGGCTCCCTCCAGCCCCTGCAACCTGTTCCTGTGATGCCTTTGGGGCCTGTGGCTCCAAAACTGGACCACCAGCGAATGGACACCATCCAGGAAGACCCCAGCACAGACTCACACGTGGATGAGGATGGCTTTGAGAAGGACCCCTTCCCAAACAGCAGCAGCACAGCCACCAAATCGTTTGAGGATCTCACAGACCATCCGGTCACTAGAAGTAAAAAGGCCTCGTCCTTTAAGCTGCAGCGTCAGAATCGTGTTGACAGTAAAGAAACGGAGTGCTAATTTAGGAATTCATGTTCTAAGCTCTTCAACTGTGCAAAAATATTTTTATAGATTTGACCTAAAATTACTGCATATATTTTGTGAAGATTTGGGAGAAATAAGGAAGTGACTTCACAGCAGATGCTGGTCATGTGTTTGGACTTCCTTCGCATACAAGGTTAGGCCCTTTTCCTTTTGAAGAGGTAAGGTAAATCTAGCTTATTTTGAGGCTTTCAGGTTTTAGTATTTTTGATTTTTAAAATATCCTTCAACCTGTGGTGCAAAAGCAGAAAATACAGCTGGATGAAGTAATACGAATATTTACATTTTTGTAAATTAACTTTTATACTGGTAATAGCACTGATTAAAGGAGGTGATCAGTTTTTTTTTAATACACTGTAATGATCCGCTGAATATAATGAGGCATTTAGTAGGTACTTAATGAGGACAACAGAACACAGATTTACTTTTTGCCTTCAAGACAAAGGAGATAAAATCAAGTATACATTATCTCCAAAATGTTGGGTTCTAAGTATTACCCAGAGCTTTTAGCAGCAGGGAGAATTATACATCTAAATATAGGAATAATGTTGGCTAGTAATTCTAAGGTTAGTATTTGCTAGAATTAAAACAATCTAGCTTAATGTGAGGGTTACAAATAGTAGCCAAATTGAGTTTACAGAATCCTGCCAACTGCTTAGGGCCATAATTTGCTGGGCTGTTTTTCTGTGTTTTAGAAGTATCTTCAAGTATCTCTAATTCTGTTGTCATGCTCTTAAAGAGATCCCATTCACAGAACTTAAATGGAGTATGGCTCCCTCTTTTCAACAGACACTAGTTGCCAGGAGGGTACATGAACTATTTATTTCTCACCCAAAGAACATGTGGTTGTGAATGGGCCATGGGGTGACATGCTGGCCAGGGGAGGGACAGCTGCTGCCCGTGGGCTTTATCCCTCCATGGCTGATTCTGAAAGTCCCTTTGCAGTGACCTGCAGGTGGACAATGGCATTACTTTTTGCTTTAGTGCTTTGGGATGGTCTGCATTTACTGTGTGAAGGATAAAAATCATCAGATCAAATTGATTTCCTTAAAATTATAGTTAAAAGTTTTTTTCCCTACATACTGAATTTCTCTACATACTGAAATGTACTCACCAGCCAACACATTTTAACTGAGATAACTTGTAAATTTTGAGGGCAATTAACCAAACCTGTGACAAACCCTGTCCTCCCTTCTGAGGGTGTTTGTTCTGCAGATAACCTATTACACTAATACTTGAACTTGTTACCTTGTGGTATTTTCTGTCTTTAACTAGTCACAATATTCTTATATTTTAGTTACACTTTTAGAATCTGATAAAGGGTGTGTGGGTGTATGTATGGGAGAGAAAGTGTCCAGCTGAATGTAAGAAAACCATTTTTTATAACGTTGTGACAAAGAAGAACTTTAGCTTTTTTGCCTTTAAGCTGCTCGGGGTGTATTTTTAGCTGTGGCACTGACGACACCTGCATCAATCAATAAATACTCATTGTCAAAAAAAAAAAAAAAAGACCTAAAAGCCAATCTGGGAAAAGTCTCCCTCTCACTCTAGATCCCCTGGCCCACTCTTCAAAGTCAAATTTTCCAGTTTCCCAAATATTAGTCCAGAGATATCCTACACATTTACCAATGTATTCTTTGTAAGATAAGAGATCTTCCAACAATATGTAAGCCCCATGAGAGCAAAAGCTGACATGCTCAATGTTGCATACTCGTATTAGTTGACAGCACTTCCGTTGTTTCAGTTTCTCAGAACAAAAACCTTGAAATCACTCTTGCTGTCTCCTGCCTCATGCCCCACATACAATTTGTCAACAAATTTTACTGGATATCCAGAATCAGGGTACTTCTAAACCTCACTATCCAGACACTATCCTCTCTCTTCTGGAATTCTACAAACAGCACCCTTCCTGCTATCTTTGCCCTCCTTCAATCTGTTTTTAGACATCAGTCAGAATGATCCTTTTAAGTAGTAAGATCAAGTCGTTCTTTTGTTCAAAGCCCCACAATGGTTTCCCCATTGCAATCAGGAAAAGGTGAAGACCTTCCAATGGCCCACAAAACCTTCTTTATGTACAGTCCCCTACTTCCCCTGATTTCAGCTCCTATTACTCTCTCCTTTGTTTATTCTATTCCAGCCAAATAGTCTTCTGCTCCTGTCAGATCCCGACATCTTACTCTATTTGGCCTCTTTTGCTGTTCCTCAAATGCACCAGGCGTGCTGCTCTAGGGTTTTTTCTTCTAACCATTTCCTCAGCTGGAATGTTCTTCCCTTTATTAGGGCTTAAATGAGTTCCTTTACCTTCTTCCACCTGAGTTTTTGCTTGAACCTCACCTTCCTTCAATGATGTTTAATAATGTAATCTGCTGTACCTCCACACTTTTAATTTTTTCTTTGCTCTTATCACTTTTTAGAATACTAAATAATTTATTTATTTAGGAATGGTTAAGGTCTATATGTGTCTTCTCCTTGCTATAAAGCTAATTCCATAAGATTATGGGCTTTTTGCTTACTGATACAGTCCATGTACCTAGAAAGTACATGGCACATAGTAGGCATTCAATACATATTTGCTAAGTGAATAAACAAATCCTTACCATTCAGCATTATGCCTTGAACTGAGATCAAGCATCATTTTTTGGAGGTAAGGGATGATTAAGTTTGGTTCTCAAAATTAGGAATAAATACACAATGTTGTAACCATTTCCTTTGTTCAATTATCACTGTCACAGGAACTTTTAAGAACATTGGTTGGGGTTAGGGTTTTGTGGCCATAAATCAGAACAAAACTACTAGATCCATATGAAGAATGAACCCAAGACCCTATTTTATTTGCACTAATACAGTAAGACAATACCATATCATTAACAATTACCAGTCACTTTGCCATATGCTTCAGAAACTCAAATACTTCTAAATATTTCAGTTACATAACTACGATACTTTTTAATAAAATCAGTATAAAAATACTATGAAATATTTAAGTAAATAGGATTTAGGACATGATGATCCATTTCTGATTTACTGTGTAGCTTGATTGTGTAGCTGGTAATCAAGCTCTTTCCATCCAGATACAAAGAATTTAGAGACACAAGATGAACAAGATGTACCCAGTCGACATCTAGAAGGACAAACATGCATGCTGTATTATTCAGCTTCAAACTAGGAAAACAAAAACCACACCAGTTATGTGAACAAAAAAACTTAATGTGAAGAATTGTTAACTAGGTGCAGTTATTAACTAGATAACTGAAAGAGTAAAAAAAAAAACTGAGGTACCGTGAGGTATCAACTGTAGGAAACAGATACCACTCCCAGGGCTGGGGGAATAAAGCAGAGATGCTAGAATTACTAAAACTTAGAAACTTAGAAGAGGGGCTTCACAGAGCTGAAATTCAGGCCTCTGAGGAAAGTGGTTTCCTCAGTGAGGAGTGACACTCACAGGAAACCCATCTAAATGGGAACCCACAGGAAACCTCCTATGCCTTCCAGTATTGCTCTATTGTCTCCTACTAGCAGAGCCTAAACTAGCTTGGAGCCAGCTGGCAAAGCAGATATATGGTTTGTAGAGCTACAGTCCCAGCATTACACAGCAAAGGACACGGAGGATCAAAAACAGCTTAATAAATGGCATATGCATCAATTATTATACCTTAGTGTTACAAGGACTAAACCAACAGCTCAAGACTGAGGTGGTTACAGCCTAACCACATGCACCTAAGTCTAATCATATATTTAAGAGAAAAAGCTTTTCAATGGTGAAATGTTTAGCTCTAGAGTGATTTGAAATCATCAACATGATTATTAGAAATATATATCATTAAATATGAGATAGACTGCAACTTACTGGGAATCCCTAGGGCAATAATTAGCCTTACAGTGCCCACTCATGAAAGCAGATCCAAAATAGAAATGAGTAAGACTGACATTTTTGTTAGAACAACCTTATTTTAAAAGTACATCATCTGTGGCCAACAGGTACATGAAAAGATGCTCCACATCACTAATCATCAAGGAAATGCAAATCAAAACTTTAATGAGCTATCACCTCATACCACTTAATGGCCATTATCCAAAAGACAAGAAATAGCAAGTGTTGGCAAGGATGTGGAGAAATGGGAACCCTCCTACACTGTTGGTGAGAATGTAAACTGATACAATTGCTGTGGAAAGAAATATGGAGGTTCCTTAAAAAACTAAAAATAGAAATACCATTTGACCCAGTAATTCCACTCCTAGAAATTTACCAGAAAAAAACAAAATCACTGATTCAAAGATAAATGCACCCCTATGTCTACTGCCCCATTATTTACAATAGCCAAAATATGGAAGCAATCTAAGTGCCCATCAATAGATGAATGCATAAAGAAAAGGTAGTACATATACACAGTGGAATATTATTCAGCCACTAAAAAAAAGAAATCCTGCCATTTGCAACAACATGGATGGATGTAGAGGGTATTATGCTCAGTGAAATAAGACAGAGAAAGACAAATGCCATATGATTTCACTTATTTGTGGAACCTAAAGACACAACTAAACAGAATGAACAAAACAGCAGCAGATTCATAGACACTGGGAAGTGACTAATGGTTACCATGGGGGAGGGGCTGGGGTGGGTGGGTGAGGAGGGTGAGGGGGATAAAGGGGCACAAAAATTCCCAATCATAATATAAGTTGGTCACGGGGATGGTAGTAGACCTGGAGAATATAGCCAATGATTTTGTAATATCTTTCTATGTTGACAGACAGTAATCCCACTAGTGGGGGTGAGGATTTAATAACATGGGTAACTGTTAAACCACTTATTGTATATTTGGAATCAATATAAGATTACATATCAATGATACTTCAATAAAAAAAAGAAAGAATTGCATATCTAAATGTTTTAATAAGTACATCAACCGTAAACTGGGGGTAAAGCAAACTGCTTAGGATACTTCAACCATCAAAACACATAGGTTTACTATAACATTGAAGTAAAGAACCACTGAATTAGAGAAGACATGTAGGACATGCTAAAGAGACACCCAGAAAAAGAAAGCAAGGAAGAGAGCTTCAAACAAAAGCAAACATTGGAGCTAAACTTTGAAGAAAGAGGATTTCTACTATCAGAAAAGGGAGATATAAGCCCACCAAGCCAAAAGAATAGTATATGACTGAAGAATGGTAAGAAGTTAGATTCTAGAATACACGGTTTTATGGTGGGGAGGGCACAGCACATGAAGGACAAGACACCAATATGGCTGGTGGAGCAACTGGAGGTTAGATATTAATGCACACAATAACATACAGTGATTATATAAAATAGCTATTAAATTAATTAGAGACTAGTGTGTGCCTCTAGTAATTATCTGCCTAACTTTTACAAATTACACTTCTTAAATGATGTCCTAACCATGTTTAAACTTCCTACCTGTTGCAAAGTCTTTTCACAATGCAGACAGGCTGCTGAAACCTGGGACAACAAAACAGTCATATCTTCTTGTTGCTGCCTCAGCCAAATCAGTTTCTCTCGAACATGAGCATCAACAACACTTAAAGCCATTTCCTCCTGACGACAAAGAGTTTCATGTAGATCAGAAAAATAAGCTCGGACACATGACCGGGCATTCTCTGCAGTACCTGGCACCTAAGAAAATAAAAATGTTTTTAGACAACTGTACCCTTAACAAAGATTTTATATGTGGAATAATGCAAATTTAAATACCATCTATATCCAAAACTTTGCATCTCCACACTAGACCTTTCCCCTCAACCACAGACTTAGGATATGCAACTGTTTAAATGACATCTCAAGGAAAACAGAATGACTGCTCTCTAGTCTCTCTTACCCCCAAACTTAGTTTTCCTCCATGTCCATAATTCACAACTTCATCCTCCAGGTTGTTCGAACCAAAAAAATAAGAGTTACCCTTAATACTTCTCTTTCCTATTGTATAACCAGTTCCTCAGCAAATTCTGTTTAATTAAAAATATATCCAGACTCTGATCATCCCTCACTACTTCTACCTCCATGAACCCCATCTATGCCATTACCATCTCTCACCTGATTACTACACTATTCTTCTAATTGGTCTCATTAGATCTACCCCTGCCCCCTACAATGTATTCTCCACCTAGCAGCCAGACTGAGCCTTTTAAATGTTAAGTCAGAAAGATAATTATTCTTTTACTCAAAACTCTTCAGCGGTTTCCCATTCCACACAGACTAACTGCCAACGTCGTTTATCTGAGGTATTCAAGGGCAGACTCCCTGAGAAAGGGACATCTGAGGAAATACCTGAAGGAGGTAAGAAAAGAAACCATACAAATATCTGAGAGAAGAGCATTCCTGGCAGTAAGAGCAAGTGCTGCAAGGCCATTTCTTTTATCTTTTTTTGTTTGTTTGAGCTTCTTAAACCATTTTATTGTAGCAAAATATACATAATATAAAAATGACCAATTTAAGCATTTTAAAATGTGTAATTCATTGACATCAAGTACATTCACAGTGTTCTATAACCATCATCACTATTTCTAGAACTTTCTTTATCATCCCAAACAAAACCACTATACCTATTAAACAAAGACTTCTTGTAAGACCCTTTCTAACCTCAACTCCTGCTTCACTTCCCCTCAATCATTCTCCTCTAGGTACATACAGCCTCCTCACAGTTTCTTAAGCACAACAGGTGCATTTTGACTACAGGGCCTTTGCACTTGCTCTTCTCTCTGCCTGGCATGCAATTCCCCCAAATATTAGCATGGTTCCCTTTCTCATGAACTTCAGGCCTTTGCTTAAAGTCTCCTCCTCTGGGAGTCTGTCCTTAAATATCTATATAAAAGTGCACTTCCCCCTTTTCCTTGTTTTTCTCCAAAATACCTATCATAATTCTACCATAAGTATTTTACTTATTTACTGTCTCAGCCCCACATCAGATTGTAAACTCTGGAAAGGCAGAGATTTTTGACTTGCATGGAGGTGTCTCCTCAGCCAGAACACTGCTAGGACAGTGTCTAACACTTGGTATATATAAAATAAATACAAAAGAACAAAAGTTTGCATTTTATTTAATTTTTAAATAACTTAAACTTAAAAGGCCACAAGTGGCAAATGGCTACTATATTTGACAGCACAGTTCTAGCATTATTCCTCAATGAATTAGCTTTCAATTAGTTTGATTACCAAAGAAAAACAATATATTCTGTCTGTCCCACCTGTATTTTTTTTAACTTTTTATTAAGGTATTAGTGATATACACTCTTACGAAGGTTTCACATGAAAAAACAAAAACAATGTGGTTACTATACTTACCCATACCATCGAGTCCCCACCCATACCCCAATGGAGTCACCATCCATCAGTGTAGCAAGATGCCACAGATTCACTACTTGCCCTCTCTGTGCCACGCTGTCTTCCCCGCGATCCCCCACACCATGTGCACCAAACATAATACCCCTCAATCCCCTCCTCCCTTCCTCCCAACCCGTCCTCCCACACCCCTCCCCCTGGTAACCATTAGTTCCTTCTTGGAGTCTCTGAGTCTGCTGCTATTTTGTTCCTTCAGTTTTGCTTCATTGTTATACTCCACAAATGAGGGAAATCATTTTGTCCCACCTGTATTTTATATTCCGATCTGAAAAGATTCCTTTCTCTTCTACAATTCAATTTTAAGAGGCAACTACAACTACCACTTTAGTTCCTTCTTCTCTTCACATCCAAACTTCTTAGACACATTCACTTCCCAACATCCACTTACTCTAAAATTCACTAGAGGGTGCCTCCCCTTGATTATATCACAGAAATAATAAATGAAACATCTAAATTAAATTATCATATTGTTCCCATTATCTACCTCCAAAAAAATTATTTCTCCTCCCCCACTAGTGCATGACATCACCATCCACTCAAGTTAGCTGGGCAAGGTAGAAATCTAGGCATCATGCCTGACCCTCCAAGTTACCTATCCAATCAATATTATCAATCAATCAATCAATCAATCAATCAATCAAAGACTTTCTTATGCTACTTCATTAAAATCAAATCCATCTACTTCTCTCCATTCTCAATACTCGAGTATTATAGGCCATAATCATTTTTCTTTTCCCTTTTTTATTTAATTAAGGTATCATTGATATACACTCCTATTAAGGTTTCACATGAAAAACATTGTAGTTACTATGTTCACCCATATTATCAAGCCCCCCCCAGCACACCCCTGCAGTCACTGTCCATCAGCACAGTAAGATACTATAGGGTCACTACTTGTCTTCTGTGTTACATTGTTTTCCCTGTGACCCCCCCTACCATGTGTGCCAATCCTAATACCCCTCAATTCCCTTCTACCTCCCTCCCCACCTATCCTCCTCACCTACCCTTTGGTAACCACTAGCCCCTTCTTGGGGTCTGTGAGTCTGCTGCTGTTTTATTCCTTCAGGTTTGCTTCATTGTTATATTCCACATATGAGGGAAATCATTTGGCACTTGTCTTTCTCCACCAGGCTTATTTCACTGAGCAAAATATTCTCCAGCTCCATCCATGTTGTTGCAAATGGTAGGATTTGTTTTCTTCTTTTGGCTGAATAACATTCCATTGTGTGTATGTACCACCTCTTCTTTATCCATTCAAATATTTATGGACAATTAGGTTGCTTCCATTTCTTGGCTACTGCAAATCATGCTACAATAAAAATAGCAGTGCATATGTCTTTTTTAATCTGAGATCTTATTTTTGGGGGGTAAATTCCTAGAGGTAGAATTCCTGGGTCAAAGGGTAGTTCTATTTTGAGTTTTTTTAGGAACCTCCATATTGCTTTCCACAATGGTTGAACTAATTTACATTCCCACCAACAGTGTAGGAGAGATCCCCTTTCTCAGCAGCATCATCAGCATTTTCTGTTCCTTGTCTTTTTGATGTTGGCCATCCTAACTGGTGTGAGATGATATCTCATTGTGGTTTTAATTTGCATTTCCCCAATAATTACCAATGTGGAGCATCTTTTCATGTGCCTGTTGGCCATCTGAATTTCTTCTTTGGAGAACTTTCTGTTCAGATCCTCTGCCCATTTTTTAATTGGCTTATTTGCTTTTTGTTTGTTGAGGCGTGTGAGTTCTTTATATATTTTGGATGTTAACCCCTTTTCAGATAGGTCGTTTACAAATATATTCTCCCATACTGTAGGATGCCTTTTTGTTCTACTGATGGTGTCCTTTGCTCTACAGAAGCTTTTCAGCTTGATATAGTCCCATTTATTCATTTTTGCTTTTGTTTCCCTTGTCCAAGGAGATATGTTCATGAAAAATTTGCTCATTTTTATATTCAAGAGAGTTTTGCCTATGTTTTCTTCTAAGAGTTTCATGGTTTCATGACTTACATTTAGGTCTTTGATCCATTTTGAGTTTACTTTCGTGTATGGAGTTAGACAACTATCCACTTTCTTTCTCTTACATGTAGCTGTCCAGTTTTGCCAACACCAGTTGTTGAAGAGGCTCTCATTTCCCCACTGTATATCTATGGCCCCTTTGTCATATATTAATTGACCATATATACTTGGATTTATATCTGGACTCTCTATTTTGTTCCATTGATCTATGGGTCTGTTCGTGTGCCAATACCAAATTGTCCTGATTACTATGGCTTTGTAGTAGAGCTTGAAGTTGGGGAGCATAATCCCCTCTCATTATTCTTCCTTCTTAGGATTGCTTTGGTTATTCAGGGTCTTTTGTGGTTCCATATGAATTTTTGAACTACTTGCTCTAGCTCGTTGAAGAATGTTGTCGGTATTCTGATAGGGATTGCATTGAATCTGTAGATTGCTTTAGGCAGGATGGCCATTTTGACAATATTAATTCTTCCTAACTATGAGCACAGGATGTGTTTCCATTTATTGGTATCTTCTTTAATTTCTCTCATGAGTGTATTATAGTTTCAGGGTATAGGTCTTTCACTTCCTTGGTTAGGTTTACTTCTAGGTATTTTTTTCTTTTTGATGCAATTGTAAATGGAATTGCTTTCCTGATTTCTCTTTCTGCTAGTTCATCATTAGTATATAGGAATGCAACAGATTTCTGTATATTAATTTTGTATCCTGCAACTTTGATGAATCATTTACTGTAGTAGTTTTGGGGTGGATTCTTTAGGTTTTTTTATGTACAATATCATGACATCTGCAAACAGTGACAATTTAACTTGTTCCTTACCAATATGGATGCCTTTTATTTCTTTGTGTTGTCTGATTGCTGTGGCTAGGACCTCCAGTACTATGTTGAATAAAAGTGGGGAGAGTGGGCATCCTTTTATTTTTCCCAATCTTACAGGAAAAAGCTTTCAGCTTCTCGCTATTAGTATGATGTTCCCTGTGGCTTTGTCATATATGGCCTTTATTAGGTTGAGGTACTTGCCCTCTATACTCATTTCGTTCATAGTTTTTATCATGAATGGATGTTGAATTCTGTCAAATGCTTTTTTGGCATCTATGGAGATGATAATGAGGTTTTTGTCCTTCTTTTTGTCAATGTGATATATGATGGAAGATTTTCAGACATTGTACTATCTTTGCATACCTTGAATACATTCCACTTGATCATGATGGATGATTTTTTTAATGTATTTTTGAATTCAGTTTGCTAATATTTTGTTGAGTATTTTTTCATCTATGTTCATCAGGGATATTGGTCTGTAGTTTTCTTTTTTTGTGGTGAATTTGTCTGCTTTTTGTATTAGAGTGATGGTGGCCTCACAAAATGAATTTGGAAGTATTCCCACCTCTTCTATTTATTGGAGAGCTTTGAGGATGGGTATTAGGTCTTTACTAAATGTTTGACAAAAGTCATCAGTGAAGCCATCTAGTTCTGGAGTTTTTTTGGTTCTTAGTTTTTTATTACCAATTTCGTTGCTGGTAATTGGTCTGTTCAGGTTTTCTGTTTCTTCCTAGGTCAGCCTTGGAAGGTTGTATTTTTCTAGAAAGTTGTCCACTTCTTCTAGGTTATCCAATTTGTTACCATATAATTTTTTATAGTATTCCCTAATAATTCTTTGTATTTCTGTGATGTCCATAGGTGATTTTTCCTTTCTCATTTCTGATTCTGTTTATGCATGTAGACTCTCTTTTCTCTTGATTAGCCTAACTGGGGTTTATCTAATTTGTTAATTTTCTCGAAGAACCATCTCCTGCTTTCATTGATTCTTTCTATTGTTTTATTCTTCTTGATTTTATTTATTTCTGCTCTGATCTTTATTATGTCCCTCCTTCTCCTGACTTTGGGCCTCATTTATTCTTCTTTTTTCAGTTTCATTGTAAGTTCAGACTGTTTATTTGGGATTGTTCTTCCTTCCTAATGTAAGCCTGTACTGCAGTATACTTCCCTCTTGGCACAGGCTTCGCTACGTCCCACAGATTTTGGGGTGTTGAGTTATTGTTGTCATTTGTTTCTATATTTTGATATCTGTTTTTATTTGGTCATTGACCCATTCATTATTTAGGAGCATGTTGTTAAATCTCTATGTGTTTGTGGGCTTTTTTGTTTTGTTTGCATAATTTATATCTAGTTTCATACCTTTGTTGTCTGAGAAGATGGTTCGTACAATTTCAACCCTTTTGAATTTACTGAGGCTCTTTTTGTGGCCTAATATATGAGCTATTCTTGAAAATGTTCCATGTGCACTTGAGAAGAATGTGTATCCTGCTCCTTTTGTGTGTCCTGTACATGTCTGTTAGGTCCATCTGTTCTAATACGTTGTTGGGTGCCTCTGTCTCCTTACTGATTTTCTGTCTGGTTTATCTGTCCTTTGGAGTGAGTGGTGTGTTGAACTCTCCTAAAATGAATGCACTGCATACTACTTCCCCCTTTAATTCTTTCAGTATTTGTTTCACATTATGTGGGTGCTCCTATGTTGGGTGAATAGATGTTTATAATGGTTATATCCTCTTGTTGAACTGACCTCATTATCATTATGTAATGTCCTTCTTTGTCTCTTGTTACTTTCTTTGTTTTGAAGTCTATTTCATCTGATACAACTTCTGCAACACCTGCTTTTTTCTCCCTATTAGTTGCATGAAATATCTTTTTCCATCCCTTCACTTTTAGTCTGTTTATGTCTTCGGGTTTCACATGAGTTTCTTGTAGGCTGCATATAGATGGGTCTTGTTTCTTTATATATTCAGTGACTCTGTCTTTTGATTGGTTCATTCAGACCATTTACATTTAGGGTGATTATCGATAGATATGTACTTATTGCCATTGCAGGCTTTTGATTCCTGGTTACCAAAGGTTTAAGGGTAGCTTCTTTACTATCTAACAGTCTAACTTAACTCACATAGTATGTTATTAGAAACACAATTAAAGGTTTTTTCTGTCCTCCTTTTTCTTCCTCCTCTATTCTTATGTATTAGGTATCATATTCTATACTCTTTTTGTATCCCTTGACTGACTTTGAGGATACTTGATTCAATTTTGCATTTGCTTAGTAATTAATTGGTCTATTTACTTTACTGTGGTTTTATTTTCTCTAGTGACAGCTATTTAGCCTTAGATGTACTTCCATCTATAGCAGTCCCTCCAAAATACACTCTAGAGATGGTTTGTGGGAGGTAAAATTCTCTCAGCTTTTGCTTATCTGAAAACTGTTTAATCCCTCCTTCAAACTTTAATGATAATCTTGCTGGGTAGATATTCTTGGTTTGAGGCCTTTCTGTTTCATTGCATTAAATATATCATGCTACTCCCTTCTGGCCTGTAAGGTTTCTGTTGAGAAGTCTGATGATAGCCTGATGGATTTTCCTTTGTATGTGGTCTTTTCTCTCTCTCTGGTTGCTTTTAATAGTCTGTCCTTATCCTTGATCTTTGCCATTTAATTATTGTATGTCTTGGTGTTGTCTTCTTTGGGTCCCTTATGTTGGGAGATCTGTGCACCTCCATGGCCTGAGAGTCTATGTCCTTTCCCAGATTGGGAAAGTTCTCAGCAATTACCTCCTCAAAGACACTTTCTATCCCTTTTTCTGTCTCTTCTTCTTCTGGTACCCCTAAAATGAAAATACTGTTCCATCTGGATTGATCACGCAGTTGTCTTTTATTCTTTCATTCCTAGACATCCTTTTTTCTCTTTGTGCCTCAGCTTCTTTGTATTCCTCTTCTCTAATTCCTATTTCATTTACCATCTCCTCTACTTCATCTAATATGCTTTTAAATCCCTCCATTGTATGTTTCATTTCAGATACTGTATTTTTCAAAGTTTCTGTCTCTTTCTTGATGTCCTCCCTGATGTCTTGAATATTTTTCGGTAGTTCCGTTAGTATGTTTATGATTTTTATTTTGAAATCTTTTTCAGGAAGATTGGTGAGTTCAGTTTCACTTGGCCCTCTTTCGGTGTTTGCGGGATTTTGATTTGTACCAGGTTCCTTTGATGTTTCATATTTATAAAAATAACTTGGTGTAGGCAGCACCCTATGGTGCCCAGAAGCTCTACTCTCTGGAGCTGCTCATTGACTAGAACGATGGCAGGGGTCGCAGGCTGGCAGTGCCGGTGTCTGCCATGAGAAAAGAGCTCTTTCCTGCTTCCCAGTTGCACTCCCTGCCTCCACTGCCAGGGCCAGTAGGATGAATGCGCAAAGAGGAGCCTCTATGCTTCATCCTTGTACCTGCAATAGGGAGTACCACAATGGCCTGTCACAATGGCTGGGGGCCGCAGGTTTGCAAGCCGGTGCTGGCTGGGAGGAAGGAGTGACAGGCTGCGTATTATGATGGGGGGGCCTCGAAGCTTCATTGCCAGATAGGGGTATGGAGCACCTGAAGCTCCTGAAAGTTCCCAACCTGCTGGGCTGAGTGTGCTGAGATAATTTTGTCCACCTGTCCTTTCTCCTGAGCAACAAGCTCTGTGCAATAGTTTCCCTTTAGCAGCCCTCTGGCTGTTAGGAAGTATATCAGAGAGCCTGCCTCTTTTTTGGGTACCTGTTCTCCACAAGCAGCTGGAATCTCAGTCTCTCCAAGTATTCTGCCTGTCTTAGCTTTCTAAACCACTCATCTCTACATCGCCATGTAATGTAGGTTTGTACTCCCAGAGCAGATTTCCAGGGCAGGTGTTCAGCAGCCCTAGGCCTCCACCCCCTTCCCACTTCATTTCTCTCCCTCCTGCCAGTGACCTGGGGTGGGGGAAGGGCTTTGGTCCCACTGGATCATGGCTTTGGTACTTTATCCTTTTCTGTGAGGTCTGCTCTTTTCCCCAAGTGTAGGCAGTCTGTTGCAGCCTTCTTTCCTGTTGCTCTTTCAGAATTAGATGCATTTGCTACATTTTCATATTATATGTGGTTTTGGGAGGAGATTTTATTGCACCTCTCACACCACCATCTTTAAGCCAAAACCATAATCATTTTTCAACTGTATATTTCAACCACCACCTAATAAGTCTCCCTGCTTCCAATCTTGTTGCTCCTTCAATTCATTTTCTACACTGAAAAGCAACCTTTCTTAATGCAAATCTGATTATGTTATTGCTATGCCCATTCTTCAATGGCTCATCACTATCCTTAACATATAGCCCAAATGCTTTTACATGGCTAACAAGACCCTTCATGATTTGGCTCTTAATTCTCCGTATCTTTTCTTGCCACACCTCACCCAATATTCAAAGCTTCAACCATAGTGAACCTAGCTAAGTGTCTGTATGACCAATTCTCACTTCCAGGCATTTTTAACATACACGTCCATCTCTGGGACAACTCACTCCCCAACCCCACTCTTCTCCCTGACTCATTTCCTTGAAATTTCAGTTTAAGATATCATGTCTTCTAGAAAGCCTTACCTAACTGACCTAAATTATGCACTGGCTGGTATCCTCTACTTCCCCCACAAAATAAAGTTACCACACTTGAAGCTGCCTCTCTTCCATGATAGATTATAAATCCCATGAAGACAGAGACTTTTTTAAAAACTTATTTCCAGTGACCAGTATACTACTGGCACAATGCAATTGTTCAATAAATACAAGAAGGTAAAAAAGTGAGATGGAAAAAGGGTAAGCAGATAAAAAAGAAAGAAAAAATGCCATACATGTTCTGTGTGGGCCATTCCAATTCCATCTTCCACTATTTGTTCTCCTCCTTCAATGTGCTGAACAATTCCAACTAATTTTCTGGAATAATCTGAGATTTCCTCAGTAAAGGTCCGTATGCAGTGAGCCATATCTAAAATTGATGCTCGGATCTGGTTAGCTTCTGGTTCCAATACTGAATGCTATAGAGAGCAACACAATTATAGAAAAGAACTCATAGTTTTGACTAATGATATAAAATACTATTTAAATTGATCTCATTTTTAAAAAGGCATCAACCACAAGTGGCTTTTATAACACATTTACAAAAAGAACGGCCTAAGAATACTAATTTGCCTTCAACCTAAAACCATATATCCTTCAAATAAATAATTAAAAATTTGGAAGTTCATTTATCACTAAAGCAGAATCCCAGGAGACTCTCTCTATAATTTTATTATAAGAAGTAGTTCATCAATAGACATAAATATTGTTAAATACATGCAGTGCATTATGAAATCATGAAAACACAAAGAAGAGGACTTTTGTTTCTTACTAGAAAGCTACTTTTCAATAAAGAATCATGAGACCTCTCTCAAATTTTTGTTATGAAATCTGGAAAATCTGTTTCTTTTCATACTACCAACCTCAACTCACTACCTTTTAGCAAAAAAGAACCAAGTCAATGAAAACAAATGGTGGGCTGGTATCATCTAATATAATCATACTCATACCTTGTGACCTTGGTGTTTTCCATATTCTTTGCAGACACAGCACATAAGTGGGCTAGTCTGACAGCCTTCTTCCAAGCAAACAAACTCAATGGCATGCACCTGATGCTGACAGCACATGGTTTTCTCATGAGGTTTATCAGCTAGAGGCACTCGCCTGTGCTTCACTAATGTCTTTGTAGAATGAGTAACTTGGGAACATTCTGAACACAAGTGGGTTGCACATACAGTGCAATATACAGATGCCACATGGGCTTCATCTTCATCGCAACGAATGATGCTCTGATAAACAAAAAAAATTAATGTCTTAATACTAAATCCCAATCATTACAACCTGTGTTAATAGCTTTGTTCTAATATTTGCTGGATATCAGCCTGTCTGCATAAAGAGATTATACCTATACACAATCTAACCTTCCCATGAAGACATTTAATAATAGTCATTCCCTCAGAAGCTACTGCTATCTTTAAGGCGTTTTATGTCTGTCCTAAATAGCCTCTTTCATGGAGTTCTTCTTTCTTTTTTTGTGCTTTATTGTTGACTGATTCATTTTTGCATCCTCAGCTTAAATGCAGCTTACACATTCTTCTTACTCTTCCACAACCTTCTACCCTTTTCACTTTATTCTGATCAGGAGGAATTATGATAAGGAGACAAGTTTATACCCAAAGCATAGTTTGGGTATAATATTTTCAGAGAACTCAAGTTTCATTTACTTTTGTTCTGTCTGGAATATTGTTGCCTTCAGAACTGTAACATAACTAAAGGTTGTATTTCTGGAATCCTATCAGCTACAGTAAATAAGGTAATATTGTGCTTTTAATGGCAAATATTTTAAATTAAAAGAAAAAATTCATGTTTATAGCAAATATTTCACTAAATTCAATCAGTACCTTGCCAGATATCCCAATGGCTTCTTCTGCAGCTCCATACTGACCAACATGTCCATTCTGCAGTCGTTCCAAAAGTTCCAACAAAGCAAAATTTTTTTTCAATCCCCAAACACCTGAATCTCCTACAATAAACATAATAAAAACTAAATCTAACAAAATGGAATATTAAATCATTTTACTTCATACCCCAATAGGAATTTCTAAGTTGCATAGTTTAATCATTAATGTCTAAATTTTTAAAATTTTAATTTTCATCACTTTTTATGGTATAACACTTGTGTTCATATACTCAACAGAACTACTCAGCATTCTAAGTATAAATATACTTAAAATATATATTATTTTTCTATCATTTAACCTTATAAATCCTATTTTGTCACTGACTCTTACTACCTATACTAAAAAAATGCTTTGAAATATTTTTTACAGCAACCTACAGTAAGAAATACATTTCACATTACAACCTAGGATAACATACATGTATAAATAAATGCAAGAAAAGTTCCACCCTCACAATGGGCTACACACTGATTTTTTTTTCTACTTCTTATTAAAAAATCCTGTTCACAGCCAATTAAATTGATTTCATGACCAAAAATATTTGACTCATGTTTGAAAACCGATGTACAGATGATACACTTAACCTAAAATAACCCCATGTCTAAGTAAACTGGAACTAGAGCAGCTAAAGATAATATTTTTCCCTACCTTTCATCGAAGCTAGAACACTATAGCAGTCAAGGACTCCTTCTCACACAAATATACAGAAGTCTCACACCAAAGTAAGGCAACAATCCCTTTTAGGTAGATATGATCCTAGGCACATTTGAATAATGACCAATGCTTCTTTTCCCCAGAAGTAGCCCTAAAAGGCCAGATGTACATGTGCACACAACCTAAGTGTACACACCGACACAAACTCATCCTGAGCCTATAAATAACCAGATCCTTCAGCATTTAGAAAGACTATCTATATATCTGTTATGGTGAGCTTCCATGCAACAAAGACCACATGGCACATACATGCCACCTAATACATATTCATTGAATAAATAAGTAGATAAAAGAATAATGTGATTATTGACTGTAGGGCTCCCCTTCCTGTTAGCCACAAAGGAAGGAAGGAAGGAAGGAAGGAAGGAAGGAGGGAGGGAAGGAAGGAAGGAAGGAAAGAAGGAAGGAAGGAAGGAAGGAAGGAAGGAAGGAAGGAAGGAAGGAAGGAAGGAAGGAAGGAAGGAAGGAAGGAAGGAAGGAAGGAGGGAAGGAAGGAAGGAAAGAAGGAAGGAAGGAAGGAAGGAAGGAAGGAAGGAAGGAAGGAAGGAAGGAAGGAAGGAAGGAAGAGAAACAGAAGGGGGAGGGAGGAAGGAAGGAAGGAAAGAAGAAATGGAAGAAAGAAAGGAAGGAAAGAGAAGGGAGAAAGGAGGAAGGGAAGGGAAGGGAAGGGAAGAGAAGGGGAGTGGAGGGGAGGGAAGGGGAGGGAAGAGGAGGGAAGGGGAGGAAAGGGGAGGGAAGGGAAGGGAAGAAACCATTTCTTGTGGTTCTCAAAAAAAAAAATTCAAACTACACTAAATATCTTAAGCCTCTTGTTTAACTTCTGTGTCCAATTTTTCCAAGTACCTTAATGCAGCCTACCTAGAATTTCCCCCTCAACCTTGCTGTCCCACAAGGCTTTTCTCCATTTTAATTTTCAAACATATTCTACAACAAGCTGAATTCTATCTACCCTATTTATATACAGATTAAGACTACTAAGCAAGTCCTTTATTTAAAATATTTTCTTCACAATTTCCCAAATATTGTCATTATTTAATGAACACATTCATATAAATTCTTAGTAGTGTCTAGGCAGTATCTATCTACTGTCTAGATATGATCCTTAATACTTCTGTAACTGTCAAAGTAACTCTAAAATCTCAATGGCTTATAACAACAAAGATTTACTTTGTGTTCATGCAAGCTCTCAGGGGCTGAGGAAGACAAGAGAGGTTTTGTTTCCTACTGTCTATGATCAGGCACACAGGCCACTGAGCCTCTCTCAACACCTGCAGCACCTCACTGCAGCAGGAGGAAGGATTTACTGCAAACCATCACACATCCTGGATGTGTGCTTCTACCTGGAAGCTGACACTTCACTTCTACTCATATTTCACTAATCACACAGCCATACCTAATTATAAGAGGAAGTGTAATTTTACCATGGGAACAGAAGTGAAGAACCAGAAAGAGTGCTGAACAGTACTAGCAACCACCACAAATAACTACTATATTCTTCTCAGACTAGAGAAGAATTCTGATTTTGATTCTCTCTCATTAGAAGTAGTTTTCTTCTCTAGAAGGAGGAATTACAAATAAATTTATTTGCTCTTTATACTTTCATAAATCTCTAAATGTTCTGCAATGTATATATATTATTTCTATAAAACAATTAAAAATATATTTTTTTAAAAAAAGACATCAACTATATCAAGGGTCACAATTGCATAGGCAGAAATCAGTAAAAATCTAACCAATAAGGTATAGTAAATATAATCTGTTTCTAAGGCAGAGAGAGGTATTGGTTGGTTGTTTTTTTCTAATGTTGATATAATAGCAACCATAATTGATTTCATCCCAGGATATGACTAACCATTCCCTGTCATAGATTTGTTTTTAGTTAAACACTAAAGTTGGTAACAACCTACACTGTGGTATTTATACAGAGAAGGTACAATGCCCTTCAAGAAGGTGGAAGAAGGGGTCCATGCTCCATTTGCAAAACGTTACTATTTCTATATAGTTTTATATAAAGAAGATGTTATAATACATATGTAACAGAATAAAAGGTTAAATAAAAGAATGTCAAAATAAGACATTCCCCCCTCCACTCCTATTATTTCTTGGCTCAGAGTAGGTTAATGCTATCCAAAATAATGCTAACACTGTCTTATATTAGTTTTCTGGTAAATAGGCATACTACTTATTTAAATCAAAGACTACCAAAACTTTAAAAAACCTGTTCTTTCCCTACAAGAAAACATTTTACAACCATGTTTCTTAGTATTTTAAAGTTTTCCCATCTAAAAATCTGAGTACTCTTGCATTCTTTTTTTGGCGAACTCAACATGTTCCATTTGACATATTGTATGAACACATTAAAACAGCCTTAAAACAAATACTGCTACTGACCTGCAAAAAATGACTTTATTTCAGACAAAATTCCATTATCAAAAAGAGTAAATAGAACTGGTATTATGCTTATAAAATAACTGTTTGAATGTTAACAAATGTTATTATTTCTAAATCTTGTACCCCACAATAACAACTAATTTTGAAATGTATAGAGAAAAATGTTAAAAGTAAGCAGGAAAATGAAAAAAATACACCAGACCTTTAAACTCATTTTCACAGAAAATGAGAAGCAGTTATCACAAGCTATAAGGACTTCTGCCTCTGAAATCAGTAAATAAAAACATGCTGGCTTCAAAATTACTAATCTGTATTTTCATTATTGACCTATTCATTTCTAAGGGAAACACTGCATTATTGGACTAATGGCTTCAAGCAAATTAATTATTTTTTTGAGTAAGGTTAGCATGTTTTTCTCACATGTCTTAAAGCTTCTCATATATAAGTATTGAGTAGAAACATCTCAGAAGGTAAAATAAAATTAGTACCTAAGAGTGGGCAAATTTATAGCTGCAAGACTACTGACCTTAATAGAAACTGAAACCTCTTTAGAATTTATGATTTTAAAAAATCAAGTAGATGATAATGGGGGAGTCTAGTAACCATAATGTTGTTCAAGTAATTGTTCATTAAGGATATCAAAAAAAAAAAATCAAGTAGAGAGAGAGGGAGAAAAGATGGCCAAGTAGAAGGCAAGGAAGAAACCTCCCAAACACACACCAAAGAAGTAACTACAGCAAATAGAACTAATCCTGAAAACGACCCCAAAGACTAAAGAACAGACCATCGCAGACAAGGGTAAAGTGGTAGAGCATCAATCAAGCAGGACCAAAGCCCTTCTCCCATCCCAGCCCACAGTCAGGAGGAAGAGGAATGGAGTGGGATGGGGAGAGGTGCTCAGGAACGCTGCACACCCGGCCCTAGAGATCTGCTCTGGGAACACAAGTCCATATTGCACTGGGTTCTGGTGATTCATGGGGCTGGACACCAGGGACAGTAAGAGCACTCTGGGAGGCTGAGACTCCAGTCACTTGTAGAGAAGAGGCACACTCAAATGGTCCCACTGAGACCCAACACAGAGGTAGCAGTTTTAAAGACTTGCTAGCAGTGGGAGAGGTACCAGAGGGGCGACAGTTGGATGGAACTCTCCCTGCAGGAGAGAGGGCAGGTGGATATTACCTCCCCAGGCATCCCTTGGCCCAACAGGTAGGACACTCTCAGGAGCCTCAGATGCTTCATCCCCGCCAATGGCAGCTCAACACCAAGGCGCTTCCCTGTGCACCACCTGCATGCCAGGCCACTTGGCCCAGCGGTATCAGACTTTGCTATCTAACAGGCAGAAGGGAGCCTTTCCAGGCTTTCTCAGTACAGTTAAAGAGGCATCTGCAGGGGCCAACTACAAGTGCTCCTTCCTCCCTGCAAATAGCCAAGTCCAGTGCTACATACCTCAACAGCATGCCTGCACTCCCCCACCCGCATTGTGTGACTTACCAAGCTACCCCACCACCCTATTAACCCAGCTGCACTGCCACTGCTGCACGGAAGCAGAGGGTGGACTACCCACAATGATCCCAGCAGAAGCCACTGCTCTGATCACAAAGGGCCAGCTGAGGCAAACTGCCTGCCTCAGAGGACTGAGTTACATGACTGCTGGCAGACAGAAAGACAGGTGACCTGACCCAACCTGGCCCAACAACAGTAACTGGGGCTCCACTGCAAAGGAAAACCAGGCACTGAAAAGGAAAGAGTTTTGAGCTTCTGGGCACCATGGGACACCTTCTTCATAAAGCCACTACTCTCTAGACCAGGATGCATAGCAGATCCATCTAATACAAAAGAAGAAACACAGAAACCCTAACAAAATGAGGAGGCAGAGGAATATGTTCCAAACAAAACTACAGGATAAGACACCAGAGAGAAAGCTAAATGAAATGGAGATCACCAATCTTCTTGATAAAGATTTCAAAGCAACAGTCATAAATCTGCTCACTGATCTGCAGAAAAGTATTGAAGACTTTGACAAAGAAACTGGAGTTGAAAAAGAGCCACTCAGAGCTGAAGAATACAGTAACTGAAATGAAATATAAAATGGAGGGAAAGAATAACAGATAGCTGTAAGGAGAGGAGATAATCAACTAGATGGAAATTAGAGAACAGGAACACAAGGAAGCTGAGAAACAGAGAAACAAAAGAATCTGTAGGAATGAAAGAATGATAAGAGAACTGTGTTACCAATCCAAACAAAACAATATTTGCATTGCAGAAGGAGAACAGACAAAGGGATATAAAGTCTCTCTGAGGAACTAACTGTTGAAAACATCCCCATTCAGGAAAAGGAAACAGACACTCAGGTCATGGAAGTACAGAGATTCCTAATAAAGGGAACCCCAGGAAGACAACACCAAGACATATAAAAATTCAAATGATAGCAATTAAGGATAAACAAAGTGTACTGAAAGTGGCCAGGGAGAGAAAAAAGATTACTTATAAGGGAAGCCCCATCAGTCTATCAGCAGACTTCTCAGCAGAAACTTTACAGGCCAGAAGGAGGTGGCATAAACTATTTAATTTTTTAAATTACTTAATTAACAAAAGGAACTTCAACCAAGATTCTACTACCCAACAAGATTATCATTCAGATTTGAAGGAGAGATTAAACATTTTTCAGCTAAATGAAGGCTCAAGGAATTTATAACCACTAAAGCAGCATTACAGGATATGTTAAAGGGACTGCTGGAGATGGAAATGTTCCTATGGCTAAATAATTTTCACCAGAGAAAATAAACCCACAGTAAAGGTAGTAGACCAATTAATTATCAAGCAAGTATGAAATTAAAACAAAGAAGTAAAACCAACTCTATATAAAACCAGTCAAGGGATACACAAAAAGGCAGATTATGATATCTAATACATAATGTATACAGGAGGAATAAAAAGGAAAAAAATAAATACTTTTTCTGTTTGAAATAGAGCAGTCATCAACTTAATATAAACTGTTATAGTCAAGAACCTATCCTTGAACCTTACAGAAACCACAGATCTAAAGCCTGTAATACATACACAAAATATTTAAAAAGAGAGATCCAGTCATAACACCAAAGAATACCATCAAATAAAAAAAAGGAGAGAAGAGAGGAATAAAGGAACAGAGAAGAGCTATAATAACAATCAGAAAACAATTAATAAAATGACAGTATGTAAATATCTATCAATAATAACCTTAAATGGAAGTAGAATGGATGCACCAATCAAAAGACATAGAGTGGCAGAATAGATAAAGAAACAGGACCCATCTATATGCTGCCTACAAGAGACCCATTTCAGACCCAAAGACATACACACCAAAAGAGAAGGGATAGAAAAAGGTATTTCATGCAAATAATAGGGAGAACAAAGCAGAAGTTGCAGTACTTGTATTAGACAAAATAGACTTCAAAACAAAGAAAGTAACAAGAGAGAAAGAAGGACATTAATTATAAAGGGGATATAACAAGAGGATATAACATTATGGATATCTATGCACTCAATATAGGTGCACCTAAATATGTACAACAAATACTAACAGAATTAAAGGGGGAAATAGATTACAACTCACTCATTTTAGGAATCTTTAACACACCACTCAACTCAATAGACAGATCAACCAGACAGAAAATAAATAAGGGAACAGAGGCACTGAGCAAGACGGACATAACAGATGTCTACAGAATATTCTACCCAAAAGCAGAATATTCTACCATGTTCTACTCAAGGGAACATGGAAGTTCTCCAGAATACATCACATACTAGACCACAAAAAGCCCCAATAAATTCAAAAAGAGTGAAACTGTCTCAAGCAGCTTCTCAAAGCACAATGGTATGGAAGTAGAAATAAAGTACACAAAGAAAACAAAAAGCCTACAAACATGTGGAAGCTAAATAGCATGTTTCTAAATAATCAATGGATCAATGAACAAATCAAAACAAAATCAAGAAATACATGGAGACAAAGGAAAACAAAATCAACAGTTCAAAATCTGTGGTTCTAAGAGGGAAGTACAAATTAATACAGGCTTACCTCAAGAAACAAAAACCATCCCAAATAAACAGTCTAAATTCACAATTAAAGAAACTATAAAAAGAAGAATAAATGAAACCCAAAGTTAGGAGAAGGAGGGACATAAGAAAGATCAGAGCAGAAATAGACAAGAATAAAATAATAGAAAAAAATCATTTAATCCAAGAGCTGGTTCTTTGATAAAATAAACAAAATACATAAACCCCTAGCCAGACTTATCAAGACAAAAGAGAGAGTATACAAACAAAATCAGAAACAAAAAAGGAATAGTCAGAATGGAAACCAGATATATACAAAGAATAACCAAAGAAGTCTATGAAAAATTATATGCCAATAAATTGGAGAAACTAGCAGAAATGGACTATTTCCTAGAAAAATACAATCTTCCAAGATTGACCCAGAAAGAATAAAAAACCTGAACAGACCAATTACCAGCAATGAAATCAAATTGGTAATTAAAGAACTCCCAACAAAGAAAATTCCATGTCCAGATGGCTCCAAAACAGAATTCCACCAAATATTTAAAGAGCTAGTACTCATCCTTCTTAAAGTATTCCAAAAAGTAGAAGAGGAAGGAATACTTTCAAAATCATTCTATGAGGCCAGCATTACTCTAATACCAAAACCAGGAAAAGACACTACAAATAAAGAAATTTATAGACCAATATCCCTGATGAACATAGATGCAAAAATTCTCAACAAAATATTAGCAAACCAAATTCAAAAATACATCAAAAAGGTCATCTACCATGACCAAGTGTCATTTATTCTAGGTATGCAAGGATGCTACAATAGTTGTTAATCAATCAATGTCATACCCACATTAACAAAATGAAGGATAAAAACCACATAATCATCTGAATATATACTAAAAAGCTTTTGACAAAATTCAACATCCATTCATGATAAAAACTCTCAACAAAATGGGTTTGCAGGGTACATACCTCAACATAATAAAGGCCATATACAACAAACCCACAACCAGCATCATACGTAACAGCGAAAAGCTTAAAGATTTTCCTCTAAGGTCAGGAACAAGACAAGGATGTCCACTCTCACCACTTTTACTTAACATAGCACTGGAAGTCCTAGCCACAGCAACTAGACAACACAAAGAGATAAAAGGCATCCAAATTGGCAAAGAAGAAGTTAAACTCTCAGTATTTGCACATGACATGATATTATACATAAAAAACCCTAAAGACTCCACCAAAAAATTATTAAAACCTAATAACTGAATTCAGCAAAGTTGCAGGATACAAAATTAATACACAGAACTCTGTTGCATGCCTACATACTAACAACAAACTAGGAGAAAGAGAAATCAGGAAAACAACCCCATTTACACTTATATCAAAAATAATAAAATACCTAGGAATAAACCTGACCAAGGAAGTAAAACACCTATACTCTGAAAACTGTAAGACACTCATGAGAGAAATTAAAAGATACCACAAATAAATGGAAACCTAACCCAAGCTCATGAATAGGAAGAATTAATATTGTCAAAATGGCCAACCTGCCCAAAGCAATTTACAGATTCAATGAAATCCCTATGAAAATTCCAATGGCATTTTCAATGAACTAGAGCAAATCATCCTAAAATTCAAGTGGAACCACAAAAGTTTCCAAATAGCCAAAACAATCCTGAGAAAGAAGAACAAATCTGGGGGATTACACTGCTTGATTTCAAGCTATACTACAAAGTTATGGTAATCAAAAAAGTATGGTACCCACACAAGAACATAGATCAATGGAACAGAATAGAGAGCTCAGATATAAACCCACACATATATGGTCGATTAATACATTGTAAAGGAGCCATTAATACAATGGGGAAAAGACAGTCTCTTCAGACACTGGTGTTGGCAAAACTGGACAGCTACATGCACGAGAATGAAACTAGATTACAGTCTAACTCCATATACAAAAGTAAACTTGACTGGATCAAAGACCTGAATATAAATCATGAAACCATAAAACTCTTAGGATAAAACCTGAACATAAGTATAAGCAATTTTTTTCCTGGACACATCTCCTCAGGCAAGGGGAACAAAATCAAAAATGAACATATGGGCTACATCAAACTAAAAAGCTTCTGTATAGCAAAGGGCACCACAGCAGAACAAAAAGGCACAGTACTCTACAGGAGAATATATTCATAAATAATTCATCTGATAAGGGTTTAACATCCAAAATTAAATAAAGAACTCACATGCCCCAACACCAAAAAACAACCCAATTAAGAAATGGGCTGAGGACCTGAACCGACATTTTTCTAAAGAAATTCAGATGGCCAACAGGCACATGAAAATATGCTCCACATTGCTAATCATCGGGAAAATGCAAATCAAAATCTCAATGAGATATCACTTCACACCGCTTAGAATGGCCACTATCCAAAACAAAAGAAATAATAAGTATTGGCGAGGATATGAAGAAATGGGAACCCTCCTACACTTGGTGTGAATGTATTGGTACAAAAATTTCAAGCAGTATGGAGACTCCTCAAAAAACTAAATGTAGAATTACATTTGATCCAGTAACTCCAGTTCTAGGAATTTACTTGAAGAAAATAAAATCCCTAATCCAAAAAAATATATGCACCCCTATGTTTATCACCGCATTATTTACAATAGCCAAATGTGGAAGCAACCTAAGTGCCCATCAATAGATGAATGCATAAGGAAGAGGTAGTACATATACACAGTGGAATATTATTCAGCCATAAAAAAAGAAATCCTGCCATTTGCAACAACATGGATGGACCTAAAGGGTATTATGCTCAGTGAAATAAGCCAGGCAGAGAAAGACAATACTTACTCGTGGAATCTAAAAACGAAGCAAAACAGAATGAACAAAACAGCAGTAGACTCATAGACACTGTGACTAATGGTAACCGTGCAGGAGGGATTAGGGTGGGCGGGTGTGAAGGGTTAGGGGGATAAATTCTCAATCATAACAGAAATCGGCCACAGGGGTAGTAGTACAGCATGGAGAATATAGTTAGTGATTTTGTAACATCTTTCTGTGTTGACAAATAGTTACCGCAATTAGTTGGAGTGAGGATTTAATAAGGGGAATTGTTGAACCAGTGTTGTATATTTGAAACGAATATAAGGTTGCATATCAATGATACTTCAATAAGAAAAATGCTAACAATCAAAGAAAATCAAGTAGAAATTGTTTTCTATGACATTTGTATTACATGAAGAATTTTAAATCTTTAATATATACATATATTATGTTTACCTACCTAGATCTGTTACTTGTCGATCAAAAGGGCAACGGATTGCTCTTCCATGAAGAGGCAAGCGGGTGAGACAGTCATGACAGACTGTGTGGCCACAGAGCAGAAGGCGAGGAACTTTGTCTCCTTGAAAAGAGAACACATCTTCACAAACTCCACACTCCAGCACCTAATATTTGGAAAGGAAACATGTTCTTCTTAAATGACTTGAAAAGCATATATATTTTAGGCCCCTAAAAACCTGATCTAATATGCTGAAGCAATCTTGTTACTTTATTCCTCCATGAAAAAAACTATCTAGACAGGCTATAAAATCTTAAATCAACTTTTATCATTTCATCTGACAAACCCTACCAAACTGTTATCACAGTGAAATCTCCAAGAAATGTTGGGTTAGAGACCAAGATAATGTTGTAAATTAAATCATCCTTATATTTTCAAAATTATGACTTGATTCATTATATCTGGAGCTGTAATAATATATAATTCTACTGAACTTGGATTCCTAAACAATTTCTCTGTTGCCTAACCCCCAAAAAGCATCAATAATTAGGACAAAAAATTTTTGAAATATGTGCTAGGAGGACAATTTACCACTGTAAATGATAAAGAACTTGTTAAGACTAAGTAATTTTCAAATATCTTCTACCATCCATTTATATTACATAATACAAAGGCAAGAAAGCAATCACCCTAGACTTAAATTTCAGTTCGTTGCTCCCAATTAATAAATATGCCCCTGGGTTAGAAAATATTTTGTCTATCTAGTTCCAATTACAAGTACATGACTTGTCCAAGGCCATGTAGTCAATCAAGAGAAAGGCAACAAGAATCAGCATATTCTGATTCCCAGGTACGTGCATTTATATTTTAGAATTAGTCAACAAACTATATTTCTATCAATAAAGCATTCTTGGTACTTTCATTTCTTAATATACCTTAAGTGTTTCACAATTTTAATTATTAGCTTTTTAAAATACCCACACTGAACTGTTCAATTGTGCCATAAACTCCTGTGTCTGCCATCAATAGCCTGCTACATACAATCTGGCCTCTGTCCTATTGCTTCACTGACACCTCACTTCCAACTCTATTCTCAAACTATATCAAACAATTTGTAATTCTCAGAATGTGACAAACTGTTTTTGCTTTTTTGTTTATGCTAATACTGAGGAAATAGCTGAATAGACATTTCCCAACCCTTTTTACACATTAATAACTCAAAAAACTCCTAACAACCATATCTCTCAGGTCCCCTACTGCTCGGTCCACCAGAAATGACCACACTGTGCCTTGGGACCTACCCCATGCACCACAGATAAAATTCTAAACACTTAAAACACTTTAAAACCTCTCTGGGCTTTCCAACCTGTCTTTTCCTGTTAAACTAAAAAGCTCCCAGGAACAGGTATTCCAAATACCAAGCACTTGTGTGTTTATATAAAGTCTAACAAAATAAAAATTTTAAAACAATTCAGCCAACCACCATCCCCCAACAAATACATAAGGTAAAAACCAATAAACTCAAAGTGGAAATCAGACTTGATCATTAAAATTTTAATCTTAACTTTTCAATTAATTGAACTTAGTGCCTGAAATGTAAACATTTTTCACTGTAAATAAACTGATAATTCATAATTGGCTCCCATCCCAGTATGGTTCAAAAGAAGCTTAAATGTAACAGATAGTTCACAGAAAAATAAATGAAGAGATGTCCAATCTCAATCAAAATACTTTGAAATGCAATTAAAGCTATACCAATATACTTTTTTTCAGATTTGATCAAAAAGGTTGTTAAAACAATGTGTTGGTGACTGTGGGAAAACAGATCCTCTCACACATTGCTGGTTGCTATGAAATGTTTATTAATTGACACGGCCTCTATTGAAGGCAATTTGGCAATACCTATCAAAAGTCTGGATAGCTTATTTATTCTACCTCCAGTAATTTATCCTATAAATATATCACACAGGTGTGAGAAGATCTAAATGTAATTCCTTACAGCACCATTTGCATTTACAAAAAAAAGATTGCAAAGTAAATATATATCAATATATTAATATAAGACTGGAAAATAAATTATGATATATTCATAGATCACAAAACTATGCAGCCTAGTGAGGGAGACTTAGAAAGTTTTTTATGTATACACACAGAATGACTTCATACAAATAAAGCAAAGTGAAAAATGATACATGGAATATTTAACTTTTGTGTAAAACTGGGGAGAGAAAGAGAGCATATATTTATATATGTGTGTGTGTATATATATAGTTATATAGGCATACTATCTTTCAGGCAAGACACAGGTAACTGATTACAATGGAATAATGATCCCCTATCAGGAAGGCAAGCAGCTGAGGAACAGCTACACATAAATTAAATATATTATACACACACATGCTTCAATTTCTCTTGCATTTTAAAAAAAAGGCAGGAGAAAGTTTACCTAAATACCAAATTCAATTAAATACAAAAAAGATATTAACAGAATTAGACATAAAATATATGCAACTTTTGTAACTGTTCTCCCTATTATGACACCATAATAAATTAAACTTGTTCATGACAATAAATTCCAAAAGACTAAACTAAAATTAAAAGTTCATTCATATCTTATATCTCTGACTACATCATTACACAAGAAAAAGAACTTACTCATGTTGTTATAATAGGTTTTTTCAAAAAGCACTAGCAAAATTCCACTGATTAGTAAAGCAAACATGGGTCCAAATATAGAGTTACTAGACTATTTTGCATCAACTCAACAAATAATAGAGCAAGAAATTCTTTCTTCAGTATTTACGAATAGGAATTGTGGCTAACATATAAGAAATTAAATCCTAGATAGGAAAAGAAACTTCACAAATATGCCAAAGAGGGCTTCAAACTTACTAAATGCAAATAAAATTTTTATAAACCAGACCATATTTTAAAACGACTAAATAGGCTCACTATTCAAAAATATTTTCCTGACTCTTTGATGTAAATTTCGTATTAGATTTTTGTCTTTGTTTTTCCTAATGATAAAAACCATGTCTTCAACTCATTCGCTAAGCAGAAGCCCACACTAGGTATTATTGGCATTATATACTTCAAACTTTACTCTCCAATGAACATTTCTTGCTTTTGTCTATTAAAAATGACAACGAGATTTTTTTTTTAATTTAATATTCTTCTTAGAGGATCTTGACATACTTCTTAGAGGATCTTGACAAAAAGAACTAGCCTACTGCACAGCTCAGGAACACTGTACATGTAAAGATGAAAATGAACGAAGTGAGCTTCTAATACAGCAAATCCTGTGCTATAACAAATTAGAATTACATCAGGCTTTCGGTTATTTTTGAGATTTTAAAGCAAAAGGTAACAAAAGTAGACAAAGCAATATCCATCCCAATTACAACTTATTAATTCAAGTTAATTCACAAAACAACCTTCAGGTAGTCTCTCCTTAGAAAAAGCACCATTCAATAAATAAATCTCAACCAAACAACATGCCTGATAATAACAAGGCTCCTCTGCACCTCAGATATGCTGTGTACTTTCAGAATAACACCACTAATAGGTAAAGGTCAGATGAATCAACAACCTAAATATTGATTGGTAATATGGTTGCAAGCAAAAATGTACACCATTCGTTGTCTTACAAAACCAACACTAGGTGAGGAATCATAGGTGCCTATTCAAGATCATAAAAGACCAGATATTATCTGGTCCAGTGTTTCTCAACCCTGGTTGCACATTAAAATCACTTTTAGGGATGTAAAAAATATACTGATGTCAAGTTAATCAGAACTGGGGGAAGAGGAGTGAATCAGTAGTGTTTTGTTTTGTTTTAAGTCCTCAGTGATTATAATAGGTAGTCAGGCATGAGAACTGCCAGTATCTCAGATTACAGACGACCCTGGAGGTTATTCTGCAAACCACTGAGATCATTTCCCTTTTCGAGATCTATACCTCTCCATATATATATACGAAGGGAAAAATGAATTCCACACATTTCAACTCTTTTTAGAAAATGTATTTTGGAGCATTTACACATGGTAGAACTTCACATTTCAAGCACACAGCAATTCATAAACCCTAACCTTACTGTCCAGCTATGCTGCTGTTGGAGACTTCTCAAAAGTGTTGAAAAACGGGTACCAAGAGAGGAGGGGACAGATAGGTATCTGGTTATAGAAGTAGTGCAATAATGAAAAGCTGACTTTATAGTCAGTCTGCCTTGTGTCTGCCACACACTGTTAACCAAATCGGAGTTTCCTCATCTGTAAAATGAATATTAACATCTCCCTCATAAGTAAATATTAACAAGCTAAAATATCTAACCTACCTAGCGATAATAATGACTTAATTTAATAAAAATAAGCTAATTGATGCTTGTTGAGCTTAACTAAAAGAGGACGTGGGGAAGGACCAGCCCACGCCTCTAAGTTCCTTTTCACAAATGTCCCCGTTGGCCAAGCAGAGGACCGACAGGGGCAGACCAGGTAACCTCAGGCCTGGCAAGATAAAGGTCGCGGAGCGGAGGGCAAGGCTCGTAAAGCTTAAAGGGGCCCAGCGGCCGCGCATCGCGCCCAAGAAGCCAGGGCCGCGGCGCGGCCACCGGATCTCCGGGATGAACGAAGGGAGGCCGATGGTGAACAGAGCACGCGAGGTCCCTCACCTTCACCACGGCCGTCCCACGGCTGCCCTGACGGCCACTGTCAAGTCCCGCTCCAGGCTTGTTTACAACCAGGGTAGCCATCCCAGAGGGACCAGCGCCGCAGCAGCAGCCGTCAAGGCCGCGCAGTGAGAGGCGGCCTACAGCCTCACCTACCCAGAGGCCTCGGCGCTCCCGCTGGCGCGCAGGCGCAGTACCGTGCGGAGGGCCGCACCGCCCACTGGTCGCTCCGCCTCCCGCCAGTCGCTAAACTGCTTGCACAGCCTTCTGCGTCGGCGGTTTGTTATTTTCATTACTAAGGAGTCTACGGCTGAGGAAACGACTAAAGTTAAAGACAAAAAGAAGGGATAAAACAAGGTTTGGACAAGATAGATTCAGTGAAAAAGTGATTGTATACATAGGTGTGCCCTTATTTTATGGGGCTGTAATCCAGTCATGAAAATAAGCTCTGGTCCATGTGCCCAGTGTTTAAAGAAATCAAACCACCACATCTAAAGGAAATTTAATACATGCATGTCCTCTTATTACTGCCTTTTTGTTTGAATTTCTTAGGTATTTGTGTTTAAAGGAGCACTTCCAGTACATTTGTTAAGGGGAAGAATTTATATTTTCTTAGTCTAGGTAAAGACAAGTACAAGAAAGAAGTGAATGGGAAGTGGGTGGAAGGGAAACCAGAATATAAGCTTAAATTTTTTATAACTGAATCCTCACATTTACATTTATGACTTTTTAAGCTACCACCATCTCTTTCCTGGTCTGCCATGGTCTTCTGCTTCCCCACATCTATTCATTCCACCTTTACATAGCAGCCCAGATGATATTTCTCACACAATTACATCCCTCCAGTTTTATTTCTTTTTCTTCTTTAAATGACAAATACCCATAGTTAACACAATTAAAGAAAGTTGTAGCATGGAAAAAAACAAACAAGGTTTGGAGTGAAACACCCGCTCCAGTCAGTAACAATCTCTCCTCCCCAGTTGAGAGACTACACCTCCCTGCATGCAATGCGGTTTGGGCTAAACCAGAAACCCCAGGCTTCATCTACATCGGCTACGCCTCAGCGCGCGCGTGTGGCAGGCTGCCGTGGAGCGGTGTCTTGAAGCTGGATTGTGCGATTGTGCCTGGAAAATAGAGAAGTATTTTACGTCCAGGTCTCTGAGAAGCAAGAGATAGATTTTGCAAAAAGGAGCCGTTGAGTCCTTAAAGGACGTGGTAAGAGAATTTAAGGCACCAGCGTCAGAAAGACCCTGTCGGGAGTGTATGTGTTCCTTTTCTTCCGGGTTACGTTGAACCTCTTCAGTCTCCATAGCCCGAAGGTGAAGTGCCTGTGAAAATGGAAGTGAATCCCCCCAAACAGGAGCACCTGCTGGCTCTGAAAGGTAAACTTTTGCGAACCTGATTCCTTTTAATTCCTTCTCTCACCAGGTCTGGGAGCCTTTGTTACGTAGAACTAGCCTCTGGGATGTAGGCCTCGCTTTAAGCTGTCAGTGCTCACCCTACTGCTCTGTGTACCTCAGCGCCGAGCGGAAGGAAGCAATTTCTCTTTGCTTTTTATTTGAGAGCCTCCCTCTAAAATGGAATACATACCTGCTAAATCGTTCACTGTTATTTGCTGCTGCAATCCACCAGATTTTAGCAGCAGGAGATGACATCCCCGCACCCCGCCCCACCCACCCCCCCAGTACCTAGGGAGAGCCTTATGAACCAAAATAAATGACTGACAGCGGCATCTAAAGTGGTTTGTCTTCTGTTTCTTGTCCCTTCATGTGGCACTGACGAAGTTAGTAGGCTTCAGCTTCCTCTGTAAAATGAGTCTAGTATATTGCACGACAACAGGGTCCCGGATCTAAAGAGCATAGTACGACAAGATATAATTTGGGTTTGTTAAAACTTAGCTGCAGTGTAGTTCAAGGTATTGCCAATGTGGAAAAATGCATGTTAACTTTGATTTTCTGTACACAGAAAACAAAATTTGGTGGTTTAAGTGGTTCGTTATTAGCAAAAAGCAGCAGGGAGGTTTTTCTGGAATTCCTATTTTCTGAAAACCTTTTATTATAAATGCTTTCAGCTTTATTTCATCTGTTTTCCACTATCACAAATGTACTTCTTATTTCTGGATGCCCTACTACGTGGTTACCAATGCCGCCTTGAACTTAGCTGAAAAAATGCTCTATAGCCATTTGAATTCAATTGAATTGCACTTACCTTCCTCTCAGCATCCATTCTGAGAGACCCTTATCCCCCATAGTTGTGAAATAAGCATCAAACGTTCCAGAAGCTCACCGTTTGTAACAGAAGTCCCATTTGTAACACAAAATCAAATACTGATAGCTGCAATTAGAAGGACTCTCTCTGTAGAACTAAGAAACTGCAATATTAAGTAATAGAACCTGCAAACTTATAGCAATAAGATCTGTAAGCTTACTTAGCCTGACCAAATGAGCTGGACTAAAGTGCATTATTCCTGGAGAAAGAGGAAAAGAAGAAGAGGAATTAACCATCATGTTCTTTCCTTCTCAATCTCAAATCAAGTATGTGGAATAGATTCTACTTAACTCTACTTAAGAGATTCTGCTTAAGTCTACTTGAGACTTTTCCAAGACCACAAAGCTAGTGATTGAGACAATATTTCAACCTTCCTCTATATTTCCAAGACTCCATGTTGTCTCCTAATGAAGGAAACAATATTTTCAGAGATCATTCCCTTATTAGCTACTTTGATGGGAATTTGGAGCAATTCTATTCACTTCTAGGTGGGATTTTACACAAATTGTAAGCTATTAAATCAGTTAAGTTCTGGTGATGTGGAGGCTAACTGCTACTGGAAATTTTTAGTTTTCTATTATTTATTTTCTAAGCCAGAAGATACCAGGGAAAGACTATTTTAGCAGCCTAAGAGGACAAGTGCTTTGAACGTCACTGGTAATTTCAGCTGTACCATAGTTCTCCATTGGCCTAGTTAATCAGGAATTTTAACAAGTTTTAATTTTACTGATGTTGGATGTCAAATATATTTGTATGGTCATTTATGTTTACTTTTGTCATAGGTAAAATATTAAGGAGCTCTCACAATTTCAGTGTCCCTGGATTACAACACTGAATAGGTTCACATGAAAATGAAATATATCTATGTCATATCTTAAAATGTGAATGTGTAAGGAAGAGGGAAGAAAAAAATTAAAACATTGTTCTTGAAAGAATATGCTGTCTATATTTAGATCTATATTTATGCACGTTAAGGATCACAGTCATTTATGAATTTCAGAGCTGTCAAACCTGTTACTGGACATCAACAAGTGAAAAGAATCTTTGTGAGATTAATTACTTCTGACTCTTCAGAATCAGTGGTCAAATGAGTATTGTGTCATGACAGGAGTCCCCACTCACGGTCATCCTGTCAGTGGGAGAATACCCATCAAGTAGTTCTCTAATGATTTTGGGGACAAGGGATACAGCATCTTTTTTTTTTTTCCTACAGCAGCTAGGATTTGAAAGAGCCAGCATTGTGACTGGTGCAGCTTTGGGCCTGGTTAGGAAGTCTAACCTGTGAATCCTGGAAGGCTCCATTTTGAGCCTATGTATACATGCTGGAATTTATTATTATTAATTTTGGACAACTTGAGGAATTCTATTTTGCAAAAGGAAAAAAAATAAATAAGGGTCTAGACTTTATCCTTTCCAAATTGGAATTTAGGAGCCATTGTACTAAGGTCTCCCTACTGCGTTTAAGTGCCCAAATTATACAAACAGACATTGTCACGGAATCAGTTCCTACCCTGGTTAAACTACAAATTCAAACCATTTTCATGTTTACTGTTGAGAATGAAATAAGATCATTAAGTAATCTGTCTATGAATTTGCTTGGTAGAATTCATATAGTTTTAAAGTATAAAATGACCTGTTTTGGGGATAGTAGTACAGCATGGAGAATATAGTCAATGATTCTCTACATATTCCTATGTTGACAGAGAGTAACTACTAGCGGGGGTGAGGATTTAATAATATGGGTAACTGCTGAACCACTGTGTTGTACATTTGAAATTTTTGTAAGATTGCATATCAAGTATACTTCAATTAAAAAACTGTGTATCAATGATACTTCAATAAAATAAAATGACCCTTCAAGATTAAAAATTACAGTGATTTTCATTGTCCTCAATTCAGATGTTACAAATTTTTAAGAGTTACTACATTTTATCTTCATATGAATCTAGTATTTTAAGAATCACCAATGTACTCTGTTTCTGGTATAGTCTTACAATTATTATTTTATAATATATTATTATCAATACTACCAAGTATTTTATATATGTTTAGTTAAACATATTGACTGCTAGCAGTTTGGGGCTGGAAGTGATCTTAGAGGACATCTAATCCAGACCCCTAATTTTGGTGAGAGAAAGAATTTCCAATTTTGTGGATTACATTCACATTTACCAGCAGCAATTTGGTAAAACATATTGGGATTGATTTTTGTTTTTTATTTTCTCCCTACCTATTTGTATTTAGGCTATCCCTACATTATCTTATTTTTTGTAATACTTCCCCTTTAGGTCCTGTTTCCCTCTGATTTGGAAAGAGGAGCAGTCTTGTAATTATGAATTACATTCTAGCACTGAGGAGCTCAGCTAAGAAATTTTGTATTTATTAAGAGTAACTGGATTACTGCAAAATGACTACAGAAGTAATACTACATTATCGACCGTATGAGAGTGATTCCACACAACTGCTAAAAATTGCAAAGAAAATAATTCAGGACTTTCCTACACGCCCACTATCAAGATTTATTCCTTGGTTTCCACATGATGGGTCCAAATGTACACTCAAACCTAAAAGATCACCACCTGTGATTTCGGAGGAGGCAGCTGAAGATGTGAAACAGTACTCAGCCATTGCAGAACATGATGTTAAATCACAGAGTTATGACTGCACAGTAGATCTATTGGAGTTTCAACCCAATTTGAGAAAAAAGCACCTAATCCAGTCATACACACTGAATGAACAAACTAATTCTGGAAATGTGAATAAACAGTCAGAAAAAGGAAGACAGCACAGGAAGAGGTCTTGGAGTGTTTCACTTCCCAGCCATAATTATACTGAAAATATTTTTCCTTTGTCTGAAAAATTACAAGATAGTTTAAAGGCACTAAATTTGCACTCACTTTATAGAGCAAGATGGACAATAGAACACACTATTTGTAATAGCAACCAAACTCTGGAAGACATTTGGGCAAAACTCAATCAAATTATCAGGCACAATGAACTTCCATCTTGTAATGCTACAATTCAGAGACATTTAGGCCAAATATGGGTGTTCTGTGATATTAAGTACTGTGAATATGTGGGAAATCTTCTTAAAGGCAGATTAGCTCTTACTGGGAAAATAAATTTATTTGTGCATAAATATGGTGTTATATTTAGTATGTAATGAATTACACTGATTGTCAAAAAGAATATCTGAATGAATTGAGTATGAACTGAAATATGTGAATTAATTTTTTTATCAGTCTTAAAATTTTTAGTGAGTTTTTTTATTTGACCCTTTGGAAATATAACCTATTCATTGTTAACATTGTGAAAAATAATTGTGTGGTAATTTGTGTACAGTTTGTATCCCAGAAATAAATACCAAGTGAATTCCTTGGCTTGTTAAGTCAAGAACTTTCTGGCTTCTGCTTTTAGCACCCTTCTTTTAAATGAATAAATTATTATTTATGCTGTATTTTAAAGGTAAAATGTTCTGTTTCTTTTGTTCCGTTACCTTTCCAATATTTTAATTAATCCAATGAATTACAATAGTTTGGATTTTGGTGAATCCCCAAAATCTAATTTTGCAGTACTTTATCCTTACTTAAAGTGTAATGATTTTCTTTTTTAAACAAAACTAAAACCAGTTCTATTGGAAATTCTATTAAGGTGGTGTGAATGTAGTTAAAATTGGGAGACCAGCCCAAATTCTATTTGTATTTCCAAAATATGTAATAGACAATAGTTGATGTTGTTTTGAAACAAAGGTACAAAATGCATAATTTGCCTAAGACCATAATGTATCTTTAAGGCTGTTATAATCTATTTTGAAGGGAAATTTCAAATGTGGATAAGAGATCAAGTTATTGCTTATTTAATCTAATACAGGTAATTTGGTCTTAATGACCATTAGACTGATAAGTGCTAGTTGGCTGGCTCTTGGAGTCATTGTGGGTTTACCATAAGCTGAATTTTATAAATTGGGTTTATATATAGTCTCATAAAAATACCTAAAGTGATTATAGAATCAAACTTTTATTTAAAAATGTATTTATTGAACAAACTTAAATGCCTACCATGAGCTAGGTGCTAGAATATAGTAGGGAAACATAGATCCTACTACTAAGCAGACAAACCAATGGCCTGGAAAAAAAACCAAAAAAAACAGTAAAACCATACTCATTAGGATAGATAGTAGGGACACATTTGCCTTGTGGCACAGTGCCTGGCACAGTAGGGGCTTTATATAGTACATGGTAAATTTGCCATTTGAAGGGATTCTTCATAGCCTAAGCTGGCTGAGTTGCTAAAATAGGAGGAGTCTACCAATTTTTAACTGAAGAGATCATCTTTCCCAATTAGGTTTCATTCTCTTCAAACTCAATTTTATTTTTAACTATTCTTAGTACCTTTTTATTGTCTCAGATGAGACTACTGTCTAGAAAATAATCATCATGTGCATGAACGCTTTCAAAAATGGAGGGTGTTTCCAAGGTAGCTTACGTAGTAATCACTTCCTCTTTCAATCAGGGCTGCTGGAGAAATGTCAGGAAGTTACTAGGTAATACCAGTAAGCTTTATAAATAAGAGTTGGTTGATACTATCAGGTAATCATTAAGGGTAGATTTGACTTTTATTGTTCAGGTTTTAATTTCCATAACATTGCTAATCAAGGGTTAAAAGTTAGGTGATAAAAAGACAGAGTCACACACAGAACACAGTGTTTTTTTGTGATAGTTTTATTATTTTGAAATGATTATACATAACTGAAACTGTAGGGTACAGTCAGGTGTCATGGGATTCTTATGAGCAGTTTTCTAATCCAAGAATCATGCATTTAAAATAGCTTCTTCATCTTCATATGTGGCAGATTTAATTTTTTCTACTTTGTTTAAATTGCTTTCTACCTCTTGGAGAAGCCGTGAAAAGGTAATTCTGAATTGGGAAACAGAAGATTAAATTTTATTCTAGAGAGTGGCATGATCTTGAAGGAGAGAGTTATTTCTCATCTACCTAGATAGTACTTAGGAAATATATCAGGACCTAACAATCCACTGCTACTACTTTGAAGCCTTAGAGTATTTAGTACCTTAGGACTGATGATTCTAGCACTAACTAATCGTATGGCTCAGCAGCATTCCTGGTTTCCACTAAGTCATAGACATGGATATAAATTGGGGAAACAGAGACATGTACAGGAATGTGCATCTGTGAGGGCATTTGGTAAAATAACCAACAGCATTTACTCTATCGTAAAGTGTCAGCATTACCATAATTTTTTTCACCTGATGAGCTGTCTACCTTTAAATAAACATTGACTCAAATTCAAGGAGAAACTAGAGGGCATTACATGAATTTAACCTCATTTGCCAGTTTAATCAAATAACTTAAAAACCATTTTTTGAAAATTTCCAAGAGGAACTCATGCATAATGATTCACTTTGATTTAATCTCAAAATGCCCAAAATTAATCCACAGTTCACACTTGAATACTTTCAGAGACCAGACAGGTAAGGATGGTATGAAGTGGTAAGGACTCAACGTGAAGAAGATCCTAATTTTTTTTAAACATATTTAGTATTTTTATTTTTTAGCAGACAATTTACATACCTCCCCACCCTTTCCTTTAAGTTAATGTGACAATTTTCCATAATAAACTGGTTAAAGAGAAGCTTTGGTCAAGAATGGAATGAAATAGCAAAAACAAAACAGAAAACAACCCACGTCACTTCTACTTTAAAAAAACCAACACTTTCACCAATTATATTAAAACAAAAACACACACGCAATAGTTGTAATACATGTCTTCAGTGTTTTCTAGCAGCTGGCTCTCTGCACCTACGTGCAAGTGGCCGGGCTGGCATAGGTGCAGTTTGTCAGTTTGTCAGGCTTGATTTGGGAGGCTCACTCAGCTTCACATTATCACGAAGGCCATGGATAGAAGACTAAGGTCTTGAAATCCCAAATAGTCATGGCTGCATCAATGCCAGTAAGTGCAAAATTTGCGACAATCTTGCTTGTCCACTTCATAGATAGATAGACACTTGAGTGATGCTGTTCTGGTGCAGCGTCTCCAAGGCCGTTTTGCTGTCCTCGGTCGTGGCCCTCTTGTCCATGTTGTGGAAGTGTTCCATGGCAGACATGTTGGACTGGATGCTTTGTTTTGGAATGTGTAGCTTGGAGACGAAGGTCAAGCAGCCACGGTCATAGTAGTTAAAGAGCACTGGGTAGCAGTCATGGCCGGCAGCTACAACTATTTCCGGAGACAGCACACTCAGGAGGGGCAGAAACTCAGTTTTCAGAGCTGAGACCTGCATGCTTTTGCAGGCATTGGCAATGGACACGGTGCTGTGTGGCTGACTCAGGCCTGGCGGCTCCCACTGGCAGAGAAGCCAATCCCGTGTACCCAGCCACCAGTGCCACTGCCACCAACCTCTGACATCAGCTGACCAAAAGGCATATTGCTGCCCCAGGACATACTGGCTGGCCTTTCATCTGCTTTAATATAGGCAGAAAACACTCTGCATTTGAAATTGCATGATTCTGCCGCCAGCAAGACGTTGTTGGGGTGCCAGTCCAAGCTGAGCACGGTGGAGCGAATTGGCCTTTTAATGTGCTTACTTATACACCAATCATTTTCAGACTCAAAGTAACAAACAGAAATGAGTTGTGCTCCACTTCCCACTGCAAATTTGTTCTCTAGTGGGGACCACTTTACAAAAGTAGCTGCACGGTTAATTCTCAGGATCAACAGGGTTGGCTTCCACACACCATCTTTCTGACTCCAGACATAGGCATTGCAGTCTGCGCCACAAGTGACGATGCAGTAGCTCTTGGGAGCCCCGTTGATACCTGTGATGTGTCCATTGTGCTCCTTGAGTTCATGAGCTTTCACCCACTGGCTCCCGTTCTTATAGACATGGACTTCATGATTATTGGGGCTAAGGGCCATTTGGGTACCGATCCCTGTTCCAGGCGTGACAGGTGATTGGCTCGAATAAAAACTGATGCGGTGTCATTATTAGTGTTTCCAAAGGATAGAAAGCTGGAATCGGGGCAGTCCGGACAGGCTCGGAGCAGAGAATTCGCGGACTCTGGTCAGTCGATGCAAACAGGCCCGTAATTTTTTTTTTTTCATGCTGGTATTTAGTAAGTCTTTATCTACTTGCTTTTTTTTTTTTTTTTTGAGATGGCATCTCTCATATTTATTGATCAAATGGTTGTTAACAACAATAAAATTCTGTAAGGGGGGGTCAATGCTCAATGTACAATCATTAATCCATCTCAAGCCTAATTCTCGTCAGTCTCCAATCTTCTGAAGCATAACGAACAAGTTCTTACATGGTGAACGAATTCTTACATAGTGAATAAATTCTTACATGGTGAACAGTACAAGGGCATTCATCACAGAAACTTTCGGTTTTGATCACGCATTATGAACTATAAACAGGTCAAATATGAATATTCGTTTGATTTTTATACTTGATTTATATGTGGATCCCACATTTCTCCCTTTATTATTATTATTATTTTTATTTTTAATAAAATGCTGAAGTGGTAGGTAGATGCAAGATAAAGGTAGAAAACATAGTTTAGTGCTGTAAGAGGGCAAATGTACATGATCAGGTGTGTGCCTATGGACTAAGTATAAATCCAAGCTAGACAAGGTCAAAAAAACATCCTCGGATGCAGAAGATTTCTCTCAAAACGGGGGGGTGAGGTTCTGAGCCTCACCTCTGTTGATCCCCAATTTCTCACCTGATGCAGGCCCATAATTTTTAAAGTTTTAGTATTTTTAATAGTCTGGCTAAGCAAAATGTATATATAAATTTAATTTGACCCAGTTCGTTAGTTTATAACCTCAGCCTATCTTTTTAATTTACTGAGACTTTCATACAAAAGTTTTTTTTGGTAAGATTTTAAATGAAACCGAATTTCCTGAGTAAATGTAATCTGTGGTTTGTGAGTTCCACTGAGAGTATCTCTACACACGGCACTACCTATGCAATGTGTGTAATAAATATTTGGCACTCAACTAAAATCACATACTTTTTTTGCCTCTTTAATTTTTGATCAAGAACTTGCTTTAGCATTTGAGGCTGGATACAAAAATTACTGTTTAATAACCAGTGCTTTCCTATAATTACTCTGACAGTTTTTTTTAAACCTTGCTTTTGTTGGTATTTGCTCTTTTCCAGCTAACATGACGTTTAATTTTTGACATTCATTCATTATAAGAAAATGAATTTAAATCTGTATTTGATGTGGGCATACTTTGGATCATTCTTCAAAGAATGAGATAATTATATGTTATTAACTCAGCTTTCTCTGTTTCTGTTTAAGAATCTGCAGTGTAACAAATTCTGCTTTATAGTGATTTTTTTTTGAAACTACAAGATACCAACTGCTACCCTCATTGCTGATTTTTACCCTTTTCCCCTGAAATCAATACAACAGTTATATTTAAGATAGAGTTCATTTGTAGTGTTACTAAGGATTATGGCCAGCGAAATAACGCACGAGTTTGGGTTTCAAAGCACCCTCAGTTAGAGACCTGTTAGGTACTACTTCTAAAGCAGGGAATAAGTACAGGAAAGAGGTTACATTTATCAGTAAGCACATCAAGCAGTGTGGCATGTATATATCTAGTTAATGTCCTAAAAGATCCTGTTATGCACATTCAGATGCCATCTATGCTTTGAAAGAAAGCAAGGGTAAGGGTCTTAGGGGGATTACCGCATCTTCCTTTGGGGATGGAGAGGGCACATGTGGTATCATCTTATCTATGCTAATTAGAAAATTCCTGAGTGACTACCTTTATGGGGGGTGGGGTTTGAAACTGCAATTAGATTAAGTATTAAGTTCCAGTTTGGTGACTTGGCCTACCAGAAGTGACACCATGTTGGGCCTGTGTCTTTAACACCCTCTTTTGAAAATATGAAGAAACATAATTTTAATACTAGTTTGGAATCTTTTTGTTGTTAATAGGAATTTTGTGCTTTGTCCACCCCACTTTCTTGTCCCCTACAAAGCCACAGAATCAGCAAAAACTAAGCTATATAGGACTTTTTTACATAATGCAAGTCTGAGCATATAATAAGAAAATAAGTTAGTTACACTTTGGGATGACTCTAGGACACTTTTAAAAAGAGTGTTTCAGGATTTCCTTGAGAGTGTATTTCCTCTTTGTTAAGATTTGGTTTCTTCTGAAATGCAAATAAAAATGGGGAAAAAATAAAGAACACAATTGGTGTTAACAGTGAGCTTAGTGCCTCAGATACTGATTGTGAGAAAAACTCTGCTATAGATCCTTTCCAGAGCACCTGTTTATCCCCTTCAGGTTGTACTTTAATGTTTTCAAAGTAAAAATAAGAATGAAATAGAAGGTTGAAACATCTCCCCCATCTCCAGGCATCCTCCTTATCTGTAAATGGGAGATAATGGTACCAACCTTGTAGTCATGAGAATTAAATTTATAAATACTTGTATTTAGCCTAATGTCTAGTACTAGTAAATGTTCGGTAAATAGCTATACAAGTGGCCTCAGAAATTTTGAGCTTAGCATTTGTTGGCTAGTTCAGTGGCTATCTATTTAATATAACCTTGTTTAATGGCCACAGTTCATGAAAATCATATTTCAAAGTAGTGAAATGAAATTGGAGCATATAAGCTTTATTCTCTGTCAGGCTAATATTGATTAATATTTTGTTTACAGTGATGTCATTCAGGATTTTTTGTAAAGCCTTGTTCTCTTAGTATACTTAAACTTTAAAATTGCTCTGTTTTTCAGTTTTTCTATATTATATTTCACATTTTACATTCTGTATTACATATTACATTTGCATTTAATTTTTATAACTCATTAGATTGTAAATAAAAGCAAAATTCTCCTTTTTTCATATATGAAAACTTTTTTATTTAAACATTTGTAGTAAACTATGCTGTGTAATAATCTTAGGAAATACTTAATATTATATTTGGTTTAGGAAGTATTTAAGTTATATTTTACATTAATATAAAATTAATGAATATCATACACTCGACTTAGGAATATAGACCAAAACAATATTAATAATACATGTATGCATTTTTTTTTTTTTACTCAATTCACAGTGATGCGGTTGACTAAGCCTACTTTATTCACCAATATTCCAGTAACATGTGAAGAGAAAGACTTACCTGGTATGGCACATGCTTTATTCTCCTTACCTAGGGAAAAGTTGAAACCTGGATTGCCTATAGTACCTTGCAATAAGCCTAGCCTTGTCACTATTTTGTTAACTGCTGCATTCTTTGTTGCCTGTTTTTGTAGAATATGAGTGGTGACCTTCTAGTAACAGGTCTCATTCATAATCTGCAAGTCAAGATGCTATTGATATCCTATGGCAACAAGAGATTTTTATTTTAATTTTAGTTAGGATGCATCCATAGTCATGATACTATTAAAATTTCATTTATTTCAACTCTTCCATCAGTATATGTATTAGCAGTCCCTTTATTTAATATTATGAGAGCATTCTATATTTTATATCTCATGACCCACATTCTCATTTATTTCTGAAGTGTTCATTCTCTGTGAAACCACAGTTTTTTTTGGCAAGCATTTGTTGTATGGAAGATTAGAAACTAGATTTTTTAAAGATAATATTATCAAGAGGTTATTTTTTTAAAATCTCTCTCCCAGCTATTTCTATGTAAGTAAAACTTACTTACAAGGCAGATGTTAGAATTTTATGTTACTCTCTTTCTACAGGAGATCTCTTTAACCAGCTTATGAGAGATGATCCTTCAACTGTAAATGGTGCTGAAATTTTAATGTTGGGCGAAATGTTGACTTTACCACAGAATTTTGGGTAAGAATGATATACTCACATAGGAAATTCAAGAATACTTTAAAGCTGTTACAAACTATGTTTTCAGAAAATAACTATGGGATGGAAAAATGCTCATGATACAGTTATGTGGTTAAAAAGAAGTTTCACTGAAATTACACTATGTGAGTCTGTTTTTCTCTTAATTAAAAAAATAAGATGCATACCAAAATATTAATAGTGGTTCCTAGGGTGGTAAAATTTCACCATTCTTATTAGGTCTTACTATATTTTTTAATGCCTTTGTATTCCTTTTAATTGATTTAATCTGAATGCCTTTCAGAAGCAGCTCTTCTATTCAACTTCAGAGCCTTCTCCCAACGTGATTTGTCAGATTTGTCAGCCAATTAAGAACTCTAAACTTTTATTCCTTCTCTTACTCTTCGTTACTCTCTTATTCTAGATTATTAATGAGGTAGAAGCCTTTGGATCCATTCTGTTTACAACTGAGAGAATTTGAAGCCAAAAGGAATTTTTCACTTTTTTTTTAAAAGGTTTATGGAATGTGTCATTCACTAGTGTCTTGGAAATTTGCAAGTATATTCATATAAAAATACATGTATATAAGTATATATTTATATAGGTAAATATATTTTACATGTTTTTGTATAATATATATTTATAAATACCTATTTTTATAAATTATCTTATAAAAATAGAAGGTAAAGCCACGAGTCATTATTTTTATTAGAATAACTTAAATAAAATACATTGGTAAAAAATAGTTTGTGATCAGTAACTTGGATTTCCTCTAGATTCAGGACATAAGTTATTTCAAAAATTACTTGTTTCTAGCATTTTCAGTAAGAAATCTTAAGACTCTGAACATAGATCTGATTTAATGACTTACTCTAGGGAGCCTGGAAGTTTGTACAGTAGTTGAGGGCCAAAGTATCTATCATGTTTTATAGATTGTCAGTATTATGAATCGTACTTTGTAAGCCTAGTGTAAACAAAAGAATGTTGAAGCAGTGTTTCACCTGATCTCTATCCTTTAGTAAATTCTTTTCCATCTGAAGTTCTCAGTGATACTCAAATAGAATATTTCTGACAAAACTTGAATGGATTTCTGCTTAAAAGATTATTTTATTTAATTTCAGGAATATATTTCTGGGAGAGACCTTTTCCAGTTATATCAGCGTTCATAATGATAGCAATCAAGTTGTAAAAGATATATTGGTAAAAGTAAGTGACTTTCTTGTTCAGAATTTTTTTTTTTACTTTTAATTTCTATTCTTATGTTTTTGATACTTCATTAAAGTCTGTTTTCATACTGGACTTTTTAACTGTCATTAACAAGCCTTAATTGAACACCTAAAACCATAAGATATGTCCTAAGCACAGAATCATTTCTCCTTTTCCTTAAAGTTTGTGATAGCTTAGGTGAACAAATGTACCAGTCAAAGGTAAATACCAGTTAAAGTTTTTGTTAATATTTTTTAATTCACATAATAAAATTTGAAAGAGGAGGAAAGATCACAGGGGATTGTATCAGTCAAAACGGGTTATTGAAGGATACATTGCAAGGATTCAAGATGGCGGCATGAGAGGTGAGACGGAGAACTCCTCCCAAAACCACAAATAGTACAAAAATATACTTAATACAATTAACCCTAAAAAAGCAACAGGAAAGACGGCTGAACCAGAATGCATACAGACCTCACAAACAGAGCAGACCTCATGAAACAGGGTAACATAGGAAAGCCTTAATCTGGCGGGACCCAGGTCCTTCCCCAACCCCAGCTTACCAACGGGAGGAAGAGAAACAGAGCAGGGGAGGGGGTGGAAGCCTGGGACTGCTGAACACCTAGCCCTAGAGATCTGCTTTGGGAGCAGAAACCTACACTGTGTGGTGCTCTGGACATTGGGGAGCTCAGGCAGCTGGAGTGCTTGAGAGACTGAGTTTCTGGCCATTTGTGGAGGAGAGGATCCACACCTGGCCACTCTGGGACAAGGGAAAGGCAGGCAGTCTGAGAGGCTCCCTAGCAGCAGAGGGTTGCTGAAGGGGCAGGGTTTGCACAGAGCTTGCTGCATAGGGGAGGACAAGGTTGTCTGGGCCTGCTTGGCCCAGCCGGTTGGGAACTTTGGGGAGCTTCAGGCGCCCCAACCCCCTGGCTACCTACTCAGCTCCAAGTCCCCCCACTGTAAAATGCAGCCTGCTGTGCCTTCCTCCTAGCCTATCGGCACTGGTTCTCAAACCTGTAGTCACTGTGCTGGGATCAGGCCAGCTAGAGGGAGGCTCCGCCTACAACAGCTAGAGATGCAAAGCACAGAGGTTTACACCTGTGTGCTCGGCCCACTGGCTCTGACAACAGAGACAGACACCGCAGACGGGAATCAGGAAACAGATCTTTCCTCCCCCCAGGCACCAGCTCTACTCCCCTATGACCCCGAACCTCACTCTAGGGGCTGCGCAGCCCCCAGAGACTGGAGCTTCTGGGCACTAGTGGGCACCACACAGAAATATGAAATGTCAGAAGAACATGGTTCAAACTGAAATCTCACAAACCCCAGAATAAGGGTCAAATGAAACTGAACTCACCAATCTGCTTGAAATAGAGTTCAAAATAAAAATCAAAAACATGTTTATGGAGGGACAGAAAAATATTCAAGGACTCAGGAACAAATTTAAATTGGAGATTCAATCATTAATGAATTCCATATCTGAAATGGAACATACAATGGAGGGATTTAAAAGCAGATTAGATGTAGTAGAAGAGATGGTAAATGGAATAGAAATTAGAGAAGAGGAATACAAAAAACCTGAGGAACAGAGAGAAAAAAGTATCTCTAAGAATGAAAGAATATTGAGAGAACTGTGTGATCAACACAAATGGAACAATATTAGTATTATAGGGCTACCAGAAAAAGAAGAAGACAGAGAAAAAGGGATAGAAAGTGTCATTGAGGAGGTAATTGCTGAAAACTTCCTCAATCTGGAGAAGGAGATAGTCTCTCAAGCCATGGAGGTGCACAGATCTCCCAATACAAGGGACCCAAGGAAGAAAACATCAAGACATTTAATAGTTAAAATGGCACAGATCGAGGATAAGGACAAACTATTAAAAGCAGCAAGAAAGATAAAAAATATCACATATAAAGAAAAACCCATCAAGCTTTCATCAGACTTCTCAACAGAAACCTTGCAGTCCAGAAGGGAGTGGCATGATATATTTAATGCAATGAAGCAGAAGGAGCTTGAACCAAAAATACTATGCCTGGCAAGGTTATGATTTAAATTTGAAGGAGGGATGAAACAATTTTCAGATAAGAAAATGTTGAGAGAATTTACCTCCCACAAACCACGTCTATAGTGCATTTTGGAGGGACTCCTATAGATGGAAGTGTTCCTAAGGCTAAATGAATGTCACGCAAGGGATAGACAAAGAGTACAGAATATGATTCATAACAAAAAAGAATGGAGGTGGAA